>NC_136504.1:7622500-8035000 GCF_053919585.1 Euprymna scolopes
ACTGTCCTGGGTGTCCGACGTTTCTCGGGTGTTTTGAGGTTTGTGTTGAGAAAAAAATTGGTAGTAGGCAGGCAGACTCGAAAGCATACCGCGAAGGAGGAAAGGAACATAAAAAAATAAACGTAACGTCTTTGCCGTTGCGTCCATCGCCAAACCGATATTAGGACTAATCGATCGAAAGGAGGGGAGGACTTTCGAAAATACCGAAAGAAGCGACTCCTCCCTGTAACAAAGTGCCCAGATGAGGGTGAAGAAATTAATGGTTTAAGACCATTTTTCGATATCTGTCGTCCAGCTTCAAAACTATTCTTATCTCGTGAAAATAAGTCGCCTCTATCGAAAGCTTTAGGCATACATACATACATAGATGCATACATACATACATTAATACATACATTTAAACGGACAAGTGAGATTTATATAGATAACGAAAATTATGGAAACGATATTCTGAAGTGCTGAGAGATGAAAAAGGAATTTAGGTATATGTTCAGAATATATCTTTTTAAAATGTTTAACGACGATATGACGTTTAATAAATTTCATTCACTCCATTCCACAACACTTTGCACACTTTGAATAAAGCCGCCTTTTTATTTCCTTCGGAAATACAACAAAGGCATCGCGTTTCACATTATAAACACGTGTATATTTTCAGATATATTACTAGAATTTTATTTTCTTACAAAATTTTTATACATAGGAAGCCTTTATTCTATCCTTATTTCCATGGTAAGTGCTCGTCTGAGCTCTATTCTCTGGTCCCCCTCGCCAATCTTTTTCAAAAAACACCCGACTAGCTGAAACCACCGTCAATAATTTTCCCCACTCCTTATCTGTGCCTAAATCAAAACGTAGATTCCATGAACAAAGCTTCTTTCTTAGAACTGCACGCCTGTGGAACTCACTTTCGCTTGCCTGTTTCCCTCCCGACTTCAACCTGGATGTCTTCAAGTCCAACACAAACAAATTCCTGATGAACCGCCCCCCTAAGTAATGACATCAATTCTCCAATACTATTGCTACACTATCCCATTACACACAATAACCCCTATCCCCGAGTGGCCCTTGGGCCTTGATAAGCGGTGAACTCCATGTAAAAAAATAAATAAAATAAAGACAATGAATATAAACTTAGCTTTAATTCGTGTTTCATATATATATATATATATATATATATATATATATATATATATATATATATATATATTTCGGTGTGTGAGTATCTGTGTGTATGTGCGTGTTTGTTTGTGTACGTGTGTAAAATTGATTTTGCCTTTGTCTCTTTGGAACAATATCTAAAAGACTCTACTGTCAATTATCTTTTACTTATATGAAATTTGATATATGGTGTATTTGGACTATTAAATTAATAATCAATTTGGGTTTTAGTTGAAAAATATCCGTAAAGCGGTGAAAATTGAAAAAGTTTAACTTGGCAGGTGTAAGTTAATTTGATGTGTATACTGTACGCATGCACAAATATACATTTATACGATTTGTTGCGTCTGTTTAGAGTGTTGATATATATGTTCCTCAGGTCATATTGTACTAGGGAGCTATTTCAGTTTCAGTTCAAGATAATAGCTCCCAATCGTATTTTTTATTTATTTTTAAGATAACTATTATATATTAGGTAAAATATAATAATTGATAAACAAATTTGTTTTATAATAGTAAATACGAATTTTCTATACATTGAAGTATCATATTCAAGAATATGTTAAGATGGAAACGTTGTTATCTCTCTCTCTCTCTCTCTCTCTCTCTCTCTCTCTCTCTCTCTCTCTCTCTCTCTCTCTCTCTCTATCCATCCATCCATAGCCTTGAACCCCTGGAAGGTCGAAGGCCATCTAAAACTTTGTAGATGCTTTTGTAGTAAGGAGTCCTTTTTTCGGGGTGAGGATGCTGACCCCACGCACAACCTTCCCAGAAAATACATGCAGCCTCTAGCCTTTCCAAATTGTCACCCATCTGGTACTGGTCAGGCTCAACATTGTTTTACTTCGGTGATCTGGCGAGAATTTTTGTGTCAGCGTTATTGTGCTGTAGTTCTCCCTCTCTCCCTCTCTTTCTCTCTCTCTCTATGCTCGTAAAAAATAAATAAAAAATAAATAAATACGTCTTATAAAAAACAGGACGATGTATTCATATATAAATGAAAAAAAGAACTTATTCCTCTTTTAAAAAAAAAACGGCAAGGTAGTGAGAAAAAAATAAAGAACAAAAAATGAACAAATGAAAATAACAGCGTTTCCAAGTAGTTAATATCGCTAAAAAAACGCCAACAACAATCTTATATATATATATATATATCGAAGATTCCGGGTTGTTGGCTGTCATGGCTTTTGTGAGCTACGCCGTTGTCTGACTGTGAAAATAATTATTTATTCTTTCACAGTCGAAAGGTTCTTTTGCTGATTGCTCGCTAGGTAAGCTCGTCGTAGTAACATTCTTCGCGAGTAAACATTTCTCCTTGTGAGATATCGGCTGGAGTTATAGCTGGTCGCGACGATCACATCCTTTGTTCGATACAAAATAGATTCATTCCACTGTCGGATTTCGCCGCGGTTTGCTTAATCTGTGTTAGTTAATAGATTTCTGGAGTGTGGTGCGTTTGCTCAGTTGGCAGATTTCTCACCTCGCATGCAAGAGGCTCCGGTTTCGAACACCGAGTTCGGATATATCTAACTGGTGAGCCCAAATTACTATATATATATATATATATATATATATATATATATATATATATATATATATATACTTTTTTATTGATATTACATAAGCAGTAATACGTAACAGTCACGTATATGTTCTGGTCAACTAGTTACTAGTAACCAGAGACTTTTTCAGGCGATACAGCTTATAAAAAATATTAGGTCTTGATTATTGCAGGGAGTTAATATCAGTAGGTTTTGTCACTAGTAAGGAAAATAAGAGTTGGTTATATGCAAATGAGACCAAATAGGAGTGCAGATATGAGTCTACGTTGGGGTATAGGAATGAATGGGAAAGGATGAGGTTTAAGATCGAGATAGAGGTAATGAGGAAATAAAAAAATAGTACCCGTGTGTGTGTATGTGTGTGTATGTGTGTGTATGTGTGTGATGACTGCTCTAAATTTTAAACATTGTAATCTGTACAGGTACAATCAGCAGGGGAATTAAAAAAAAAGCTTTTGATTTTACTAGGATTGTTATGTGATCGGAAAATGGACAACTTATGTTGCCTTTTTGTAGACGCCCACCCCACTACTGTCATCCCAAAATACATTAGTGAAGAGGTTAAAGCATAAAGTAGAAAAGGAGAATACGGAAGGGGGGAAAGTAGAACAGAAAGAAAGGAAAGATGGAAAGACTGGAAATAGGATGAATAGAAAGGAAGTACGATAAATAATTCATTGGTGGTGATTATAACGCATGTCTTCTTCCAATTAGTCCCTTATCCCTATGACTTCCCCACTTTCTCATCACATCTTGTTTACTTATTTTCTACGTGAAGCTATAAAAGTTGTATAGCAATAATAATAATAATAATAATAATAATAATAATAATAATAATAATAAACTCTCAAAATGTATACAATTAATTCGTTTCCATGCTTATATATTATTATCTACTCTAATTGCGATAATGATAATTGAAACAGAAGATAATGCAGGATAAACAGTTTGGTCCTTGGGATAATTACAATAATTATAAATGAACCTTTTTTTAATAATTATTATGTTGATTAATATTGGTAATAAGAGAAATGTTCGACAAAATTAAGATTATCCCTATGTATTGTGTTTCTTTCCTTGCATCAATTCGTATATAATAGAAATGCAATCAGCTTTAGTACGACTTAATCAAAACAAATAAAATAGAATTGTTAAGCAGCCTTAACTTAAACATTAATTTTAATTTTTTGTTCTAATAAAAATCAATAATGTTCTTTACTGTATTAATGCACTCTGAACAATAACTTTTACATCGCCAACTCAAAACACTTACAAGTTTCCACCTCTTAGATCCACCAAGAAATAGAAATGTAAGCAGTAATGAATATGCACCGTTGGGTTATATAAACTTAAAGATTAATTCTGAAATATTTTTATTTGGATTTACTCCAAATGAATAAAAATATATGTGCATGAATATATATATATATATATATATATATATATATATATATGTACATAAATGTATATGTTTACATATATATATATGTATATATATATATATACATATTCATATATAAGCGAAAATATGTGTTTGTATGTATGTATGTGTGTTTGCATGTCTCGTAAAATCCTTCGACACAGGCAACAGACTTTCACAAGCTTGGTATCATTTTAATTTTTCAGCCTTCGCCCAACAAATATCGAAAAATTGGCCAAAAACATTAATTTCTTCACCTTAAAATCATCAGTTTTCTACAGGGAGGGTGTAGCAAAAACCATCCTCTTATGACACGTTCGATTCTACGCATGCGTAAATGACGTCGGAACTTGATTTAGTTTAAATATTAAAAAAGCTAGTCCAATTTCGTTAAGTTGTCTTAGCTCAGTTGCTTACAGGGCGGCCTCATTTTTTAAAGGTTGTGAGTTCGAATCGTGGTGTAGGGTATCTTTTTTTAATTTTAATATTGAAACAGGGTTATTTAAGCCATTTTTCACGTTCTATGTTTTTTTTGGGGGGGTCAGGTTTTTTAAAAGCTGTTTTACGTTCGTTTTTCTGTTTACTTTTTCCACCACATTCGCGTTTTCTTTTTTTTTCCGATTTTTACATTTAACATTGTTCACTTTACGTAAGTTTTTTTGTGTTTTTTTTTCGATTTTTTAAAGTTTTAACATTTTTTTATATAAAATATTTGATATTTAAAAATATTACTTCGTTTATTCTTATGTTCTGATTACCCCCACCCCACCCCCACCCGAGCACACACACCTCTAAACACCCGGGCAACGCCGGGTAATCCCCGCTAGTATATATATATACATTTTAAAGTGTCCGTGTGTGTGTCTGTCTGTATACATTTCCCTACGCAATAACTGTCAATTTTCGCTACAAATTTGATATACAGAGCATGGGGATTTAGAGAAATCTTTGCAATCCGTATTCGCCCAGAAATTAACAGGTCAAAGTTTTACGATTTGACCTTCAGAACGTCAATTTTTGATATAAACTATTGAAACTTTAGATACAGGTTCCTTGGACATGTGTCTAACTTAATAACTTTATTTGAGCACAAAACTATAAATGTTAAGGGGGTCATAATAGGGGTCAAACTTTTTTTTAGAATGACCTCTGCGGTCTCTACCAAGTTACTCAGACAATTTCTGGTCTAAAACTTTTGAAATTTACATAAAGGGTATTCAGAGAAAGGGCAAGCTTTTTAATCGGTTAGGTTCGAGAATATTTAGTAACCAATAAATAAATGTGTGTATGTATGTATATTTACATGTCTGCCTTAAACTCTAGACAGAGACGATGGATTTTCACAAGATCAGTATCGTTTTGAAGTTCTGACTTTCAGACGACAAATATCGAAAAAATGGCTAAACATTAATATCTTCCCATTCAACTGGGCACTTTTCTGCAGGGGGGGTCGCTTTTGTTGTCCGATATTTTCGAAAACCATCTACTCCTTTAGATTGTCTAGCCTTAATTTAAACGTTTGTCATTTTTAGTTTAGCGATGGTCGTAACAGAAAAGACACCAGGTTTTTATCCTTTTCTTTTCCTCTTTTGCGGTACGGGTTCGAACCTGCCTTCCTACTACCACTTATTTTTTTTTTGTTTTGCTCAACATACTCCTCCAAACAACGCCGCGCTGAAATGCTAGTATATATATATATATATATATATATATATATATATATATATATATATATATATATATATATATATATTGCCAAGTTTTGTTGAAAATTCAAAGTCTCACGTTTTCTTTTTCATAACGTTCGTTTATTTCCTGGATTTTTTCATTACAGCTGTTTCATTAAAGAGTGGCAATCGAAAAAAAACACAAAAAAACTAACGTAAGGCAAACGAACTATGATAAATTTTAAAATCGAAAAAACAAAACCAAAAAAGAAAACAGAAAAACGAACGTTTAAACTACCCCCCCCCAAAAAAAACACGTGAAAAAGGGCTTAAATAAGTCTGTTTCGATATTAAAATTTTAAAAAATCGGTGGGTACCCGGTTGTGCTTGGGTGTGTGTGGTCGGTCGGGGGTGTGAATGAAAACCTAAGAATAAACAAAGTAAAAAAAAACCCAGAAAAACGAACGTTACGTAAAAAATGGCTTAAATAACACTGGTTAAATATTTAAATTTAAAAAATCCAAAAAAAAAGACATCTCACACCACGATTCGAACCCAAAACGTTTAGATACTGAACAAACGCTCTAACTAACTGAGAAATTTAGTCAGTTCTTCAACTATTTAAACTAAATCAGGTCATGACGTCATCTGACGCATGCGTAGAACATGTCGTAGTCATGAGAGGGCGGTTTTTGTTAACTCCCCCCCTGTAGAAAATTGTTGATTTCAGGGTGAAAAAATTAACGTTTTTGGCCAATTTTTCGATATTTTTTCGGGCGACGGATGGAGCTTCAATATGGTATCAGTTTATTCTGTGTGTCGAAAGTTTTTAGCGGACACACAAACACACATACATACATACAAACATACATACATACACACATTTTAGCTTTTATATATATAGATTATTTATTTTTGTGTTCATTTTCCCTGTTTTTCCTATTTGTTTTTTTCTATTATCACATAATTTTATATAATTGTATTCCTATATTTATGCGTGTTTATTTTAATATTGTTTTTTGCTTAGTGTTTAAATTCGTATTATATGAGCCGATGCAAGGGAGGTCACTCTCGTTGTATCATTTTTATCTATCTATCTATCTATCTATCTATCTATATATATATATATATATATATATATATATATATATATATATATATATATATATATAGCTGAACGTATATGTGTGCGTGTGTCTGGTAACGAACAGGCTCCAATATGGTTGACTATTATAGAATACTGATCACATATAATGATACAAGATGTATCGAGACACAGGAATGGGTACGTTTGATCTGGCATAATGATGATTCATTAAAATTGTGGGGTCAGCGTACGCGCCTGGTCCACAGAGTATTGAAATAAAAAAAATTATAAAAAAAAAAGTTTACAAGTGTTTTTGATATAGATGTACATAAGAATATTTTGATAAGTATGTTTTAACTTAAATAGGGATGGTATAATAACATTGTGGGGTCTACGTTCGCGTCTCGCACCCATAGAATTGAAATAAGCACACACTTTAATAAAGACTTTTCATATCTACCTGCGTAAGTATACTTTTATAATTATGTTTCAGTTTGAAGAAATATGGTATAAAAAAATTACGGGGTGTTCGGTCGCGCCCAACCTTCATAAATGGAAATATGTCACAAAGTTTACCAAGGTTTTTTTTTTATATAGATCCACATAATATTATGATAAGTGTTTCAGTGTTAACAGGTACTGTATAATAAATCATGGAGTTTATCTATTTTATTTTTACTTTCATCATATTTTGCTTTGGTCTTGATACCCCCAAATTCGAAGCTACTTCTTTACAACCCTTTCTTTTTCATAACCTATCATACTTTCATGAATCAAAGTCCATTTTCTGTAGGCTGTTTTTGAACCCAGTCAACGACGGATTATTTTTGCATATATATATATATATATATATATATATATATATATATATATATATATATATATATATATATATATATATATGCGTGCATGTGTGTTTGTGCGTGCGTGTGTGAGTGTGTGTGTATGTGTGTGTACATGGATACATTTAGATCACTTATCTAGTCGTATTTTATATCTTGACTTATTTTATTTTTGGTCGTTTGCATCTATTCTTCGAAATCTATTATTCCCTACAAAAGAGATCTAGGTTTGACTCGAGAAGAATTCTACCACTTTTTACTCTTTTCTTATTTCCCACCTCCTGCTTTAACCCGCTAGATTACTGTTTTGTTATGCGTCGAGACCATCACCATCATGACCTACCACCACACAAAAGTAACCCTAGTTCTGTTATTCAACGAGTTTTTACTAAGCGGCCCCGGTACTTGTGGTAGACATGCTCTCAGTCCGGACCCGTATCGAAGCGGTGATTGCTAATTATTGATAGTAAAATATGTTATCAATTCTTTCTCTTTATATTTCACGGAGGTGTGTGTAGAAGATTAGAATTTACTGGCTTCTCTGGTAATGTTGTTGTTTCTGAAGAAATTTCTATGGTGTCAGCTATTAGTATAATTAAAAAATTATTAAAATAATCATTTCGTGTTTTCCTGTGAGGCGGCGATTTTCGATATCATATATACACATCATTTGAAACGTACTCACACAAACTACGTACCCGTCTCCAATCGAAAAATTCCACTTGTTTATTCAAGAAAGTTTCACATAATTCATCAGCAGTTTTCATTGCTGCAATTTAGTTTGTATTTATGTTCTTTTAAACTTTCTAATTACTTCCTGTTTTTGAGGTCAAACTGGTTTCATATCAGAATAAGCGAAGACTGATAAGGCATGCAATTTTGCAACCACTTCCCCACACTTTTACCCTTTATCTTCCATCGCTTCGATTCTATGAAATAATTGACCGAATATTTCTATTCCGGAATATTTATAGCCAATTATAACGGTTTTGCATAAAACGCATAAACATCTTGGCCCGATGCCCCATAATTAATTAAGTTCTCGATTTGCGTTTAGATTATTTATCGTGGCTATTTGATCGAACTGCTCGAAGTTCAGGCTAAACGGTTGCGTACAACCGGACATGTCTCGATGCTTATTAAAACAATCATCGCAGAATATTACATTCTAATCTCATTCTTCTGACACTTAAGACATCAACTGCTGTATTTCTGCTTTGTTTGATAACTCGACAATAAACTGCGATATAAAAGTATAACAACATCTATTATTCTTGATGACGGTTACGGATGATTGCTTTTAGGAGAGAAATGGCCATTCGGGAGTCGATGGGCTAATTATTTGCGGCAAAACTGTCAACAAATGACGATGTCATTTTAGATTGTGAATTTGAAAGCATTTAGGAACGCCTGAAATGTCATTTATGGAATGGTATTGTATATATATATATATATATATATATATATATATATATATATATATATATATATATATATATATATATATATAGTGTAAATTTTGTTGAAAATTCAGAGACTCACGTTTTCTTTTTATAACCTTCGTTTATTTCATAAACGAAAACGGTATACATTGAAAATAACCATATTTCAAAAACAAACTTATATATATATATATATATATATATATATATATATATATATATATCACATTACTGAATATTGAATTAGCTCTAGGGTATTTACCTATCGAGCTTATTATATATCTAAATTACAACGAGCACTTTTTCTTTCCTGTATTTTAATTAAACTAGTAATTTCACTATTACATTAAAATACACTCTGCTCTTTAGACTATTGTTCTAATCTCCTTTAAAAAATATATATATATGTATATATATATACATATATATATATATATATATATATATATATATATATATATATATATATATATATATATATATATAAAATAACCGTAATGTTATAGCTAGGTTGTTCTGGCCATATTATAAATATAAAAATAAAATTCAAAAGAAAAATTTCAAAAAAATTAATTATGTGAAATAAAGAAATATAGAAATCTAATTTAGGAATTCAATGAATAGTATTATTAAAAGATATTACATGGCTACGTGTTTTTGTGGAAACTTCTCATGACAGGTTTTTAAATAAGGATACGAAAATTTAGTGATATATTAATATTAAAAAAAAACTCTTGACAAAGGATGCGTCCAGGATAAATGTTTTCGAATGCTTTATTTCCTTTAAGGGAAATTTATTTAAAAAATGTTCTATAGTTTAGTGTTTTTTATTCAAGAAGTCCGAAGAAAGGTTCGTTATGTGAAGATTTTTAAACGCCATAATGCTTAAAATTGTCTAACCAGTATTGAAACAATTGCTGCTTATAATGAAATACATTTTTTGTTGCTGCACATTTCCGGTTTTGAAGTCTTAGTTTTGTTTACACAGTATATATATATATATACATATATATATATATATATATATATATATATATATATATATATATATATATATATATATATATATATATATTCATGTGAAATCTTTTTATTATTTTTCATTTGCCTCCTGTTCCCCTTACCTCACCCTTTTTTTAACCAAGTAAGATCTTTGACTTACTTGTAGTTTCATTAAATACTTTTATATGCAAAATCCGATCCTGCATTTTGCTAATTCCTGCCCCCTGATGAGAAGGAGGGTATTTCTTCGAAACTCCGCGGATTAAGGACTATCCACTTATCTTGTGCTTCCTGTTTTATAATTAAATATGTTTTTAACTCTTTTTCAAGATGTCTTTTAACATATTTTATTAATCATTTGTTCATATATATGTATATATATATATATATATTACTTTATTCTTTATTTCCCTATATTATACCAACTGTATTTATACAATTACCTATCGAATTTTTGCCATATCCTTTGCTATTATTATTATTATTATTATTATCATTATTATTATTATTATTATTATTATTATTATCTATATATTAATACGATAGTGTGTGTGTTCTTTTGTGTATCACGCTTTCCGGCAAATTTCATTGGTTAAGATTTAAGAGCATACAACCTATCGTATTTATATGCTTCATTTCCCGGAAATGGCTAAAACCGGTTAGGTATTAAACTATTTTATTTCATGTTTATTTTTAACAGTTGGGCGTGGGGAAATGAAAACATACCCGGAAATGGTTACAACCATTTACGTTTTAGATATTACTTTATTTAATGTATATTGTAACCATTGGGTAAGGGGATAAGGAGACAGTCCATGAAAAATGATTGTGGAAATTAGTAACATATTCAAGAATTATGAAAAGATGAAATGTGAGTAAATTGATTGGTGTCTTTGTTATGAAATAATCAGCGCAGGTAATGCATCAAATTATTATTTTAGTGTGGAGGTACGAAAATGTTAGTTAAAATTATGAAAAATCATTGTCAGAATTATTAACATATCCAAGAATTATGATAAATGAAAGATTTATACTTAATTGATTAATGTGTCTGTAATGAAATAATCAGTATAGCAAAGTAATTATTAAAAAAAAAGTTGCGATAATGTAGGTTGAATTATAAAAAAATGATTGTCGAACTAGGAACATATTCAAGAATTATGAAAAATGATGAAATGTGAGATGTAATGAAACAATAATCCCAGATAATATATCAAAGTATCAAAGTTATCATTTTAGTACTTTTCTGTATGCTTTTTCTAAAATTCCTTTTTGTCTAATCATTGTAATTATTTCTGTAAAGTTTTAAGAAAGTATTGGATCGTTGATACGATACTGCAATCGAAACATGGGTAACTAAACAGATAAAACGGTAAGAAAAAATATATATTCGTGTATATATATATATGTATATATATATATATATGTATATATATACGTAAATATATATATATACGTATATATATATATATAATTCGAGGCTGCTATTTTTCAAAACTAGTGAAATATAACGAGGTTAATACAAGAGTGCTTAATATAGGAGTAGAGCAAGTCACATTTCAAAATTGTCTTTACATAAACAGTAGTTTGTTGCTACACAATCATGAGCATGTTCCGGTCTCCTAGTATTTATTAACTAGAGACCTCTTCGGTGTCTTTATTCATTAATTTTTCTATTGGTGTTAGGAAATAGAGTTTGTAGGGTAAGTGGGTTGAGGCGATTGGGTTCTAAAGCTAGAGCTATGTAGATGTTATCTTAAACGAGCATGAGGTTCGGTCGTCTGTTGCCCACTGCCCGTCTGACGAATGAATAAAGACACCGTTGCATAAGTTAATAAACAAATACGAAAATAAACAAACTAACAAATTCGCACCCATTTCAACCCTGTTCTCCGCTCAGCTGAATCTTCACCCTCATGATCCGTTTACAAAAAAAAGCCTTCTTTTGCTGAAAGTTAATTTTCGCTCTTCATTTAGAATTCCGCTTTCGAAAATAGGGTTGTTGCCTGAAGAGGTCTCTAGTTAATAAATAGTAGTAGACTGAAACATGCTTATGACTGTGTAGCAACAAACTACTGCTTACTATGACTTATCTCATCTAAAAACCTGCTGTACACAAAATACAAAATATAAATACGTTCTTATTTTTCGAATTTTACTTTTAATTGAGCCCTCTGCTGGATTTCTTTCCCCCCCAAACTAATCATATATATATATATATATATATATATATATATATATATATATATATATATAGTAATTTATAAAATATATATGGCGACTAAGCTACACTGAATATTCTGCGTTTCATCCACTAAATTTCATAAAATGCATGCCAATTGGCTGATAGGAGGGGGCGCGGTGGATACTAGAAAGCTGATTGGTTAACTAGAAATCCTCAACATATATAAAAACAAGAAGCAACCACAAAATTCGCTCATAAGCCTGACGAATCCTACAGTGGATGAAACGCAGAATATTCAGTGTAGCTTAGTCACCATATATATTTTATAAATTACTAACTACCTCTACCTACGTATTGAGCACTTTTGAAGTAAATACTTAAAGTTTACGCATAAATCTATATTTTCGTATATTAAATTTATGTGAGTAAATGAAGTAGTTATATATATATATATATATATATATATATATATATATATATATATATATATATATATATAAATGCATATATGTTTTTTTGCATAATTATATATCTTCCATACATTCCCAGTCCCCCGCCAGACTCATAGAAACATATTTTGCAACAACTAAACTACGATAAGCCTATTCAATGTGTGTATTTATAATAAGAAAGAGTCTTTCTTAGGGATATCAGTAGCACACCAGACATTGTTATCTCGTTTTTCTTACAACAAGATAACAGAAACAAGTAGAGACCGATAAAAACATAGTATTTTTCTCCTTTTTTATCATTAACTGATGATTCACTACTTATCAAGTCTTTTAGTCACTCGAGGATACGAGTAATCGAATATAGGGAGCGATTTTAGTGATCCTCGGGGAAAGGGAATAACATATTGGCATTTCTTTCCTCTCACGAGACAGCCGTTTTTATATTTATTCATGTAATTTCTTAATTTTTACCTAGATAACATTTACGAGTCTTGTACAAATATGATGAAATCTTATTATCTACGCTGATGAAGAAATACACGCCTCCTTTGGGATATATAACGAATGAATAAATAAAATTAAAACCAAATCACTGATTACATAATCGTGTTAGTGAATTTTACAGAGAACATTTACAGCGTGCGAAAGAACATTCGAAGCAAACAATATTTACAGGTGCGACTCTGGATAATTTCCAACGCGCGTATTAAGTGTGGCATAGGGCTTCCTCTTCTTTCTTCCTTTTCTCGTTTTTCTTGTTGTTGTTGTTCTTCTTCTTCTCCTTCTTCTTCTTCTTCTTCTTCTTCTTCTTCTTCTTCGTAATTGTCTTCGTGGCTTAGTGGGGGATGCTCTCTTCTCTTCCCTGCAACCTCTCTCCCACAGAAGAGACGTTGCGATCCTTTCTTTATTTTATCGTTATTTCCATGGCAAGTGCTCGTCCGAGCTCCAATCTCTGGTTCCCCTCGCCAATCCTTCATGATAAACACCCGTCTAGCTAAAACCACTGTCAGTAATTTCCCCCACTCTTTATCTGTGCCTTAATCAAAACGTAGATTCCATGAACATAGCTTTTTTTCTGAGAAGTGCACGCCTGTGGAATTCTCTTCCGTTTGCCTGTTCCACACCTGACTACAACGTGGACGTCTTCAAGTCTAACATAAACAAATTCCTGATTAATCGCCTCCTTAAGTAAGACGCTTTATCAAATCTCCAATACCAACTATTACTACGATATTATCCCATTGATTATTGTACACAAAATAACCCTTATCCCTGAGTGGCTTACGGGCCTTGATAAGTGGTGATCCCCATGTAGAAAAAACTAAAACAGTCTTATGATAAATTAAAATAGTATTACATGAGCGTATGGCAAGGATTTCACACGCATAGGTATTTATACCCCCTCACAACGGAATGTCGGATTGAAAGCCAGCAAACCAAAAGCGGGGGCCACACCGGGCTGCATGTCGACATTCAACCTTATGCGTGCGTCAGGTGATTAACAATATAATAATACATTTTCAAAGATAGAAGGTAAATCCTGGAAAAGTGGACCACGTAGAACTGACCAAGACGAGCATCATACCGCATTAGTGGCGGGGGAAACACTGCGACGCACAAAATATCTGTAATACCGCAGTCGATAGTATGTTGGTAAAACTCTATGTTGTAAAAGTGCACAGTTTATCTATAATTGCATATGGACAATTGATTTTAGCAGAAAATTAATTAGACGACATCGAAAACTTCAGAAATATGCATCAGAATTGGTTCATTTTTTCACAAGAACATCAAAACATCAAAAATATATTTCAGTCAACTTTCACTATTATTTCCATTCTTAAAATATTTTTTTTTTTTACTTTTAATATTATTTTCACAACGTTTCAACTGATGTAACTTCTAACTCTTTCCTGATATGTCTTTCGAACTCTGGAATTTTTCTGTCGAATTCGGGAATTTGCACGAAATTTCAAACAGAACCTGTAGCATGCCCTCGTTCCGTCGGTTATAACAATATATAAGTCATAAATAATACGCAATTATATTTTTGAATTTCGCCCGCAGGGGGTCTGAATCTCCAATCTTTGAAAGGTGTAACTTACAAGTGATTATACCAAGTACTGTATCTATTGCACAACGGTACCTTACGAATTCCTGTGATCGGCAGGAAATTTCCCGAATTTGTCAAGATACAAATATAGAAAATCGAAGGTTATATTGAACGAAATATTGCGAAGATATCGCTCAAGATAAGAACAATAATCCAAATCATCTATATAATTCGAATCATCTATTTTTTAAAGTTTACTTCGTTTGTCTTGATAAATTTTGTGTGCTCAAGAGTTTTCGTATCAGGAAAGATAACTTTCTGTAATTCCAGAAGTCTCTTTATTCATTTAGATCTGAAGAACGGTATATTCTTATATTATCCGTTTTAGAGGGCTTACATATTATTTACGTGACGGCCTGTACATATATTATTAAATGTCCCTTGTAGCTGATAAAACACATGTTTTAAATGTTTATTTAGAGAGGAGACAGAGTTACAGTAGGTGCATGTTGAAGACATTTATGCGGAGAGAATTACTGGAATGATTAAACACATTACCTTTTCTCGTTAGCATGATGAACACAGAAAGACGGCAGTTATTAAAAACATGATGATAGTTTATTCTTCGACCGGTCGGAAATAATTCTGTACTTCTGGAATTCAAAGTTGTTACATGGTTTCTTCTAAGCCTCCCGCTTCCAAGAGGGTGTCCTGAGTCTAAGTGAGAATCGGTCTGATCCTCTCTGCTTCTCTGAGTCTTTGATCTCAATCTGATTCGCTTCCCCTCTAACTAACTTCGTACCCTTTCCTATATTGAGAAATCATTTTTGCCATGACGTCACAGGTATGTCTGGTCAACGTGACCACAACTCACGTGTTTCTTGAAACCATTTCTGACGACCAGGAAATTTCCCATTCTCTTTGTGGTTTTACAAAGGAATTCAACCTACTTGTTAATTCTCTAACCGATATTTTTATTATGCAGTCTTTCTAAAAATGTGAATAGATTTTCCAGCCAAAGTTTATTTATAAAATATTTTAAAAGAATTAACAATTTAACTGGAAATTCCATTTAAAACCTATTGTTCTTAAAAACTTATATACAAGGTTCAATTCTCGTTTTATCTGATATCATTTTTATTTAACTAATTCTCTTTTTTTTACTTACATAAAAAGGGGGCAGCCCTTTTCATGTAATATATTGCTGGTAATCCTTTGCAATACAAAACTTCTAATATTAACTGATTTCACAAAAGAGAATGCTGTTTGGATACGACAATAAGTTTTGGACAAGAAGGAATGTTTTTTCATAATTTACAGGATGTGAGTTATATCTGATGATATACTTTCCTTTTGTTCTTCAATCAAAAACCACAACTATATATATATATATATGTATATATATATATATATGTATATACGCACACACACAAACACACACACACACACACACATATATATATATGTATATATATATATATATATATATTATTTCACGGCTAAAAACAACAGAATGTTAAAGAGTTTTTCTTGATGATTGCAAATGTGGAAATTGTCCGTCGTAATATACACTTTAATATCTTTAATATGATTTTTAATTATTGCATATTTCGTATTTTTATAAAAGAGATGTTTCTTTTTAATATTGTACACAATAATGTTTTAATGATTGCGAACGTTTAAAACCAAAAGCAAACCATTTACTATCATATGGTTTACATACACACACATATCAAAACTTTACAAATTAACGAAGTATAAATATATATTTGCGTATTCGTGCAGGATAACAATAAATGGGCTTACGTCTTCCATGTTTATTGTTGGCGGTTTAGAATTATTTCCCCGATTAATAATTCAAATCGTTACTATATGTTAAAATAACCATCATCAATTTTCAAGATTGTATACCTAAAATTGCCTTAGCAATTTGCTAAATGTGCATTCGACACAGACAAATTAATCTCTATGCCTGCCTGACTAAGCAATGGTTTTTACCAAACTCTTCTGTTAATTTTTCTCTACAAATCTTAAACTTAATATATAAGGAATTTGAATTGGTGAAACAAATTCGATTCGGTCTTTAGCCGGTTAAAATACCTGCTAAAGGAGCAAACCGTTTTATTTTACTTAGTCGATGTAATAGCTTAAAATACTTTTGTAGGTATGCGAAAATACATATTTACTCATGTAACTCGGTTCATTTTTAACTATTCCTTATCTACCTACAGATAGCTCAAACACTAACGACTAAGGCTGGATCGCTAAATGTTTTGGCTTTTATTCTAGCTGATTCCACAAAAGTAATATATTTTTAAAACCTTCATAAATAACATTAATATATTGGGTACAATATAATAACCAATAGATTATGGACTCTACAATATAAAATACGAAATCGGCATGAATCGAAACGATTGCGCAACGCAAAGCGGTTTCCTAGTATATATATATATATATATATGTGTGTGTGTGTGTGTGTCTGTCTGTCTGCATGTGTGTGTGTGTGTCTGTCTGTGTGTGTCTGTGTGTGTGGATATAAATGTTGTGTAAATCGTTCTATAATTTCTACAAATCTAATAAACTTCTAATAAATCTAATAACGTTTAATATAAACGTCGTTTTATTCTCACCATCACTGAAGGACACAAATGGTTACTGTAACTGGAAAGAAAATTTGGTATTTCGTGTGTGTTGTATTCGAAAGAAAGTTCTTGGTTTATAAAATCTATGTAATTCGCCGCTTAATAAGTTTACTACATTATTTTACTGTTTATTCCATTTGTTATATTTTCTTTCCTTTGAGTCGAATTATTCGTGCCATTTATAAGCTATGCATTATTTTATCTCAGTTTTTCTTTAGCATTTGTTTTCTTTTATGGCAATTGCTCTAGACAAGGCATGAAGACACTGTATGTAAGGATGTAAAAATACTATTTCAAGGTCAGATAATAGTTAACCCTAACTGTTACATGGAGGGATTCCGATCAAAACACAGCAATTATTATACATTTGTCATGGATTAATTCATAGAATGTAAGGACTAGGACAATATAGGAAAACCGATTGTTACGGACCTATCAAAACAAAACATAGATTCACTTTTTTGCTTTTATAAATCGTTGATTTCATCTTCGCTTTACAACTATACTTTTCCATTTATCATGAAGCTTTATTTTTATAATCATATTCTTGGCATATTTTGTGGCAATTTTATATACGATGTGAATAATTAGCCGGTTTATTTTAAACCTAGAACGCGTGAAATATATTCAAGAAATAGAATTCTCGTGTATTCAACTATTGTCTAATCATCCACACAGATCGTGAAGATGAGGTTTGACTACAAATTAACGATTAATAAAAAAAAATCAAGAGGATTAGGAATAGTTAATCGGGTCGATGACTGACTTATAATTTACGCTTACAATAACAGAGTAGTCAATGAATACAATTGAAAGAGTCTAACCAAACTGTTAACTGTCGATTAAATACGTATATGTAAAATAGGATTTTGGACAATGTTTGAACATTGTTAATTCACATACCCATACGAATAGCGTAACGATTAGGAGCGTCGACTATTGTCTAGGCGGTCGAGTTCCAAATCTTTTATATTGCGCTGAGGATATTAAGGAAGTGATAAAAAATAGCTACTACCGTAGATGCTTTTTGCGTAAACAAATTGAGCTTAGGTATTTGGATAAGATTTCGACGTTAATAATGCATATATCCATCTTAGCGAATAGCATAACAGTTAGGAGTGCCAACTGTCGTCAATGAGATCGCGTTTCAAACCTAGCTTGAAGAAGCTGCTGGTCTAGCTGCACTTATAAGCTGTGTTACAGCGAAAGAGTACTGTATGTGGATGACTATATATATATATATATATATATATATATATATATATATTTAAGTAAATAAAAGCTATTTTATTGTACCTACACATGCTATTGTTTGAATCATATGCAATCATCGGTATGAGATGACAATTCCTGCCTATTAGGAGATTCAAACCCAACCAAGAATACACCTTTGACTACATTTGCTTAGCCTTAACTCTCCAGTCATAAAACAATGGTCATAAAAATAAAAGGAATTATATCTAATGAAAGCTCAATGTGGGTGCAGGCATTAGACAACCATGAGTGTTCGATCGACGAAAATCATGACGTTAAATAAAAGCTTGTTTGCTCCTTCTTAGTTTGCATTTCCCAGAGAGTGCACATCCTTAAATATTCTTAAAATAGTTCAATTATTATTAAATACCTTTTATTCTTTTATACCTACAGACACGAGTGTTTTATACAATCATCAGTGCAGGATGATAACCCCTGTCGGTTAGGAGATTCAAATTCAGCATGTATATATATATATATATATATATATATATATATATATATACATGCTGAATTTGAATCTCCTAACCGACAGGGGTTATCATCCTGCACTGATGATTGTATAAAACACTCGTGTCTATATATATATATATATATATATATATATATATATATATATATATATATATATATATATAACGTACTTTGTGGTAATTGCGCAAAGTTCGGGGTAAGTTCGCCAAGTAACAAAAAGTGCTCTTTTGGCAACCACGCATATAAAGAGCACTTTTTTTAGTTGGCGCAATTATCCCCCCCGAGTTTGCTGCAATTATCCCTATGTAAAGTATATATGTGTGTGTGTGTGTGTCTGTGCGTGTATGTGCATGTGTGTGTGTGTGTGAGTCTTTATATACGCATACATTTGTGTTATCCTGATGTAAAGGTTAGAACAAATTCCCTAAATAATAGTTTTGCAGTTAATATCACGTATGTCGTTGGAGATGGATTTTTCAAGCATCACTCGGAATTAAAGTTGAAAGAACACCTTCCCGCCTCTTCGACCGTAAACCTCTTTACTCAATGGTGCCATTAAGAATTTAGTTGTGTGAATTCGAAGGCTTTTGATGGGGTCGTTTTCACCAATGGCCCCTTTCTGTATGAAATGCATCTTCTTGAATCAAATGTGGAATCCATTTGGTTGAGAGCACAATTGAACCCGGGCGTGCACCGTTTTTTTATTTCATATCCTCTACACAAAACTCTCTCTCTCTCTCTCTCTCTCTCTCTCTCTCTCTCTTCATTTCTTCACTACTGAGCCACATCATCGCTGACAGATTTAATTATTTCAAAAGAAACAAATTTATGTACGCCCTCTATGCGATGTGTGGCTTGCTTGAGATTTTTGTTAAAGCATCATAGAAAATGCTATTTTCTCCTTCTTTATTAAGCCAGGTTTCGACGATTGTCAGTGAATGAAGCGCAGCATCGGCGAGTGTCATTCAATGAGTCATAAATACATTCCCCTTCCTTTGCTTTTCACTTTAGTTTTCATGCTCTTGTTCCACTGATTACTCAATTCTCATCTTGGAAAGAGCCGATGTACATGAAGAAGTGGATTAAGGGAAAAATGGCGGCTTCCATCGAAATACGAACCCTTTCTATATATTTGTCTATGTCTCTCTTCGATTTACACTTTTTATTTGACAAAATACTTACACAATATTTATTGCGTCAATGTCGCTGACGCTTTTTTTTTTTTTAGATTAGAAGTTATATTTAAAAGTATTTGCATAATCCGAACTACTTGTCTCATCTGACTATTTGAATGTTTACGATAAAGATGTTATACTATACACACACACATACACAAACACACACAAACATATAAATATGGATCAAAACGTAAAATAGGCTAAGATTAATGGAAGCACTGTATATAAGAGCTAAGCAATAAAAAATTAATAAGGTAACTTTTTAAAACAGTAAAAGCAATTTAAAATGCCTGGGTAAATAGCCAGGCAATCTATATATATATATATATATATATATATATATATATATATATATATATATATATATATATACAGCCAATATATATGTATATATATATGTGTATATATATTAGTACGTAACCAGCCAGTATATATATATATATATATATATATATATATATATATATATATATATATATATATATATATATATATATATATATATAGTTTGGTTACATACCCAGACAGTTTAAATTGGTTTTTACTGTTTTCAAAATTTGCAATAAAATAAATATACATAAGTAATATATATATATATATATATATATATATATATATATATATATATATATATATACAGAGTTTACAATGCAATATAATATATATATAACATTTTTATCTATTTTTATTGTTTTTGAAACAGTTATCTACGTACACGCGTGTTTCGATTTAATTAACTCTCATCAGCGTAGCTTAACTATTTCTAGGGGTCGAACTTCAGGCCATGTTTTCACAGTCCGGCGCCTTATCCGTTAGGCCACGAACCCTAGATAAATTTATTGTTTATTTTCATCGCTTATAAAATTAAAGATTTATTTTTAAATGTTTTTAACGTCTGTCAGAGTGATATTATCATTATATGATGCTCTGCGCATACGAGCTTAATTGACCGAATTTATTTCAACTGTAAACAAAAAGAAACGAGTTTTTTTAAAGGAGATGACATGATTATTTATCATAACAATTATTTAATACTTATGGGCACAACTGTTTTATCTTTTCGAGGATTATCAGTGTAAGGTATCGCGATTAACACCGGTCGTAAGATTCAATCCCGGCAACGAAGCCATCGTTGACTCCATTGCAAGCATCAAATTCATTCGGACTTTGTTAACAACGAGAAATATTATTGAAATTTAAACATTTATTTTTAAATGTTTTAAGGTCTGCAAGAGCGATCTAATTATTATATGATGATCTGGCATACGAGCTAAATTTATATAAATAAAGGATTGTGAAGAGAGAAAGAGTTTAACATAATATATATTAATATAATTATAATGTAATTCAAAATATTCAAACGATGTTTTTCGTTCTAAAATAAACCAGAGTCATACTTTTCACAACATATATATTTTCAAATATTGTACTGGTATTTTATTTTCTTCAATTTAGTCACCCTGAAGAAGTCATGCAATAAAAACAAAATGTTAATGGATATATAACTTGGTTTTCCCTTTTTTAATCTCTATATCTAGGTGGAATACTATCTCCATTATCCTCACACACACACACACACACACACACACACACATATATATATATATGTATATATATATATATATATATATATATATATACATATATATAGTCATCCACATACAGTACTGTTTTACTGTTTCACAACTCATTGGTGCGGCTAGACAGTCAAGGTTCCTAACCATTACGCTAATCGGCGGCTGCTGAGCGAGTCGTGAATAAACGATGTTTTGCATCGTCCGAAATACCTAAGCTCGATTTGTTTACACAAAGAGCATCGCTTTATATGCTAACGGTAATTCGTGTATCACTACTCCATTTGCTCAACTTAAGATGAGGAGCATTGTAGTCACCTACATACAGTGCTGTTTGCTGTTTCACAGCTCATAAGTGCGACTAGACAGGCAACTACCTCAATCCAGGAGTGAAACCCGATGGCATGTACGACACTCAAGGTTCCTAACCATTACGATATATCTATCTATCTATCTATCTATCTATCTATCTATCTATCTCTCTCTCTCTATATATATATATATCTTTATATTTATATATATATTTATATATATATATAAATTAACCTACAAATATACATTTTCAATAAGATAGACGTATATAATTTTCAGCATTTTTTTTCTTTTCTGAGGAGAAGCATTAAGCTGCGAAAATGTCATGGTCTTATGTAGTTTCATCCATTTTCTTTCAGACTTTATTGAAATGATAATATAATATAGTTGTCATGTAAAAGATATGACCCCGGTGCCATCAACTAGAATCGAAACCTAAACATTTAAGTCTCTGTCACTCTATGCTACTGTATGAGCTAACTAGACAGATAAATAAGGAAATAATAAAATTAAACCACTTTTAATTATGACTAGTTTACTCGTGCGCAGCCTAATAGAAATAATGAAAAGTGGAAATGAAAATTTTGCATTTCAACTTGCGACTTCTGTTCATGTTACCTATTCACCCCAACAATAAAGCATGTTTCATGTATGATTACTTCCTGTAAATTCCAATGTAGTTTAACCAGTAGTTTAAGAGAATAGCGAGTAAATATTTACACAAAAGCATGCCTGTTTGAGTTTTGTAGAAAAGGATAGATTTATTCCGTCAATTAAAACACCCTTGTTTGTAAGAGTGTGCTGATATGGACGTACAGAGTAGATTTGCTTTCAATCCAGAGTACGTTATTGAAAGAAAACTCTTTTCTCTAAATTAAACAATAATCTGTTTGTTGTAAGTGAAATACACACTTCGACTTTAGTTCTCTCACGTCATGCGACATGACAGCTAAAGCACAACATCGATTTCGATCCGAAGCCAGATCTACAGAATCTTTCCGGTTTCTCAGTGTCGCAAGGAAATCTCTCTTATCTTCTTCCAGTTCATTTTTGTCGTTTTCTTCTTTTTTCAATTTGGTCCCAAGTGGAACACTTTTTTGGAAATTTAACCTAGGATCAATCTTGAGGCGTACTGATTATTGTTGATAATAGCTATTCGTTAGTGCAGTCTCTGAAGTTATAGAAATACATTCATACAAAAGACTGGAGTATTGCAGATATCATATGCCAAGATTAGTATAAATCTATTATGTATAGGACAGTTGGTCGTGCGTTTGTATGTATGTATGTTACTTAAAATTTAAATAATTCAAAGCAAAGATCCAATAAGTTGGTATATTCTTGATCGATATTGGTCTTGACGGATAATATGTAAATTTACAAAAAATATATATATATTTATTCTCTGATGGTCAATTTGGTCAGGTTTGAACAGGGACGTTTTCTTTTTTTTTTTCGACATAATCATGTACTATGTTCTTAAAATATGCTAACAGATTTTCTGATAAATCCATTTTATAGAGGAAAGTTGAATGTGTGCGTGTGTGCTCAGCTAGGAAGGAACCAACCAGGAAGAGGAGAAGAAGAGAATTGGGGAGCAGGAAGGGTAAAATATGAGAAAGTGATGAGAAAAAGATATAAAAATGTATGGAGTGAGAAATATGTTTTGATCAGTGCAACGCCGGGCAGGAGTGCTGGTACCTAAATAAGCGTAAAAGGTTTATTATAAAACATTTTACTTTGGTGACATTTACATCTTATGTGTCAAGTCAAGCAGTATAAATACATAAATTGACCATGAAATGCAATACTTTATTAGGAATAGATAGAATAAGGATAAATTATTAATGAATGTGCGATCAAAGAGAAAACCTGAAAAAAAATGATGTGAACCAAAAAAATACATGAATGCAATCATTAACGTTCGAGTTTGTTTAGTGTGAGGTTTTCTATTTATTTTTATGTGTGTTTACATTTTCTTTGGTTCGTCGCCCCGTCGTGTTTCATTTTGAAATAACATGTATATGTTAACATGTATATGTTAACATGTGTATGTAGCTTAACATAAATATTTAATAGACGCATCTTTTTTAGATGCCACCAAGCATAATTGAAATAGGATCTGGCCGTCGAACTGGCTGTTCTGAGGAATTTGAATCGTTAAAAAAAAATTAAATGGGCGTAACGTATAAAATCGGTACAAAAGATTTTGCTAATTAAAAATCTATTTTTTTAAATGACAGACTATTTTATCTTTATTCATAATAATAACAAGCCTTGCTCTCAATAACCTGAGATCTTCCATCTACGACCTTATAAATGTCCCACTAATAAAAGCCTTTGAAATATCTATTTGACATATGATATCTCGTCATTGCTATCTATCTGGTCGGGCTCCTTGCCCGGACCAATATGTCTCTTTTCCTCTCCAGACTTACTTGTCTTCCATCAGCTGCCTCAGATCTTAAGGATCACAGTGGGTATCATTTGCAATTTGCTGGATGTACGTGGATCTAGATTATTCTATG
Organism: Euprymna scolopes; assembly: GCF_053919585.1. Taxonomy (NCBI): domain Eukaryota; kingdom Metazoa; phylum Mollusca; class Cephalopoda; order Sepiida; family Sepiolidae; genus Euprymna; species Euprymna scolopes. The sequence goes on from NC_136504.1 coordinate 7,647,339, forward strand.
CTCGTGCGGCCGTTTCGTGGAGTCCAAGCAATACATTTCTCACCAGCTCTTGCTAGTTTCTCTGGCAGCGACCTTCAAATCTTTGACGTCACTTCTTGATGGTAGTAGATATGACAGGTAGGTTGCTGCTTCGTGGGATGATCTTATCAATATATTTAATACCGTTCGTAGCATACGGGTGGTCATGCCGTCCAACTTTCTTTCAAATTTGTTGGTGAGTGTCCAGGTTGTAGCATCGTAAACAAGGATGGACTCCACCACAGCCCATGCTTTGAGATGCGAGTTTCAATATCTCTCTCCATGGGAAGCGATGTTACCCCAAACTATATTAATTGTTTTGTAATCAACGAAATAAGTGTTCATCCTAAACAGAATCGACAAGAAAAGTATACTGGATTGAGCAGGATTTCAAAATCAGATTCTATTCGATGTTTGGTCAGTAATTCTATGTGAGGATGAACATTATCGTGAGGGAAGATGACGCCCTTCCTGTTGACGTAAACAGATGGATTTCGGCTCAACATAGGTGAAAATATTTATGAAAAAGGAGAATAAAATGATGTTTTAATAATCTAAAAAAACATGGTGACATGTGTAATTGAAATGAATTACAATCTGATAAAAAAACTTTTGAAGCGACCTGATATTTTCCATCCACCCATCCAGCGCGGCCGTAACTGGTATTGAACTCACTACTCGAGTTTGTAGTGTAATTTAAATGTTGTCGGTAGCTGAATACTTCATGCTTCGCCAGGACTATCAAGGAGATGCTTTTTTATTGTGACACTTTCACTATATGGGGAGGTTACCGCGGCTTAAGGGAGTCCCATCCACTATCGAGACATATATATATAACTACAGTCGATGACGCTATCTAAAAAGTGAGATACTTCTAAGTCTAGAAGGTCGAGGAAATAGAGTTTAAAAGACAAAAGCTTTACGGCATTGGTGTGCAACAATGTCGACTGTCTGCTAATGCCGAGCCGTGGGCGAAGTGGCGTTACCGTAAGGAAAAAGAAAAAAGCTATAAGAAGGACGCGTGTAAATATCGCCGATGAAGACAGAGGTCGGAAAAAAGGAGCACGATTACATTTTATTCTGGAAATTATCCGGGAATAAATTTCGTTGTTAAAAAATAGGAATCGAGTTATTACTTGTTTTATGTTCTTTGCGACGTACTCTCCTACTGCGTGTTGGGTTCCGAGTGCCTACATGTTAACACGTGTGTAACGTAACAGGCAGATCTCTACAGTTAAGATGTGGTATTTCGTTGCTTGTCAGATTAGTTGGTAGTATTTACTTCAGGGGGGTTATAAGTGCTATGATTTCGCCAGAGCACATTCCATCAAATACTTAAAAAACGAAAATAGGGATACGAAATTGCAGCGATGGGACAGTTGTTGGAGCTTTGTTGACATTACGCATTGAATGTCTAAATTGTATCTTAGATGAGTTTACTACGCACATTTGTCAGTCTGTCTCGCTTTTTGATATAAAAGAATGTACGTCGCGAACCTTCTAGTTTAATGTATAGTAGTGTAATCCCTGAACACATTTCCAATAATTATCAGCTTTTTATTATAAATGTTTACGATTGTCAATGCGTTTGGTCAGATATGAACAAAGCTATTAAAATCTAGTAAAACTCATTGGTCCAGCCATATGTTTGAGATCCATTTCTTTGAAATTAAAATTAATCTTAGAGTAGACGCGTCTTGCTTTACATTTATTAAGTTCCTGTATATTGTTTTAGTTTTTGAAGATCTATAAAGCTATCTTTCTGTTAAGTTTGTCACGCTCATACAAGAAAGAGGAATATCGCTTAATGTCGGCATGAATGGACGAACTTTTAGGGATAGTATCAATCGTTTCTAATCTACATCTACATATCTATAAAAGTGAAATTGTCTCTGTGTGTGTCTGTGTGTGTCTGTGTGTGTACATTTCCCTACCAAACTAGTCTGTTAATTTGACATAACGAGTATCTAGATTTGGAATCTTTGGAATCTGTTTTCGGTCAGAATATTTACCTGTCAATGGGCCAGAGTTCGATGATTTGACCTTTGAAACTCTATCTAACTCTTCCGCCAATTTCGGTTCTAAACGCTTAAAATTTTACATGTAGGTTACTTGGACATGAATAAAACATATAATTTGTATTTGAGCCCAAATAATATATGTTAAGGAGTAAAATTGGTGTCAATTTTTTTTTCTTTTTAAATCGACCTCAGTAGTCTCTACCAAATTACTCGGCCGATTTTTAATCTAAACACTGAAATCTTACATAAAGTGTATTCAAGCATAGGGCAAGCTTTAAAATCGGCTTTGGGCTGAAAATTTTACTGGCAAGGTGTGAACGTTCAAAAGAGTTTACCTTTGCGGTCTCTAGCAAACTATTCAGCCAATGTTTGGTCTAAACATTTGAAATTTTACATAAAGGGTATTCAGCCATGCAGCAAGCTTTTTAATTAGTTTTTTTGGGGAAATTTCGCTGCGAAGAGGTACAAAGTTGAAAGAATTGACATTTGCTGACTCTATCAAACTCCTCCGCTTATTTTGGGCTTAAAAACTTGAAATTTTAAATATAGGTTACCTAGACATGAGGCAAACATTTTAATATATATATATATATATATATATATATATATATATATATATATATATATATATATATATATGCACATAAAGTTATGAACAGTACATATGGCCCGAGCAAAGCCAGGCGAAACTGCTAGTATTTATAAAAGTGAGAATTTGTGCGTTGGCACATTTCCCAATCTATGTAATCAACGAACTTTTGATCTACAGATTTGAATTTTTTTTTTTAAATGGGTCCTGGCAGTTACTGTTTTCTGTTTGTCAACTGTTTCACAAGAGTGCGTGAAACATGACTACGTTTTATGTTATTAATAAGTGGATTTGAAAACGCTTTTTAAGGATCGTGTAAAGCTGGCCCAATGATTATTGTACGTTACACATTCTTTTTACATTTTGGTTTCGATCTCAGCTTGAGTATTCATTTTTACTTACAAGAAGTGAATTGTTTAGAAAAGAAAACTTAATACTCCCCTGACAATGCTTCAGTTTCTTTTCGCATTTTTTTTAAAGAATGTAATGTTACGTTAATACTGTGTACATCTTCTAGTTGAGTAAAAGTTCTGAGATTTTTTCCGCTTAGTATTTAAAGAGCGTTTGAATCATACACGTGGGAAGAAGAGATCGTATTTCATATGCGTTTAGTCATATCTATATTATAACTAGTCATATCTATATTATAACTAGTCATATCTATATTATAACTACTCATCCATAATTGTGTAGCTTTTCTTTTAAAAAAAATGATTTTCTTGGAGAAAATACAGATTATTATTATCGACATTCCGTGCAGATTCCCATATTCAGCAAGATACACATTAAGAAAATCGGTGGTTCCATCGGCCGGAACGCTGTGAAAATATAACTCAAAATAAGCAGAGTAGTCCGCATAATTCAAGCAATACAGAATAAATTTTACATCGTTAAATGTTCGGACTGAATGGACGCATTTCAGTGTAGCTGCTTGGGCGCATCTTCATTAAAAAATTCATGCATACGTTTTAAACACTGTCTGTCACGCTTGAGTTTTATTATCAGATAAAAGTATGAAATACTTCTGCCATGTGGCGCACACATCTACATAAGAAACTGCGTCCGTCTATTCGTAAGATTGCGGGTGTGTAATTCGTAAATTGCAAATCGCAATTTATTTCATTTTGAACAGATGCATCGTTCGGTAAATTCATTCAAGCTTCTATATGAGAGATTATGTACGTGTATCGCTCGGACAAGCTTAAAAATCAATATCTTCATTATTATACAACTCTGTGAACCGACTGGGCGTCTTTGCTTGGTTGTATGAATCTTGCAAATTTAGGGTTCGGTTTCGATTCTAGCTGGAATCCAGGTTATATTATTTTTTCTTTTACTTTTGAAATCACGACTATATATTGAATACAATATAACGTTAAAGAATCGATAAAGAATTGACGCGATATTCTATATAATTATAAAACTCAAATGACCTTGTAACGGGTGTTAGTCTAGTCATAAATATATATTATATTAAGTGTATTTCACAACCGGTCACCGTCAAGCGCCCTCTACTAGTAACATTTTTTTAAACTAAAACGTAAAATGATGTTTTTACTTTCTTCAACCGACAGGAAGATGTTACACAAGGTTGAATGATGAGGGGAGACGAGCCAGAGGCCTAGAGTTAAGAGCACTCTAGACTCTTAAAATGCCCTGGGCAGCCCCGTCGGTATTATCCTGTATGATTGGATTTGCATTCCCTTTATGGCGGTGTAAATAATTGATCAGGGTGGAATTCTACTAAGTCTCTAAAATTACTCTGAGCACCTGGTTGGATCACTCTTAGTTTTAATGCCCCAACTCTACTACGAATTAGTGACTCTAAATGAATTGAAAATCTCACTTTACGACTTCCAAATGTAGAAATCAGCGTATAGCCGCAAACCGGATCAGAAAAAAACCTGCGAGATTACAATAAACAAACACAGCTGAGAACAAACAGACTGCTTAATCGGCCCATACTGATCCACCTGATCCTAGACTTTCCGATTAACCGACTCGAAGAAGGCAATGCGACAGCCTATCTACCCGAAAACAATTTCACAGACTAAAATATAGCTGTATAGAGGTCTAACCCATACTACTTCTATAGAAGCACTTTATGTAGTACGCAATACACTTCCTTCACTCGAAAGACTGGAGGCAACGGCCTGGGAAACTGGACTAACTAGAACTGCACAGAACCAATCAGTTATGTTTTACACTTAGCCTACAGGGAAAAGGTCATTTGAACAATGGCTTAGATACAGGTGGATAAGGTGCCAAAGGACAATTTTTGCCTAAAGTAAAGCAGGCGGTTTGTCCGTTATGTTTAAATTTTGTTTATATTCTCTTGCATTATTTATAAAACCAGCCGGATCAGTAGTCGGCGTTTTTTTTTAATCCGTACAATTAGGCGTACCTCATCAATGAATGTAAACACACAAAAATGCATCTTGTATTTTAAATAATAAGTAACAAAAATGAATGATTTGAAACAATGTTATTTTTCCAGTGACAACATTAACAGCATGAAGCGGTCACGGGATGCGGTGTGTCCGTTTTCATCCTCCGTATCGCCGCTTCTCTTCTTTGTTGTTGCCTGCCTGTCTCTATGTTATTGGGACAGATGACAGATGCATTCCTACATGCATTATCTAAAATGTCAGTCAGTCCACTAATATATGCCTGGGGATTCAAGTCTCTTTATTTTGAACTTCTTTGAGTCATTCCAGGGGCATCGAGATCGAGGATCGCTGCCTTGACCTAGGATTCGACCGACGTCATCTTTTCAAGCCCAGACAGCCGATCGTCCACTTCTGCTACATGCAACGCCACCCTTCTGCCACATTATATTTTTTTTTTAAACTAAGAGTGATCCAACCAGGTGCTCAGAGTAATTTTAGAGACTTAGTAAAATTCCACCCTGATCAATTATCTACAGTGGGAAATAGAAATACATTAAATATTTTATATTAGATTAGAGAATCGCTGCGTTTTACAGTTTGTCACACTTTAGAGTGTATAAGCAGATATCTGGCTACTTGTCCGGTTTAAATAGGATCTTTAATCATTGATAATCGTGTAGATCGAACGGCGCATCTCCCGCATACTGTTCTTATTTCATTATTAATGTGTTTTTTATTGTTTGTTTTTTTTTGTCAATGCGTTTTGGTCAGATGTTAACGAAGCCATTAATAAGTAGCGAGAGAACAAACCGCCCCTTCTGAGACGGATCGATGATGGCCGCTCGTCCCCGCATCATGTTCCGATGAATCCAATTTCCAGCGCAGACTTTTCATCAAATATGGCCGATAATGTTTTCAGATAAAATAGATATGAATGTTTTAGCCGACCGAGAAATCTCAGCACAGACAACATAAAACAAATTGGTTTGTGCCGGGAAAGAAGAAAATGCAAATTTGCGGCAAATCAAATAAAACAATAAACATGTATGAATTCAAATGCCTTCCTTTTAACCCAGCATTTTCACCACCCACCAACCCATATATATATATATATATATATATATATATATATATATATATATATATATATATATATATATATTGGTATGGCTGTCTGTCCGTTAAACGGTTTCATGGAAACAACTGGTATAACAGAGAGCGTATGAGCACGTGATGAAATATCAGCAAGGGTTCTAAGATAGCTGGCTTGGAGAGATATTAGCAGCAGTAGCCAAAAAAAGTGCATATACACATTACGAGGTGTGAGTCAGGTTCGCGACAAGAAGAGGAAAAAAAGACACCACGTGGTCAAGCGAAGCAAAGTGTGCGTTAATGAAAATGGGCATGTAAAGTCATATTAAACGCTTGAAATAGCAGTAATTCTAAGTAAACGGATTATTAATTTTGGCCGGTTGTAATGGGTAAAATAACTAATATAATCTAAACGTTGTTTATCCGTTTATATGTGTACATATATCGTTTATATGTCTATAAATATTCGTTCTTGAGCTAAATCTATTTCAGGTAGACAAAGAGGATTGAAACAGAAATAAGATACATTCCACCGTTTAAATTCATTTTCTTTCATCCTTTGTCCAAATGGTGTAAACATATTAATCTATCTATCTATCTATCTATATATATATATATATATATATATATATATATATATATATATATGTGTGTGTGTGTGTGTGTATGTGTTTGTGTATATGTATGTATATATATATGTATACACATATATATATATATATAAGTGAAAATGTGTGTATGAAGACACTTATAACAATATAGAATCAACGTATTCTTTATCTGCAGACTTGAAATTTAGTATATAGGTTATTCAGACATGGGGAAATTTCTTTTATCCGGAAAAATCGTTTCCAAGTGGTAAACACTGAAAATAAAAATAGTACGTGACAGTCGTCATATTTTTCTCTGGTTGCTAACTGTTCCACAATTTTTGTATGCTTGAATCCGTCACATTACAGATTCTTTATCTCAAATATAAGTCGGTTTGAAAGCAATTGTTAAACGCCCTGTCGCGCTTAATTATTAGTTATTGTACCTGACTTACTGTCTGTGGGTTTTGGTTTCGATATCAACTCGCGTATTTTTTTTTACTTGCAAGAATTGGACTGTTTAGAAAATAAAACCTATACCACTCACTTGTACATGTCTCAGCTTCTGTATGAATGAAAATATAATATTTATGCGTATTTTACGATCGGGTGACGTCGTGCGGCCTTCTACTGACTATATAATATGTCCAGCTGTTTCTCTGTATTTATCACGATCGCAAAATTGGGGGAAAATTCGCTTCATTATGAAGACATTTCATTATGCAGATTCGCTTCATTATGAAGACATTTCATTATGCAGAATAAAAAATAAGTCAAACGGAATAAATATCGACACTGCCCCTATATCTTTTCAAGAATTCCAGGAATCTTTACTTTACAGAATAAGCGACAATCATTCAATGTAAGCTATATCAAATTTTACTTTTCTCATAGTTTATTAAATGTAATCGAAACCTTACCATATGCGTTCAAATCTCTTGTTTCAATGTTCTCATCTTGGGGCGCACATAATTTATTTGCTTTTCAATTATTACCGAATTGTCAATTGGAAAATGTGTTTTCTATAGTTGCAAGGGTCTTTCTCGTTCAACATTTGAGTAGAAATACAACTAAATTAAGTCGTTGATTTTTTTTTTTATCAGCGCACAAACCTTCAGGCGGTGCTCATGTCTGCGTTACTATTTGCCTATTCTTAATTTACAAATATAGAATTGATCAAATGAATTCCCATGTGCATTTTTTTGTGTTTTGCTTTTCTTTTAGTTCTGTTTCTCCATATTCGAATTGCAATCACTTTTTTTAGATATTCCAATTTTGTTTTCAACTCATGAAATACCATTACATTTTTAACTTCCATATCTCAAACTGGGAAAATAGAAACTGATGTGAGTTTATAGATAACAAAAACATATATTTAGATGTGCCTCGCGTATCAATATTTAGATTTGCCTCGCGTATCAATATTTAGATTTGCCTCGTGTATCAATATTTAGATGTGTCTCGTGTATCAATATTTAGATGTGCCTCGCGTATCAATATAATAAACAGTAAAAATAATCACTTAAGGGATAATTCATATATTATACGTTTTTTCGGAGCTTTTTGTAAGTGTATAATGTTAAACATACAACGTCAATGTTAATGATTCAGTCGAGATAAACTGCTGTTTTATGAAAGTTTAGACGGTAAAAAAATTCATCCTAAAACAGTACAACAACTATTTTTTTACCTTTTATTGAAAAAATAGATTCACGTAACTTCGTTATGTTGTAGAGCTGACATCTATTAAATGTATTCGCCTTCAGCCTCAATCATCGCCTCGACCAGGGTCCGGAACTGGGATCACGCCTTTTCCACAGGAGCTGGAGGGATCTCAGCGAATGCTCCATGGATGACAGCGACCAGGCTGGGTTTGTTGTTGCGAGAGATCATGTTCGTGATGTTCTCGGTGCATGACTAAACGAAGTAGTCTAGCTCGTTCAAGGGGATCAAGTAGAGAAGAGTGCAAAGTCGTGACACTCCTTCTGAAGTCAAAGGTTTATTTGTACTTGTGGGTTTGTGTTCCGTCCTGTTGCTTCACCTAAGGTCTGTCAACAGCCAGATGATTGCATCCGGGGATCACTATACTCTTCAGCCAATCCAGGTTCACTTTGGTATTGACTTTAAAGCCGACTTCGAAAATGTGACGTGGCATGATGTGGCCCTCACTTGAAACCACACCAAAAATCATAATAGTGGGCCGTTCGATGAATGGGTATGTGCCCTCAAGCATTAAACTGTACAGATTTTCATTTTTAGGGTGTTGGCAATGGTCCTGTTGTTATAACTTGGATCGGTAGAGAGTATTCGTTGTACAGCGGCGCATCTTCGATCTCACTCGGTCCACAGTGTGTTACTTTCAAACATGACAGAACGTTCCTATCGCTCTTGGGATTTGTGCGCAAGTGGTCAACTAGTAGATGATCTGCTATAAAAAGAAAAGCAATTTTCATCAAACAGAAACGAAATCACATCCTCTTATATAGGGTGACAATTTTAGCATTTCACTCTGTACTGATTATGGAGGATTGAATGTTATATTTTACTTCTTATAAACCATATTGATTATTAAACATCATGCATTGAACTTATAAAACATCGCGTTTATGACTCTATTAAAAGTGTTTATTAAAATTCACTGTAGGTTTTACCTGACACTGGTTGTGCCCTGAACACTTATACTATATACTAATGAAGAACGGCCTACAAAAATGCTATCATTTGAGTCGTATCTTACAGTTCCCTAACTTACGGATCCAGAAAGATGAAGGACAAACATAGCAAGTTTTAAAAATGTGATTTTTAACTGAAAATATCCGAAGCTCAAAAATCGAATTTCCATATATCTGTATTCGAGTACCTTTCTAGTTTTGATGAGAAGAATTGCGTTTCAGAATCACAAAGTAAAAAGTCGTTTAAAGCTCTACTCTTTTTTTATTTTATTTTTCCCCTTATTGATCTGACAAATAAATTGATGTATACCTTTATTATCATTGTGTTGACTTAAATTTACATATATATGTATATATATATATATATATATATATATATGTATATAATGTTAAAAATCCACGTATATTATATGTATATATATATATATATTATAATGTTAAAAGTCCACGTATGCTTCTAGGATAGTGATTTAAAGGTTATGAGGGTCTTTTTTAAGCAGGAAACACGATGTTTCTTTTTGTATTTAATATTTTTATTGTTATTTTTTATATTTCAAGCGGACCTCCGCTCTTGGTCACGAAAAAAGTATCGAAATGAAAAAGAAAAAGAAAACTGTTGAAAGAACTGGAAATTTGTAGTGTGGGCTGCGTTCATTCCTAGCAATCATATTCGAAAAAGTTCACGTTAAATATTTTAGCCGTTTGCGGAATAAGATTGTATTTTTTAAGTATTTTAAAAATTTTTTAAATTTTATTTTTACAAATGTTGCAAGGTTTAATTAGTTATGAATAATAATAATAATAATAATAATAATAATAATAATAATAATAATAATAATAATAATAATAATAGGAATGAGATACAATGTCGGCTTTTTAATGGGGAGTAAATTCCGTCTCTCTCTAACAATAAAGATAGCACACAGGATAGGGAAGAAACAAATTCTACAAATACTTAAAAAAATAATTAAGAAACACAATCGCCTACTCATATATATATATATATATATATATATATATATATATATATATATATTTATATACTTATACGTATGTATTAACCTGTTCTTGGTTTATATTGATTTTATGATTTCAATATGTATGTTACATCTTTTCGTTTTATAGTTAACACATGCATTATTCTCTTGTTATTCTTATTATTGCTTTATTTATCTTCATTATTATGTTTATTATTATTACTATTATTATTATTATTACTATTATTCTTACTATCATAATCATCATTATTACTACTATTATTTTCGTCAGACTTAACCTATCTTCACCATTTTCATATATATATATATATATATATATATATATATTTGCATCTATGTTTACATCGTTAGCCTCATATTTCTACTTATTCACTCATTTTATTTTATACATGGTTTAAATCATAATTGATATTTGTGTTTGATTATATAAGTATGTTCATATGCGCCTATGTATGTATGTATATGTGTTTATATGGCGATATGTATAAATATATTTGTATATATATATATGGTTGTATATTGTTTATACATGTATATGTATGTTATGTGGATATTTCGTAATGTATATATACATATATATATGTATGTGTAAGTGCGTGTCTGTGTGTTTGTGTATATATATACGCATGTGTATATGTGTATATATGTATATGAATGTATGTATGTATACGTGTGTATATGTGGGTATGTTTATATATATGTAATATCTACTAGGCCAGTTACCTGCTTGATTTTTTCAACTATCATTTATGTTTGCGTGTGTATATGTATGGTTATATGTATATGTATGTATGCATGTATATGCAACTATCATTTATATTTACGTATGTATATGTATGACTGTATGTATATGTGTATATGCATATATGTGTACATTGTTGTATATGTGGGTGTATGTATGTTTATGTATGACTGTCGAAATAAGTATACATATATGTACATTTGTGTGCATGTATGTATATATTAGTATGAATACGCACACACAGTCTTAGGTGTATACTTTAATATTAAGCATGTATAAATACTTATCATTTTTTTTTATAATTTATATATGTATATATATATATATATGTGTGTGTATGCGTATGTATGTATATATACAGATATGTATATCGTTATTTATATACATATATATGCGTATGTGTATATAATTTATATGTATATGTTTCTATAATGTGTTTATGTGTGTGTATATATATATACATTCCTGTCCATGTAATGCATAATTATGTTAGATGTGCACATGTTTGCACTGAATTACATGCTCTTGTATTTTTATTTATGCTTAGATATTTGTATATGTATGTACATGTATATGTGTGTATTTATATGTATGCGTATTTATGTATTTTATATGTATATATATATATATACCTGTGTGTGTGCGTGTATCTGTGTGTATGCGCTTATGTGTATATATGGTCTCTATGTACATGTGCGCATATGTGGCTGTATGCATGCATGTATGTATGCGTATGTGTGTACATATGCATGCCTGGATCTGTAAATGCCGGTCTATGCACATACATGTGCATGGGTATGTATGCGTGTATGTATGTACCTGCGTGCATATCTGTTTATGCATATGATTATATATGCATTGTATGTATGGGCGTGCATATATTATATATGTATGGTCGTGGCACTTGACTATATATTGTAATATATTCATATATATGGGTGTTTATTGTGCATGCATATGTATATCTGTACCCTTATGCACATGTTTTTTTATGTGAAAGCTACTATTGGTCTTTGCTATAAATATAAATATTATTATTATTATTATTATTATTATTATTATTATTATTATTATTATTATTATTATCACTAATTTATAAACATTGTCATTATTAGCAATACACACAGCATGACTTTCGAGCCAAAAGCACATACATTTAATACCTTCTCTGATATTATCCTCGGTCTATGTATGAGAATTCCGTCGGGACTGAGACAATTTGCCTTCAAGACCGAGACTATTTTTATTCTCATATAATTATTAATTTTATTGATATTATTATTATTATTATTATTATTATTATTATTATTATTATTATTATTATTGGCTCACCTGGAGCTTTCACACAAGTCAGAAAACGATCTGATTGGAGACCTGTGGTGTTCTCTGGAAGCTGATTGACAACAAGTCTCCCCAGACGTCCAGCTCTCTCCTCCTCCTTCGATAGAATTTGCAAATAAATTTGCATCATCACAACAGCCGCTTACCATTGATTTCTCGCTGGCAGTGGCCATTGGTTAATACTGGAATTTGAGTGGCACTAAGCCTCCCCAAGATCCCAGTTCTCTTCGCACTTGTCCAGCGGAGGTCTGGCCAGTGCTCCCTCCTCGCTCTTTCCATCCTCCTTGACCCTTCTCGGCTCTTTGTTATCACTTTTTTGTGGGGGAGAGACGGTGGTGAAACAATGGAGAGATGCATGATGGGGGGGGGGTAGAACATGTAGATCTGCAGCTTCGGTGTTCCTCATTCCCTGTAATGCTTCTTCGTTATATTGTCTTGTGTTATTCTCCGCATTCAAGGGTTTGCCTTAATATTTCAGCCGTTTTCATTATCGTTAGCGTTGTATTTTTGCAGCTAGTCCTCTGATTCAAATTTCTGCCATTCTTTTTTCCATGTTTTTTGGGATTGTTCCTAGTGCTCCTGCTATTATCGGTACTATTTTGATTTTCTTCATCATCCAAATTCCTTTTAACTCTCTGGCTAGTTCTGTGTATTTGCTTAGTTTCTCTTTTTCTTTCATACTCACCGTGTGATCAGCTGGGACAGCAAAGTCTACTATTTGACAGGGTTTCTTTTTCTTGTTAATTATTACGACATCTGGTCTTCTTGCTTGGATGGGTTTGTCCGTCTGTATGTCCATGTCCCATAGGATTTTGTGGTTCTCGTTTTCGAGTGATGTTACGAGTTATTATTCCCCTCCTATCCTGTGTGACATCTTTATTTAGAGAGAGAGAGACGGAATTTACTCCCGATTAAAAAGCCGACATTGTCTCTCACTCTTCCCTCTTCGGGAGATTCATTATTATTATTATTATTATTCATAACTTTTTTCAGCATCTTAACGTGTGCTAAAAACAACTTTATCTGTTTCTCGGAAATGTTTTAATTCCTTATGAAGCTTCCTATAACTTTAATACCAATAATATATATATATATATATATATATATATATATATATATATATATATATATATATAGTTATAGTTATTCACATACACTATGTTTCGCCGTATCAAGTCTCATCATTGCGGCTAGACCAGCGACCACCTCAAGTCAGGATTGAAACTAGATCGCCCAGGCGATAGGTAGTTCTTCTCAACGTTACGGTATTATGCTTCTGCTTAGATATGTATGCTGTGTTATAAACATTGTCCAAACGGACTATGCTTCATTTGTTTACACAAAGAGCATTGCTTATTAAGCCATCTAGACGTCTATTAAACTTTGACTTCGGCAGCCTCTCTTTTACAAAGTGAAGGAAAAAATAGTAACAATTTAGATAATCATTTTTTCTTAAAAATAAAACAAAAGTTGGTAAATTAATTAATCCTTACACGAATATTTTAATAGTATACATACCAGCTGTACCGGGGAAAATGCTAAGGGTTACGGAAATGCCCCGTCTCCTTCTGAAATCCTAACAGGACACCTACTTTTTCTTTTCTCGCGTTAATCTCAGAGATTACAAACGTAACACACATGAGTTTAAAAAAAAGTGAGATTTTAAAAATATTATGTTTATAATTTTTATCGGTAAGTTTGATTATTATTTATTTTTTTTTTTTGTAAATGTGATAACGGGAATACCCTAGTGCAATCACCGAAAAAATACTTCGTGTCAATTAAACGTAAAAACCGAAATGACATGAAGTGTCAATTATTTATTTATTCATTTGTTTGTTTACCTATTATTATTATTATTATCATTATTATTATTATTATTATTATTATTATTATTATTATTTATTTTTTGTAGTTGTTGTTGTGGTATCGAATGTGAACGATGTAAAAATGTATCGAATTTTAAACGAAACGGTATGTAAATTTCCGTACCATTTTTAAAACAACCGTATAACTAAGCATTTTCCGCATGTTTTACCAAACATTTTATGTTCAGTTAATGCAATAAACCAAAAGATAATGAAAAACTTTAATTTTACATGAAAGCACTATATTAACAAAACGTTAATTTTACATGAAAACACTATATTAAAAAACTTTAATTTTACATGAAAACACTATATTAACAAAACTTTAATTTTACATGAAAACACTATATCAAAAAACTTTAATTTTACATGAAAACACTATATTAACAAAACTTTAATTTTACATGAAACACTATATAAAAAAAAACTTTAATTTTACATGAAAACACTATATTAACAAAACTTTAATTTTGCATGAAAACACTATATTAACAGAACTTTAATTTTACATGAAAACACTATATTAACAAAACGTTAATTTTACATGAAAACACTATATTAACAAAACTTTAATTTTACATGAAAACACTATATTAAAAAAACTTTAATTTTACATGAAAACACTATATTAACAAAACTTTAATTTTACATGAAAACACTATATTAAAACACTTTAATTTTACATGAAAACACGATATCAAAAAAAACTTTAACTTTACCTGAAAACACTATATTAAAAAAACTTTAATTTTACATGAAAACACTATATTAACAAAACTTTAATTTTACATGAAAACACTATATTAACAAAACTTTAATTTTACATGAAAACACTATATTAAAAAAACTTTAATTTTACATGAAAACACTATATTAATGTTGTGATGGCAACCACTTATTTGCATATGCGAATAACATAACACTATAAATGGCAAGCCTAGGTTGGCCTTGGTGTGTCTTACTCAAATGCCACCAGAAGTGACGCCGAAGAGCGTACATGTCCTCCCACCAAGACTCTCTGACTCGACACCGTCATTTGTACATATTGTAAATATACCTTTTCTTTAATGCACTTATTATTGCGTTATCTTGTTGTTTGCGTCTTCATTGTATTTCCTTACTAATTATTGTTCAACCTTGCAACCACAGCAATTAAAAAAAACTTTAATTGTACATGAAAGCACTATAGAAAAAAACTTTAATTTTACATGAAAACACTATATTAACAAAACTTTAATTTTACATGAAAACACTATATTAAAAAAACTTTAATTTTACATGAAAACACTATATTAACAAAACTTTAATTTTACATGAAAACACTATATCAAAAAAACTTTAATTTTACATGAAAACACAATATTAACAAAACTTTAATTTTACATGAAAACACTATATTAAAAAAACTTTAATTTTACATGAAAACACTATATCAAAACAACTTTAATTTTACATGAAAACACTATATTAAACAACTTTAATTTTACATGAAAACACTATATTAAAAAACTTTAATTTTACATGAAAACACTATATTAACAAAACTTTAATTTTACATGAAAACACTATATTAACAAAACTTTAATTTTACATGAAAACACTATATCAAAAAAACTTTAATTTTACATGAAAACACTATATTAACAAAACTTTAATTTTACATGAAAACATTCTATTAAAAAAAACTTTAATTTTACATGAGGACACTATATCAAAAAAACTTTAATTTTACATGAAAAAACTATATCAAAAAATCTTTAATTTTACATGAAAACACTATATCAAAGAACTTTAATTTTACATGAAAACACTATATTAACAAAACTTTAATTTTACATGAAAACACTATATTAACAAAACTTTAATTTTACATGAAAACACTATATTAAAAAATCTTTAAATGTACATGAAAACACTATATTAAAAAAAAACTTTAATTTTACATGAAAACACTATATAAAAAATGTAATTTTACATGAAAACACTATATTAACAAAACTTTAATTTTGCATGAAAATATTATATTAAAAAAACTTTAATTTTACGTAAAACACTACATTAAAAATATTTTTAAAGTAGCACGCTAATATAAGGACATACCGTCCTCGAAACAGAAAATATAATGAGTTGATTTTCGGGGCAAAGATCAAAGTGTAGTATCTGATCAGATGCTGCGTGTTCAGGAGGCAAACACATATGTACACGAAGAAGCATAAGTTTATTTACGAACGAAAACATGGAACACTCTCCTACTTACATGACACGACATTTCTTTATCATTTATGAATTATTTTGTATTAACTGTGATATTGATTTCAATTTCACATATCACCGTAAAGAAAAATAAAATCTTAACATTTAAACGGATAACAAATAACAAATAGAGCTTTTGTTTCATTATAAAGAAAACAAAGAAAAAAGGAAAATGTAACTGTATAATAATAATAATAATAATAATAATAATAATAATAATAATAATAATAATAATAATAATAATAAAGAATATTTCTTTGGTTGGGAGCAAACGCGCAAACAGTAAATTCCTAGGCAAGGCATCTTCCTACTGTGCCACGAAAATAAATGGAAATAACGTGTTGCTTTTATACTATAATTGACCAAGCTATGACCAGTTAATGAAATAAGGTCAATTCGTACCCGTTACGTTGGTGTAAGCTCTGACTTTCTGTTTCTCTCTGACAATAAGATAATGTTATCTCTGTCTGTATGTCTGTCTATATGTCTATCTGCCTCCCTCTCTCTCTCTCTCTCTCACTCTCTCACCCCGCTGATACGATAAATTTCGGAAATGTAAAAAAACTGAATCCATGTTTAGAAAAAAAAGAAGGTAAATCATACAGAAAGTATGTAAATCTAAATATTCCCAGAAAAAAAAAGAAAGAACAAGCAAACTGTTGGATTGCGATAGTTGGCTATAATCTAAATATATGTATTATGGCTAAGGCTGATATTGAGGTGTCGTAGTGTTCGTTAAATAAAGGGAATGTAATCATTCGATTAATCCAGGAATATCGGAATGTGTAGTGTCAGCCAATCACAATGCGAGGATGAAGATTGTGTGGAAACGTTGGTATTTTCAGTGTAGTAGAAGGAAAGTGAAATGTTATTTGTAATAGGAAATAGATCAATTTCGCAGGAAGTTGTCTAATTTTAAGTCCCCTATGAATATAAATACGCGGTGTAAGTGGATGACGGTGATAGATGTTGGCGATTAGGGGATAAAATGGAAACTACTTCTTCTGTAGGTTATGACGACGATGATGATGGCACTATTACGATAAAATGTAATAGTTTAATATTACGAATTAATGTGTCTAAAATGTCGCTCTATAGTTAAAGAAGATAATGGCTAATAGCGTAAACATAATAAATTTGTATGTTTCATCTGTTGTTGTAAACCTACGGTATTTTGGTCCAGGAGAGGAAAAACTGTGCCTCTTTTATTATACATAAAGACAAAACAATTCTTGTTCGCTGCTGTTCAAAATCGCGTTATAAAAATGCCTGTGAAGCTTAAAATTATTGATTCACACATGATTCTGTGAATGGAAATCGATCAACAGGCAACAGCAAATATAGTGGCTTCACACACGCGTTTCTTATCCCGCTTTCCTCGACTTCTCTTTTTCTTATCGAATCGGCACATCAGTTGAAAATGAAATAGGGATATCGAACATCCCCATAGGCAATGGAACGCTTCGACAGAACAGTAGAAAGAGAAGTCCCGATTTACATGTCTAAGCATCCGTTTGAAATGGGTAAAACACCGATTCAATAAACGCAACTTATTTCTTTAGGCGGCTAAGTATCTCTATCAAAAGAAATGTCGAACTGTCATGCTGACAAACTTAAAATTTCCATTTACTTTGATCTGTAACGTTTAAACTTGACACAGTATTTTCGTCACTAAATATCTTTATTGAACGGATGCATCTGGATTGGGATACGTCTGGACACACACACACACACACACACATACACACACACATATATACATACAGATATATATACATATATATATGCCATTTGGTAAGTCAGAATCAATAAAATGATAGTATATTCGTCATGTTAGAGTTTAAATTAGTATTAAAACATAATTGTCCGTTTAATATTCAAATAATACTTTGTTTTTCATGTTGCGTATATATTTTAATTAAAATGTTTTGTTTGTCACGTTTAATATTTCCTTCGCGTATCACGTTGTTTGTAAAAAAACATAACTTATTATATTGAAACATCGCGATTTAGTTACCTGATGTATTTGGCATAACATTCGCTAATTGATCAGAATACAGGAATTCAATTCTCGTTCGAGGCATGTTTTAGATTTAAAACATGTTATTGTCCCTCTCTCTTGTTATACATAATATACTACGGGAGGAGGTCAACTGCAATGACGCTATTTTATATTGACATCACATACACCTACGTTTATTAGCTGATAGAAAAAGGGATATTTGAGTTGCTCAGGACTATAGTCAGCCATTTCGCTTAACCATCAAGTTCAAAATGGCATTAATCTTACGTTTCTGAATTTCTGTTATTCGTATTATTCGGATTCATGTAATACCGTTCTTATCTTATCATTTTCGCAGCGTTTCACCCGATGTAACCTCAGGTCTACTCAAGGGATAAGTTGTCGCTTAAGTAAATAAATGGTTTCGTTCGAACTTTCTGTCCCAAATCCCGAGTTCGATAGAAACATTCCCGAGTTACACCTGAAGAAGCTCAGAGGTGACCATGGCACTCAAGATGAGAATAGTAATTCGATGAATCCAAATAATACGACATTTTTATCTTTGCACGCCACGCTTAAGTTGTAAATACAATAGTTTTTATATGCCATGTTTGATTGACATGGCCCTGTTGGCAGCATACAATGTTGTCGTTTTTTTTTAAACAACATTGTTTTTATATTTGTTTTTAAAGAAACAAATGCATTTATTACATTGCCATCAAGCAGGATAGAACATTGTCTTGGCATTGTATCAAAATATAGGATTAGGTAGGTATTTATATGCACTCCAACACAACAAGATGTGACACAATTCAGAATGTAAAGATGTCAAGATAGTGCCTCTAAATGAAAGTTCCTCTGGCTTAACACAAATTTTCTGAGCAGCTCTGTCAGTATTAACTAATAGAGGCGCCTCAGGCAATAAGTAAAATTTACCTCACTCGAAAGTCGAATACTAAAGGTATGTAAGTCTTAAATTTAAAATATAATTTCGTCTGTAAGTCATATTTTAGTATTATCTGAATTATTCGTATTGATGCTCCTACTACGAGTGTTAATCACACAACGCCTTGGCCGATGCAACCTCCGATCTTCGTCAATATATATCTTGTCGAACTCAGAAATCTGCTCAAAATTTGGAAAGAAACGCAAATTATTATTATTACTTAATAAATCCAGGCGTATAGCATGCTCTCGTTCTGCCAGCCATGATCTGGTAAAATTACTAAGTAATTCGCAACTATATACTTCCTACCGTCCGGCACTAAGGTTGACCATTCAACCTCAGAAGAGGGCTACTTATAAGTGCATTTTACTTATTTTATCTGTTTAGCCACTGGTCATTACGGATCTTGGAGAAAGATTCCCGAGTTCGACAACGTGCAGCTGAATATATTCGGAGCTTACATCCGTCGAACATTTGTACAAAAAACATGCATGATAAAAACAACATAAGGAAATCTGTAACATTCACAAATATAATTGCGTTTTAATTTGAAACATAATTTTGGGGGGAGTGTAGCGCTGAAGTTCGATGTAGTATTTTAATTTGTACGCAGGCTGACATGCTGTTTTATATTTGAAATAACATTTTGGATTGACGTAACTTCTAAGTGTAAAATAACATTTCGTGTCATAAAAGAAATCCTTAAATTCGAAATACTATTTTCATAACGTTTCTGAATGTTTGAGATGAGGATAGAATATTCGTATTATTTGGATTCATCGAACTACTTGTCTCATATTATATGGTATATTCACAACGTTTCGGTGAGTGTAACCTCCGACCTTTTTCAAGTGTATCTTGTAGAACTTGGAAACGTTTCTGCCCAACTCGGGAATTTGGGCGGAATTTCGAATAAACTCTTTATTTATTCACGCTCTTTATTTATGATCTTGTTTCGTCAGCCGCGACTGGATAGATGTCCTAAGTAAAAATAAAATACAATTGTGACTTACTAAGGTTCTCCATCCAGTCGACCGAAACGTAATAAAAATCATACTCAAGATGAAAGCAATAGAATAAATACAGCACTCTCCTTCGACACTAGTACACCAGTACATGTGTTTGGTGACTTCAATGTCCACCACAGAAACTGGCTTGGATTTTCTACTCACACAGACGCAACTAGTAGCACAGCACATAGCTTCTCTATATCTCACTCCCTATCACAGATGGTTACGTTTACAACCCGTTTCTCGGACCAACAAGAACAACACGCATCACTTCTAGATATGTTTCTGACCACAGTTCCCGATGATTGTTTGACGAATGCCCACAGCCCACTTGGGAACGCTGATCATATAGTGATAATGCTCGCAATTACCCTAAACTCTAGAGCCAAAACTGAAAAGCCATTGCTCAAAACAAAGAGATATTATATAAAGGCTGGCTGGGAAACCACCAGGGATCTCATCAAGGATGCCCCTACGGGGAAATAGCTATTCTCTTCCTGTTGAACAGTGCGCAAATGAGACCACTTTCAAAATGGCAATTGAAGCACATGTTCCCACGCAGAAATTTTATTGTAGGCTCCACTCTCCCCAGTGGTTTACTTCTACATGTACAACTGCCATTGCGCAAAGGCAGAACGCGTACCGCAGATTTAACCGACATAAATCCAGTTAAAACAGACAGAAGTATATAGAAGCTAGAAGGACCTGAAGGAAATAGCAACAGCTAAGCGAGAATTTACTGAAATCACCAAAAAAACGCATCGAAGCACAAAAATTAGGAACCCGTGCTTTCTGGAAAATCTACAACATAATAATGGGGAATCAACAATTCCCCCACTAGCCAACATCCATGAGGTTGTTTGCTTAGCAACCGAGAAGGCTAACATGCTCGCCAGTCGGTTTGCCTCCAACTCCACATTGAGCCCTGCTAACCACCCCTTCCCTGACTTTTCTTTGCGGACAGATGCCACGCTAGACGATCTGAAAATCACCCCTGCTCAGGTGCATGCTATCATAAACAAAACTTGACACTACAAAATCATGTGGGCCTGATCTTATCTCCACTGTGAAATTAAAAAATGGCTCAACCGAACTAGCTCCAGATCTCTCCAAACTTTACATAAAATGCCTTCATGAATATTGCTTTCCGGACTGCTGGAAAACTGCTTCTGTGGTACCAGTTATCAACAATTCTAGCGAAAGAACGGGCCCAGTAAATTATCGCCCCATTAGCTTCCTCACACTTTTCGCCAAAATATTTGACTCCGTAATTAATGAAGCTCTAGTGCATCACCTTACACAAGCTAAACTTCTTACCAGCCTAAAATATAGACTTAGACAAGCCCGTTCTACAGCATATATCCTTACTGTAATCTCTGAACTTATATACTATTTACTGGACAAATCATGGGAGGGTAGAGCGGTAGCTCTAGATATATCTAAGGTGTTTAACGGGGTATGGGATGAAGGTATTCTCAGGAAAATAAGATCATACTGTATCACTGGACGAATAGTTAACTAAACTAAACAACAATTACAAGAAACCTTCTCTACCACCAATAGCAATGGCCAAAGAGTAATTAACTGAAAGTACTTCTTTTAAACTCCTCGGCTTTACGTTCACAGGAAACATGAGTTGGAACAATTACATTGAGAGCATTGCCAGGACCGCTGCGAAGAAGGTAAGTTCTCTCTACCGTGCTAGAAAACTACTAACCCGCGAAAGTATTCTGTACATGTATAAGGCCACCATTCGCCGATGTATGGAGTATTGTTGTCATATTTGGGCTGGTGCATCTGCTACTAGTCTCTCGCTTCTATCCGAGGTCCAAAAGAGAGTCTCGAACCTGATAGCTCCTAAACTGTCATCTAAGCTTCAGTCTCTGTACCGCCGATGAAATGTAGCATCCATCTGTCTGTTCTACAAGTATTTTAAGGGTGAATTCTCTGGAGAACTGCAAGCACTTGTGCCCCTATGACGTAAATACCCTCGAAAAACCCGACAAGCAGCTAAATCCCACCCCTACACAGTATCGATCCCTAGATGTAAGAGAACTTTCTAATCCAGTAGTTTCTTCCCCAGGACCGCTAGACTTTGGAATTCCCTTCCGGGTTCCTGCTTCCCCAACTTTACTTACATGCAGAAGTTACAGTGTAACGTGAACCGACATCTTGCTGCCCAACTCCCTACATATTATTCCGAGTAGCTCATGTCCCTGATAGTAGCCCCCTACACCAAAGTGGCAATATGCCTTGTTTGGGGTGAGAATGTAATAAAAATGTAATTAAAAAAGTCCGACGCAGCCAAATAATAGAACTATTTTTATTGGAAGACGTCTTTAGATGACACATCTTATTATAACGCTTCTATTTTCTGTGCGTTTACATATCTTTCTCATTCTTCGTTCTACGTACTATATTCTTTGGCGCCATTTCCCTAATCTGTGAACCTGAGGCTCACCGCCAGCGTAATACGCTCAGACAAAGGCCATCAAGACTAAAAAGATACTGAGATCACTTTCAACTGGGTGAGAGACAATGAGGTTATATTTCTATAACCCATACCTTTGATTCTATCAATATTTTGCTTCTGGCATTCTTGGAGATCTCGTGTAATCTCGTATCTAATTCCTTCACTTCAATACCTACTTTCCTTTTTTCGGTCGCTTTTGAACTCTTTTTATTCGCTTTTATTTCGTTGAGAAAAGACGAAATTAGTTATTTTGTTCCAATCCAACAACAACAAAAAAAAAAAACGAATGTGTCTCAGTAGATAGTGACGGCGATCGAGACTCGCAATGTTTAAAAGCCCTCGGATTTATTGCGCCATTTTTTAATGACAATGTTAACAAAATGTTATAATCTGTACTTGGTCACTCTTGTGACTCATCATTATCGTCATCATCATAAACATCGCGATCGACATCATCATCATCATACACATAATCAACACCATCTCTATCTTCATCATAAACATCATAGCGAACGTCAGTTTGTGCAGTCTGTTTAAACGTAAATCACTAACGTGATTTTATTTTCCGTCTTGCTTTACATGTACAAAGTATATCACAAGCTGTGAACACATTTGGGCATAAAATATCTAAAAAAAAAAAAAAAAACTATTAAAAATAATTAAAAAAAAAACATGCCGATATGTATATAAAACATAAAAAGCATGTCGATATGGATATAATCATTAATATTAAATTTGGACTTGGTAAATTTAACTTTAAAATCATGTCACTTTAATTTAAAATATATAGGTCAGTAGATATGAAGTCTTGAAATCCTTCCAAGACTTCTGGAGCACCCTGCAAAGTATATTGCCAAATCTTGGAAGCATTTTTCCCTATTATAAAAAAAAATTATTTAATTATTTTATTGAATCGCGCAATTTAAGATTTGACGTAGTAGTCATCAATGTTCCATTCCCTATAGGTATCCAATCTTTCTTATGTTATTTTGTCTTAGTAGACCCGTAATAGCTAGTTGGCTTGAATTGTTTAGTATTTTATATTTGATAATCTTGTCTTATAAACACCATTCATATATTCCAAGAGATTAGAGTTCATCTTGTTATGGATCATACCAATAGTGCCCTACACCATATATTCCGTGGTATTACTTAATAAAGAACCGTATAATAACTAATATGTAAACTTTGCGTAACAATTGTATTGTAACCTTGTAAGCAGAGGTTTTCTCTATTATATCTCTTGCAGTAACACATGGGATGTGCTTACGTATTTCAACCTAGAATGTTTTCTAAGTATTTGATGTTCTTTCCTTGAAGCAACAACTTCCATATCGGATATTTCTGCATGAAAATTCCTTCACGTAAAGAGTCAATAGAGGTGTCCATCTTTTATCTAATCTTCGGAGCTAGGCTGATTTCTGTGTAAACCATCGTCGGCATATCATTCTGACGTTGGCCCCTGTGAGTACCTTGTTCTAAATAGAAAATCCTAAAGATAATTAATTTTGCAACCTTCATCATAAAAATATGAGGCAAAGCAGCTGCATTGTTTGGTCGGAATTAGATTGCCAATGCTTGAATTTATTCTAAACCTTTTTTTATAGAATGCCATGCAGAACACTTCATCAACTTAGCTGAGCGTACTGGACGGCTTCATCAGCAAGGAGGTAATTTCATTTTCTTAAATGCGTACATTATAGCATTATTCAATATAACATGATTTTTGTTTTAATTAACAATCATTGACTTGACCTTTGGGACCAGATCAAAGTGTAGTATCTGTTATTCAGATGCTGCACTTCAATTTCCTGTTCTCTATCAGTGGAGGAGAAATCCTTCACGATTGAGACACTTTTTATTTTTGTTCCTTTTCTCCACGTTAAAAAAACGACCCTGGTGTCTAACTCTGTCCCGTGGGGAGGCATTGTAAATAGGAACAACATAGCAATATAGTACAACACTTGCTAAAAAGTTCCTTCTGTAGGATACCGTGGGGCAATTCGATTATCAGAGTTATGTTTGCTGAGAAAACATATCTGTATGTCACTATGAATTGGTTAGTGAAATCAAGTTGCTGATATGGTCACCATGCTGATATAGCAGACGTATATGCATTTTCTGTTTAGAGCACAATAGAAAATGATATTTCATTTTTGCATTGTAAATCTAAGTAAAGGTATTATTTACAGATAATTTTATAACATTAACAGCAGATTCTGTATGATGCAATGTAGACTACAATGTATTGTAGATAAAGTCACTAGGGGGAGGCATGTAAAACTTCCTACCGAGGAAGTGCAGAGGGTCCCAAATCTAAGCATGCAATTAATCGATTTGATTAAAAATAGGGACTATTTCGATGGCAATAAATAGACCAATATTTGTCGATTCTTATTCAATCCTGAGCAACATTCCGTCTTCCCCCGAGTTAAAGCATAAAAGGACATATCATATGTGTTTGTATGAGAATCCGTAAAAGTACTAATTATTCCCAATGTTTTCCATAAAAAAAACTACTAACATTATTTATTGTAAAATAAAAAAAAAATTCGTAATTTATAGCAGTGCTGAAAAACCTACTTGATATTGCAAGATAAAATTATAAAAATGACTGATTCCTAGTTCTCTAATGCGGTTCAACACACCCGTAGGTTTTGGGAAGGGCCGTATAATTTTTAACTGTAATATTCTTTTCCCGGAATGTAAAGCTATTCATGTTTGTCTAAAAATAATATCCGGGAAGAAGATCTTCCGAATCTTTCCAATCCCAGTAGATTAGACCTGATTCGCGTTTTAAAAACAGAAATTTAAAATCCATGAAGCAATGGATTTCGATCGAAGAATTCGGGGAGAAGAACAAGGATTTGGGAAATATCAATTTGGAGTCGGCTTGTGAATCCTCTTGTGAAATAAGCGGAACGAAAATACACAGAATATATCAAATTGATTAATTTCAATATACATATAGAATATGTTTGTGTATAGTTGAGGGGGTGCCCTTTTTTCAGTAAATTTGTGTGCATACACACACACACACACACACACACACACACATATATATATATATATATATATATATATATATATATATATATATATATATATATATATATATATATATAATGAGTTAATAAATTCCAACGAGAGAAAGATGTATATTTAAATAAGGAGGGTGGTCACCAACAATGTGTATTTTTTAACATTATTTTATTATTCCGTGTCTTGGTTTTTCATTGAAAATTGTGTTTAGATCATTGTAATAATGTTTTTAAATCAATGAAATTGTTTTTAACGCGTTTCAGACGTTCTGTGAAGCGTCCTCTTCAGAAAGTATTTAAAATGATTAGAATATAATCAAGACGTGTTAAAAATGAAAAGAACATTTTCGTAGTTCATTTGAAATGTTCCAAGAGGTGGAAATATGTGTACACGATTCTACTTTTCATTCGTATGTCCAATTTGTATTAACGGTTCATTGGGTTGGATTGTTCTCTTTCTCTCTCCCTCTCTCTCTCTCTCTCTCTCTCTCTCTGATTGTGTTTTTGTTTATCTTTCTTTGTTTTTCTCATTTTTTTCCTTTTTTTACTCTTACTTGAGTGGGGGTGAGAAGGCTGTTGGTACTTTGTCAACTGGGTTAATGGGGTAGCATCCTACATGTAGGTGGCACATCATAAATATATATATATATATATATATATATATATATATATATATATAACGATTAGTTTTTTTGGAAAAAGAAATCCAGCACATTGCTCAATTGAAAGGAAAATCCGAAATATAAGAGCGTATTTATAATATGTGTACAGAAAGTTGTTAGATGAGACACTCATTGGTACCGTCGGTTTCAAGCCCGATAGTTAGGACTGTTTAAGATATCCATATAAAACTCTCTTCAACCAATACTCGCCAGACGAGTATTGGCTGAAGAGAGTTTGATATTGATATCTTAAACGGTCCTAACTATCGGACTTAAAACCGATGGTACCAATGACTTGTCTCATCTAACAACTTTCTGTACACAATATATATATATACACACACACACACACACACACACACACACACATATATATATATATATATATATATATATATATATATATATATACTAACATTTCAGCCCAGCGTTGCCCAGGTGTTTGGAGTTGTATGTTGAGCAAAAGAAACTGTCAATTTTTTAAAACTTTAACCCCTAGCATTTATTGTTTTCGACTCAAATCAAGTAATTAACTTATATCTATGTCCAAGGAACCTATATCTAACATTTAAATTGTTTAGACCCAAAATTGGCTGAGGAGTTTGGTAGAGTTCTCAAATGTCGTTGAACTTTGACCCCTTAACAGCCAAATTTCTGGGCGAAAACAGATTACAAAGGTTTTCCCAAATCTCAGTACCCTGTATATCAAATTTCAAATCTATAGACTGAAAATTGACAGAGTTATTGCGTAAGAAATGTACACAGACACACACACAGACACACACAGACACGTTCACTTTTATATATATATATATATATATATATATATATATAAAGAGAAAGGCATACTACGTTCGAAAAGTAATGCCTTCTATTATTTTTCCGTCCGACTCGATCAGAGAAGCTTGATAATTATGTTATGATTACTAAACATATGCATTCATTGCCTGAAATTTGTCGGTTGAAGAACTGAGATTCTAAGAAAGTGATCTGTCAGAAGAAGAACTGCGTAGTTTAATTCCTCGTAAATGTGCACTGAGAATGGTTGTGAGTATGTACAGTAAAAGAGGAAGCTCGTCTTAATAGAACCACAATCGTCTTCGTAGTACTTCAATATTTTGATTTGAAAAATAGGAGAATTTACTTTTGAAAATATCATCGTATGACAAAGTGCGCTCCGAACGCCCATGCATAACGATCGTTCATCGTTCATCGCTGGCAAATGCGTTACTGAGACAACGATACGGATTTAGCAGCAGCAACAGCAGCAGCATGCGTATGACAGGCCTACAAATGGGCGTATTCGTGCTCGACCGGACGTCACAGGGGAGAAAGGAGATAGAAAAGCGGAGAAAAAAGAACAACGTGGTTAAGAT
Organism: Euprymna scolopes; assembly: GCF_053919585.1. Lineage (NCBI taxonomy): Eukaryota > Metazoa > Mollusca > Cephalopoda > Sepiida > Sepiolidae > Euprymna > Euprymna scolopes. Next base: position 7,675,423 of record NC_136504.1, read on the forward strand.
ATAGGCTAGTCGTCCCGACTTGATATTGATACGTAGCTACGTTGTGGCGTGAGGTTCTCAAAAGTCTAATACTGGACATAGAAATATTAATCTTTAATGTCATCTTTAATTTTTAAACTAATATCAAACAAAATTGCTTGGCAGTCACGTAAGACACATGACCTTAATGGAACTTATTCTTTAATTCTTAAATAAGAAAAGATGCGGCGCTTGCATTACCTCTGTGGTTGAAAGATAAGTGTCACTAGGTACTTAAGGCAATTGTAATTTTCAGCTACAGAAAAGGAGTTGGTTAACAACGAATATATTTGTAGAAAATCCGAAATTTCTGGAGAGAATTCTGACAAAGAATCAAATTTCCTTGTGTTCGAAGAGGTAAAAGTAAATAGAAATTGTGACAGAGTCTCAGATGGTTCTGTTTACGGATGAAGTAGATTTGTGAAGGATATGATTACAAAAGTGTTCCCGTTAGATAGGAGAACTGCCAGTAGATAAATATTAAATATTAAATGCAGAACTGGAATGTGACAAAGAGGAGAAAATTCAATAATATGTGCATATTATGCTGATATTAAATCAAGTCAGAAGCACAGATAATACCTCAGGCTTTTTTGTGTTAGGAGTTCACTATGCCTGTCTCGAAAAATCTCGCCAAAGAAGGCTAAGAATTTAAGAGACAAAATTTCCTACGAAAGAGACATTACGAGTCTGTCTCTGCTATATCGTGATTTTCCTGGTCAGTACTCGTCTGAGCCTCCATATATAGTCCCCCTTTCCAAACTTTCATAAAATACTCGACTAGTTGCAACAACTATCTAACATTACCTCAATCCTTATATGTGATTTATTTTAAACGCAGATTCCATGAACAATGCCTGTTTTCTAGAATTCGGCGAGTAACTACTAAGGTTCCTCAGGTAACGTGTCGTGTCGAGTCATTGCCTTCGGGATCGTGTCAAATTGTCGGAGATGTTCGGGTTCGAATTTACAGTGTTGTTCAGGATTGTGTCGGGGCGCGGGAACGAAATTATTTGAGACCGTGCTGATGCGTGTAATATTTTTTGCGTTTACTCTTCCCTCATGGAGCTACGAAAAAGTTAGAATAAAAGACCCACGTATAAAGAACCTGGGTAATTAATAACATTACATTCTTTCCAATAGGTCATTCTAGTATATTTTCCCATGTTTTGCTGCGACTCTGGTATTTAAATACTTTTTACTGCAATTAAATATCACAAAAATATGCAGTGTAAGGTATTTATTCTATGTGATATTACCATTTCTATTTACATTGCGTGAAAAGAATAAATGATGTGTGGAAAATAAGGAAATTTTTAAATATTTCTGTTATTTTGAAAATCCAAATACTTTATTTCAGCTACGAACTTTAAGCCGGCGTATAGATAATCGTTCTCTTTTAATTACTAGACGAGTGAGTCATAATTGAAATGACATTCAAGTCAACAACAGTTATTAGATCTAGCAATCTTGTCTCAGCGAGCATAACTTAATTGCGTTTGTCACGAAAAATCAATATTTGCGTCCGATTTATTTTTTAGTCATGGCTAATTTTTTGATACGTACTTTTGCATTTATTGGTGGCTATAAGCGTTGTTTTCTTGGTCGGTACGTCAAATTTCGATTTGAAATAATATTACTGTTACTCAGCAACGCTTAAGTTCACAATTATATTTTTAGTGATCTTAAAAGCTTGGGTTTGAAATAGCATTTTTGTTTTCTGTAAAACTTCAGTTTGAAATATCATTTTCGGCAGTCTGTCATGCGTTCTTCATGTTGCACGCTTCAGACTAAGTAGCATAGTCGGCGGTTTGTCAAACTTAATTTTGATTCAAAATTTTCACTTGGTTTTCACACATCAAGTAGAATAAAATTTTCATCAGCAAGCGCGTAGATTGGGAGGACGCATATTAGCAATATCTTTTTGTGTTTTTAATCTGACTAACATTATTTTCTATGTTTGTTTTATGGGCGGGACAACCTCAAATTGTCTATCGGGAACAACGAATTGTTGACATAAGCAAAATAGAAAGCATAAACAAATCGATAACTCTGTGGACTGAAACACTAGAAGACAAAAATCAATCATCATATTGAAATTTCAGATGTCGATATGGAAAGGCCTTCTATATTATGTTTCAATAAGCTGTCACGCAAATTGTTACGAGTCAACACTCACTAATAGATCCGGTAGTGTTCTTTGGGGTGTGAGTGATAGAAAGTATCAACAAATTCCCAGTACTCTCCGCTGTCGGGTCATGGACGGAAGGCTCCTGCAACCCGTAGTATATTAGCGTATAAAACCCGTTTTTGTTTATGTCTGCACGGAATAGAAAGGTTTAAATAAAACAGCTATTACCCTTTTCCACGCGACGTGGGATGCAAATGATGGGCGGGATTTTATGTAGGCATACATGCATACTAAAATTAGAAATAAATAGAAACAATAATAGTAAATCATCAGGTTATTTTTGGGATATTTAAAACCACTAATAAATATGAAAAAAGTCACGAGAGAACTACAACGGAAAAAAAGAGTAAATAACAAACTGCTAATATATTGTATCTATACATAAAAAAATGCCAGCAGTTTAATGTATGAGCTGCACCCCAGAAAATCTCCAGTTTCCCCTTATTTATGAACGGTTTTCTTAACACTATAATGACTTAACTTAGCCGTTGTTGTTTAACTAACAATCTACGAGTGAAATGTAAAACAGAGAGTAGGTTTTAATGTTGAGGAAATCAACTAACCGAAAAGGAATACTTTGGATTAGACCTCAACAGATTTTCCACAGTCAAGGAGGATTTCTCTCTTACTTACCAAGGACAGAATACACTGAGTGTAGTATAAAATAAACATATATAACTTTCAGCCTTAGTTGCGTATAATTTTGCTTAACGAGTAGATAGACACACGTAGCTACACTACAAGATGCCTTCAATAACTTTCCAAACATTTTCTGTTTAGCCACTTTGATAGTACAAACATGAAACTCTACCGTCATCGAAGTAATTGCCTCCCGCTGCAATGTACTTGTTGTACCGTTCCAACAATTTCTAGAAGACGACATAAAAGTATTTTGTGTGAGTGTATATCTAGCCATCGTCACAGCCACTTTCAAGTCCTCAACAACAGTCTCTAAGGTTTTTCCTTGAGCTTACGGAATAACCAAAAGTCACAGGGAGCAAGGTCTGGACTATAGGTATTTTGATGCCCATCTTGGTCCAATAGTGTGTGATGTTCTATGAGCACCGTTGAGACAAATTCGAAACACATCTTCCGCATCGAATAATTGTCTATATAGTTCCCACACTGACATCAAACGGTGCAGTTGTTGTCACTATAAACACACGACGGCCCTTATATATAAAATTCCTTATTTGGCCAATTATCTCTTGTATTCTGGCATCTTTACTCTTCCGAAATTTCGTATCGCAACTTACAGCATCTCTGTCGAGTTTGAATCTTTATGCCACTCAAAAACTGATGCTTGATTCAGGCAAAACGGTCCAAAAGCAATCTGAAGTATTCCACAGGTGTTTGCGCTATTTTTGCAAGTTTGAAATAGAATGTATTAAATATCGTTCTTCCAGTGAGCTCTCCTGTCCAGATTGCACTTTTGAAATTCAGCATCTATGACAATCAGGCTTTAGTAAAACGTATTCCAATACCTGCTTTAGCTGTTTCCTTGGACTTGAAATCATAAAAACTGAAAGGTTATCTTATGAGATAGATGGCAATAACATGCTGAATTGTCAAGAGTCTACGACAATTTAAAATGCCTGTACTAAAAAATTCTAATAACTTATTGAAAGCACCTCGTATCACTCATTAGTAATTGAAAACTACCAACATTTTTCTTGCTATTTCATAGAAGAAAAGTTAAGTACCTTAATTGTTCTATCTCTACTATCATATAAAAGTCACTTTGTGCATGTTAGTTCGTCCTCTATGGACTGCGAAACGGCTGGTCCGATTTTTTTTTTAATTTGGTTAAAGAAAAACGAGTGATTTTTAACGAAGGCAACATTTTATACATCCTTAAATCGCAATAGAGTTTAAAAGTTTTTTTAAAGCAGGAACGGAAAATCCCAGCGATAAAAAGTCAATACTGTTTTTTTTTTATAAGACAGGGGTGCTTTCGAAATGATTGCTTCTGTTTGGAGCATATTTGAACACTTATAATTTATTTTTTGTAATTTAAACTTTAAGTGAAACTGTTATCTCACTATTATATAAAATGCACGTGTTTTTGTTATTAATTAGTTCTCTATAAACTACAAAACGGTTGTGGATTGTTTTTTTTTAATTAAATAAACGGATTTGATGGGTCTATAGGTGTTTATCCGTATGGTTATTTTTTATTTGTATCAGAATCCATCTGATAATGATCGAACATCCATTATCGATGAAATTTCATTATAAAAAAAAGTTCAATCTTAACCTATATAGGCACTATTATATATTCTAACATAAGAATGCATGTCAGAAGTTTCATTACCGCATGATCAGAAATCCCTAGTGAAAATAATCAAAGGCAGGTTCGTTGATAAGAGGGTGGCACTTTCGAAATAACATTTACTCTTTAGAGCAGAATTGAAAAATGATACTGTACTTTTGAATTTTAAAGTTTAATTAAACCCATTACCTCTACTATTATAGTGTGTACGAGTTCGTCACCTATATACTCCAAAACGACTGGGTAGATATTTTTTTCAATTCTAGGGGAATGTCCTATTAGAGTTTATACAGACAAGTAACGGAAATCGATAATCTAACAATTCTGATTGCCTTCATTACTTACGTAACTACTTCATTACTATTATTATTTTTTTAAATTCGTTACACACGTTACTTATTAAATTCGTTACATACACTACTTATTAAATTAATTATATACATCACTTATCAATTTCGTTACATACATTATTTATTAATGTTGTTACATACATGACTTGTTAATTACGTTACATACAATACTTATTAAATTCGTTACATACATTACTTATTAATGTCGTTACATACACTATTTATTAAATTCGTTACATACATTACTCATTAATTTCGTTACATGCACTACTTGTTAATTCCGTTACATACATTACTTATTAATTTAGCTATATGCATTATTATTAAATTCGTTACATACATTACTTATTAATTTCGTTACATACACTACTACATTGTTTCGTTACATACATTATTAATTTCGTTACATACGCTATTAATCAATTTCGTTACATACATTACTTATTAACTTCGTTACATGTACTACTTATTAATCTCGTTACATATGTTATTAATTAATTTCGTTACATACACTACTTATTAATTTCGTTACATACACTACTTATTAATTTCGTTACATACACTACTTATTAATTTCGTTACATAAATTACTTATTAAATTCGTTACATATACTACGTATTAATTTCGTTACATGCAATACTTATGAAATTAGTTACATACACTACTTATTAATTTCGTTACACACACAACTTTTTATTTCGTTACATACGCTACTTATTAATTTCGTTACATACATTATTTATTAATTTCGTTACATACACTATTTATTTATTTCGTTACATACATTACTTATTAAATTCGTTAAATGTACTACTTATTTATTTCGTTATATACACTACTTATTAATTTCGTTACATACACTATTTATTAAACTCATTATATACACTACTTATTAAATTGCTTACAAAAATTACTTATTTATTTCCTTACATTCATTACTTATTATTTCATTACATACACTACTTATTAATTGCGCTACATACACTACTTATTAAATTCGTTACATACACAACTTACATAATTCGTTCAATACATTACTTATAAATTTCGTTACATACACTACTTTTTTAATTCGTTACATGCACTACTTATTAATTTCGTTACAGACACTACTTATATATTTCGTTATATAACACTACTTGTTACATGCATTATTTAATAATTTCGTTACTTACATTAGTTAATTATTTCGTTACATACACTACTTATTAAATTCGATACATATATTACTTATTAAATTCGTTACATACACTACTTGTAAATTTCGTTACATAAATTTCTTATTAAATTCGTTACTTATGCTACTTATTAAATTCGTAAGATACATTACTTATTAAATTCGTAACATACACGACTTGTTAATTTCGTTACATACATTACTTTTTTATTTCGTTACATACACTACTTATACATACTGTAATATACACTACGTATTAAATTCGTTACATACATTATTTATTAATTTTGTTATATACATGACTTGTTAATTACGTTACATACATTACTTATAAATTTTGTTACATACACTACTTATTAAATTCGTTAAAGAAATTACTTACAAACTTCGTTACATACATTACTTATTAGTTTCCTTACATACACTATTATTAAATTCGTTACATACATTACTTGTTAATTTTGTAAAATACACTACATGTGTAATTCGTTACATACATTACTTATTAAATTTGTTACATACACTATCAACAAAATTCGGTACATATACTACTTATTAATTCGTTACATACACTACTAATTTATTCGTTACATACAATACTTAATAATTTCGTAACATACATTAATAACTAAAATCGTTACATATACTACTTAATAATTTCGTTAAATACATTACTTAACAAGTTCGTTACAGGCATTGCTTATTAAATTCGTTACGTACACTACTTTTACATTTCGTTACATACATTACTTTTTAAATTCGTTACATATACTACTTATTAAATTCGTAACATGTCTTACTTATTAAATTCGTTACATATATTTTTTATTTAATTCGTTACGTACACTACATATTAATACCGTTACATGGACTAGTTAAATTCGTAACATACATTACTTCTAACATTAGTTACATACACTACTTGTTTAATTCGTTACATAGACTCATTGTAAATTGCGTTACACAAATAACTTATTAATTTCGATACATACATTACTTATTAAATTCGTTACATACATTACTTATTAATTTCGGTAAATACACTTCTTATTAAATTCGTTACATGCATTACTAATTAACTTCGTTACATAGATTACTTATAATATCCTTACATACATTACTTAATACTTTCGTATCATACACTACTTATAAACTCGTTACACTTACTACTTATTAAATTCGTTACATAAATTATTTATGCATTTCGTTACATACATTACTTATCAATTTCGTTACATACACTACTTATTAAATTCGTTACATACATTACTTCTTTCAATCGGTACATAAATTACTTATTAAATTCGTTAGATGCATTACTTATTAATTTCGTTACATACATTACTTCTTTTATTCGATACATACATAACTTATTAAATTCGTTAAATACACTACTTCTTTCATTCGTTACAACATTACTTATTAAATTCAGTTCATATATTACTTATTTTATAGGTTACATACACTACTTATTAAATTCGTTACATACATTACTTTTTAAACTCGTTACACTAACTACTTATTAAATTTGTAACATACATTATTTAATAATTTCGTTACGTACATTACTTATAAATTTCGTTACATACACTACTAATTAAATTCGATATATATATTACTTATTAAATTGGTTACATACACTACTTGTTAATTTCGTTACCTACATTACTTATTAAATTCGTAACATATACTACTTATTAAATTCGTTAGATACATTACTTATTAATTTCGTAACATACACGACATATTAATTTCGTTACATCCATTACTTATTTATTTCGTTACATACACTACTTATAAATTTCCTATCATACACTACTTATTACATTCGTTCCATATATTACTTGTTAATTTCGTTAAATAAACTACTTGTTAATTTCGTTACAAACATTAGTTATGAATCACATTACATTAATTTCGTTGCATACAAACCTTGCTAATTTCGTTACATACATTACTTGTTTATTTCGTTGCATACACTACTTATTACATTCGTTTAATACATTACTTATTAATATCGTTACATGAATAGCTTATCAATTTCGTTACATACACTGCTTATTACATTCGTTACATGAATTACTTATTAAATTCGTTTAATGTACTACTTTTTAATTTCATTACATACATTGCTTATTAAATTCTTTATATTCATTGCATATAATATAGTTAAATATATTACTTAGTAATTTTGTTACACTCACTACTTATTAAATTCGTAACATACACTACTTGTTAACTTTGTGACATACATTAGTTATTAAATCCGTTATATATACTGCTTATTAATTTCGTTACACACACTACTTCTTTATTTCGTTACATACATTAGTTATTGATTTCGTTACATACATTATTTATTTTATTCATTACGTACACTACTTGTTAATATCGTTATATACACTACTTGTTTAATTAGTTACATGCACTACGTGTTAATTTCGTTACATTCATTACTTATCAATTTCGATACATGCATTACTTATTAAATGTGTTACTTATAAATTTCGTTACATGCACTACATATGTAATTCGTTACAGTCATTACCTCTTAAATTCGTTACATACACTATCTACAAAATTCGGTACATACACTACTTATTAATTCGTTACATACACTACTAATTAATTCCTCATATAGACTACTTAATAATTCCGTTACATACAGGCATTGCTTATTAAATTTGTCACGTACACTACTTGTTAATTCTGTTACATACATTACTTATTAAATTAGTTACATATATTCTTATTAAATTTGTTACATACATTACTTACTAAATTCGTTACATATATTTTATTTATTTAATTCGTTACGTACACTACTTATTAATACTGTTACATGGACTAGGTAAATTCGTAACATACATTACTTCTTAAATTCGTTACATACACTACTTTTTAATTCGGTTCATAGACTAAGTGTAAATTGCGTTACATAAATAACTTTTCCATAATATCTTATTTTTTAAATTCGTTACATACATTACTTATTAATTTCGGTAAGTACACTGCTTATCAAATTCGTTACATGCATTACTTATTAAATTCGTTACACTAACTACTTATAAAATTCGTTACATACATTACTTATTAAGGTCGTTACATACATTACTTATTAATTTCGTTACATACACTACTTATTAAATTCGTTAAATATATTACGTATTAATATCGTTACATACATTACTTATGTATTTCCTTACATACACCACTTATTAAATTCGTTACATACACAACTTTTTAATTTCGTTACATACATTACTTATTAGATTCGTAACAGTCATTGCATATATTATAGTTACATACATTACTTATTAATTTTGTAACATACACTACTTATTAAACTCATTACACTCACTACTTATAAAATTCGTTACATGCATTACTTATAAAATTCGTTACATGCATTACATATTAATTTCGTTACATACACTACTTATTAAATTCGTTACATACATTACTTATTAAATTCGTTACATAATTACTTATTAATTAATTTCGTTATATACATGACTTCCAAATTCGTTACATACATTACTTATTAAATTCGTTAAATACAGTACTTCTTTTATCTGTTACATGCATTACTTATTAAATTCGTTACATACATTACTTAATTTATTGGTTACATACACTTCTTATTTAATTCGTTACATACATTACTTATTAAACCCGTTACACTCACTACTTATTAAACTTATTAATTTCGTTACATACACTACTTATTAAATTCGATACATACAATACTTATTAAAATCGTAACATATTATACTTGTAAATTTCCTTACATACACTAATTATTACATTCGTTTCATACATTGCTTGTTAATTATGTTAAATACACTATTTGTTAATTTCGTTACATACATTAGTTATCAATGTCGTTACATACACCATTTTTATTAATTCGTTACATAAATTACTTCATAAATTCGTTACATACATTACTTATTAAATTCGTTAAATACACTACTTCTTTCATTCGTTACATACATTACTTATTAAATTCGATTCACACATTACTTATTTTATTAGTTACACTCACTACTTATTAAATTTGTTACATACATTATTTATTAATTTCGTTACATACATTACTTATTAATTTCGTTACATACACTGCTTATTAAATTAGATATATACATTACTTATTAAATTTGTAACATACACTCCTTCTTATTTTCGTTACATACATTACTTATTAAATTCCTTAAATATACTACGTATTAAATTCGTTAGAGACATTACTTATTAATTTCGTAACATACACTACTTATTAATTTCGTTACATACATGACTTATTTATTCCGTTACATACACTACTTATATAATTCGTTTAATACATTCCTTATAAATTTCGTTACATACATTAATTTCCTTACATACACTAATTATAACATTCGTTTCATACATTACTTTTTAATTTTGTTACATAAACTACTTGTTAATTTCGTTACATACATTACTCGTTAAATTACAAACATACAATACTTACTTAATTCGTTACACTACTTTTTAATTTCGTTACATACATAACTTATTAAATTCGTTACATACACTACTTATTAATTTCGTGACATACATTACTTATTAATTTCGAAAATACTTATTAAATACGTTACATACATAACTTATTAATTTCGTTACATACACTATTTGTAAGATTCGTTACATTCACTATTTATTAATTTCGTTAAGTACACTACTTATTAAATTCGTTACATACATTACCTGATCGAAACGAACCCCATTAGGCTTTGTAAAGAGAATTCTAATCGTATAAGCTGGACATCAAATTAATAAATTGAATGTACGCTGAATCCATATTTGGTTTATTTACTGCGTTGGAATCTCCGGGGGAAAATTGTAAAAACCATTCAGTAGATTCAAACATGTCATGTTGTAACAGTCTACATACATTAGTAACAAATAAAATATGATCTGAACTTAACTGCAAATAAACTCCCAAAATGTTATTCCAGAACTGGAAAAGCAAACTTTTCATATTGAGAAATGTCCATTTTCTCTAAAGATAATAAAGTTCAATTTTTGCTACCCCCAAAACAAAAAATATTCATTTTAATAACAATTGTTTTTGATATCCGTCTTAAACACGTAATTCACGAAAACCTCTCCAACACCCGATTTAACGCCACAGAGAAGCAACTCAAAAGTTTTCAGAACAATTGCGTGTATGAAATGATAAACGGTCTAACACATCAAAACAATTAACTTTAAATTATAACGTTTTCTTCTAAAGAACAGGTAACGATTTTTTTGTTGTTTTCACATATTATTCTCTCTTTATATTCGCACATCGCCTTTTTTCATGTTAATTTTTTCTAATTTTATTGTAAATTTTACACATCGGGTCTCTGTGTCATTTTACCATTCCCCCCCCCCTGATTTTCCTCTTTGTGAACCTTGATGTTTTTTTCATTGTGTATATGTTTTAACCAGTGTTTTTTTTTTCTTTTCTTTTTTTTCTATTTTTCCATGGATTCCTTCTGTGTGTGTATGTGTGGGTGTATGCGTGTGTGTTGGAGAGAGAGATGGTAACCCATTATCCCTTTTTTGTATTTTCTTATTTCATTATTGATCATGTAGTGATCCTGGTCACGGCAGTAAGTCATATGTTATATAATCGTCTATATATATTGTGTATATATATATATATATATATATATATATATATATATATATGTATGTATATATATATATATATATATATGTATGTATATATATATATATATATATATATGTATGTATATATGTATGTATATATATATATATATATATGTATGTATATATATATATATATATATATATATATATATATGTATATATATATATATATATATTCATATATATCGCGTATGCTGTGTAGATGGTAGCGTCATATAGTACTTCGTGTCTAGTCTTTGTATATACCATGTATCTCTTATAATAGTCTCATTTCCTCATTTCTGTATTGTTAATATACAGCCTCTTTTCGAATACTGTGTTCTTGGTATTTTTACGAATATAAAAAATAAATTAAAAAGCAAGTATTTATTAACAAAACATATAAGAGAACACTTGTGATTTTCTTGTGCTGATAGCAAATTCAAAATACCTGTTGTATATAATTCATTTGACATAACTTATTCACCTACCAAAATAGTCATAGTCGGACGGTGAAAGGATTAACCTCGGTGTAGTACCTGTAGTGTAAGTCTATAGTGACATATCCCGTTGAAGTACTTGTAAAAAGACTCGAGATAAGGGAGGTAATCGACTCCAGTTACAAAGTTAAATTTACTAAATCTAGAAGTCGTGCAAAACGCACTGTTGCGTTCTGATAGAAATTGTATTGATTTCATTAAACGTTTGTTTCATTGAAAAAGAAAAACGAAAAATTCGCTTTGACAGAGTTGTTTTGTATTTTGGCTTGATTTGTTTTGTATTTTTTTTTTTTTACTTATTTTCTCACACATGTAAACTTTTTTTTTCTGCGGCGAATTCGTATTGTATTTGCTCGACAGTTTACTTTTTCAATTTAAACTGATTTCCGGTTACTCAGTTCTCTAGTATTGTGATGTATGCGAGGCATCTGTGCATTTTCATCCAATTGTAAATTTTACCTTCTGTAATGGCAAAACGCTAAACAGTGGTTCAATACAGTTTAACGTGGTGAATAGAATTTATTACCAACTTCATTTCAAACGCGTCTTTCCTGTTGCTTAGATACGTGCGAATTTATTACAAAAATATTGTAAAGCCGGAATATCCTCAAACGTCTGTGGCTCTATTTTTTTAAGCGGAGGCACACAGATAAATTCTATGAGTATGTTGATTGGTAGCAAACCTACTCCAGGTTTCTGTATACAAAACGTATGAATACAACTCCCCTAAATGTAATTTAAATAATAAAAATACACTACAAATAAAAAGTATGTCTATGACTAAAAATAAGTCTATATAAAAATAATTTTCCGTGGAGAGGGGCATTGATTTAGTTGTTAACGGACTGACGATTTGGGTGTCCCAAATTCGAATCGATTTTGTTCCCCCAAAATTACTTTTAGTTAACCTTCACGTGGCCCCTACCGTAATCCCCGATGTTATTCTAGAACGAATTCTGAATAGGAATATCGGGGAAGCCACCTTCAAAGGAAGGATATTCAGAATCATACACTATGATGATGGTGATTATGTGTCAGTTTCTCGTGGGTTTGTGTATGTGCTGGTTGTTCGCTACAATGAAATTAACATGTAAATGCTTTTATTTAATTTTAATTCAGGATGGTTAATGTTTTTAAACCACATTTTAATGTAAATAGTTCAGTAAATTAAAAAAGAAACATCATCTGCTATCTTCTACTTTAAATATTCCTTATTAATTTCGGAGAATAAAATATCCACAATCAGAGAAGGAAACCGTTCTTTGTTCTCTTCGAGAGTAAAATTCCTTTGTTTGTGTGTCAAGTATGTCTGCTGCTGCTGTTGTACTTGGTACTGTCGAAAAGTAATCTACAATGTTATCCTTGGGGCGGGCGTGGTCGCCCTGTTCTTAAAAATTAACAAAGCTTTTAGAACTATCATCAATAAATTATAATTTATGATAAAATAAAGAAACTGTTTTAAAGCCTCATTAAAATGTAAATTTTAAAGTAAAAAAATTATTTGATTTTGTTAATAGTTAAAATATTTTTATTGATGCTGGAAACTAAAATAGCCAGAATCAAAGATGGAAAGAGTTTTCTTGTAATTATTTATTGAAACATAAATCAAATAAATTAAAATACTAAACAGACATTTAAAAGATAGTATCTATATATGAATACCGTACTGTCTTTAACGTATGTTTGTCACGGTTTCCAGATTATAAATTATTAGGTCGAGCTATTCCATTTGCTAGAAAAGAGAATAGGTGATGCCGCTTTTGGGTCTTACCTGGAACTAAAATATTCATTTTTGGTTTTCTGACTAAGATCAAAGTGTAGTATCTCTTCTGTATGAGAATAACACATAGGGTTTCCTTTTGCTCCGTGCGTCCATGCAATGGGAATATCTCACAGACTTGGAGATAACCTTTTATAGCCAGACATATTCTGACACTATATTAACCAGATTAATTAGATAAATACCTTTTTTAGTTTTAACAAAAGGGCTTTAAAATATCGTGGGGTCTCCATTCACGCTCAACGTCTACAGAATGCCAAGCAGCAATATATTACGTATGAAAAATGTCACTGTGGAATTTCCACAGGTCCTGCTAGTCTAAACATTTTAATTACGAAGAACAATCCATCTGACCGCATGTTTGTGTTAATTTTGTTAATAAATAAATGTAATATTTTGTGACACTTATTCCTCGATTATTTATATTCGTTCTTATTCTTACTTTCTCCGGAATTGCAATATAGGTTGTTTACTTTTAATCACTTAACATCTACAAAAAAAAAGCAAATTACTACTGAGACCGAAAGGGCTATTGTAAATAAATCACTTTGCCTACAGGTGTATTCCAAGTAGGGTGTTAAACAGGGAGATATCTCTTAACGTTGCATTAAAAATTCTGCATTTAAGTACAGACAAGTAAGCAGGACACAGGAACGTATTAAGAAAGTATTACAACAGAAACATTCTTAGTATCCGGGCATCTCTAAAGTGAATAACTGAGACATTGCTGCTTGTCGGGTTCGTCGTGGAACTTAAATCGAGAAGGCATATGTACTACAAGTACGTCGAAGCACATTTAATTAATGTGCTTGAGGCTATGGGCAGAGGTTAGAGATTTGTTGTCACTGCAAAATATATTATATTATATTATCGACGCGTTTTTGGAATAGAAAGAGGCCAATACTAGATGAACCAGCCAGATGTGGTAACAAAATTCCGTACATAGGTAAATGTCTGCGAGGGAAGTGGCGGTGATCTCGTGATTAACGGACTGACGACCTTGCTGTCACTAGTTCGAATCAGTTCAGTCCTCCCAAATCACATTAAATTTGCAACATTAACCTTGCCCTTCCCTATAGGGTACTAGCACATACAAGTAGTATTGTGGCGCGGTAGTCTCTAACTATATAAATGATTTCAGCTAAAAGGCTACGTGGAATTCAAAAGTTGTTTTACATATCTGTTCAAGTTGGATTTTATTTTTAGAATAATATTTTAAGTTTCGAGTAAAAACGATATTTTTTTTTACTTTTCATATTAACCAAAACTAGTAATTGTATTATGATAACACTCATGTTTAAAAATGTATATGAAATCTTATTAGTGTAATCATAATTTAATCCGAACGCTTGATCTTGAGCAATTTTCCGTACGAGGGGCGTGCAATAAGTAATGGTCCTGTCTGATCTAGCTGAACTTTTGCATGTCCAATGAGTTATATCTCTCCAGGTTATGTGGCAAATTACAGCTCTGAACTAATTGTGGGTTTTGTTTTATAGGTATTTGAACTGAGTCAGGTGTGAAATGGAGCCTGTTGAATGTCGAGCAGTGATCCGGTTTTGTATTTGAAAGGATGCACACCATGAAATGAAAGAAACTTATGGTGATAATGCCCCATATATGACCTTGTAAAATGCTGGCATCGTGAATTCAAGCATGGCCGGAAGTCTATGGAAACAGCTCACAGACCTGGTCGCTCCCCCCCTTCTGCCATTGATGAGGAATCTGTCTGTCAAGTTGAGGCTGCCATTTTGGAAGATCGGCGCATTACTATTCGCCAAATAGCCCAAGATGTCAAGATTAGTACAGCGTCTGTGGAAACTATCATTCATGACCATTTGCATATGCATAAGGTGTCTGCCAGATGGATTCCCAGGTTGCTCACACCATCCCAGAAGCGAGAACGCCTCGAATGCTCGAGGATGAATTGGGAGATGTGCCAAGAAAATGAGTCAAAGTTTTTCAAAAGACTGATTACACAGGATGACACCTGGGTCCATCACTATGATCCAGAGACCAATGCAGTGGAAGCACTTGGACTCACCACCTCCAAAGAAGGCAAGGGTGCCTCTCCGCTGGCAAAGTCATGCTCACAGTCTTCTAGGACCAGGATGGAGTAGTGATGACAGATTTCCTAATAAAGGGTACCACAATTACAGAAGCCTATTATGCTTCACTTTTGAGGTAATTAAGGGAAGCTATCAAAACCAAGAGGCGGGGCAAGATCAGCAAAGTTACCCAGCTCCTGCAGGACAAAACTACGGTCCATAACTCGCATGTCGACAGATCAGAAGCACGGGCGTGTGGTTACGAAATCCTTCCCCATCCTCCCTACTCTTCTGACCTTCTTGACCAGAGCTGCATCAAACGATTGGAGAAATACATAACTCGGGGTGGGTCTTATGTAGAGAAAGACTAATAACTGTGCCAAGTTTCGTTGCTCTACTGCTATCGGAAGTGGGTCAGGGGCATTACTTATTGCACGCACGTCGTACATCTCAGCTCTTATATTTGCATCCGAAAGTGAGGGAATTGAAATTCACAGGCTAACTCGATTGTCGCCTTTTAACTCTGATAACAGGAGATCGACACAGCCACGTCACTTCCAGTTTCTTATATCTCTTCCTCTTTCACGCTGAACTCTTGACTACTCAAGATGTAACAGAACTGCTCCTGGTTTTCTTGGTCATGCCAACCAACTGTCCTGACTAAGACATCAGCTTAAACCGCAAGTAACGTTACTCCTTTCTCAACGAACTCTTATTCTTACTATATATATCCTTATTATTTCTCATGTATATTTATGTAAATAAATCTACATTCTTTCCCTAATATATATCGGTATGTTTTACTTATTATTAGCATATCTTTTACAAATTTCATACAAGTATAATTTATATATTCTTAGATACATTTTGTACAGAAATGTATCCAATAATTATCAAAAATCGGAAAAACTCGATCTTGCTAATAATATTTTCTCTCGGATAATGGAAATATCACAATATCAGCGACTCTTTTTTATTTACCCCCCCAGACATATTGTTCCATGGAAATATAGCATATATATAATATATATATATATATATAGTATATATATATACACAGTGATGATCATATTTATGGGCACGGTAAAATAAAAGTTAAATTTTGTCTAATAAATTCTAAAAAAGGGATTGAATTAAAGAAAATAACAAAGTATATTATGTATTTTTAACTGGCCTTTCCGATGCAGCAATCGGATGTTAGAAAAAATAAATAACAAAGGAACAACAAACATAATTGCAAAAACCCTTGTTCAAAATTATTGGCACGATTTATTTAATAATCAATTGTATAGCCTTTGGCCTTGATTACCTTCCTCAGTCGCTTTTCATAGTTTACAACCAAGTTGTTGCACTCTTCAGTAGTAATTTTAGCCCACTCTTCCTGACAATAATCCTCCAATTGAATAAGATTCTTAGGCTTCCTTTGCATTACCCTCAATTTTAATGTTCTCCATAAATTTTCAATTGGATTAAGGTCTGGGCTTTGTGATGGCCACTCCAAAACATTAATATGATTGTCCTCAAGCCATTTCTTAGTCAGTTTAGCCGAATGCTTTGGGTCATTATGTTGCATGAACCACCAACGACGACCAAGTGAGAGCTCTTTAGCAGAGTCTTTCAGGTTTTCATCCAATATTTTAACATAATCTTCCTTTTTTATGCTACCTGTGACCTTAACAAGTCGCCCTGGTCCAGAGGCAGCAAAGGATCCCCAAAACATCAAACTGCCTCCACCGTGCTTCACTGTGGGTATGGTGTTCTTAGGCAGGAAAGCTTCGCCAGATTTTCTGTAAATATAAGACACTTTATTATGGCCAAATAACTCTATTTTCTTTTCGTCAGTCCATAGAACACGTTTCCAGAATGCAACATCTTTATCAATATGACGTTTTGCAAAGGCTAGCCTTGCTTTCAGGTGCATAGGCTTCAATAAGGGAGTCTTTCTCGGACGACATGCTTTTAAACCAGCTCTCTTCAAAACTCTACCAACTGTATGTCGAGATACATTCACTCCAGAGGTGCTCTGTTCATCAACAATCTCCCCAACAGAGATCCTTGGGGTTTGTTTTACTTGTCGAACAATTTTCCGTTCATCTCTTGGGGAAATAATCCTTTTTCTCCCTCTACCCTCTAAACTCATAACGTGGCCTTGCGATTTGAACTTGTTTATTATGGCTCTAACAGTGGATTTGGGAAGGTTTAGCTTCTTTGAAATCTTATCATAGCCCTCCCCATTGGTATGGCATGCTACAACAAGCTTCCTGACGTCTTCGCTGTGTTCCTTAGTTTTAACCATGGCGATTGAAAATTATAATTTAGTCACTTATAATAGTTTAAATAAATCGCTATCTAAAAATTATCTGAAAAAAAATATTCACTGAATTAGCGTTAAACAAGCATAATATGGCTATAAAAAAGTTCAGAAAGCACGTAAACCGGAAATTGATTGATATTATACTGATCCTAAAAGAAAAACAAAGCCGTGCCAATAATTTTGAACAAGGGTTTTTTGCAATTATGTTTGTTGTTCCTTTGTTATTTATTTTTTCTAAAATCCGATTGCTGCATCGGAAAGGCCAGTTAAAAATACATAATATACTTTGTTATTTTCTTATATTTAATCCCTTTTTTAGAATTTATTACACAAAATTTAACTTTTATTTTACCGTGCCAATAAATATGATCATCACTATATATATATATATATATATATATATATATATATATATATATATATATATATATATATATATAGTATAGCATTTGAATGATTTCCTGTTCAAGCCCAGGTGTACCGTCATCATTTTATTCAGATTTTTTTCGTATTAATGAATTAAATTTACGATAAAAGAACAGTTACAATTTAAAATCGGCACCCAACATTGCTTCGTTTGCATATTGTAAAAAACACAGACGGAATTTCATGTACGACATTATCATTATTGTTCCTGGGATTTTTTTTTTTTTTTGAGAATTCGTCTACAAGGTAAATTATTTCTTGTAATATATATAAAAAATACAAAAAAAGAATTGATTACGTATGCAATCTGCATAAATGAAAATATAATGTTTATCCGAATTGTACGACCAGGTAACGCCGGGCGTCCAGCTATTATTTATTAAATATCACATGTGTAACATCAGTTTGTTATTACACGTTTTGTTTCCTTAGAATATATGAGGAATTTATTATTTTATTACATTTTCACCCCAAAAAAGGCACATTGCCACTTTGATGTAGGGGGTTACTATCAGGGACATAGGCTACAGAGGTATTATATGGGGAGTTGGGCAGCAAGATGTCGGTTCACGTTACACTTGAACTTCTGCATGTCAGTCCAGTTGGAGAAGCATGAACACGGAAGGGAATTCCAAAGTCCAGAGGTTCTGGGGAATAAACTACTGGAGTAAAAGGTTCTCTTAAATATAGGGATCTCAACTGTGAAGGGGTGGGATTTTGCTGCTTGTCGGGTTTGTCGTGGGTATTTACGTCAAAGGGGTTCAAGTACTTGCAGTTCTTCGGAGCATTAATCGTTAAAGTACTTGTAGAACAGGCAGATGGATGCTAAATTTCGTCGATGGGACAGGGGCTGAAGCTTAGATGACAGTTTAGGACCTATCAGATTGGTGATTCTGTTTTGACCCTTGTCTAGGAGTAAGAAATTAGTAGCAGATGCACCAGCCCAAATATAACAATACTCCATACATGGGCAAGCGGTGTCTTTATAGAGGCACAGGATACTTTCGGGGGTTAGTAGCTTTCTAGCACGGTAGAGAGAACCTACCTTTTTCGCAGCGGTCCTGGCAATGCTCTCAGTGGAATTTTTGAAACTCATGTTTCCTGTGAATGTAAGGCTTAGGAGTTTCAAAGATGTACTTTCAGATAAAGACTATTTTGTCATTGCTATTAGTGGTAGAGAAGTTTTCTTGTAGTTATTGAAGGAAACCAGTTTAGTCTTGGCAGCATTGAATGTGACCATCCATTTTAGTCCCATTCCACTACAGATTGGAGGTCGTCCTCTAGTGTGTCTGCCATTTTTTTAGATATGTATTCATTTGTTTTCCTGTCGTGCCTTTTATAGAGTGTGGCATATATACCCATGTCACACGCAATTTTGTCAGGGAGGTAATTTATGAATATTAGGAATAGTAGAGGTCCAAGGATAAATCCCTGAAGAAACTTTACATCTCCGAGTAACACCGGATGACTTTCCAGCATGAAAATAAAATACAACGGGCGACTCAATGACAGTATCAAGAATATAAGCAGTTTTTTTTTCTTTTTAGTGTTGAAGTATTTTAAGATCTGTTTTGTCTATGATTCAAAATGTACTCCGTTTACATTAAATCTATAAATTAATTCGGCGCAAAAATGGCGTCCAATCTAAACGTACCAAATCGGCGCATGCGCATTTTAAATTATTGAAATATTTATTTTTTATACTGGCATTGCTTGAAGTATTGTCATAATATGTACTGATTGATAAACTTTCTTTGTGGGTTTGATGAGGAAAGATGTTCATTTCCTATGTGTTTGAGTATATATGTGCATGTGTTTGTGTACGAATAAATATGTGCGTCATAGAAAAAATATGCTGTGTTGGAAAAGCAAAGGAAGATGTCATAAAACATGGGAAATATGATGGAATGTTTAGTGTATAATATTTTTAGAAATGAAAAAAAGAACTGAAACAAAATTTGAGGAGAAATTTATTGTGGAAAAGAAAGAAATGCAAAAATGAAAATAAAATTATTTTATAGTAAAAAAACGACAAAAAACGAATACAGAATAATTTTTTAATATGAAAATGACAGTTGAGAATAGATGAGATAAGGAAGATAACACCAAGAATAAAATGAAAATTGGAGGAAGATAGAATTAAAAATATAAAACAGAAGAATAAAGCAGAAGTGTGCAAAACAAAAGTTAGTAAACAAAGGAAAGATGACAAAAGTATAAAACGTAAAGAAAAGAGGAAAAAGAAATACGAAAATCAAACAGAAGTGCAAAACAGAAATAAGACTCTTACGGAATAGCGAAACGAAAGAAAAAAAATGAATAGAAATAGCTAAAATGAAATTAAAAAAAAACAACAAAATATCATGACGAAAGGTGACATCAAATATTGTGACGTGGCCGTTACAGTTTAACCGTGTCGTAATCACTCGGAACAACAAGTTGTCTGCTACCGTTGCAGGAACAAACAAACAAGCAAGTATATAAAAAGTACGATTTATCATTTTTTTTTAGGTGAATACAAGAAAGAATTCATAAATTTATTTATTGCGGACTAATATCCTCATATTTTCTTACGAGTTGTTTCACGACGTTTCGGCCAACTATTCGTTTTGCCTTCGTCAGATGGTAACCGCGACGGGATAGGAACTCCGAATGTCCTAACTGCATTCTCAGCAATTACTGCCATCCATAGTTGTTGTCGTCTCGACTGTGGATGGCATATTATCGTTTTGGTCTCTGCCCTGCAAAACATGAATTAGTTTTGCAATGGGAGAAGAATAAAAGGATTAATTTTGAAGACATTTTAAATTCAATATGACGTAATGGAAAAATATAAAGGTATTTGCAGCTTCTCTTCACTTTTTCGGAGTTGCACAAGCTTTAGCTATATTTGGCACAATTGTTTTTAAGTCAATTGGATATTATTATGATTATTAAATAACTTTAATATGATTCTATCACATTCGAGGAAGTTTCATATACATGTTTTAGCGAAACAATGTCACCTCACGTAATGTGTTCACGTGCGTATCGGATTTCATATTAAAATTATTGTTGCGAAATTTCTAGCTTAGGTTGGCCCACATCAAAATAATTTTCTTTGGGATTGTTCTAAAACTGATATCGAAATTCCCACGTGGAGTTTTCGAAACAAATGTTATTCTTAGCATGCAACAACTTTTAAACCCTTATATTTTCTGTCACACAAAAAATAATCTATGTACGCGTATATACATTTACCCTTTAAATCTAATCACAAAAATGAGATTGCCTCGTGATGTTTATTGATACGAGCCTTACGAATCTTTAATATCAAACTATTTACAAATTTACGTAATCGACCCACGTTCTGACCCTGTTGATATTTGCATTTGGTCTTATTTGCGGCCGAATTACGTCATCTTATTCCCGGGTTTCATTTTTGTCGGTCAGGGTTTTAAGTTCATCCGAACTTTGCTCCATTCAACGTCTGACCCATAAACAGACTTGCGTCATAGGACGAGATCATCCAATTCCAGTTCATTCGCCCCTCCCCTTCTTATTGTACAGTATTATCGGATACAATAATTAAAGCAAATTGTTGGGTTTTAATAGTTATTTTTCGTACAAACCAACAGTTAAATCCACAGGAAAGGGAGTGAGAATTTTTTTTTTGGCTGACCAAACCTATGTTAACTACTAATATACTATCTCACTCTCAATAAATACCGGAAGACTAAGCTGTAAGATATCAGTCGACGCCAAGTATTCGTATTGGGCTGGTCACTGAAGTGTGGTGTCTATACAGATGCTGCACTAAAATTAATTGTCCTCAGTCAATGGAGGGGGGAAACCTTTCTATACTGAGGCAATTCTATTTTTGCAGAATCTCTTTTTGGGGGGAGCTAGTTATCTCCCACATTAAACCGTGTATCAAAAATTTGTTTCGTGGGAAACAAATAAATAGCCGGTTTATATCCGGTGGACCAACTTACGTCGTTAGTCAGCTACGATGAACAACCCACCAGGTGTATGCTTTGCAATACATGTTGTTTATTTGTTTCAGATTTCTGTTTTTCATTGTAAACCTTAACAGGGTTATAACATTGGCGAAGTCGGATTTCGAACTCAAAGGTATCAGTCGAACTTAAAATACCCCAGCATAAAAAATATCACTACGGAAAAGGAAATAGGAAATCACGAAAATAAAATAAGTTCGAGGACATAAAAGTTTTAATTGCACACTTGTGGAAAGTAAAAATATTTAAATATTTTTTCTGCTCCTTGCTTGGTGATGTCGCGAGGTCTTCGCACACCTGTCAATACAAAAGAGGGAGAAATACAAGTTATTCGTGTTTTGTTTCGCGTCATTAAATATGTGTTTCAGCGAACTTTTTTCTTTTACTTACAAACAAATTGTAAATACGTTTATCGGACTTTTCATCACGGTCAACACTTTTTCTGTTCAATTGAAAAAAATACATTTGCTTAAAAAAATTAATTATTTCTGTCGACATACAATTTACGGCTGGTGAAGGAAAGGGCTTTTGTTGCTAAACAAGATGCTCGAGTACGTATGTCGAAAAAGTACACACGTGATGAGTTCATCCGAGGGCATTCCGTTAAAATACGTGTAAAACAGGTATAGGATTCCATTATTGCCGCGTTTGTGCTAAGTTTTTAGCAATTACAAAACCACCTATGATGATGAGATAATCTCATTACAAAAAGGCGCGGAGGATGATAAATATATAATAAAAGAAAGTGTTTGAAGAAAGCACATGTTGTAGTGTTTGTGTGAATTAAAATATATTCTGGAATGTGCAAAAAAGACTTTTAGACCGATAAATCAATACCATTCAGCAAATAGCAATTTATTTATAAATCTGACCGAATTGAAACAAAGTAATAAGTACTAACAGATAGTTAGAAAGTAATATACTACTACATAATTCAATACAAATAATTGCTTCTTCATTTTAGCATCTTTTAGCATGCAATTGTGTGTCCAGTTTTTTTTTGTTTTTTTTTTTTGCAATTTCGAGGAACAAGCAGAATCTATCGATTTATATTGTACTATTATAGAAAAGAAACTGTGTCCGGATGTGTGAGGAATTCCCTATTAATTCGGAAATGGCTGGCCCATTTTTTTTTAAATTTCATATTAAGGTATTTGATGTGTCTGGGAGTGTTCTTACGTAGTTTATTTTATGAAAACGCATCAGATAAGTATAGAAAAACAATAATTGATAAACATCTGGCTTAATAAGGAAGTCCGATGTGAAATCAACTTAACACTTTTATACATTTAAGCATATTTGAGAACTTTTATAACCGCACACGAGGAAAGGGCCAACCTATAAAATCAACTGTTTATTCAGGGGCGCGTTCGAAATACATTCTTTCAGAGCATAATCGATCTCTTATACTGTTTAAAGTAAAGGTGGACTCATTATTTGCAGAAAATTTTATAAAATCAGCAATAATGTTGTATGAACTAAAATGTTTTATGGATTAGTGAGGCTCCCTAGAGAGAGCAGGCAACCAAATTATTAGTTTAAAAATAGGGTGATTTCACCGATATTGATTGCAGTAAAAGTATTAGATCTATGTGCATGTTTTATCCTCATTTAATCCTGGACAATGTCGGGTCTCCCTGCTTCAATTAAATAGATAGGAAAATGCCAGAGGAAAATGGACACGCATTGACTCTGCTTAAGAATCAAATATATATATATATATATATATATATATATATATATATGTTTCTGCTTTATATATATATATATATACATATATATAATATATATATATTTAGTAATGTGATTTATAATTTAAAATTGAAATTGAAATTAAAAATTAAAAATATGTTTCATGAAAAGGAACACAACAAAGTTAATAATTTGTACGATCGTTTCGGAAACGATGTTTTTATTTTGATAAACAGTAAGTCATGGACAATAATTTTTACATATAGTTTTTTTTTTTTTTTTTGAAACAAAGTCTCCTCATCAGCAAAAGTATTGGGTGAGTTTTTGTTATATATAAAAGGCACCATAAATAAACCGAGCATTTTTTAAGTAAGCCAGATGTATCTTTTAATTGTTCGCCTTTTGAAAACCGTAATAATCGTCAAAGCATTTATTTGGATGTTGATTGTAGCTTATAAATGCACGTACACATTATTGACTTTGTTGTGTTCCTTCTTATGAGACAGATTTTTAATTTTTAATTTGAATTTGAATTTTAAATTATCAATCACATTAATAATATTAAAGTAGCTCTAGGATATTTGCCTATGAAGCTGTTTATATATTTGCATTACAACGAGCATTGTTCTTTTCTTGTATTTTAATTAAATTAGTAATTTTACGATCACATAAAAATACACTTTGCTCTTTAGATTTCTGTTCTACCATCTTTATATATATATATATATATATATATATATATATATATATATATATATATATATATATATATGCGCGGGGGCTGTGTATGTGTGTCTATATAAATATATTCAACTAGCTATACATCAGTATAAGTATATATATATATAACTTCTCATAATATTTCTCTATAATATATATATATATATAATTTCTCATCATCAAAAACTATATATATATATATATATATATATATATTTATATATCGAATAACAAATCTAGTCAATAGATTGCGCAGTAGCCCATATGGTTAGGTCGTCAATATTGCACACTTCATGAGTGCGACGACCTGGGTTCGCGCCTATTTCGGAGCACGTCACTGATGAGATGCAGTACATCGAACCCCACTTTGGGTCTGGCGTTGTCCGTTGTCGATGCAGTTGCGCGATTCTATCTAATATAGGGTTTTAGCTTTATCGTGAAAGATGTATGTGAACGGGTATTTATATATCTTTCTATAATTTCCTCTTAATGTCTAATATATATATATATATATATATATATATATGCGTGCCTTTACGTATTTTCATTTATTTCTTTGCTCAATTTCTTTATGTTTACAATTACAGACAAATCATTATGCACTCATTTATTTAGTGCGCCTGTCTTCCTTTGTCATTCTTTATTTCTTCCTCTCTGTCTGCCCCTCCGTCTACCCATCAATCTCCTTATCAATCTATTATTTTCTTTGCAACTGGGTGCGTCCATTTGTATGCCCCTGTCAACCGATGCGGATATAAGTGCGTATATGTCACAGCCTTCATTTTTTTTAACAAATGTCTTCATTTCTTCTCTTTCCAACGAGCGAATCCAGAAGCTTAAAATACCAAACTCAACCTTCTTTTGTCACTCGAATGAAAAACGTTTTGTTTTGCCAATGCGTCATACGTCTTTTTTTCCTTCCTCAATTGTCGAAGCAGATAGAATGGACTCTATTCTTTGGTCACTTGGGTTTTGACTTAGGTTGGCGTTTTCGTGACGTTGGCTAAGAACGGAAGGAATGTGTGTAGAAGAGAAGATATTCCTTGCTCGCTTGACGGATGTCCAAACGGCAAGTCAAGCGGCAGAACAATGCACACAGCGACTATTCTGATCAGATTGTCATTGGCCAGAATTACCTCTGCTCCAGTCGAGATACCGATCACTCCTTCAAGTCAAAAACAGATTGATAGTTAGTCTTAGAGAGTCTCTCTGGAGGATTTACACGCCTCCATTCACGTTTTTTTTTTTTCATTTCTTATTCTCTCATGCGTACATTTTCGAACTAGTTTTTCCAGTTCGATTTTGGTTTTTGTCTCGGTATAACACACAAACACGCACACACACACGCACATTGGCACACACACACACACACACACACACACACACACACACACACACGCTCTTAGTTTTTTGTAAATCACCCTAAAGTACACATCCTATATAAATATCATGTAAATCACTCTATATCTGTATATATGTTAATATATATCTATATATGTATATATGTAATTATATATCTATATCTGTATATATGTAAATCACTCTAAATCTTTATATATATATATATATATATATATATATATATATATATATATATATATATATAATGTGAAAAGTCCACGTATGCTTCTAGGAAAGTGATTTGGAGGATTTGAGGGTTTTTTGAAGCATTAAAAACGTGTTACTTTTTGTATTTAATATTTCTTTGTTATTTTTTTATATTTTAAGCGGACCTCTGCTCTTCGTCACAAAAAAAGTATCGAAATGAAAAAGAAAAAGAAAAGAACACCGTTGAAAGAACTGGAAATTTGTAGTTTGGACAGCGTTTATTCCTAGCAATCATGTTCGAAAAAATTCATGTGAATTATTTTAGTCGTTTGTGGAAGAAGATTGTGTTTTTTTAATATATTTTTTTTAATGTTGCAACATAAAAACGTTTAATTCAAACGGCAAAAATGAGACGCAATTGATTTCAATATGTATAATGGAATTGAAATGAAATTGTTAAACGGAAACTTATTGTAATTAATAGTTATGAATAATAATTATAATAAAACTACTTAAGAGGGAAGAGTTTTTTGAATGGTGAGTAAAGTCCGTCTCTCCCTCAATAAAGATGGCACACAGGATAGGAGCGAACATAAATAAATAGATAAGTGAATAATAATAATAATAATAATAATAATAATAATAATAATAATAATAATAATAACCACATCAATGAAATTATTATTAGTTAATAATTAAATGAGAATAAAAATCGTCTCGGTCCTGAAGGAAAATTGTCTCGGTCCCAAAGTAATTCTCATAAATAGACTGAGCATAATATCAGAGCAGGTATGTGCTTTTGGCTCGAAAGTCACTCTGTGTGTATTGATAATAATAATAACAATATTTATAAAATAATAATAATAATAATAATAATAATAATGATAATAATGATAATAATAATAATATAAATAATAATATTTATATTTAAACCATAGACCAATAGTAGTGTTTACATAAAAAATGTGCATAAGGGTACAGATATACATATGCATGCACAATTAACACCCATATATACGCATACATATAAATACACAGTCAACAACCATACGTATATAAGATATGCACCCGCCCATACATATAATGCACATATAAATAATCATATGCATAAACAGATATGCGCGCATGCACACACATAGACGCATATATATCCATACACATGTATTTTTTTTTACATGGAGGTCACCACTTAGCAAGGCCCGGAAGCCACTCGGGGATAAGAGTTATTGCGTGTACAGTAATCAATGAGATAATATCGTAGTAATCATTAGTGTTGGATATTTAATAGGATGTCTTACTTAAGAGAGCGTGTTGTCAGGAATTTGTTTATGTTAGACTTGAAGATATCCAAGTTGTACACTGGTGGGAAACAGGCAAACGGAAGAGAGTTCCATAGTCGTGCACTTCTAAGAAAGAAGCTCTGCCCATGGAATCTATGTTTAGATTTAGGCACATATAAAGAGTGGGGAAAATTAATGACAGTAGTTTCAGCTAGATGGGTATGTATATGCATACAATGACAAGTACAGTTCCAGAGCTGCACACGTGCAACCATACGCACGCATACATACACACATTCCTATATGCGCATATGTACACACATAACATATATACACATAAGCACATATACATAAATATATATATACAAATACATACATATAAAATATACAAATACACATGCACATGAATACACATATATACATATGCATCCATGTACATATATATAAGCATGAAAATATACAAGAGCATGTAAGGCAGCACAACGATTTACACATCAACATAATTATGCATTAAATGGATATGAATGTACATACACACATATATATATACATATAAACACACCCATATATATATATATTTAAATAATATACAACCATATATATACAGTTATATGTATACACATCAACATAATTATGCATTACATGGATATGAATGTATATATATATATATATATATATATATATATATATATATACAAACACACACATATATATATTTAAATAATATACAACCATATATATACAGATATATGTATACACCTCCCCATATAAACACATACATACATATATAGGCCCATATGCACATACTTATATAATCAAGCATAAATATCAATTACTATGTAAAGACATATATCAAATAAAGTGAGTGAATAAGTAGGGATATGCAGCTAACGATGTGAACATAAGAGTATGGCAGAAATCAGAGGCCCACAGTATTAATGCTGGAGTCCCTCAGATGTCCATCCTGGACCCAACTCTCTTCCTGATCTACATTAATGATCTCCCAAAAATCTCCCTTAAATCATTCGTTGACATCTATGCTGATGAGACGATCATCTATGGCAACACATCAAATGCCGTAAATGACAAAGTTCTCTCTGATTCTCTCTGCTCTGACCTTGAGCGCTTAGTACAGTGGGGGAAGAGTTGGCTGGTTACTTTTAATGCATCCAAAACCAAGCTTCTATCTTT
This sequence comes from Euprymna scolopes, assembly GCF_053919585.1. Lineage (NCBI taxonomy): Eukaryota > Metazoa > Mollusca > Cephalopoda > Sepiida > Sepiolidae > Euprymna > Euprymna scolopes. The sequence continues at coordinate 7,704,596 of NC_136504.1, forward strand.
ACATCAACGCTCTGATCCCCATCTAGCATCAACTGAAATGGATGGCTCTCGTCTTGGGGAGGCTTCATGTTTTGACAAGCTTCTTGGTTTAACCTTTACTCCTGCTCTGAAATGAAACACGTACATCAAGTCTTATCTCCGAGTGGCTTCCGGGTCTTGATAAGTGGTGATCTCCATGTAAAAGAAACCATAGATGTAAACACACATATATATATACATATATATATATATATATATATAATAAAAGGGTATATATATAGGAAAATGGTGCAGATAGAAGGTTAGTTATAACGAAAATAATAGTAGTAATAATGATAATAATAATAATAATAATAATAATAATAAAAATAATGAAGATAATAAAGTAATAATGAGAATAACAAGAGAATAATGCATGTGTAAGCTATAAAACGAAAAGATGTAATATACATATTGAAATCAATATAGAACAAGAACAGGTTAATAGATACGTATAAGTATATACGCATGAGTAGTTGATTAATTATTTTTTTAAGAATTTGTAGAATTTAAGTTGGCTAAGGTCTGTGTTAAGACCTGTCTTATGAGTGTTTAGTCGGATGATCCATTGTATTTCTTTTTGTTTTCGTACTTTTTTTTATGGGAAATGTGAGTCTATTAGGATGATGCATCTAATATTGTGTCCAGGTAAATTCAAGGGAGTTTCTAGTGAGGTGGCCGATTTTTGTCTGATTGTCGCCTTATGATTGTTTAGTCGGATTCGAAAACGTGTCAGAATTTCACCAATATATCCTCGATTTTTGAAAATAGAACAGTATATGTCATACATTATTAGAACTGTCAGACGCGGCGGATTTATGTGAGTGTTACATTTAAGTATATTGAATAGTGGTGTGGTATTTAGGTGTATGCATATTAGGCATCGCGATTTATTGGATCTATAATTGCCATTTTGTTGTGTGTCCCGTGTGTGTTTGCAGGTGAGTATGGATGTGAGATTGGGTGGTTGTTTGATCGCATTAATATATATATATACATATATATATATATATATATATATATATATATATATATATATATATATATATATATATTCTAGCTGTACCCTGCCACGCATGGCTGTGACATAAATGGTGTAAATTGACAAAAAAAAATGCATGTGTCTGATATGTTTAATTTTCCAATACTTGTGGCTACACAATATTCTTGGTGGTTCCTGATTCAGTGCAAATGAAGATATTGTCTGGTTTGCCGACTCTAGAACATGCAACATATAATTGACCATGTGAGTAGCAATCATTATGTATATATAAGTCGCTCAGTTTTAAAGATTGTCCTTGTGCTTTGTTGATCCTGATAGCAAATGCCAGTCTAATTGGGAATTACAGTCTCTTGAATTGAAATGGCATGTCTGTAGGCATTATAGGAATGTGTTGAATCAGGACATCCTCACCTTTGAAAGGCCTCGTTGAAATTGTGTCTTCTATTAGGTTAGTCATTATTTTTTTATAGAAGGACGTGTGCCATTACAAAGGAACAGTTTTCAATTGCAGTACATGAGGTGGCATCCCTGGCAAATCTAGCGAATTCAAAAATTCTGTTGGATAGTTGACTGCTTAATCTTCTTCAAGAACAGTGTCGACGGAGTTGTATGTGACTAACTCACTAGGAATGTTCAACCGAATAGTACTGTTGAGTCCATGAACATCTTTGTTTTTGGGTGCAAGAATGGCTCGTTCACTCAGCCAACTGGGATCCTTATAGTTAAATTGGATGTCCGCAAAAACCTTTTTAATCAAGTCGTCTTTTGTTGTCACTAAATTACAGAAGTTTTGTGGCAGTGTAATTTGTCCCGTGGTCAGATTAGCTGGCAGTTTTCCATTCCCAATTTGCAGTAATTGATTTGAAAATAACTCTGCTGAGTGATCGTTTTGCTGCTGGACACGCATATTTCTAGTCAAATGGAATGTTCTCACATGTTGCCAAAAAGAGGAATATTTTAGGCAATCATTTATTTCATCTGCTGGTGTTGATCAGGGAATTATAGGTAGTGTTTGCCTTAAATCTCCAGCTAGCAATAATACTGCATTCCCAAAGAGTCGGTCATTACCACGTAAGTCTTGCAATGATCGATTCAGAGCCTCCAGTGATTTTTGTGTGCCATTGTGCATTCATCCCAATCAATAAATTTACATTTCTACAATAACTTTCCCATACTCGATGTTTTGGAAATGTTGCACAATGGAGTTTCCATAAATTGCATATTCAATGGCAGTTTCAAAGCTGAATAAGCAGTTCTCCCACCTGGCAGTAATGTTGCATCAATTCCAGAGGATGCAAGAGCAAAGGCTATGTCAGAATGTGATCAAATGGTTGCCAAAATGTATTTAATGAAGAAGGTTTTACCAGTTCCTCCTGGCGAATCTAAGAAGAAATTTATCCCATCCCATTATTGACTGTTTCCATTATTTTGTTGTAAATGTATTTTTGCTCAATAGTTAGTTTTGTAATATTTGAATGAATGTACAGCAAAAGATCATCTGTGTTGTAAGTTTGTTCCCGACGCAATTCTACATCAAACAAAGTCGCAGCAGATCGATTCGGTGATGTCAATCCCAATTGACTAAGAATTTTATTTGCAATTTTTAAGCACAAATTTTCAACCCATATCAATGCCTCGTTATAAATTTCTGATGTAAAATCCAGGTAGGTATTTGCTGTTTCATTGCGTTTTTGATGCAAAATGTCTTCGGCCATGTGTGATTTATATTTCTCCCATAATTCTAATAGAGATAAAGGGGAGCCAGTTGTCAATATGATGGCAAACAATGCAATGCAGGAATTTGAATTGGATGTGATGTGTAACATGCATCATTAATGCATTCATCCCAGTGTCCGTCATTCTCCAATAAATCCAGTGCTTGACATGCACTACGAAAAATGGCATGTGTAACACCATTGACAATTTTTAAGTGCTGGAAAGATATTGGACCAGGGACATTTGATAACAGCATGCGAAGGAAAAACATTCATCTTGTTTGGGATGAATAGTATAAAGTCAGCCTATTGCGTTTTCTTTGTAAATTCCAGGGTGTCCGTATACTCTCTCTTCGTTTGCGTCGTTCAAATAATTTTCTACTCCTATTCCATGTGTAATACATGAGCACTTCCGAATAGAGCAGTCTTGATGAAAAGGCGTCATTTTGGCATAACGTGAAAAAGCCGTTAGTGTTGTCGTCGTGAGATTAAGAGCTATCTGTTGCACATTTGAAGCTGTAGAGTAAGCACGTTGTCCATTTTCTAAATACTGATAAGTGAACAATTGCTGGACTTCATTCATGCATGTGAAATGAAATAATTCGCCATACAGCCTTACTGCTTATGTATCTTCCACCTTGAATCTGTGCAATTTCATCGATATGTATGTTTGCATTCCTATCATTGTCTTGAGTTTTCAAACCAAAATCTGTCATATTGCTGCCTTTATTCACACACTTGCAAATGTATTTGATGGACTTAACTGAGTTACAGTATTCCACATTAATGTGCGATTTGTAGGCTTTTGAAAGCAAAGGTGAATATGGAACAATCCACTGGTTATCGACTTCAATATCACCATTGCGCATTTGTATGATTGCTAATTTACCGCTATTATCTGTAGATCTCCTGTATAAAGGTAATCCATCATTTCCTGTAACTGTGTCTGATAATAATGCCCGAGGATATCGCTTAGAGCATTTTCCATCTTTCATGCATGGTGAATTTAGATTTAATATACCACAACGTCCATGTATCATAAGTTTTGTAACAACTTCATGCAAGTCTTTATCAATGTCAGCATCAGGTATTTCAGCACATATTACATTGTCGATTTGATCTGGACTGATTTTGTTATAGAGCCAGATTAGTACGTGTGAGTGTGGTAATCCTCTCTTTAGCCACTCCACTGAATACATCCAGCAGCACACAGACCCAAAGATATTATGCTTAACAATGAAATCTATTATCGATTTCAGTTTTTGTATGAAAACACGTGCTGTAATATCATGCCTATCCACTAATGATTGCCCAGGAAGTAATAGTTGCTGTATATCATCCCAGGCAGGGTTGCATGTGAATGTAATGAGCAGGTCAGGGCGGTCATACTGACGAACATATGAAAAAGCATATTGAGTGTACTCATGCATATGACGTGGACTACCAATATATGAAGACGGCAAAATTGTTTGTCTTCCAACGTTTGTAGTATTACCATCAATTTGAACTGCATCTCGCAAGTGAACATATTCTTCTGACCGAAGTTTGGACTGATTCAAACGTATGAATAGCAAACGTTCAGATTCAATTTTTGCGTACATGTCTACGATGTATTGGTGGAACAATCGACAGCATTTCAGACTGTGATTGGTTTTATTTTCCTGAATCATTAATCGGTATGAATAATAGTTCATTGCGCTGCATTTTTTATTTGTTTCCTCACCAGTAACTGGATTATCATGTTAACATAGAAATGATATACATGAGCACCACCATAGCATCGATGAGTTTCTGCAATGTTTGTCAATTGATCATTTCTCCTATGAAGGACAATATCCCTCGGTTGAAATTGATCTCCAACTATAACAATTGCCACCTCATCTATAGTTTGAGCATTTAATTTCGCACGTGTTCTCCAGCGGGAGTTTTGTCAGCACGAATAACAATCTTGTTTGTATGAGATGACATCATATCAATTGCAGTTTTGAATAAACGCCCCAAATTGTTTTTATCATAAAGCATGTCTTGCAGTTCGGAAACAATGGACCTTCTAGTGTCAGTTGAAATTGCACAGCGTGTATTCAGTTCATCATTGTTATCAGCGATAAAATACAGTTGTAGGAATCTATGATGACCGTCTGGATAAGGACGCAGGGATCCAACTTTATGGTAAATTTGTCCTTTAACTTCAAGAGTTGACATGAATTGTGCTGTAATGATTTCTGCACCTAACGACGCCATTTGGAAGCATGAGTTGTATTTCCTGATGTTCGATAGAAAATGCTTTGATCCAGCAGTATATCCAGCAAGCAAAGATTTAAATGGTTCTGGTGGTTCCTCAAGTTGAGGTAGTTTAATTTTTCCATTGGCACAGCACAATCCTTTAGCTCCCCACTTAAATTTCAGAGCCTTGCAGTAGGGACACACTTCAGTCATTGTGCCGATTTGAACCTGGTGACTGAAACTGTAATTATCATCAGGGTCGTAGTTGAATGCAAGCCGATCCCAATCGTGGATTGGTTGAGCATGGAGTCGAGTTTGACGTTGAGCTGCAGTTTCTCGTTGACGTCTTTCCGCATGTCGCACTCTCTCACGTTCATTCCATCGAGATCGAAGCAGATCTGTATTACTCTTGCTGCCTCTAGCCTGGAAGCACGTCGCTCTGCTGCTTCATTGGCACGTATCAAAATCATCCGTTGTCTGCTCTGCTCGTTTGCCGATGCTCGTTGTTCAGGAGTTTGACTGTCAACTAATCGCCGAATTGAATCGGCATTGCGGGTACGCCGACCTAAGTTTGATCTGTGGCGGGGCATTGTAAACGGAAAAAAACTGTAACGCCACCGGTATTTTCCAAGAACGATCTTTGATCCAAAGAACAGCCAAAAGGAAAAAGGGTTGTCCTAAGCAGTAAATGGACAAATTGCTAATGTAAGAATCGAACAAAAGATAGAATTCTATGTTTTTTTGTTTGTGGTAAATAGGAAAAGTGACGTAACAGTAAGCCATATGAATTTACTGTTTATGTAAAAAAAATAACGAATCACGTAGAAAAAGAAATTGATTTACGGAGTTTTTTGTTAGAAAACAAAAACGGTTGTAAAGAAAAAGAGAAACGCAAAAAAAAAACAGCGAAATGAAATAGTGTTACATGATAAGGGCTGTCCCCTTTTCATGTAAGTATAAAAATAGAGAGATTAGTTAAAAAGTAAAATGAAATAGAAATAGACGAAATTCGAACCTCGTAATTTAGGTTTAGAAATAGATTACGTGTGAGAATTTAAAAATGTAAAATAAACGATTTTTTAGAATAGAGATAAAATATTTCAAGAAAAGAATGTGAACTTTCAAGTTTGTTATGAAATTTTTAAATGAAAGAATGCAGCTTATAAGATAATGTTTTTAACATATTGGAAAAATACAAAATCTCTCTCACAACATCTCTCTCTCTCTAAGATAAGCATCTCTCTCTAAGGTACAACAACATCTCATTATCTCTAAGACCCTCTGACTAAGATATCACTTATAATAAGAATCGTATCTTTAATAATAAGAACTCACGTAACATACGCACACCAAGATAAGATACGCATAATTTTTGTGTACATGACTAGTCCACTCATGCAAGGGTGGGTAAAAAAAAAGAAACTGGCGTTACCACGAAAAAAAAACACAACGTTTACTAGACGATCACAGAATGCGAAAAAGCAAAAGAAACACGTTTTAAAAGGGTCCAACATAATTTAAAAAATAAATAAATAACTAATACCACGGAAAAAAATTACACGATCACAGAAATGCGAACAAAAAAAAAGAACAAGAACAAAATTGTACACACGCGCACACTGAGAACAAAAGATACAAGAAATATTAAAAAGAAAAAGAAGTGTAGGCCGATATGCCGTAAAAGAAATCCGTAATAATGAATGGAAATATAGTAAACACAAGTCACCATGCATAATTCATTGAAATGAATTCTTTTGTTTATGTAGCACAGAAATATTAAAAAAAAGAAAAGAAAATGCCGATATGCTGTAAAAGAAATCCGTAGTAATGAATGGAAATATAGTAAAAACAAGTCACCATGCGTAATTCATTGATTAATGAATTTGTTTGTTAAAAAAACACACACATACACGCAAATGCACAGATTGGGGTTACCCATTATTGTTTTGAAATTTGTATGGAGGTCAATTCGAAATTTGTGTCAATATGAAATCGTTTGGACGAATTGTTGAATTTAATCTGTCAATCAAACAGGAAGTTTTCAAAGGTCGCATGTAGTCTCTGAAACAGCGTGTAAATTCTGTTTGGAAATGCATTTTTGTGTTCATAGTTGAACTTATCGACTTTTTGTGTGTTTCATTTGTTTTGTTTTTGAAAAAAAGGGGCAATTGTTTTTGACAGATTTGTTGAATTGTTGTTTTTTACAGATAACATTTTTTGAAAAAAAGTTATAACTGTTGATCAGAGTTTTGTGTAAATCATAGTTAAATGTATTAAGGTATTTTTTTTGAAAATGTGTTTATGATGTTGAACAAATATTGTAAATTGTCTTAAATGTATCTAAATGTTATTGATTTTCACAGCAAGAATTCAAAGTCAGCAGTAAATATACATTAGATTTAAACAGTCTAGGAGAAAATAAAACTAGTTAAGACGAATAGTTGGCTTAGAAATCAGTTAGACTTTTAAGAGTGGGACAAAATAAATTACGTGAACGTGTATTTGGAGAGATTTTAGATTTGATAAGCCGTAAGAAACATGTTTTTTTAGCAATTGTTTTTTGTTGTTTTTTTTAGAGATCCTAAAATTTTTTCTCCTAGAAAAGTGACTTGGTAGGGATTGATAAGCACAAGATGTGCCCCTATACGAAAAATTTGGGAACCTGGTTAATTAAGTGATTAAAATAAGCTGGTTGCACGTAACGACTCCAAGCAAGTGGTAAGTCTTGGCTTAATTAATAAACAGGCGTTGGAAAGAATACGATAATTCTTAAGGGGACCAGTAAACCGATGATAGGTAGTCCCGAGGCAATCACATATAGCTTAATGAAGTGAGAGACAGGCAAAAATATGCCGTAGATTACGTAAGAAAGATATAACCTTGTATTTTTTTAGAGACGCATGAATGTGGGATATATCTGCTGGATCTTGGAGGCTCTGGTGAGAGAAAAGAAAAATCAAGAAAAATCACAAAAAATCGGGCAATTAGATAGAATTTAGGCGCAATTAAGGTGTTCGGCGCGAAAGGTGTTAGTTAGTGGTGATATTTCTAAATCCTCGTCGAAGTTTCAGGAATCCAAGCAAGGAAATCCGAGTGAATCCGTATGAGAGAAAAAAAAGGTATATCTTAAACTTCTGAAGCCAACCACAAAGATTTAAGTATATGAGCTTTGGTATGTCGCGTGTAAGATAGTTATAGAATAAAAAACAAAGCCATACTTGATAAGACTAACCATGCGGAAAGAGAGATCAGAACACTTTTGGGACGAAGGAAGTCGTCCATTTCGAAAAAGGTGAAAACCTCTAGTCTGCGGCATATGGGTGGCTTGAAAATAGCTGATGTGAATCATAGGTAAATACCCTACACCCAAAAAAGTAAATTCCACGAAGATTATAAAAAATAAATAATTGTGAAGTCGGCCGTGGAGGGCTGACTGAAAGAGATTTTTTTTAGCCTGATCTTTCTAGCCGTGTGGTTGTGTAGATGTAAAAATAAAAAATGTACTAAATTTAAAAATGCATACATTTTTTGTGAAATATGGAAGGAAGGGATGTTACATGATAAGGACTGTCCCCTTTTCATGTAAGTATAAAAATAGAGAGATTAGTTAAAAAGTAAAATGAAATAGAAATAGACGAAATTCGAACCTCGTAATTTAGGTTTAGAAATAGATTACGTGTGAGAATTTAAAAATGTAAAATAAACGATTTTTTAGAATAGAGATAAAATATTTCAAGAAAAGAATGTGAACTTTCAAGTTTGTTATGAAATTTTTAAATGAAAGAATGCAGCTTATAAGATAATGTTTTTAACATATTGGAAAAATAGGTTACTGAGTATAGGTTAAAATTCCTTTTGTAGAAATAGGAAAAGTTTTGGACACGCATGTCCAGAACACGTGAAAGAAGGCACATGTTTTAACATGTGTATGACGTCACGGAAAATAGAAAGTTCTAGATATAGAGAAAAAACTTTAGAGTAAAAGAAGACGGTCAGAGAGACAGTTGGTGAGAAACTCAGAGAGAGTCTGAACGTCTAGAAGCGAGACGATCACTTTGAAACTAAAATGTGAAGCTTTGAATTCTTGATGATGGAAATCACGGCCAGTCGTGTGAAGAATAAACTTCATCATGTGTTTTATAAAAACGTCGTCTTGTCTTATGATTCTTACAAAAAGGTAAAGTGAAATTGTATTATATATTTGTGTTATAAAATGTCTTTTCATACACATCTCGACTTCTTATATTACAATGTGAATCTACATCAGCATGTCTACACAATGTCTTAACAGTGAACACTATCTCATCATTCTAAGAGCTTCACATAGCAGCACATCTATTAATCTAAGGAATGAACATTTAATTTGTAGGAATCATAATAACATGAACAATCTCTTATAAACGAACAATCTCTCTCAGTCTCTTACAACAACATCTCTTCTCCTTCTACAACAACATCTCTCTCTGAGTCTTATAACATCATATGTAATAAAACTCTCTACACGACATCACTTGTAATAAGACTCTCTCTAAGATACAACAGCTCTCTACTCCTTCCTCAACAGCATCTTATAATAAGACTGTCTCTTCATCCCTTTTAAGACTCTCTTTTAATGAAACTCCTAAATATAACAATAGCATACACTGAGATAAGACAATTATACACCGCAAATGCAAAAAATAATACATAAAAAAGTAATATATAAAAAGTAATCTATATAAAAAAGTAATATATCAAAAAAAGTAATCTATATAAAAAAGTAATATATAAAAAAGTAATATATAAAAAAGTAATATATAAAAAGTAATATATAAAAAAGTAATATATAAAAAAGCAATATAAAAAAGTAATATATATATAAAAGTAATATATAAAAAGGTAATATATAAAAAGTAATATATGAAAAAGTTATATATAAAAAAGTAATATATAAAAAAGTAATATATAAAAAAGTAATATATAAAACAGTAATATATAAAAAAAGTAATATATAAAAAAGTAATATATAAAAATGCAATATATAAAAACGTAATATATAAAAAGTAATATATAAAAAAGTAATATATAAAAAAAGTAATATATAAAAAAGTTATATATATAAAAAGTAATATATAGAAAGTAATATATAAGAAAGTAATATATAAAAAAGTAATATATATATAACAAAAGTAATATATAAAAAAAGTAATATATATACAAAAATTATATATAAAAAAGTAATATATAAAAAAGTAATATATAAAAAAGTAATATATAAAAAAGTAATATATAAAAAAGTAATATATAAAAAAGTAATATATAAAAAGTAATATATAAAAAAGGGATATATAAAAAGTAATATATAAAAAAGTTATATATAAAAAAGTAATATATAAAAAAAGTAATATATAAAAAAGTAATATATAAAAAAAGTAATATATAAAAAAGTAATATATAAAAAAGTAATATATAAAAAATGTAATATATAAAATAGTAATATATAAAAAGTAATATATAAAAAAGTAATATATAAAAAAGTAATATATAGCAAAAGTAATATATAAAAATGTAATATATAAAAAAGTAATATATAAAAAGTAATATATTAAAAGTAATATGTAAAAAAGCAATATATAAAAAAGTAATATATAAAAAAGTATTATATAAAAAAGTAATATATAAAAAGTAATATATTAAAAAGTAATATATAAAAAGTAATATATAAAAAGTAATATATAAAAGAAGTAATATAGAAAAAAGTAACACATAAAAAGAGTAATATATAAAAAAGTAATATATAAAAAAAATTATATATAAAAAATAATATATAAAAAAGTAATACATAAAAAAGTAATATATAACAAAAGTAATATATAAAAAATAATATATAAAAAAGTAATATATATAAAAAAGTAATATAAAAAGGTAATATATAAAAAAAAGTAATATATAAAAAAAAGTAATATATTAAGAAAAAGAAATATATAAAAAAAGCAGGATGAAAAAAAGTAATGCAAGTAACGTTGGCGAAAAAAGTTTGTTTAATTTGATCAAAATAGAGAGGAGGGAAAAAATTAAATAAATAACTGGAAAAGTAAACGAAACCGCTAAGTGTAAAAAACCAATATATAAAGGATTAGATAGGCTGCATAAAAAAGAAGGAATTAATACAATGGTGTATATGTAAATGTAAAGTGAACAAACAGTAATTCAAGTGAATTTACTGCTTATGTAAAACATAAGGGAGCATGTAAAAAAAAAATAATTTGCTGTGTTTTTTGGTAGCAAGTAAAAAAACGATCGTATATAAATAAGAAAAAAAAAACTATATCGAAATGAAATAGCAAGCAGTGAGATAAGGTAATTATACACCGTAAATGTTGAAAGTAAGCTGTAAAGAAAAAGGAGGAAGCAAAAACACAAAAAAGTTTGTTCTATAAGGTCAAGATAGACACGAAAAAAAAAACAAATAAAAAACTTGGAAAGTAAACAACACCGCTAAGTAATGTTGTATGTGAAACATTAATTAAAATCAGTATATAAAACATATTTTTATAAAATCAACATTTAATTGATAAGATTAAAGCACGTACGAAATGAATGTTACTGTTTAGAGCACAATTGAAAAATGATAATTGAGTTTGCATTCGAAAATTTAATTGAAACCATTATAACAAAATTAATTTTAAAAAATGAACAACAGGTTTTTTACACTGCAATACAGACTACAGTGTATCGTCGGCTAAGTCATTGCGGAGAGGCGAGTGTCTCTCCCTGCACGCCTCGGGGGTTATGGTCCCCAAATGGAACACGCGATTAATCGATTTGATTGAAAAAAGTGGCAATTTCATCGATTTCGATGACAATAAAAGTATGAGAGGGTGGAATGTGTTGATCCTCATACAATCCTGGAGAACGTTGAGCCTCCCCTTTGTGCATACACATATAAATAAATATATATATGTATATATATATATATATATATATATATATATATATATATATATATATATATGCATATGCTTCTATAATGATTAGAAGTTCCGTCGTTAGACCGTTTTTTCGTTTGAATTGACATTTGCAATCTTACAAGATATACGTGTTCTAAAGATGCTAACAGAAAAGAACGTCTAATGTATGATATAAAAAAAACAGGAATCTAAAGGAGTGAAGCAAGCGGGCTGATAAAAAAGAAGTTGAAAAACTACTTGGCAAATATACCATTTGAACCAATTGTTAAAACTATTCAAACAATTGCAGCTATGTGAACGGTTAGACGCGGTAAAAGTGTTCATTTGAGAGCCGGTAAAAGTCTGGCATCCTTAAAGATTTGCATCTCTAGTTAAAAATGAAAAGAAAGTGCAATTAACACATCTTAATAATATTTGATATTTCGTCGTTCTTTTCTCTCTTCTCACCTTTTCTTTCTCTTTCTCTTTCTATCATCCGCTTATGATTTATCGTGTCAGAATCTAGAAGAGGAATCTCCAGCGTACTTTACGCTTCTTCTAGATTTTGACACCGAAGAAGGATAGGGGATGAGTTTCCCGAAACGTCGTGAAACAGCAACTGAAGATGAAGATAACAGTACGCAAATAAATAAATAAATAAATAAATACACAAATTACTCATCTTAAAGGATTCAAATAAAAAATAATACCATATAATACGGATCAGAATACATATTAATAATTAAATAATATCCACAAAAAAAAATTAGGCCGGGTTTAAGGGATGGCTGACCTAGTACATAATTTAAACAATCAACTAATTTCGATTTTAAATCAAATAAACATGATTTCCTGAATTATAATTTACTTATTAACCCCCACCAAAGGCTATTTAATTAGACGATTTACGTCTTTTTCTAGAACCCGAAGCATTTATTATATTTTCAGCAACATTGGAATATGGTTAAAGAACATGAGGTTTTGTATCGCATATATGTTCGTGATCTAAAAAAGTGACAATGTGTGTAAGTGTGAGGACACTTCTCAACCTATCTACTCAACAAATTTTCAATCTTTTAAAACTTTAGATTCGGGATAGTGATTCATATATGTAGACAACATTTTAATCGGTTTTTCATCCGAAAAAAGGGCCTCTAAGGGGTAAAAACTGACAAATTGGTGCGTGAGAGTTGTCGGGCTTTTCTCTTCTTTGTTACTTGTTTCACTATTGCGCATGCTTGAATTATTTATATAATAGAGTCCATATGTTAAAAATATATAGGTTTAAAAACACAGTTTACAGAGCGTGCCATGCTGGCCGAATTGTTATCATACGTGACTCACTGCCGTTAGCTTTTGGTTTCGTTCTCAGCTCGAGTATTCCTTTCACTAACAAGAAGTAGACTGTTTAGAAAAAAAACAAGGCAATACTCACGTGTACATGTCACATTTTCTGTATGAATTAAAATATAATATTTATGCGTATTTTACGACCGGGCAACGTCAGGCATCCTGATAGTATATATATATATATATATATATATATATATATATATATATATATATATATATACAAGTGAGAATTGGTGAGTGTGAGGACATTTATCAACTTATATACTTAACGAATCTTTAATCTACAGACTTGATATATAGGGTATTAAGATAGTTGGAGATGTCTAGAAAAGTCTATAGGATATTCACAGAGTTGGAAAATGTTTTAATCTGTTTTCATCCAGAAAAAGGGTTGCTAAGGAGTCAAAATTGAAAAATCAGTACTTGCGGTCGTGGAATTGTATCTGTTTGCTAATCGTTTCACGAAATCGCATGTATAAATCTTTTACATGACAGATTCCTTATGTTAAGAATGATTAAGTTTGAAAATACTTTTTAAACATCGTATCAAGTTGGTCTGATTCTTATCGTACTTGACTCACTGTCTTTTGGTTTTGGTTTTTATCTCAGCTCGGGTATTTGGTTTTTACTCACAAGAAGTGAACTAAAAAGCATATTACTCACATACACATGTCACAGTTTCTGTGCGAATTAAAATATAACATTTATGGTCATTGTACAACCAGACAACGCCGAGCAGCCTGCTAGTAGTACAAAAAAATTATGCAAAGTTGAAGTATCTGGTAAAATAATATATTATTTTGTAGAAATAACCGTTTTATTTTCATTTAGACGGGAGAGAAGAAAACCCACGTCGAAGAAAATGGACGTGCAAAGTCGAAGACGAGAATTGTCCAGCTGGGCCAAACATGCGGTCGGAAGAAAGAGAAACGTATGGCAAGATAAAATGGACAGTGGGCAATCAGGGTTGTTTTTTTTACTAGTAACGAAAGTAACGGTAATAAATGGTTAAGTTAAATGTGATTTTTTTTTCAGTTTAATTTTTATGACTTATTGAATAAAGTGTAACGGCAGCGTTAGACATTTATCGGTTTCTGTGTGAATTAAAATATGCTATTTTATAATTAAAATATAATATTTATGCGTATTTTACGATTGTGAAAAGCTGGGCGCTCTTCTGGTAGGACATAAAAATGATGCAAAGCCGAAGCATTTGGCAAATTAATATATTAATTTTTAGAATTAACCGTACTTTTTCATTGAGACAAAATGGATATAAGAAAAACTGTCTTCTTGGAAATATAAAGAGTATCTTTTTTTTTTTTTTTTTTTTTTTTTTTTGTTTTTATCGAGTTAAAATCTGGGCTCGGTAACCAGACAGCTTGAAATATAACGTAATGATCTCATTAATCTGTTGAATAGGGACGCACTTCAAGGTCATTAACCCCATTTTATCTAATAAAAACGCATAAGACAATAAAGAAAAGACAAAACAACCGCAAAGAAATATAAACAGTTTTCGCGAAGGGAGGAATTTCTCAGAGGCGAAGCCATGAAGTAGGAAAGACTCTAATAAAAGCCTGAGAAACTGATTCCCCAACGTCCCACAATCGAAGTGGCTCGTCGAATTTATCGTCTTCGTGGATCGCCAGCTTTATTGCCGCATCACAATGGACCACTTCACGCAATTAACGCCAATGCCACCGAGGGTTACAACCGCCTTGAAAACATTAATGGATGTAAAAAAAAGAAATATAAATAGCAGATTAAAAACAGGCATCGTAATAAAAACAAAATCAGATGGGAATAGAATATCGGGGCCTTCATTGACTAATGTTAAAAACTAAAAATGCTAAATCACGTTTAAAGGTTCGCCGGTTTAGAGAATTTGCGAGATTTCTTCGTGTTCCCTGTCAGTTTTTTTTTTCGCTACTAATATGAAAAAATGAAGATGATCTTTCTTTCTCTCTACAGTGTTTTTATCACAGAAAAAAATACGATAGTCTTCTTCTGTTCTATCAATTAACACATGGTTTCACCCGAATTTATTCATTACATTAACTAATCTAATTATCCCAACTATGACGATGGTGTTCTTACTTCTTCCGTGCACTAAAATTTCATGAATATAGTTTCTATCGAGGATTTTTCCAACATTAGTTACTACAATAAAGATGTTTTCAAATTCAATATAAAAAGTATTATTTGCGTTTTCCTCTTTAGGAACCAAATTATGTGTATATATATATATATATATATACTCGGGTTTTTTTTTATATTCAAAAATAATGGACTAATGAATTCAACGAGGTTGTTAGATAGTGCTCAATAAAAAGAGCTGATAATACTTGTTTATTGTTATATAAACATGCTCACATCCCGCTGCTACAAACAGCCACTTGTTTCAATCAAACAACAGATATCATCAGGCAGCGACTTGACTATTCAAAAGTTCAATGAATAATGGATTTTTATTTTAGGTAGGAACTCTTTAGAAGTTGGAGTTAAAAAACTTAAAACACAGGACTTTAATTAAATAAAAAAGTAAAAAGGGAGAGGCAATTTAAATAAAGTTAAAAGATTACAATGGGGAGAGAGTGATTGAGAAGAAAAAAAAAGGAATAGAGACAGAAATAGAGAAAGAAAATATAGAGAAAACAAAATAGAGAGAAAAAGAAGAGAGAAAATATATATATATATATATATACACATACACACACATACACACACATATACATATATATATATATATACATACATACATATATACATACATATATATATACATATATACATACATATGATATGGAGAAGAAAAGAAAAAAGAAATAAAGGGTTATAATAAAGAGAATAAGAACTAGAAGGAAAAGGAAAGAATAATGACATCTAGTTAAATAGAGAAAGAGAGAAAGTAAGAATTTGACAGTATATAGAAAAAGAAAAAGAAAAAGAAAAAATCTGCGTGTCAACCAATTTATGAACAATTATACAATTCAGTAATGAAACATATTATTACAAATACAAACATAAGATACAATCCAAGCGTCAGAAATTAACGTGTCAAAAAAAGGCAGTGAATGTATTCGGCTATCATATTTATCCTCTTACATACGTCCACGAGTAAAATCAACGCAATTCAAACATACGTCTACCATTAATTAGGCCCTTTATGCTAAATGATATAAGTTTAAAGTTTTCGCGTTTTTATTAGATAAATATATGAATAAAAGAAAAAAATAATGATAAAACAATATTAAAATTATTATTAATAACAATAAACATAATAGTAATGATAATAATAATAATAATAATAATAATAATAATAATAATAATGATAATAATAATAAAAACAGAATAAAATTAATATTTATTATCTTTTTAATATAACATATTTAGACATAAGAGGGGATTAAATAAATTAAATAGGTCCAATAATTATAAATAAAAAACTACTAATATTTATGTATATAAAAAGAATATAATACAAATATATATATATATAGATATATAACCACACACACACATATATATACCCAAATATACACACACATACACACACATATATATATATACATATATATATATATATATATACATATACATGCACATAAGTAAAGGTGTAACTATACTATTAAGTTGGAAGTTTAAGCTATTTAAGTATAGATATAAAGTCATATTAAATCACAAAATAATACATTCAATACCAGATTACTAATAACACAGATACAAGTACACTTACCTATAAATATATTCAGGCAAAAGAGGTAATTAAATCAACGAAATACTCAAAAATAGCGACGCACAGGTAGATAGTACCCTAATTAAAAATAATAAGATACATATGTATATACTCACAGAGAACCAACCGACATACTAATAAGCATATATATATATATATATATATATATATATATATATATATATATATATATATATATAATCTTATGTATACACATACATACAAAAAATACACAAATATATGCACACAATCATATACTAATACACAACAACGCACACACACATATATATACTCACACATAAATATGTATAATTTATATAAATTATATATATAGAAATACATAAGAATACAAATAATTTGGCAAGGGTACAGATAGATGCATACACACATAGAAACATACAAATGGATTGAATAAACATGGGAGGGTATACCAAATAATATAGAAATATATAGATCTAAGTACACACGGTCATAAAATAAATACATAGACACATACATATACACATAGACACACATGTATATAAGATAGGAGAAGTAAAGAATGAAATCAGGAGAGGAGAAAGTATATTAATAGAATATTAATAAATTATAGAAATCAGTGACAATTTTTAATTTATTTAAATTTTATATCTAAACTAAATTACTTAAAAGATGGGTTTTATAATGTTTGCAATTAATTGAATTTTCGTGCTTCTTATTTAATAATTTATCTCTTTCTCTAAAAGTAAGTATAAATAATTTCTCATAAAGACATAGGTAGCAAGGCGAGTTTAAAGATGAGCAGGTTTTCGCTTTCTTTAAAATTTTCCAATTTACTATTGGGGAGTAACCTTGCTCTACTAGTTCATTGTAATATTTAGACAAGGAAGTTCTATTTTTGTACTCATTATTTTCAAAAGAGCACTTGTGACCTGTAAATCTTTCTTTAAAATTGTTATTTGTCATTCCTATGTAATATTTTTTTTCATTCGGATTTTCCTTAGTAGAAATAGTTGCTTGGTACACTACAGAAGTAATTTGACAATTTCCTTTAAGAGGGCATTTTGATTTAATTCTACAGTTACAACTTTCGGTAGCAATGGGTGTGCTATTTTTGTTTAATATTTTGTTATTATGTTTTTTAATTATTTTTTCAAGGTTTTCATTACAACTATAACTAAGTTTTATTGTATTTTTATTGAAAATTTTATGTAGTATGTTATTAATAGGGAAGTGCTTTTTAATTAAGTTTAAGAATTTCATTCCTAGATTTGTTTTAAGTTTCAGATTAAAAGGGGGATTGTACCACAGGATTTTTCTCTTACGGTTTCTATTTGTATTTGTGTTTGGGTGTGTTGGTTCTATGAACTCAATTTGGGTGTTTTTGTATCCACTATCCTTAAGGGCCCTGTTATAGAAATATTTATGTTTATTAAATGTTTCAAGATTGGAAGAATTGTCACTGATTCTTTTACTAATGGATTTGGGGATATGCCTAATGATAGATTTTGGGTGATTTGATAGGGGGTGTACATAAATTGGGTTTGAGTTTTCCTTCCTATATGGTTGGTAGATGCCTTTCCTTAAATCAAAGTTCACATCCAAAAAATTTACAGTTTTAACATCTGATATAATATCCACTTTTAATTTAATTCTACGGAATTCATTTAAGATAATCTTTTTGGTTCTTTCACATTTAGGGCCGTTGGATTCCTTAATGATCATCAGTCCATCATCACGATACAAGCCTATATCCATGACATTGATGTCTTTGGTTAAGTTGTATAGTATGAATAGACCTACTAAGTCTGTCATTTCAGCAGAATCCAAAGACCCCATGGAAATGTCAAACAGGTCATTTTGATCTTTTTTCAACCACTGATCATTTCCACTAATTAATGTAGTATTTCTACATGTCCGTATAATTTCAATTTCAGTGTCTTTTATATCAGACAGGAGTTTAGCAAATTCCATCACCTCTTCGAATAGTTCCTTAGATATGGAGGGATAGTAATTCACAATATCGAATTGTAAGAAAGTACAATTCTTTTTATTATGTATATTGGAAAACCATTTAATGGTATCCGCTGTGTTAATCCATAGATTTAGCTTATATGTTGATTTAATTTGATAGTTAACTCTTTCTAGTATATTTTTACTTAATTTACCTATTTCGGGTTTCGTAGGATTAATTAACCTAGTTGTAGGTTTATTTTCAAAATTTATCTTATGGTCTTTAAGCAAAATATATGACTGTTTTTTTTGTAAAATTCCCACTCTATTACTAATTTTAAGTTTGTCAGTTATTTCTTTACTATCCTTGTCAATTTTTTTGCAAATATCTATATTTGATTTTTTGTAATTTTTTGTAATATTTTCTTTAATAAGCTTGTTATATTCATGTGTAGTTAGTTTGTAGAAATTTTGCGTCTTATCTGCTTTAACGTAAAGGTAATCCGAGCAGATAAGACGCAAAATTTCTACAAACTAACTACACATGAATATAACAAGCTTATTAAAGAAAATATTACAAAAAATTACAAAAAATCAAATATAGATATTTGCAAAAAAATTGACAAGGATAGTAAAGAAATAACTGACAAACTTAAAATTAGTAATAGAGTGGGAATTTTACAAAAAAAACAGTCATATATTTTGCTTAAAGACCATAAGATAAATTTTGAAAATAAACCTACAACTAGGTTAATTAATCCTACGAAACCCGAAATAGGTAAATTAAGTAAAAATATACTAGAAAGAGTTAACTATCAAATTAAATCAACATATAAGCTAAATCTATGGATTAACACAGCGGATACCATTAAATGGTTTTCCAATATACATAATAAAAAGAATTGTACTTTCTTACAATTCGATATTGTGAATTACTATCCCTCCATATCTAAGGAACTATTCGAAGAGGTGATGGAGTTTGCTAAACTCCTGTCTGATATAAAAGACACTGAAATTGAAATTATACGGACATGTAGAAATACTACATTAATTAGTGGAAATGATCAGTGGTTGAAAAAAGATCAAAATGACCTGTTTGACATTTCCATGGGGTCTTTGGATTCTGCTGAAATGACAGACTTAGTAGGTCTATTCATACTATACAACTTAACCAAAGACATCAATGTCATGGATATAGGCTTGTATCGTGATGATGGACTGATGATCATTAAGGAATCCAACGGCCCTAAATGTGAAAGAACCAAAAAGATTATCTTAAATGAATTCCGTAGAATTAAATTAAAAGTGGATATTATATCAGATGTTAAAACTGTAAATTTTTTGGATGTGAACTTTGATTTAAGGAAAGGCATCTACCAACCATATAGGAAGGAAAACTCAAACCCAATTTATGTACACCCCCTATCAAATCACCCAAAATCTATCATTAGGCATATCCCCAAATCCATTAGTAAAAGAATCAGTGACAATTCTTCCAATCTTGAAACATTTAATAAACATAAATATTTCTATAACAGGGCCCTTAAGGATAGTGGATACAAAAACACCCAAATTGAGTTCATAGAACCAACACACCCAAACACAAATACAAATAGAAACCGTAAGAGAAAAATCCTGTGGTACAATCCCCCTTTTAATCTGAAACTTAAAACAAATCTAGGAATGAAATTCTTAAACTTAATTAAAAAGCACTTCCCTATTAATAACATACTACATAAAATTTTCAATAAAAATACAATAAAACTTAGTTATAGTTGTAATGAAAACCTTGAAAAAATAATTAAAAAACATAATAACAAAATATTAAACAAAAATAGCACACCCATTGCTACCGAAAGTTGTAACTGTAGAATTAAATCAAAATGCCCTCTTAAAGGAAATTGTCAAATTACTTCTGTAGTGTACCAAGCAACTATTTCTACTAAGGAAAATCCGAATGAAAAAAAATATTACATAGGAATGACAAATAACAATTTTAAAGAAAGATTTACAGGTCACAAGTGCTCTTTTGAAAATAATGAGTACAAAAATAGAACTTCCTTGTCTAAATATTACAATGAACTAGTAGAGCAAGGTTACTCCCCAATAGTAAATTGGAAAATTTTAAAGAAAGCGAAAACCTGCTCATCTTTAAACTCGCCTTGCTACCTATGTCTTTATGAGAAATTATTTATACTTACTTTTAGAGAAAGAGATAAATTATTAAATAAGAAGCACGAAAATTCAATTAATTGCAAACATTATAAAACCCATCTTTTAAGTAATTTAGTTTAGATATAAAATTTAAATAAATTAAAAATTGTCACTGATTTCTATAATTTATTAATATTCTATTAATATACTTTCTCCTCTCCTGATTTCATTCTTTACTTCTCCTATCTTATATACATGTGTGTCTATGTGTATATGTATGTGTCTATGTATTTATTTTATGACCGTGTGTACTTAGATCTATATATTTCTATATTATTTGGTATACCCTCCCATGTTTATTCAATCCATTTGTATGTTTCTATGTGTGTATGCATCTATCTGTACCCTTGCCAAATTATTTGTATTCTTATGTATTTCTATATATATAATTTATATAAATTATACATATTTATGTGTGAGTATATATATGTGTGTGTGCGTTGTTGTGTATTAGTATATGATTGTGTGCATATATTTGTGTATTTTTTGTATGTATGTGTATACATAAGATTATATATATATATATATATATATATATATATATATATATATATATATATATATATGCTTATTAGTATGTCGGTTGGTTCTCTGTGAGTATATACATATGTATCTTATTATTTTTAATTAGGGTACTATCTACCTGTGCGTCGCTATTTTTGAGTATTTCGTTGATTTAATTACCTCTTTTGCCTGAATATATTTATAGGTAAGTGTACTTGTATCTGTGTTATTAGTAATCTGGTATTGAATGTATTATTTTGTGATTTAATATGACTTTATATCTATACTTAAATAGCTTAAACTTCCAACTTAATAGTATAGTTACACCTTTACTTATGTGCATGTATATGTATATATATATATATATGTATATATATATATATGTGTGTATGTGTGTGTATATTTGGGTATATATATGTGTGTGTGTGGTTATATATCTATATATATATATATTTGTATTATATTCTTTTTATATACATAAATATTAGTAGTTTTTTATTTATAATTATTGGACCTATTTAATTTATTTAATCCCCTCTTATGTCTAAATATGTTATATTAAAAAGATAATAAATATTAATTTTATTCTGTTTTTATTATTATTATCATTATTATTATTATTATTATTATTATTATTATTATTATTATTATTATTATTATTATCATTACTATTATGTTTATTGTTATTAATAATAATTTTAATATTGTTTTATCATTATTTTTTTCTTTTATTCATATATTTATCTAATAAAAACGCGAAAACTTTAAACTTATATCATTTAGCATAAAGGGCCTAATTAATGGTAGACGTATGTTTGAATTGCGTTGATTTTACTCGTGGACGTATGTAAGAGGATAAATATGATAGCCGAATACATTCACTGCCTTTTTTTGACACGTTAATTTCTGACGCTTGGATTGTATCTTATGTTTGTATTTGTAATAATATGTTTCATTACTGAATTGTATAATTGTTCATAAATTGGTTGACACGCAGATTTTTTCTTTTTCTTTTTCTTTTTCTATATACTGTCAAATTCTTACTTTCTCTCTTTCTCTATTTAACTAGATGTCATTATTCTTTCCTTTTCCTTCTAGTTCTTATTCTCTTTATTATAACCCTTTATTTCTTTTTTCTTTTCTTCTCCATATCATATGTATGTATATATGTATATATATATGTATGTATATATGTATGTATGTATATATATATATATATGTATATGTGTGTGTATGTGTGTGTATGTGTATATATATATATATATATATTTTCTCTCTTCTTTTTCTCTCTATTTTGTTTTCTCTATATTTTCTTTCTCTATTTCTGTCTCTATTCCTTTTTTTTTCTTCTCAATCACTCTCTCCCCATTGTAATCTTTTAACTTTATTTAAATTGCCTCTCCCTTTTTACTTTTTTATTTAATTAAAGTCCTGTGTTTTAAGTTTTTTAACTCCAACTTCTAAAGAGTTCCTACCTAAAATAAAAATCCATTATTCATTGAACTTTTGAATAGTCAAGTCGCTGCCTGATGATATCTGTTGTTTGATTGAAACAAGTGGCTGTTTGTAGCAGCGGGATGTGAGCATGTTTATATAACAATAAACAAGTATATATATATATATATATATATATATATATATTATAACTTACCTCCTAGCTCTACCTACGTATTGAGCACTGTTGAAGTAAATATTAAATATAAAAAAGTTTACGCATAAATTTATACTTTCGTATATTAATTTACGTGATTAAATGAAGTAGTTATATATATATATATATATATATATATATATATATATATATATGTTTATGTGTGTGTATGTGTGTGTGACAAAAAAAAGAAAAAGAGCATTAAAGAGAAATACGTGATTATGTATGGTGTCTAAGATATAGTTTATTTATTTGCTATGATATCGTAACCCAACCGTTTATGGATTTTGCTTTTGCGAAACTGTGTCTACTGTAATCCAAACTAATGTTTATTATCCGTCTTTTGTTTACTAGGGAAAGAGATCGGAAGTGTGAAGCCTATGATAATAGGTTCTGTTACATTTGTGGTTTAGCAAAAATCACGTTTTTGGTTTTTCTTTTGAAGAGGGCATATCACGTTTACTTTGCAGTTAAGCTCTTTGCCCTTCTCCAATATATTGCTGTCAAAGATGTGCAAATACTGACGGGATTGAAGAAATAATTAATAGGGTATGTACCTTTTAATGTCCAAATTGTATGAATGAAAAAGCAAAAGATAACGTTACCAACTGCTACATTTGCATTATAAATGTAAAAGGCACCAATAACAAATGATGTACTCTACTGGCATAATGACAATTCCTCATGTTCCTAACTTTTCCGTTCCTGGGTCAAATGTCAGCGTGGCTCTATTGGCATGATTGATATTAGTAAAAGTGATGAATACAGGTCAGAAGAGGACGGCTATCTGGTGCTTTTGATTCCAGCCGAACTCATGGACTTTGCATGGGCCTAAACTTTTCGAAAGAGTTTGCCCAGGTAATGGGTTCTTTTCTTAAAGTGAACCGTCTGTTTGCGCAGGAACAATATTCTCTTAGGGTATGGATGGCGAGAGACAATTCGATGAAGCATCTTCAATTGTCTGCTGTAACAGCACTGCTTACTTGATTGAACAGTTGTTTCGAAGCAGCAATTCTTAATATGAATATATTTTTTATTACATTTTCACCCTAAACAAGTCACGTTGCCACTTTGATATAGAGGGCTACTATCAGGAACATAAGCTACAGGGGTACAATGTAGAGAAACAATGTGTCGGTTCACGTTATACTTGAACTTCTGCATGTCAATACAGTTGGGGAAGAAGGCGCCCGGAAGAGAATTCCAAAGTCTAGCGGTTCTGGAGAAGAAACTACTGGAGTAGAAGGTTCTCTTACATCAAGGGATTTTTACTGTAAAGGGGTGGGATTTTGCTGCTTGTTGGGGGTATATACGTCGAAGGGGTACAAGTGCTTGCAGTTCATCAGAGCATTCACTATTAAAGTACTTGTAGAACAGGCAGAGAGATGCAACATTTCGTCGATGGGACAGAGGCTGAAGCTTAAGTGACAGTTCAGGACTTTTTAGGTTGGTAACTCTCTTTTTAACCTTGTGTAGGAGCGAGAGACTAGTAGCAGATGCACCAGCCCAAATATGACAACAATACTTTATACATGGGCGAATGGTGGCCTTATAGAGGAACAGGATACTTTCGGGCGTTAGAAGCTTTCTAGCACGGTAGAGAGAACCTACCTTTTTCGCAGCGGTCCTAGCAATACTCTGTCCATAAATGCTTGTTTGAAAATCAGTTTATATGAACGCATCACACAATAACATTCCATGTCTGCCGTTTGCAATGAACTATCAGAAGCATATATACCTGATCTGGTGAGACGTTTAATCGCTGCATTTATTCTAGGATTTCAAAATTGTTTCGAAAAGTAAATACCACGAAATCAGTGGTATAAATTATTCGGATAATACAAAATATAAAGTTACATCTTAAGATTGTAGTAACATAACCGGCAGCAATTTATGTATAACATAAACTGTTCATCGCAATTGGATGCGGAAATAATGTTACATTATCTCTTTCAGGTTTTCAAGATGACTCAGAAATGAGTAATTATAAATGAGATTGCAAATAAACGACGCGTCAACGTTTTGACCTCATATGTTTTAATAATTACATATCTCATATGATTTTATAGTTACATATCTCATATGATGTTATAATTACATATCTCATATGATTTTATAATTACATATCATATAGGTTCGTGGATTTTCCCACCTTTATACGCGTTGCTTAAATTCGAATTTAATATGTTATCTTAGAAATAGAGTAAAACAGATTACAAAAGCGAAAATTTGTTGGTTTATAATCAAGTTTTCGGTTATATAAAACCTTCTTTGGAAGTAGAATCAATTTGCATCTTTTTCTTTTATTTTATCTTTTCATTGCGGTATGTTGTCACCAGACAATTAAAGTCGCTATGTTGTTTCGATGGTGAGATTTTCGAATGTTCATTTCAATCAGTTTGAAATCACGTGATTGTGTGATGATTATGTAGAAAATGGATGCAATATACTTGACATTATTTTAACTAGTGTGTTAAATAGGAATACTCTGTAGGACATAATATTCTTATTGATAATAGATTTTGTCACGTTTTCCTATATTGATAAGAACTTTCAGATTTGCCAACGTTTCGCAATGTCCTAATCTAAATAATATTAAAATTAAGTGTGACTTGAGAATACAATGAAAATGTGCTCAATTACTAACAGATTGTAGCTCTATAGCAGTGGACGAGTTGGTTGACGAATTTTATATACAATGTGGACAAAAGTGTGGAATTGAAGTGAGTACAAACGGAGGATTCGATGTCGAAAGGATTTACAAAAAAAAAAAAACGATGGGGCAAAAGTAAGAGATGATCTATTTTGGAAACAAATGAATATAAATTAAATATTTGGAACTAATAAGATATAAGAAAGAAACAATGGCATCACTGACATTCTACGTCAAAGGATGACACAATTATCTAGTGTCGTAAGAGGTAAACGTTTATAGGACAAATGACACAGCTGATCATATAGATAACGTCCGAATCGAATAGTCAGAGATATGCGGGAGTTAACGACTGATGTTCACCCATATAGCCGACTAGATAATCAAATAAGTTGGTTCTTGAAACCAAATTCAGAAGGTTATAAACAATTGCAGCCTTAACAAAAGAAGATCCGGTAACGCGACTCAATCCGACGTACATCTCTTTGGAGACCGAAATAATACTAGAATGAAAAGAAAGTGTTTCGTGTGTTACTTCGCATGCATCGATATTGAAATGATCGCCTGTTTTCAAACGAGAAGGAATAAACGACAAGTCGCGACAAGGAAAATCCCAGAAAATATATGTCGATTGGAGTTAACAGCCCTTTGTAAAAAATCTTTTAATGTCCTGTTATTTAATGTGTTTATTGATCTCTGTACTGCCTACATATTGATTGTCGATGTTGATTGAACACACATGCACACACACAACGTAATAGATGAATATTATGAGCATTTCATCATGTATTGCCATCAAAAAGAACAGGACTTACATTTATGCATGCGTGAAAACAAACTCGTTGATATTTCTATTACATAGATAATAGTCTATACAACAAAAAAACGAGTGGGTTTTTCTACATACACGATAACACACGCGTGTATAACACATTAATTCACACGTTTTTCACTGATTATTAATCAAGCACATTTATACATCCCTGCATGTAAACACATTAATTGGTATAACATGTCGTTGTTTCGTAAAGTCATTAAAGTTTGATACGGAACCATGAAACATCTTTGCAGTAATTGATTACTGGACTTTGGCATTTTCTGCAAGATTTAACACTATATTTAATCTCAAGCACGATGTGAAAACAACAATAGTTTTGGGGCTTTTTTTAAAAAACTGTTATTCATCAAGAACAATGCATAGGCTAATATATACGAGGTGCTGTTGATAAGTTTCCAGACTTTTTCTGTATGGGCACTTTTATTGATAATACACACATAAAACGCTAGATCCTTCAAAGTAATCTCTTCAGGTTGCAATGTACTCGTTTTACAGTTCTAACAACTTCGGAAATAACCCTGAAAAAGTCCTCTTGTGTGAACGTGTCAATGACCCTCGTCACAGCCTCTTTCATCTTCTCAATGGTCTGATAACGACGGCCTCTAAGGTTTTCCGTCAGCTTAGAGTATAACCAACAGTGACAAGGAGCAACGTATTTAATGTGTAGAGTGTGAGGAACTGTCTTCCTTATCTTCTTGGATCACCCTTACGAAAAAAAAACTTCGCGCAAGTCTTCCACATCTTTAGTGTCCCGTGTGTACACTTCCACACTAACATTAAACGGTACACTCATTGTCTCTATAGACACGCGGCGGTCGTTATCCATGAATTCAAAACAGTCTGATGCACCCCATATGTTTATGTTGCACTTTTTCAAGCTTATAACATAATTTTATTGCATATCCTTCTTCTAAAATATCTTCATGTTCAGATTGCATTTTTGAAAGTCACTTGCTGTTATAATCGGGTTTTAGTAGGCCATATTCCTATTCCTGCTGTAGTTGTTTATTTGAAGCTGAAACCATAAAACTTAGTCAGTCATCCCATAAGAGGTATAGAAATAACATACTGAATTTGTAAGAGTCTGTGACAATTTTAAATGCCTATACATAAAAGTCTAGAAACTTATTTATGGCATCTCGTATACCTACTAGGACACTATGCAGTAGGGGGTTAGTAACGAGACACGGGTTGGTATCACATTTTAATGTCTGCATGTCAATGCAGAAAAGTATTTAAGTATGAGTCGTTCCGGCATATATGGACCTCAACAATGAACGAGGGTATTTACTGCTTGTCAGGTTAACCGAACTATTAATGCCGACGCAAGCATAATTTTACCAGTTCGTTAAAGCAACTTCCATTGTAAAATTGTAAAATTAGGACAGGACTGCAACACTGATGCGAGGATGAAGGGGTAAGAGCTTATTTGATAACTTTGGCCATTGTAATTTTAAATTACGTGTTTTCTTGTGTTCTCTAGTTAAAATGATGTTAATATATGGTTAAAATACGTTTACGTTTCGGTTATAAGCCAAACGTAATTATTGAAATGTGCTTCCCCAGTAATGCATAATAAATAATTAATAATAAATTACTAAACTTGTGACGAAGCCAAAAAAGGGGTAAATTTATAATATCTGAAGTGAAGATAAACGGTTAAGAAGAAAAATGAACCAGTTTAGAAACGCGCACCTGATTTTCCCAACACCTCGAAATGGGAGCGCATATCTCGCAACGCCTTTTACTGGTCTCCGCTTTAATTATTTAGCTGTTTGCTGTTAGTCAGTTTGATAGAGGTGTACTCTATAATCAAGGCGTCTCATTCGACTGGTCGAGTCCTGTCGATTGATGATGGGTTCCAGTCATGGACAGAGCGAGTGTCGCAAACCGTTAATCTATAATCACAGACGTCGAAGCGCACGTAAAATAGAAAAAGAAAAAAACAGCATGGCGGAGAAGAAAGAGTAGAGATATAGTAGACGGGGAAATAAAAGAGACTAAAAAAGTCTTATTTCCTTGACGTTTGAAGAATTAATTAAGAGGCTATACAGCCGGAAATGGAAAGACATAAAATTATAAAGATGGCCAGCTCGAATTTAGTCGACTTTCGGTTTTAATATCGGGTGTATGTGAATCTGAGCGGACGGCAATAACGTAATTAAATAGAACAAACCAAAAGATGAACAAGACCAGATAACGATGACAAATATTAAAGAAGGCACAAGCGAGTCATTAGAAGATACGTCCATTCATAGTTTAGATTAGCAATTGAAATGAGATAATTTACTATGAAATAAAGAATAAAACACTTAATGAATATATATATATGTGTGTGGGGGGGGGTGTACAGTGCCGGCAAAAGGAAAGTCCGCACTAGTATTTTTTTTTCAAAAACTGCAAATTTAAGAAAAAATATAATCAGCCTATACCTCATTTGATTCGCCTTTTATTTTTGTATAATTTTACCTGTCACTATATGACTTTTAATTGAAATATTCTAGTGCTCACGGCAATTAAAAAAAAATAACTTCAAATTAGGGAGGCAAAAAGAAAGTCCGCGGCAACAAATTCGCTTAAAATCACCTTAAATTATCGCCCATAAATCAGTTTAAAGTATCCACTAACAGGCAACAAAGCATCTATAATCGTAATTGTTGTTGTTCACGGTTATACAAGGTGACTTTCTCTTAGTGATTCTCAGGAGCTCATTAATCTCCTTTATCCAACCGCAAAATTTACCGCTGATTGAAATTTGATAAGAAAACGGTACGAAAGTCTATGCAAAAGCATCGACACATCGGCAGTGTTCGTGATGCCCCTAAATCTGGTCGTACTAGAATAACTTCTAAAAGGGAAGACCATGCTATCAAGATCCGCAGCCAAAGAAACAGATCTGCAACGGCTCCCGAAATCCAACAACAGTGCAATCTTGTTAAAAATGCTCTCATTCTACTGTAAATAACAGATAAAAGGAATTTAATTTGCGATGATATGTTGCAAGACGCAAGCCAATGATTTCTGTAAAGAACAGAAAGCGTCGTCTGGACTGCATCAGATGCAATGAATATCTTGACTCTTCATATTGGTCAAAAGTTCATTTTGCGACGAACGCAAGTTCAATATGCTGGACACTGATGGTAAAAGGTAATCTCGTCGAAGAAAAGACGATGAATTTAATCATACGTGATCAGTTTCTACCTGCAAGGTTAGTGGAGGTTCAGTTTTGGTGTGAGGCATTATTAGTACCAATGGTCCAGAGTCTATAGTTCACTTGCAAGGTCGAACTACTCCGACCAAGTACATTAGTATGTTGACTGATCATTTCTTACCTTACTTTGGTCAGAATTTGGATGGTTAATCTATCTTCATGCAGGATAATGCCCCCATTCACACAGCTGACAATGTCAAGAGGTTCCTGGAAGAGTATTATATTTCGTGTTTGGATTGGCCTGCACCATCTCAAGACCTCAATCCTATCGAAAACCTATGGCATCCATCAAGCAACAGCTACGCAAGGATAAAATTTCAAAATTGGAAAAACTTTGGACAAAAATTAAAGAAAAGTGGGGTGCTCTTTCCCCGGAGTATTGCTGCGGTCTAATTCAAGGAATTCCCAAAATATTGATGGCTGTAAAATTGCAGAAGGGTATGCTACATTATATTAACTAATTCATTGTGTTCATTTTATTTTTGTGTTGCATTAACGTCCTAAAATAACATTTAAATAAAAAAAAATCATCTGCGGACTTTCTTTTTGCTTCCTCAATTTGAAGTTATTTTTTAATTGACGTGAACACTAGAATATTTCAATTAAAAGTCAAATATGAACTGGTAAAATTATAGAAGAATAAAAGGCGAATCAAATGAGGCATAGTTTGTTTAAAAAGTTACATAAAATTTAGCTGAAATTTACAGTTTTTGAAAAAAATTACAAGTGCGGGCTTTCTTTACGCCATCTCTATATATACTAGCCAAAGTATCCGTCGTTGACTGGGTTAAAAAAACAGCCTACAGAAAATGGACTCTGATTTATGAAAGTATGATAGGTTATGAAAACGAAGGGTTGTAAATTTGGGTTGAATTTGGGGGTATCAAAGCCAAAGCAAAATATGATGAAAGTAAAAATAAAATAGATAAACCCCATAATTTATTATGCATACCTGCTCACACTGAAACACTTATCACAATATTCTGTGGATCTATATTAAAAAACCTTGTTAAACTTTGTGACATATATCCATTCTATGGAGGTCAGGTGCGAACGAACACCCAATAATTTTATTATACCATATTTCTTCAAACAGAAATAATTATCAAAGTATACTTACACAGATAGATACGAAAAGTGTGTGTGTCTATTTCCATTTCATCGTGGCCAGGCGCGAACGCAGACCCCACAATTTTATTATACCATCCCTATTTAAGTTAAAACATACTTATCAAAGTATTCTTATGTACATGTATATAAAAAACAATTTTAAACGTTTTTTTTATTTTTTTATTTCCATACATTGTGGACCAGGCACGAACGCAGACCCCACAATTTTAATGAACCAACGTTCTGTCAGATCAAAATAATCATCCCTGTGTCTCAATACATCTTCTATCATTATATGTAATCAGTTGTTTAAAAATAGTCAACCATATAGGAGCCTATTCGAGACCACACACACACACACACACACACACACACACACACACATACAGCTTTATATATAGTATAAAAAATGCTCCAAATATAAAGTTTTCTGCGTTGGTCATTTGTTACTTTTCAAAAAGTATCCATTGTTTTGTATTGCGATTAAAAAGTCTGTAAAATTATATAATTGCTGCATTAGATGCTTACCTTTAATAACCTATAAAAACACCGTTTTAGACTCCTTACATAGTTCATATAACCGCCACACTTTGCCGTTCTTTCTCAGTTAGAAAGATTGTTATTTCTAAAAAGCTTTTTAAAAAATGTTATTTTTCATTATAAAAAAAAAACTATATATGAGAAAGATGTTTTAATCCATTACGACCGGTATATAACAACCGGGTACCTTTTAAGGAAATTATCAACCCATATATATATATATATATATATATATATATATATATATATATATATATATATTTACGTAGTGTCAATTTTTACGGAAAAAACCTACAACTTAGGAAAGTGTAACAAGCGGATGGGGCCATGAAACATAACTAGATGTGTGGAATTTGATAGAAAAAGTGAATTTATATAGTAAATGTATTCATGTCTGCTTCTACTTTAGATGTATCATTTGGTGGCACGGTACATGTATATATGTATATGTCTATATTTGTGTGAGTTTGTATGTATAAGTGTATTTTATGTATGCATGTATGTTTGTATGTTTATATATATATCTCTGTATCTATATATATATATGTGTGTATGTTTGTATGTGGATGTATCTCTGTGTCTATTGTATGTAGATATATGTATATACATGTATATTTCTGAACTATTAGAATAGGCTGCCTCGTATAGAATTGTTGTAACAATATAGATTACAAAAATGTATGGATGTCCGAATGTTGTTTATATATATGTTATATATGTATGTATGCGTGGGTATGTATATATATGTATGTATGTGTGTATGTCTGTTGTGTGTGTGTTTATATATGTATATATATATGTATATATATGTGTGTGTATATATATATGTATATATATATATATATATATATATATATATATATATATATATATACACCCGTCTGGAGTCGGGTAGCATAATATTGCATATACGAAGAGGTTACCACGCTGCATAAGTAAAGAAAAATACTATTATATGTCTCTGTATGTCTGTAATGTGTGTGTGTATATATGCGCGGGTGTAGATAAATGTAGACATTTATAAGTGTATTGATACACGCATATAGGTACATGTGGGGTTTAGATAACTTTCGGGGTTTATATTTATTCATATTTTGTTGGTTTATTTGTTTTAATTTTATTTTATTTTTGTTCTTATTTATATATTTTTATTTATTTTTGTTTTGTTTTATTTACCTTAATGTAATTTTTACTTTATTTCTACGTAGTTTCAGAATTATTGTCTAGTTTCAGTAAATAAAGCAAAGAGCGTTCAGCATGGATTCGCTTTTGAATATATGTAATAATGTGTGTATGTCTGTGTTGGCGGTGTATGTGTATGTTATATGTGTGTTGCATGTATGTGTGGGTTGAGGTAGATTAAAAGGCACCGGTCAGTACTTGGTTGACCATAGCTAAGGTTATTAACTTACAGACTCTAAGACAAGAAAACTAAACTCTCAAGTACCCTATGCCATAAAAAAACAAAAGTTAGGTTGGATGGGGGAAGGGGAAAAGAAAAAAGATGTTTATTATCTTCAAAGACCTCACTCATCCTTTTACCGTTTTTTTTTGTTTTTGTTTTTTTGACTCCCACCCAGGTTGTATTTTAACTTGATAAACGAAATAGAAAAATGTATTTGGTGGAAATGTCACTTTTGACGGTAATTCTTGGCCTGAAGACGTAATCGCCCAACGAGGGTGATTACAGAAACATGTATGCACATATGTAGCCATTAATGTTTGTATAAATAAAATTAATATACCTGCTCTGTTCACTCATTGAGCACTATTTTGGTAGACACATGTTGTTTCATTGGATGTACTTCTAGGAAACTAAACTCTACTGGCTATATATATATATATATATATATATATATATATATAAGAAAAATTTCAAAGACCGTGTGTAGCATCGACATCTACTTTCAAACTAAAATTTAATCCATATTTATTTTCTTATTAATCACTATATTTATTAGTTTTAAGGCTAATAGATAACTATATTTGCTCCTATATGTCACGAAATATCGATGTCATTGTTTCGTATTCTTATTTTAATGAAACACTTGATCATGAACTGCAAAACGAAAATGAAATAGCAATTAAAACACTGTATAGAATCAACGCTTACTGTGTTTATAACTCAAGGTCACTCATTTTTTGTCTCGGTCTATCGTAAATAATAATACAATTTTATATATGAAAAGTTAAATTACTGATGTATTTCTTTATTTTTTATGATTATTAGTGAGATACAAATTTAAATTCTCTCATAGATCAAAGGTTGTCTAGCTATTGAAAATAGGCGTTACTATGTAGGAAAATACATTTTCAAACACAAAAGATTTCGCATTATAATTGTTGCACTTCTGTCTTCGTAGCTCTTCAACCTTTTAAAAATATAACAAAAGGAACTTTACTTTTAGAACGATTCTAAGCGCATTCCTGATGTTCATGCACGGCTATCGTTTATCGCTGATAAAAGTGACTTTAGAAATTCTGAGGCACAACGAATGGCTTGTTTTAATGGTTTCACTACCATCTTCTACCATTTTCAATTGGAAAAATCTACGATGCTTTATTACTCTCGTATGACAAAGGGCTATTTTAACGCACGCACACACATATTTCATCGCTGACACAAGTGCATTAAATATGGTGGTTATAATTAGAAAGATTTCTTCTGAAGCACAAAAAGACACGAGTTTCAAAATAGCTCTTCATTTTTCATAGTTACAATTATGAATCTTTACTTTTGTAATTGTCCTTGTATGTTACAGGACTTCCTGATCAATCACTCACGTAAAATACTTAAAATAGTAGGCATTTAAGCTAGTTAATACTGTTATGTATGTGTGTGTATATTTTGTGTACGTAGTCTTGGGTGTGTATGTGCAACATACCCGGTCTATAAGGGGATCGTAGGACACTTACCTTTTCTCCTTTCGTCGGCCGGTGACCCTCCGACGGTTGGCTTAAATCTGGAAATAAAATCAAGACTGTCTCGTTCTGACTGAATCTGATTTTAGTCGTACTGATTACTATGACCCAAAAGCTCACGTGTGTCTCCCTTATATATTGAGGGATGGTGTAGTGTGGTCAATTTCTTTAACACAACTTGCACTCAACATGCACTGATCTGACTCGTGAAACCTGCTTGAACGCAGGTGCAACGCGCCTGTCAATCAAATTCAACGAGTTGAAGCCTGCCAGTCTAAACATTTCGACCTATCTGCATTTAACTTGAACACAATCAAATTGGTTCAAGCTGGTAACACGATAACCGCTTTATTGATTAATGCATGATTACTGGCATTTCGTAATAAGCGGAACACATTGTTTTACTCTCGATCTACATGTATATGTCAACAACTTAATTAATAAAATATATTCGCCAATCATGTTAAAAAGATTAGTCACATAACTATGGTTGGTTTTTCTGCCACGTTTGATATTGTCATGAAATATTCTCGCAGATTGAGAAAATGCCGGTTTTTGTAGGTGCGTCCGTCGCAAAGTTTTGAATACAAGTTTAGGCGGTTTGTAAAGCTAGATTTTAGGTAGCATTTTATAGTGTCTATTGACCGGAAGCATTTTATTGTAGGTGTATCGTATTATGATTCTTAATCCGTAGTTTAATATGACAAGCTAAATATTGTTCTGTAATTGTCATTACGCTGCTAAATCAGCAGGCAGAAACTTCTTTGTTATTTATATGTTTTTGTTATACTAAGTGAGATGTACTACAATAAATATTTTAAAATGACTTAACCAATTTTGATGAACGTCATGTTTTCCATTGTACATATATATTATATGTTATCCTACATATATTGTGAAGCTAAATTACCATTGGTCGCAGCAATAAATCTATAGTTCAAACCTTAAAATGTATCACCAGGAAACTGAAGCCTTAGGTTTTCATCGGAGTCAGTCTTTTATTAGAATGAAAAAATTAGATGTTATATATTCTCGAATCAAAAGATTTTTAATAGAACTAACTAAGTATCTCGGTATTCTACTACTAGTTTAAGAAACTCTCGGCAAACTGGTATTGTAAGACGGAGAGGACAACGCGACTTACTGATACTGTGATCAATATCGTATAAATATTTTCCTTTTAATTAAATAAACGAAAAACAGAATAACACATACAAAGAGCCGGAAATGTATTAATGAATTAAGAGATGTAAAGGCGGTTTTATGTATATAAGAAAACCATTAAAATCGAAAATGCTTGGGTGCAATTTTTGATCTAAACAACTAACCTTAGAAGATAAGTTTCCTGAAGGTGAAAGGCGTAACTATTGACATGTAAGGAATACCAGACGGTATAATATGAAAACGCCTCTTTATGAATGTATTGCTATATTATTTCTGCTGATGGAAGTCAACTTAAAAAAACGGCTGAGCGGATAATATATAATAATCGTTTAATTTGAACAAAGCAAATTATTGGAATAAGATTTACCAAATGAGAAGCAGAATTGTATATGCAGTTTCTGTTGATGTAGCTATATCGGTCATGCAAAAACTGACATTTCTCCCTTAACTTAATATATAAGATGAGGTATTTTATTATCTTTCATATTTCAGCATTGCCATTTGCTTCACTGAACGTACAATTTCTGATCATCAGACACACCATTTTATTTACCCTCGAGACAATAGGTAAATATGTTGATGAGATTTCAATTCACGATTCAAATTTCCTCCAAAGTCACAATATTTGGTTCAATTTTTGATTCTCTGTTTTATTTAATTTGACTTTCTATTTTGTATTTTCTGTTCTAATATGCATACCTTCCTTTCTTGTCGATTAAATTTCAATTTCCATGTACATTTCAATTTCATAAATGATGCACGGGGTGTTGCAGAAGTGGTTGCCAATTTTGGAGAATAATTGAAATTACGGAAAACTGATTGAGGACATGAAAAATATATTTAGTTTTTCTTTGCTCATTTAAAATGCATCAGAAAACATAAAACACGTTTCAAAAATTCAATTTCATAAGATAAGTGAAGATAAATATACTTATCATGTCTTTCGTAATTTCAATTTACGAAATAAGCTCTGATAATGTAAAACTCGTTACACACAGACACACATGTACACACACACGCATATATATATATATGTATATATATATATATATATATTACTACTTAATTTACTCACATAAAATTAATATACGAACGTATAGATTTATGCGTAAACTTAAAGTATTTACTTCAAAAGTGCTCAATACGTAGGTAGAACTAGCCATCCTTCGGGACAAGATCAAAGTGTAGTATCTGTTCTTCGGATGCTATTCTATTTCTTGTTCTCTTTCGGTGGAGGAGAAATCCTTCACGACTGAGACAATTTGTATTTTTGTACCTTTTCTCCACGTTAAAAAACGACCCTGGTGTCTAACTCTGTCCCGTGGGGAGGCATAGTAAATAGGTACTATATATATATATATATATATATATATATATATATATATATATATATATATATATATACTAGCTGGACAGCTGGCGTTGCCCGGTCGAACAAAATGTTTAAAGATAGTTTAATTTATGCAGATTGCATATGTATTATTATAGAAGCAATCTTCTGTTGCATTCTGTTGACGATGAATAATTTGCCCGCTTGACTAATTCGCAAATATAAAAAATAAAAATAAATAAATGATAATATTGTTCATCAAATTCCGTCTGTGTTAGTTTACAATATAACGTCAGCTGATATTTGGGCTTGAGGATTGATTGCTCAGGAAAAAGTCACTTCTAATTAATATTTAGTTTTAATATATAAAAACGAATAAATGATTTGCGGAGTTTTTAAGTGGTACTTTTTCATTTCTCGTAAATTGAAGTAATTTATAAGAAAAAATTAAAATAAAATTGTAGGGTACATCCGGGCTTGAACAGAGGGATCATTTGATCTGACGTCAAATGCTTTCCACTGACCTATATCTCAAGATGGCAATTGAACTTTTTGGAAGAAATGATTTGCTGGGATTTTATTATTTGCATTCGCTGGTGTAACGTAAAACATTCCTCTGTATCTTTTATCTACAAGAAAAAGAAAACACTTTTTAGGATGTTTCAATTTTCAATACTTAAACGAGGACTTTTTCTTGCCCAGATCTACGAACACAGCCAGAAATTTCCAATATATAGGCTCAGCTGTTCCGAAATATATGAAAAAATGCACATATGGACAAAGTGACTTATATATATATATATATATATATATATATATATATATATGCGATCCCGCATTTTGCTAATTCCTACGCTCTGATTAGAAAGAAAGCATTTCTTCGAAACTTCGCGGATTAAGGACTACCCACTTATTAAGTGTTTCTTTTCAGATTAAATATGTTTTAACTCTTTTTCAAAGTGTTTTTAACATTTTTATAAACTATTTGGTCTTACACACACACACACACACACACACACATATATATATATATATATATATATATATATATATATATATATATATATACTAGCATGGTTACCCAGCGTTGCCTGGGTTGACATGAAGTTCCGTTGTAAACACGCCTGCTATAGTAATCATTTTCATTAAAGGTAACGTGGATACCTCCAAGACAATTTCAAGAATAAAAGAACGGATAAAAATATGTAAATTTAATTCCCCCCCCCCCTAAAAAGAAGTGTCTTATACCCTATCTAACAGGTTTTTCGCCAGAAGTGTTTAGAAAACTCACGATTTTGTGAACCTAAAAAAATAACGTTTATAAACATTAATGTGGACGTTTATTTTCTTTTATTTTGGGCAATGTGCAGTTTAGCAGCGTAAATTATTTGCCAGGCAAAAAATACAAAAACTATTTATTTTTATATAAAACACATTGCAAGACCCAAAGTCTGAAATGAAATTATTATTTTTGCATCGTGTATATTTATTATTCCATGGCGCTATCTTGCTTTTAAAATTTGGCTTTTCTAAGGTTAGGCAGATTGGCCTTTTTATGCTCTTT
Organism: Euprymna scolopes; assembly: GCF_053919585.1. Taxonomy (NCBI): domain Eukaryota; kingdom Metazoa; phylum Mollusca; class Cephalopoda; order Sepiida; family Sepiolidae; genus Euprymna; species Euprymna scolopes. Next base: position 7,743,209 of record NC_136504.1, read on the forward strand.
CATGAACTATGTTTTTGGCTGTTATATTTTTTTTGTAATGAAAAAGGATGAAAAAGGCCAAATTTGAGTTTTTAAAGAGCAATGTTCAAACCTGAAAAAATATCAAATTTTATATGCATAAGGCATGCACATTTGGTCTAATAAAAATGATTAAAAAAAAACAAAGAAATTATTTTATTTTTGTTTCATTTCAGTCTTTGGGTCTAATAATGTTTTATATAAAAATGAATAGTTTTTATAATTGTTTTGTCTCTCAAATAAGTTACGCCGCTAAACTCCTCATTTACCTTTATTTTTGTAAGGCACTTTTTTACTGGCTTTTTTTGTAAATAAAAGAACATTTTCGATTTGCTTGTTTTTTTTTGTTTGAAGGGGCTTTTCGATTTGCTTTTTATTTGTTTTTAGTTTCTAATTATAGAGCGGAAACCATATTGTGTGTCGATAAGAAGGTTATTCCTGCTGAGGTGGTTGACTATTTCTCTATTTAATATGGATTCCAGCAACTTACTCATAACACACAGGAGACTTATAGTTCTGTACTGAGAGGGAGATGACTTATCACATGAATTCTTAAATACAGGGCAAACTGATGAGGTCTTCCAGGGAGTTGGAAAGCACTTCTACTTAAGGCAGCGCTTAAATAGTGTCGTATGGGAGCAAGTTCTGGTTGAAGCTTTTTTAACACTATAATTGGGATGCCATCAGGGCCAGTTGCTTTACTATAATCTAGGTTCTTTATTAGCTTGGCGACCTCATACACGTATATTTGTATGTTACCTCGCTTGTTCTGTGTTATAGGAGCAAATATGGGGAGTTGATGGCCTTCGTCGCTTAGGGTAGAATTAGCTGCAAAGTTCTTGGTAAATAGTTTGGCCTCCGGTCCATTGATAATGGTTGGGATAGAACGCACACTTCTGTTCAGGATCCTATTCGTTATTTGCCAAAACTGGTGGGATCCAAGCCGCTGGGCATATAGCTATCTTGCATTTTTATTACTCTTTTACAGTGGTTGCTGGCAATCCTGAAAGCAGCCTTAGTCTCAGTGCATCTATTACGTTGGTAGCTATGGAAAAAGTGATTTCTGTGCGCGATAGTAGCAGCACATTCTGGGGAGAACCATGGCTGGCTGTTAGGTTTTTGTTGGAATTTTTTAGATGGTATGAATTGGTCTATGCCTACAATTTACCATTCGGTCAGATCTGATACTATAGAGGACACTTCATTTTTAAACCTGGAGTGCAGAGGTAAATCAGATATGAAGGTACGGAAGCTATCCCAGTCAGCCATAGAGTATCGGTTTACAGTACGGTGGAGGGGTACGTCTGGGGGCTTCTTACATTTCGGTTTTATCTTAACTGATACGACAGAGTGGTCGGAGGATCCTAGAGGAGAATGAACGGAACGTGAACATAGCTCAGGGGAAGTTGAGAGAAAAAGGGCTAAGAGGCTTGCATATTGACCGGGTGTATCGGGCACACGGGTTGGTTCGCGAACAATCTGAGTGAGGTCATAAGCAATAGCAAAATCATGACAAAACCTCCCCTCATCATCTCTCTTATTTGAATGGGTCAGCCATTCCGCGTTATGGACGTTGAAGTCACCACAGATGTGGATGTTAGCCGAGGGATGTGAAGACAGTATGTGGTCTATTTTCTCAGATATGCTCTTAAAGATAGTAACTCCGCTGTTGTGGGGCCTATAGAGGGCAAATATAAATGAAGTGGTGTTAGCAAGTGCAACCCTGAAGCACATATAGGGTAAATTAGGATCTTCTCTAGAGATATCACTGCCACACGAGAAGCCATCCTTAATGTAGGCACATATTCCATGCCCATGGCGATCGTGGGTGTCAGATTTCGCTGTTAAATTTATTTGTTTATTTGTAAGATATATGTCCATGTGATTAAATTAACAGTAAGTGAATAGATATAAAAGCTTTTTTGTATGACTTAAATCAAACTGATATCATGGGAGCTATATTTTTTTTAATCTACTGAGATGTCTGAACTAATTATACCGGCAAAGATTTTCATAACTATATTTAAACTTAATTTCGAAGAGTGTCATTCTTTCCTTTAGGATGTTGATCTTTTCCTCATTATTAAAGTATAAATACCTATTATAGGTTTATATGTTTCGTTATTAAGATAAGGTTATTACACTATATACATGCAAACAGGTATATAATTGCATATATTTTCTCTATTAATGGAGTGTTCCCTTTCCAAGCCTTTCGTGTTAGATAGCATTGTGATCGCATGGTATTTATTATATGGCTGGTTACTTTATGTAACGTTGCTTTACGGTAATAATATTCGTAGGAATATAACAACATTCTAATTACAAACGTGCTAGCCACAGAAATTATGTTAGTTGACAGTTTACGGATGTTTAATTGTTAAGCATGCAAGGTGCATTCACATTTATCCAGGACCGCCGCGAGGAGGTAGGTTCTCTCTAAAGTGCTAGAAAGCTACTGACGCCTGAAAGTATCCTGTACCTCTATAGGACACCATTCGCCCATGTATGGAGTATTGTTTTCATATTTGGGCCGGTTCATCTGCTACTAGTCTTTCACTCCTAGAGAAGGTTCAAAAGAGAGTCGCCAACCTAATAGGCCCTGAACTATTATCCAAGCTTCAACCTCTGTGTCATCGACGCAATGTAGCATCCCTCTGCCTGTTCTACAAGTACTTTAACGGTGAATATTCCGACCAGCTGCAAGCATGTGTACCCCCTATACGTAAATACCCTGGACAAACCTGACAAGCAGCAAAATCCCACAGTAGAGATCCCTTGATGTAAGAGAGCCTTCTACTCAAGTAGTTTCTTCCCCAGAACCGCTAGACTTTGAAATTCCTTCCCAAGTTCCTGCTTCCCTAACGTTATTGACATGCAGAAGTTCAAGTGTAACGTGGACCGACATTTTTCTGCCCAACTCCCCACCTAGTACTCCTTTAGCCTGTGCCCCTAATAGAAGTCCCCTACATCAAAGTGGCAATGTGCCTTGTTTGGGGTGAAAATGTAATTTAAAAAATAATAATAAATGTTGTGTTTCTGTTTTGTTTAGTATTAAAGATGTGAGCTTGTGTTGAAGAACGTAACAGGAGGATGACTCCTTCTTTAATTGAGCTAAATTATTTATGCTACCGTATAATTCGGTTAATATAGTTATTAATAAAAGGTGTGTCGGTTTTAATAAGTATAGTTATTAATTTGAGGTTTATAGGGACAACTTTGTACCCTTTTAAACTCTCCCATCTTTCCAATTTTTAATCAATTAAGATATTGGGATTGTGGGATTATACATTTTAGTATTACTTCTATTGCAGTTACGCTATTCGTTTTTAATATACTATTTAAACCCTAGCTTTCAAAATGTTTGCAGCCTATAGCCGATTCTACTCTTACATTTAATATTTTTTCACGATCCTTAAAACTAATAATTTTATGCTTCTCCGCTAAACATAGATAGCAGGGTGAAGTTAATGTACTACGTGTTATAGCTTTCCTAAGTATTATCCATTCGAGTGAACGTGTTTTGTTTGCCTCGATTTATTTCCAATAGTGTACTTAGAGGTAGGTGACCGTAACATTAGTGTAGGTCGATATTCAACTTTTTCGGAAAATGTAAAATGTCGGAGCAGGAAACGAGTAAGTTGCACTAACATATGGAGAGATTCTGTTTGGAGAAAAAATTATTTACTTCCTCTAGAAATTGTCGACACTTGTGTAAAACAAAAATTGCCAAGTACGAAATAAAGCGCTTTTTCTAAAATGTCAAAATTCTACCTATTATATCCGAAGCAAAAAAAAAATAGCCTCATTTGATGGCCTAAAACTTAAGCAATTATATGTCTATGCCTTGTTTCTAGTGGCCCGTTTGACGTGAAATTTCGATATTTGTCATCCGGGTGATGGGGGTTCAATATGATACCAAATTTGTCAAGTTTGGTTCTGTCTTTCAAAAGTTTTAGCGTTTTATACAAACATACAAACACACAGACGTTTGAGATTTATATATATAGATGCCTTGCTTCAAGACCATAGACTGATTGGCCCTTTTGATACTCACTTCCATTTCGTCTGATTTTGACATTAAAAAGATTAATATTTTAGGGCAATATGGTAAAAACATTAAATCGAAGATTTCTTAAAGCAATTTCCTGAATTTCTGGAGGCTGTCATTACAAATTGTAATTGGCAGATCGCACGAACTAGATGACATGTCAAATGATTTGTCAAGGTTTTTGACAAGTACTTTTTTGGCAAATGTGGATAAATATTTTCTATTTATTTGCTTAACTTTTTAAAGCAGGTGTTGTCTGGCAATTTGTGTACAATCTACAGTTCAGGTGACAGAACAAACGGCATTTACTGACATCCAAATATCTATAATGACATTTGCCATTAATTTTGAAAGAACAAATGTATTTAAATTTGAATGAGGATTCTCCATGTAATAATTATATTTGATAACTTGGCGGAAAGTAGGGGTTCTGTTGTATTAAATGGAGAAGGTCGGCCCGCAAATTTTGTAAAATCAGTACTGCGTGTAGAAATAGTTTGTTTAGAAAAATATATATTATGATATTGTTAGAAATTAAACAAATGAAATCATGAATTAAAAATGAAATTATGAAAAAAAGATAAATATGAAAAAAGAAATGATTATTGTTTTACATACTTAGCAGTATAAAACACAAGTCAAATAATTCTCAGAGAAATAGCTTTGCAAATAAAAATGTTTTATTAATACTGAATTATTAAATAGAACAAAGATTTAAAATATTTTTTTTCTTAATAATTAAAACTTGTTAAGACATAAACTGCTAAATATAATTATTTTTATATTTGAATTAAACCGGTGAAGTCAGTAAACACACGTGAGTCTCTGAGTAAACATGTCAATGAAACCGATTACGTAACGGTATATAAGGAAAAATTACCTAGCTAAAATAAAGCGCTGGGTTATTGTTTCTAATTTATTTTAAATGAAATATTTTTCAGGATTTCTTTTTTTATCGACTTTCATTTAGTTTTCTGAAAAAGACATACATATTACAAACAAAAAAAAAGCAGATGGTCCTTACACTATCTTCATTTCCTTCTTCAAAACCGGCATTAATATGGCATGCTTATTCTTTCATTTAACACCGACATCTGGAGACATGGATACGGAATATTGAATTTTTTCAATCTTTGAATTGAATTGCTCAGAAAACGATCGTTTTGGAAAAAAATATTTTGTGTGATTATTTTCTCTGCATAAACATAGAGGTAATACATAAATCGACCTAGCCTACCGTCGCATATACTTTATTATTCATAGATAGATCACAATATATTCAGAAGTTAGGAGCCGATTAGAGTGAGAGAGAGAGAGAGAGAATATACAGGGGAGTTGAAGACAGTTAGAGTTGGAAGAGTAAGTTAGTAGAACAAGACAATGTAATTCTGTAAAGCAATCGAATCCCTGATCATCTCATGTATCTGGAATAATCAATATCATTATGTAATAAGAAGCCTTTGGTCTTCGTTTCTCATCCACCGAAAGGTAATGTGATTTTGTCTATCGTCTTTGTAAAATAACTTTGTATATTGACGGTATTCGATGTTTAAAAGAACTTTCTATTTCACACCTCTTCACATTCATATGTCTTCTCTATTCTTCTATTCTTCTATTCTATATAAATAAAATGAACTCATTTTTTTCTCGACGGATTTTGACCTTAATAGGATTAAAAATAAAGATATTTCATGCAAATATAATATGCACAAACGGCAGAACAATATCTGAGGTGTGTTTATAGGCTTATTATTTCTCAAATTCCTCGATAATCTTAGATTTCTATACTTTTTCTGCTGAGAAGTCACGGCCAAAATCAGTTAAGATCAATGAAAGTGGTAAAATATTTTCTCTCTAATAAATTCCTCCTCCCCCTGCCACCACTTAACACCGTTTGGGGATCGTTCACAAGGAACAGTTGAGAAGAGAACACCGGTTTGGCTTCGTAGTTCTTTCATGTGAAGTTATTTAAAATCACTAAACTAAGCTGCAGTGCTCTGTGGCGTAGTGGTTCGCGTGCTGGATAATTCACATTATATTTTCACGTTCGCGCCGACCTACCGTAGTCGTTTTTTTTTTTTTTTCCCTAAACAACTGGAATGGACTTTTCTTGGTGGCCGAACTGTTAACATTGCAGATGTTGTTTTTTTTTCACACTTTATTTTCCTACTTTTACCCATGATCCTTCCTACTTACCTACCATAACATTTTTTAAAACTCCCCCCCCGTCCCGGAAACAAACACTCGGGCAACGCCGGGTACCCCCGCTAGTCTAAGAATAATATAAAATTTCCAAGAATTGTGATCAGCATCGTCGTCGCCGTATACGCCGTTTTATAGATGTATCAACGTCAGTTATATGTCGCCGATATGTACACTCGCTATTCAACACCTTTTATTTGGTACTATGTAACACCCTTGATTCGGCGCTACCCAATATACTCTTTAATTTAATGCTGTCGGTCATTGAACTCCTATATGGGGCGGTAACATTTGCGTTACTACCAAAATAATTAAGTCACAACATGAAAAATAGGGTCCTTAAAATACATGAAAAAGTGCTAACCGAATTAAAGATATAAAACAAACAAAACAATCAACATAAAAATGACCAAATCAAATTATTTAAAAAGATTTGACTGAAAATAAAGCTGATTAATAAAGAAAAACATACACTCACACACAGAAAAAGAATGCAAATATAGAAAATATATTTTAAAAGAAGTCGCAGAAAGAAAAAGTAAACACGAAAACAACAAAATCAAATGACGCATGATAACAATTTGAACGAGTTCGTTCGCGTAATATCATTGATATAATACTATGACATTCCTGTTATAATTCTTATTGGTTTGGAAAATGATATCAAATGTCTGGATGGTTTAATGCCATCTACCAATCAAATTTGTAATCCAACTGCTGAAAATGCACTTTTAACAGTATGGTGTGATTGTTGGGAATGAATGCACTTTTGGTTGTCAGAGCGGCAAAGAATTGAAAGGCATTGGTTTGGTTAATGTTGAACTTTTCAGCTTTCCATTTTTTTTTTTTTTTTTTTTTTAAAGAGAAGGACAATATTGAACATTTGGTTTATTTTGATGTAAAAGTTTTGTTTTCCAGAGTTGTTAACGGAACTCTTTTGTTATTTTCTTTAGAAGAAAAAAAGGGAACTGAAGATGTATTGTTTAGCGTTAATTTTTTTTTTTTTGGGGGGGGTAGTTGAAAAAAAACAGACAATTGCATTGAATGATAAGTGTCTGTTAATGCATGTAAAATTGTTAATTTGGTGATGTTTTTTTTTAGAAAATGTACAAACGGATTTTTACTGCAAGCTTTTATGTTTAGCTGTTGGCATATCTAGATTGGAAATGCAAATTTAACAAATATTGGAAAAAAAATTGTATGGATAATGTATGGTATTTTGTTGATTTTCAGAAATTCGATGCCGATAATTACATAGATAGAAATTAAAGCGAAAAAAAAAAGAAATTTAAAAAAGAAACAAAAACAGGTTATAAAAAATTTAAAAAACGAGGATATAGACGAATGGTTGGCCTAGAAATTATTTTAAATTTTAAGAAGGGGAAAAGAGTAAAATTTACGGCAACAGGTATTTATATGTAGTTTTATGGAAGTGATAAACTAAAAAAAAGATAAATTTTTTGTCCATAATTTTTCAGCAAGAAAAGTTATATGTTAGATTTCAGCACAATAATGGGGTGCACCTATGAGCAAAAAGTAAATGAACGCTGCGATATTGTATGCTTAATTAGAGCAGGCTGCAAATACCTGCTTCAAATCGCTAGTAATTCTCGACACAATAAATTAAAAATGCAGACGTATATTAAGACACATGAAATCTCTAGGTAAATGACGAGGTCAGTACAAGGTCAAACAACTCAGATGAATTAGAAGAGAAAAGTAAGATATGCCGTAAATACGTAACAAGAATAAGGATGTAATGAGGTACCTTATAATTTATTATTATTTTTTTTAGAGATGCATGAATGTGGGAATAAGCTTGTTTGAGAATCTTGGACACATTGATGGAACAGAAAGGGGCATCACATAAGGGAACCGTTATAGTTAGGGATTCGGTGAGCAAGGGAAGCGAGTTTATTTAGTTAATAGTGATATTTTCGATTTCTTTGTCGAATTTCTAAGAATCAAATCTAGCAAATCCGAGTGAATCAGTATGATAAGAGGTATCTTGCATAATTATAAGCTAACCACAAAATATATAATAAATGACCTTGGTGTAAAAGAAGTAAAATAGGTGGGAACTGAAAGAAACCATTAATTAATAGTAAAAAAGAAGGGTAACGACTCATCAAACGCGAAGTCATCGAGTTAGTAAAGAAGTAAAATAAGACGTCTGTTGTTACGGTATAAAATTGGCTGAATTAAAAACGGATTAAATTGATCATAGAAGCTTGTACCTTACATCCAAAATGAAATATGCCAGGGGGATTGGATGAAGATTCAGGTCTAAAAATAATTAGGGAATCAGTTGGAAAAAGGAAAACAAAAACGTTTTTATGATCGTGCCTGATCTTTCTTAGCTAAGTGCGTTGTAAAGACTTAAAGAGTTCTTTTTTTAGGTATAGATGAAGAATAGATAAAATGTAACGGTATTTGAAAACGCGTACATTTTTTTTTTAAATGAGAAAGGAAGGAGTGTTGTATATGAAAGGAGGCATATCCCAATAAATAGAGAAACGACGTAAATAGTTTTGAAAATAATATTTATTTAAGGAAATTAGGAATCGAACCCAGTATTCAAGGATTGAAAAGAATACATATTGCAATTTAGATACGATGATAGAAATTATGAGAAAAATAAGCATACAACTAGAGGTCAGAGTTAAGACAATAAACAACAGATTAGGAATATATTTGTGTAGCTAAACATGTTGTAGACATACGCATATGTAAATCCACCTGAGTAAACATTCATGTCGTTGATGGCGTTTCTGACGAAGTAAAGAAAGATAGATCACAATATATTCAGAAGTTAGGAGTACATCCGAAAGAGAGAGAGAGAGAGAGAGAGAGAGATAGAGAGAGAGAGAGATAGAGAGAGAGAGAGAGAGAGAAGTTCGAGGGGAGTTGAAGACAGTTAGCGAACAATAAAGGGAGACAAGTGTAATTCTGTATAAGAATCGAATTCCTGATCATCTCATTCAGCTGGTATAATAAATATCATTATGTCATTTGTAATCGAAAAGGTAATGTGTTTTGCGATTGATCTTGTAAAAGAAGTTTGTATTGAACCACTTCCAAAGTATAACTGAATCCTCCAGTCTCAAAAATTGTACCCGCACATTATGTCTTAAAAGAACTGTCTACGTATATATTTATATCAAGCTGCTTTTAAAAATATAAGCTGTGCACCATCTGTTATAAATGTCGTTATCGATCCCTGTTCTTTGTACCCCACTACACAACAAGTTCGCTATCAGTCTCCGTCTTGAAACGACTGGATCACTGGTTATGAAAACTACATTGATCCCTCGCCGGCCTTATTCGCCATCTTTGTTTTAAATAATTACTCAACACTATAGACCGTGATCTGCATTGTAATTATGCAGCTTCGATTGTATTTAGTGACGGCATTTTTTAATCTGCTTTTTTTACTGCATTGCTATAAGTACTTTTTGTATCTATTGAATTATTCCTCAATTATTTATTCTACTTTACATTGATTTAGGTATGTCCTAATCATAAAGGGTGAGTGGTTTGAGTGTTGGTGGATATATGGTGGGTTTGCCTGTTTTTTAAATATACGCTTTGTAGATATTAGTAGCTAAATCAAGGCTGATGTCCAGAAAGTTGAGTTGTTTTAATATTGCTGGTAATTCTCCCCTTAAGGCGCATATTTTTCATAACCTTATGTATTTTTCCTCTACATCTGTCACATTTTGTGTTACGTCCTAAACTATCATAAGACCGTCATCCCCGTATAAACATATATCGTCGACTTTTATGTCGTTATTTAAGGTAGTGTTATGTAGTATAGATAATCCAAGAAGTATGTGTCTTCTGCCAAGTCCAGGGAGTTTATGGCTGAATCAAAAAGAAATTTCACTTATTTGTTGTGCATTGCTCATGTTATTAAAAATATATCGTAGTACAGCACTTCATTACAATATCGATATAACTGTCCGGGACACAAGTGGAGATTTTGGCAAACTCAATTGCTTTCATGAAGCGCATCTTCGTGATCAACGCGTAGTAATACATAATTTCATTTAACATTTATTCTTATCAGTAATATTGGTGAACAATTGGATCCAGTTCAAGGTTTTAATCAATTTGATAAAGTTGTATTTCGCCTGAATTTGGAGGTTAATTTTTTTCCGAAACATTCTTTCTCATTTTAAAAATTTCCGCTCTAGTGGAGTTCATTAATCTAGTTGCTTTTTTTTTTTTAGAAAGTAAGGTTTGGGATCTTTGAGTAGATTTGATTTGCTTCATTTTTCTTGAGTTTACTAACTTTGCTGTTGATCTGTAGGTCCACCATAATTTCCTGCTTTCATTGTTGGTGATTTCAACTAGGTTGATTCTGTTAACCTTTTTCTGTTAAGATTTTTATCATTAGGTCTCAGTATTGTTGGTGGTTGAGGTTATAGAACGCATGAGTTTTATCAAATGGTTGTTTGATTTCCTAGTATTTTTAACAATATTATCAAGTTCCCCTCGAAAGAAGTTTGTGCTCCTGTGGAATTCAATGATTTTGCCCGATCGTAGAGAATTCTCAATTAATATAGCAAATATTTGCTATTATGCACTTGCTTGCATGTCTATGTTCTAGAGAACTCATCTCTATAAGGAAACATATATATATATATATATATATATATATATATATATACAAAACAATAAAGATACTCTAGTATTGAGGAAAAAATAAACAACCCAAATAAAAGAATGACAACGATCAAAATAAAGTTTATATATGAAAAGCTTTGCTGGTGTAATTACTTCAGACATCGTGGTTGAGTAAAAAATATACCAATTTAATTTAAAGCATATAAATAAGCATGTATATCTGTTCACTGGCTGTGAATTTGACTATATTGACAAACAAATAAATCGATAAATAATTTGAAAACTAGAAAAAAATGAAGGGATAAAAGCGCGAGGAATTAAAAAGTTAATTAATCAATAGAGCTTATAAATAATATAGATGGATAATGAAGTAGCCAGCAAAAAAAAAACTAAAGCCAATAAACAAACGCCAAGTTAAATTAATAACAAGACCTCCCTGCTGTTCCAGCTTGGCCACATTGAATCGTCCTTATCTCTTTTTTCTACACCCCTGCGTCCACTCCCTACTTTCGTCCCACCTCCATCCACATTCACAAAGTATACACTCCACTCTTTCAGAGCGCAAACCATACCCGAATATTTTATAAAAAACGAATGTAACTTTCGCCCTCGTTTCAATTCTCTCCTTTATTTGGTTTAATTAAGTAGTCTCTTTAAATTGGAATTCAACTAAAAATGCACATATATAATAAATAATGTTTGTATAATAAAGCGGCGATGTACCAGGTCTGTGCTCCATTGGGCACTATTTCATAATTAAGCGGGTTTTAACTCTTACTGAATTTAAAAAAAAAAACATTTTAAAATAAAATGTTTAAATTCAACATTATTTCATGCGGTTAATTGTAGCCGAATGGATACGGTCTCTGCTAATCAAGCCAGAGATCGCTTATGTTGCCGAGTTCGAATCTATGGATTGGTTTTAATTGTGACATCTACACTAAATATTCCCGAAACGATGAAACCCTACTCTCTGTAGGTATTTAATAGTTATAGTAAATAAATATATATACAGATATATATATATATATATATATATATATGTGTGTGTGTGTGTGTGTGTACCTGTCTTTTTATCATACGTAGCTAATTTAATGTAATATATTTACTGAAGGAGTGGACGCTCCATAGGTCGGGTGCAATTAGAATATGAAACGCAGGTAAAATGCGTCCGATCCATTCATCATAATGTATCTAATCTTTTTATTTATAATGACTATATATATATATATATATATACTTTTACAAACACACACACACACACACACACACACACACACACATATATATATATATATATATATATATATATATGCATACATGCATCCATGTTTCAGCTACAAAAGAGAAAGCAGAACAACGGTAATAACTTTAAATCCAAAGCTGATTGTCGGTGTGAAATAAAAATAATATATTTTTTATAGATCAGATGTGTTATGTTTTAGTTGTTGCGAATATGTATATATCGTGGACCAATGACAAAAGTATATTTAACAAGTAAATAGACTGGAAAAGTGCATTTTGAATAACCGGCTCCAGTGAATATATATATATATATATATATATATATATATATATATATATATATATATGTGTGTGTGTGTGTGTGTGTGTGTATATATATATATATACAATTTGCTTATTTCCAGCAACATTTTTCAAAACTTGCATAATTGTAAGATCTCATTAACTCTAAATAAAAAGTACTGACTTTTGAACCCTACATAAAATAAGTACTGACTTTTGTGTATATAAACTGCTTATAGTCTCCAAAAGTCATTACCAGCAAATTCTGGCGCGGTCCTGGATATGACCTAAAACTATATCCGATGGTGAGGCCCCAGCTTGCGGGCCTTGGGGAGTGTGGATTAAATGATTATCTGGCGAGTTCATAAACTTAAATTTTACAAGAATATTCGAACGAACAAAAAAATAAACTCTAAATCACATGAGAATTTTAGCCATTAAGAGAATAATAGAAAAAAGTTACATTTCTTTACAAAAGATCCTTCATGTTTTAATTGTTTCTAATTTAACTCTGAAACTGAAGACGAATATTTGAATACTGTTTTCATATCTTCATACTTTCTACATGGAACATATTTGTAGTTTTTATAGAATATCAAATTGACTTTATAACCTTTTTTGACACAAAACAGAGAGCATTACTAATCTTTTTAATGTATTGTTTTTCTATAGAAAGTACCCAGTTCACATAACAGTTGTAATTCTCTCTTGTTAACAGCAAGGACTCATTTTCTACCACAACGAGAAAAATCATCGTTTATTGATCTATGAACCGAGCGTAAGATGAATTTTTAATCTAATTAATTTATTGCAATATATTGGATATATTCCGACGTGCGGTCTTTTTTACTGATCCCAACATGGTTGGCTTTACATCTAGGATCAACGACTTTTTCATTGACAACTCCATAACTATTTAATATTGCTTGTTCTAAAAATAAATGTGAGTAGTCTTATGGTATTCCTTAGATATCGGATGACAATCATTTTGGTTTTAGTAACTTTTAGCTTTGAGTGTTTTTGGCTTTAACATGTGAACCAGTAGGAACAACTGCTGAAAAGCCAATCAAGACGACATATAAAAACGAGGTTGAAAAAATATATAGTTAAAGCAGGTTGATATTTCTTAACTTATTAGGGATGATATTTCTAGGACTGTTTAAAATATAACCATTTGACTTGGTTTGTTGATTAATAGTGTATTCTTTTGCATTTAATATATGAAACGATGTTGCGTTCTAATTAGTGTCGTACTTTAGATATGAATTTTGGTTGATACTTCTCACAAAGTAATTCGTTTTCCCTGAAATCTAACAACCAACCTAAAAACGAAGTGTATCCGTTGTTTCGTTGAGAAAACAAAACGTACCTGGAGCAGACTAAATAAAAAGAAAAATAATATATAAATGAGAAGACGTTCTAAAATAATATCGAACGTTCGAAAAGAACCAATAAACTAAAAGCATAAAAAGCCAATAAAAAGGCAAGAAACATGAATAAAAATATAAAAGAAAAAAAAACAGAAAAGGCGCGAATCATGGAAGACTCGAGGTGTGTTTCTTAAGTCGTTGGAAATTCTGCTCGGCTTTCAGATTTCCAACAGAACGCACGAACGGGTCGACGCCCACAAACCGACACCACGGAGCGATCTTCTGTCAAGCAGGGTCAGTGGTTTAGGGGGAAGTAGGGGTAGTTCTCCTCTACCCTTCTTTCTCTCTCAGCCCATTCTTCTCTACAAAGACAGGGCTGGCGGAAAATGACGGGAGTTAACGGAGATCCAGTCAAGGTTAAAAGAAATGCCATTTGAGTTGGAAGAGTTCGCACAAACATTCAACCTGAAGACTAGAAGCTGCGAGGCGATAAAATTAAAGAAAAATAAGAGAATGATAAAAACCTATATATATATATATATATATATATATGTGTGTGTGTGTGTGTGTGTGTGTGTGTATATACATTTATATTTATATATATTTATATATATATGTGTGTATATATACATATACATTTATATTTATATATATATATTATATATATTTATATATATATGTGTGTATATATACATATACATTTATATTTATATATATATATTTATATATATTTATATATATATACATATATATACATACATTTCTATAAATTTGAGTGCTTTTGTGTATTGATATTTATATTAAACCCCTTTTTTTTCTATTCATTTAAAAAGAAAATACAACTTCCTTATATATGGCTCGTGGAATTTCATTTATCTGCAAAAATCTTATTTGCATATTCTTTTAAACATTCATGTTACTTACTTACCTATTAGTTTTTTGTGGAGGGTATTCTTATGGCATGACCATCTGTAGTTAACTATTACGTGTAATTATATTTATGCAGATATTCTACATGATTTATACTTGCGTAATATATTCGTAAAAATGTTATATTAAACACAGACCTATTTCTCTCTGTATTTTTAATGCATATGTTTGTTTAAATAAAGTTGCTTACCAAACTCCTTTGTCAGTTTTAGGCCTAAAGACAAGGAAATAAATATGTATGGATATTTGAACTTAATATTAGGGTTTGATCCGGGGTAAAATTAGTGCCAAAGTGTAAAAATGAAGGATATGGAATACGCACGTGTAACGTAATAGCTATTGGTTCATGTTTTAATTTTTAGCATTGCATTAAACGGGTCCTCATAGCCCGAGCATTAACGGCAAAGGAAAAGTAAATCGTACGCTAAAGGTGTTGGTTTCGATTCTCACTGGTGATGTACGAGTCATTTTTATGAAAATTTTTAATTACTATATGTTGGGTCCAATATAATATAAGAATACGAAATCTGTATTAAAGAGAGTATAATAGTTATGCGTATTTTACGACTAAGCAACGTCTGCCGGCTTGCTAGTATATATATATATATATACACACATATATATATATATGTGTGTGTGTAGAGAAAGAGAGAAGGTGAGAGAGAGAGAGCGCTCCACATACAGTACTGTTTCGCTATATATATATACATGCATACATAATACTTATATATATGTAAATTATATATATATATAAAATGGGTTAATAAATTCCAACGAAAGAAAGATGTATATTTAAATACTCCCTTATTCATATATATATATATATATATATATATATATATATATATATATATATATATATATATATATATATATATATACCTGCTATACTACTCATTTTCATCATGGGCAACGTGAATACCCCCACAACAATTTCAAAATAAAAGAACGGATAAAAACATGTAAATATAAAAATTCGCCCCCCAAAAGATGTATGTGATACCCTATCCACCAGATATTTCGGCAGAATTGATATAAATAGAAGAAACTATTCTCCGGATATTGCACAATGGAAAGACCACCCCCACAAAATAATAAATAATTAAAAATAAATCATTACAACTTTTGTTTCAATAAAAATACCAGCGAATGCCCATCCGATCGCAAAAAAAAAAAAAAAAAAAAAAATAGCCAAGTAGGCAGAACCCCTAAAAAAATGAAGATCTAACCAAAATTTATTCCAAAAACAATTACATTAAATTTTCCGTCATTGTAATGGCCACTCCCAATGTAATTTGCCATATTTTGAGGTTCGTTTTGTTTTTGAAATTGTTAGGTGAAAGTACAGAATGGTCTTCTAAAAAATAATTACATTATCGTTATTTTATGTTTTAAATATAATTCTTGCCTCCCACAACCAAAACAAACAAAAAAAGCAAATTTTGTCATGTTTTGTCCCCTCCTCGATTGCCAAACTTGAAAAAAATGCTAGAAGGAAAATCTTGTTGAACGCTTGTTGGACAAAATGTGGGTGCTCGTTTAACCTTAAATTAATATGGAAAAGTGATCCCCCACACTAAAATATTAATTTTATTTCTTTTCCAAATTTCTTTTATCTTATTTATAAAGGCTATTTTAAGGTATTAGGCCCCAAAAATAGATCTTTATTTTTTTAGGTGGGTCAGATCGTAAAAAATTACAGATTTCTGTATAGCCGTTTATAGAATAATAAAAGAAAACATATGAAATCTTTTCTTCAGTTTTTCGTAAGTGTTTTTTAATAAAAAAAACAATAAAAGCCAAACATCTGGCCGGAATTATTTTTACAAGCTAGAAATTTATTGAGATTACCAAATTATTTTATTTGGTGATAGTTTTTTTTTTATTGTTTTGAAGGGGCAAAAAAAATCGAAATAATAATAATTTATCGAAATAAATTTAATTAAATATGTTATCAATATATATATTTTTTAAAATTGATTAAATAACGATTTAAAATAGAATACTTATAACAATTTTCTCGCTAGAAACATTAACTATAATACCGCTATTTAATAAAAAAACATTAATAAACATTAAACGTCCTGATTGTAAACGTGACACACAAAAGAACGCACACGCTATCGTATTAATGTATAGATATATGTGTGTATATGTGCGCGTGTCTGTGTGCATTCTAGTAGTGTTTATGAAGGTTTTGATTACGATGTAATGTCAATAATCCGCAAGGCCCGGAAGCCAGTCAAGGATAAGTGTTAATAGGTAGCGTTATATAAATTGGATCATTTATTTAAGAGGACGGCTGTTCAAGAACCTATTCACATTGCAGTTAAAATAACCAGGTAATATAAAGCCGGGGAAGCTGCTGCGTTTATTTTTTATTTTTATTTATTTATTATTTATTTATTTTTTATTTTTTTGCACAGACGAGAAACTATTATGAAACTTATGTTCATGGAACTTTCGGTTGGATTCAGGCACAGTTAGAGAGTAAGGGAATTTGTTAAGAGTTTTTGTAGGCAGTGGAGAGTTTGCTAGGAAAGATAGGTATTAAAATAGTATGAATCTCAATAGCATGCATAAAATGTTTTGAAACGATAAATTCGAGTGCAAAACGTGATAAATTCATTTTACGTAAATTGAAAAGGGGAACAAGAATAGGAAAAGTGTTCAAATTCTATATTACTGTATTAACTATATAACTATATATTACTATATTAACTATAAAACTATATATATTACTATATATATATATATATTAATATTATTACTATATATTACTATATTACTATGGCGTGTTTTAAGTTAAAAGTACAGTAATAGCTTGTTTTTATTGAAAATAACACTAATGGGTTGTTTTAATTGAAAATTACTAATGGATTGTTTTAATTGAAAATTACACTAATGGCTTCTTGTAATTGAAAATTACACTAATGGTTTGTTTGAATTGAAAATTATTACTAATGGTTTGTTTTAGCTGAAAATTACACTAATGGCTTGTTTTAACTGAAAATTACTAATGGCTTGTTTTAACTGAAAATTGCTAATGGCTTGTTTTAATTGAAAATTACAATAATGGTGTGTTTTAATTGAAAATTACTAATGGTTTGTTTTAATTTAAATCGAAATCAGTGATATCGCCGATTTTTTAATCAAGTTAATAAATGGCTTCCTCTAATCGGGGATCTACCCTAGTGCACAGTGTGTAAGCTTCAGATGCCTCCCGACAGATTCTTAATCTATAATACAGAGGGCGCTACAAAACTGACTATACATTGAGTACTGTCCGAAATATTTACATTTAAAGTGACGTCAATTTTAGGGGGGGCACCTTGTACATCATAATTACTTTGCTGAGTAGAGTATCTACTGTTGATTAGATAAATTATTTTATATAATGTCTTGAAGTAAATTAAAAATGCGAAAGCCAAGTGTAATTGTTTAATTGTGCTCTAAACACTAACATTCTTTTCTAACGTGCCTACTATGGAAGCATACTTTAGATTTTATAAGACGAGTCTTTCTGCGTGTGGTGTAATAAAACTTCTCAAATTCACTTGTGATATTAGGTTGTATGAAGCGTTAAATGCATTCGATATCGTCTGTTCGATTTTCATCGATTTTGTTTTTTGATTATGAATAATCTATACACGTCAAACATAGTCTGATATCAAACCTATCTCAGAACAGAAGCAGGCACATGCAGAACATTTCTGTGAAATTTCGAAAAAAAAATCGGCCAGGCGGATTAGGAATTTATATGGCACAGAATATTCTTTTTTACAGAATAGTATACATAAACAAATATATATATATATATATATATATATATATACATATATATATATGTGTATATATATGTATATATATATATATATACATATAACAAATAAATGACAAAAGTTTCTATTCCAAATTGCATGATGTTGAGCATCTTACAAATTATTCTTATAAGTACGGTGACATTCACAATTCCAGATAACACCTATTTCGCATAACTGTTCATTTAATTATTATACCACTCAATGAATTTATATTGCCCTTTACTCCTGAGACGTAATACTCAATGTCAATCTATAAAGAAAAGAAAATACATTTGGGCATGACTATATTTTATTCTTTATTTTTATATATGTATGCATATGCATGTATATATATGTGTATATGTATGTGTGTGCGTGCATACAATTGTAATAATAATTTTTTGCATTAACTCTTTACACTATTCTATTCCACATTTGACTTTTTTTCCAAATTGAAAATTGATCAACTATATTTATGTTCCTGTCTGGGTCAAACTGACCATTTCTGAACTATATTTATTTGTTCTGAAAATAGATTTAGAAGGATAGCTTTCTACCTTCACCTTACCCCGCTTTCTTTCTCGCCTTCCACCTTAACTATTTATATCCCTCTTTCTCCCCTTTCCTTTCGATTTTTAATCATCTCATTTAAAACCTGCAGTTTTTATACCACATTTCCTTCATCCATTATTTAAAAATAATGTTGCATTTTCTTGAAGCTCTATTTTAACCTGGACATTTACCTTAAACATTGATATTTCTGTTTCCTTATGGATTGCCATTGGATCGAACATTTTCTTACATTAGTTTTTATCGTTTTACTCTTTGGGATTTTATCATATAATACCATATCCTTTTCTCCCTTTTTCCCAATACCCTCCTGTCCCAATCTATTTGAATTCCTACAAACTGTCTAAAAACTGTTCATTGATATTTTTCATGCAATTATAAAACATTCCATATTGATTGTTTCCCATAATACATTAACCTGTAAAATTCATTGTATATTTTGCAAAGCTCTTCATTCTTATGAGAAGATTTAGAAACTTCATGGAGTAAGGGTTGTTCTTGTTTTCTTTGTACTCCTTATCGAATATTAAAACTTTTGTATACCTTCATAAATTTTTTTTCACTATCAAGATTTTTCTTGTATATTATAATTAAGTTTTGCCTCTTATTGGATTTATTGAGCTTTTACATCTGGTTTTGATTATTATATAAATATTTATATATTTATTTCTTTTAGTTTTCATTTTTCAATCTATAGACCAATTAATATTCTTCACACACACACACACACAACACGCATATATATAATTATATATATATATATATATATATATTTATATATATTTTGTTGGATACGCCCCTCCATAGGACACCGTGTAGATTATGCAGCCAGACTTGTTCCGTGCTAATAGAGTCAGATGGTTTTGTGGCTAAGTTCGAATCTCCCAACCAGCTGTAATCATAACTCCCTGTATTGATAGGATGAAACATTAACGTCCATAGGTATTTAAAAAAATACCATAGTAATAATTTTCTATATATATATACAGGGTGCCCAGAATGTCTGGCGACATAATGTAGTCAAACCTTGTGGGCACCCTGTAATATATATATATATATATATATATATATATATATATATATATATATATATATATATATATATATAACAGTAATCTTCCAAGATTCAAATATTTTTTCATTCACTAAAGACTTATCGAACATGTTAAAATTCTGATATTATGCAATTTAGACATTATCGGCTCATATACAAAAATGCACGAAGGAAAGTTGATAGAACACTCAACATCGTGTGTTTATTGTGGCAGCCATGTTTGTTTAAAGTTTGACATGCTGGATGAGTAGTATTGGATGGAAACTAAATATTTGTATCTTGAAATGTAACTGATTTGTATACTCCAAAAGTGAAATATAATTGAGAAAATAGTTTACCAAACATAATATTTATATGTATGTAATTATATGTATATATATATATATATATATATATACACACATTTTTATATTCTTCAGAATAACATTATCTAACAATCAACTGGCATGAAAATCTGTAATTATAAGTTTTACAAAATATTATTGACGGTAATATTCTATAAGCACTAGCCCACCTAAATAAGAATTGCTCGATATACAAGATAGAGCAAATACATCAAATTTTAGTCATTCAATGTATTTAAAGATTTATGACGTGAAACGTTTATATTTCAAATCAAAAGATTCGTATTATTCTATATAAGACAAAGAATGCATTTTAAATAATATAACTTATCCTATAAGATTTCGATGTCTACCATCTCTTCAGAGAAGAAAATATTAGCAAATAGTTACAATGGCGTGCACCTTATTTGCTAAAATCAGTGAGACATGGAAAATCACAAATAAAAGTTGTTCAATATATAAAAATTCACAATTAAAAGTTGTTCAAGATATAAAAATTCACATCCTTATCACATGGTAATATCCGAAGTGGATGTCTTTGATAGTAGTGTGGCAAAATGGTCCAAACTGTATTTTAAGTAATCCATATCACAAGGTTATGGTCCGGCGTAGGCATTTTCCTTGCGCAATTTTCTTTGTTTATATAATGGGGTCGGCAAAAAAAGAATTATATAGGTCCAGTGTATCTGTTTATTAATAAACACATGAATTCGTATGTTTACTATTTTTATAAATTATAGAACATGAGCTTCAAATTCCAGCCCAAAATAACTTCAAATTGTAAATAAAATAAAAATAAAACCGCTTTCAGTAGACAGGTCACGCAAAATAAGAGAAACTGAACTGATAAGAACAATGAAAAAAGTAAAAAAAGAAAAAAGGAAAAAGGAAAAATTAAAAATTTAATTATTCGTATTATTTAGATATAGGTATATAATGCGTTTGTGTGTGGGGGGGAGAGAGAGAAAGAGAGAGAGAGAGAGTATTACATAGAAAAAGCCTAAAACATAGTTTTCTCTATGCACGTCAAGTTTGTGCAATACCATATGCATGGTCAAGTCGCTTCAGTTTCTTTTTTGGCCCCGTATCGTTTCATGTTTCTCCTTTCCACTTTCTCATTTCATTTGTTCTTTATCGTCCTTATTTATTTTACGTGTTCTCCATCCATTTTTCTTTTATTAGTTTTATTTTTTAAATCACTATTTTTTATGAGATTTCTATGCTTTGCTTCCGTTTTTGTGATCGTTTTTCATTGTCCACCTCAATTTGAATCTGTTTTTCACCATATTTTATATTTGGTTAATATTTTCTTTTAGATGCGTCCGAAACTTTGCGTGTCTATTTGTAATATATTTCAATATTGGAATAAAAATTTAATCACTTATCTCTGCTCAAATATCGTAGTCCAAGCATATATTTAAAAATAAATTGGTTGGTTACGGTATAATGTTGTAAATAGTAATGTTTTTATACACGCTGATACAATAAACCTCGATTATTCGAGATACTACATTCTCCATAAGAAGTTGTCAGTTGTAGGTTTTTCACGTTTATATATATATATATATATATATATATATATATATATATATATATATATATATATATATATATATAATGAATATAATTGAGAGAAAACGACAATAAAATATATATATATATATATATATATATATATATATATATATATATATATACTAATGCATATAGATTTATTCGTTTATTTAATACGGATGATACATTAATTAGTAGATAAGTAAAAGTGTGTATATCATAGTATTTCGAAGTCTAATGCTTCTCATCTGCATTCGGAATGAAATATTTGTCCGTGAAGGTAAAAGTGTAACATATTGATACTGTTGGGAGAAAAGAAATAAGAGAACTTAAGGGAGTTATGCGATAGAGAAGTAACATAGCTTTATTACAAAATCATTCCCCCGATAAGTCCACGCTCAGAGAATCTGTCTATATCTATCTATCTATATATAAATATATATATATATATACCTACCTACCTATATATATATATATATATATATATATATATATATACAGCTATATATATACATACATATACATGTATGCATATTTATTTATATATATATATATATAGATAGATAGATAGACATATCTCTCTCTCTCTCTCTATATATATATATATATATATATATATATATATATATATATATAGTCCTGGTCAAAATCATAAGACCACTTAAGAAAGTAAGCGTGTACGCATATTATCGAATTTTTCATCAAACAAATAGTTGAAACCATTGCCAAAAGGGAAAATATGATGGAAAAAAATGAAATCTGCTTCATTCGAAACCTTCACCCTGATCTAATAATTATTTAAAAAAAAAAAAAAAATTTTCACCTGGTCAAAATGATAAGACCACTTTAATAAAATCAGCTAGTTTTGAAAAAATGAATACGAAAAGCTTTCTATGCTACTAAAAGCAACTTGTTAGTGGATACAAAATATCTTACTAAATTATAAATGGCAAAAGGGAAACCATTATCAGAGTTTGAGAGAGGAAGGATCTTTGGTGGACTCTCCTATAGACCCATTGCAAACGAAGTGAATCGTAGCAAAACCGTCATCACCATTTTTTTAAAGAAATCCAGATCAATATGGGCACAAAAAGAGTCCAGGTCGACTAAAAAAAAAATATCCCCATCACCGGATCGCCGTATCAGAAGAAGTTTAAAAAAACTCCAGTATGAGCTCCAGTCGATTGAAAAGCCAAACGACAGTAGAATGTAGTCCTACAACCATCAGAAGGCGTCTGAAAATGAAGGGTTTTAATCATTTAAAGCGACTGCAGAAACCACGTCTTCTTGAACTACAAAACTAACCGACTTAAATATGCCGCCAAATACCAGACTTGGAATAAAGAGAAGTGGGAAAATGTTTAATCTAGATGGTCCAAATGGATTTCAACACTATTGGTATGATAAAAATTTGCCCAAAGAGACTTTTTCAACTCGGCAGAGTGGAGGAGGGTCTTTAATGATCTGGGGTGCTTTCTCATCAGTTGGGACCCTACAATTGCAAGTAGTGAAAGGCCTGCAAACATCATTGAAGTATATTTCAATGATTGAAAATGCTTCTATAAGGACTGAAGGTTCACGTCTGTGTGGAGGAAATTGGATTTTCCAGCAAGACAACGCTGTGATGCACAGTTCTCGACAAGCACGAGAAGAGTTTTCTTCAAATAATATAGAAATGTTAGATCATCCAGTATGTTCTCCGGACCTCAATCCCATTGGAAATCTTTGGGGATGGATGGCAAAAGAAGTATTCAAGTATGGAACCCGGTATGATTCGATAACGGAACTTTCTGATTAAATTTTTTTTTTCAGTATATGGGATAAAATTCCTTCGCAACTGATATAAAACTTAGTCGCAAGCATGCCGAAGAGAATTTTTTTAAGTAATTCGTAATAATGGAGGCTATACTAAATACTGAGACCCTGTTTAGTAATTTATAATTGCCTTTTGTTAGATAAATTATCGGTGGTCTTATCATTTTGACCAGGTAAAAATGTTTGTTTTTTAAAAAATAATTATTAGATCAGGGTTAAGGTTTCGAATGAAGCAGATTTCATTTTTTTCCATCATGTTTTCCCTTTTCGCAATGGTTTCAACCATTTGTTTGATGAAAAATTCGATAATATGCGTAAACGCTTACTTTCTTAAGTGGTCTTATGATTTTTACCAGGACTGCATATCTATCTATCTATTTATCTATCTATCTATCTATCTATCTATCTATCTATATATATATATATATATATATATATATATATATATATATAGTGAAAGTTAAATGAAAAAAAGCGATTTTTTCGTTTTAACTTTCACTATCAAACGAAGCAGACAAGAAAAGAGTAAAAATAAACTTTAGAGATTGTGTTCCGCAAAATATCGAAAAATGCATTTCTTCTCATCATAGAAAAGATGTTTGCAAAATATACAATAAATATGAATAGAGAATTGAATCATTTTGCATAAAAATGTGTTTAACTGTTTATTAACATTTATAATGATTATGAAAGTTTGAACAATGAAAAATAGTATATAAAAAGGATATAGTAAGTATTTATTGAAAATAAGATCAAACCATATATATATATATATATATATATATATATATATAAAGGTTAGTGCAAAATATTGTCGTTTACATATATAGTTGAACGTCAAAAATGACATTATTTCTGTAGCAACCTATATATATATATATATATATATATATATGTATATATATATATATATATATATATATATATATATATATATATATAAAGTAATAGGCGTCAGGATAGTGTTTAAGTCACAAAACTTTATTCAAAACAGAAATGCGAGAAACGTGAGGAAAATTCCTTAATCCATGTTGTTTCAAAGACAGGCTCTTCTCCTTAACGGAATAAACGTTAGAAAAAGTTGTGTATATATATATATATATATATATATATATATATATATATATATATATATATATATATATATATATAAACAATCTAATTTGGCTGGTTTGCGTAATTTTTTAAAACGGTAATTATAACAGTTTCTGAAGAAAATTAAAGGTTTATAGGAAAAGAAGAATACCCAGCAATGTCCAATAATTAGTGTTGCAAAAATCCCGTTAGTATGAGGTTTGTAATGGTTAGATCCAATAAGAGATTCAAAAGGGTATTTTATAGAGTCTATTAAAATTTTCAGGGATGAATAATATATGTCATATGCTTGTAGATAAATATTGTGTTGAAGAGTGAGAGTAAAATCTATTCCATGGAAGATAGATTTTAAAATGAAGAGAATCGTCTTAGGACTTAACTTGAGGATATAGGCTTCAAATGGAGAAGAAATAAAAAATAGCTTGATATAGAAATTTAATAAAATTGGCAAAACAGTGCTTCCATGGTCAGGTACAAATCATAAAGTAGTGAATGTTAGGAAAAATAAAGGTAGAAAGTAAGATGGTAAATAAGGTCGATGTTAGGGGGGAATTTTAACATCAGACTGGCAAGTCCTGATCCATAAAGGAGATAAATAAGGCAAAGAAGAGGAATTTGGGAGGGGGAAGTGGGTGATAATGAAGGGGTGAGAGGGGAGAATAGTAAATAGGAGATGTCCAGTTACTTGCTGTAAAGGAATGATGTTTGAAGTGGGGGGGAGTAGTAAAGGAAGACATTTTAAATAAGCGAATAAGAAAATACAGAGAGAATGAAATACATTCAAGAAATGCATATATATTTATAATTCATCTCTTTCGAATTAGAAAAGTTTTAATTAACTTCTTTAATTCCGAAATTTTCTATAATACACACACACACACACACACACACATATATATATATATATATATATATATATATATATATATATATATATATATATATAGGGATTTTGTGTTAATCAAACACAGCCTTATTTTCTATATCAGGTTTTTCACTGAAAATCGTAAAAAGCGTAGTTTAAATGGATGTATTTCTAAATATTATGTTGCTTTTGAATCCGTTATCTGTGGAATTGTTTTCTTCTGAGCATTTTCTTGTTTTTTTTTTTATTTATTCGATTCTTATTTCTTGCATTCTGACAATGTTTTTTTTTTCTATTCTTTTTTTTTTTTTTTTTTTTTTCGTTATTTTGTGAATAAGGCGCCGGTCATCGACCCGCCATTTTGAAACCGTTCCTCTGCATACAATCTCCTTGAAACGTGCCTAATAAGAACGAATTGAAACCGAATCCCAACTCGAAACAACGTCTTGCATTCCATGTGCTATTTTCTCCAAGAACTAATTTTATGCTTGGCAAGCAGGGCGCCCAGCAATGTCCGGTCGTAACATATGCTTGAATATATTATAATTCGTGCAGATTCTGTATGTATTAACAGAAACCAATTCTCTTCCGACTATTACATACATTACTATATATAAAGTAGGGATAATCAAAGTAAACCAAAACTAGCTTGGGTGCTTTCAGAAAAAATCTATTGCATTATAATCAGTTATATTAGCATGGGAGGGGGGGCTGATTGCCCGCGCGTAAAATACGCTTTAATGTGATACTTTAATTTGTCCAGATTTCCTATATGTGATTTAAAAAAGTAAAAATTAGTATTTGAGTGCCATCAGCAAAGATCGAAACCGAACCCGTAGCGTTTAAACTTTTTGAAATAACCACTCTACCAATGTGAAACACATCAACCGTACTAAGAATTAAAAAATTAAACATTAACTGGGATGAATGTACGAAATATACATCGATTTTTTTCAATTCTGACCCATTTTTGACTTCTTAAAAATTAGTTTAACGGGCCAAAGACCTATTGTATTATTACCATGCATTAACATTGGTGCTAATTAGAGGTCACCATTTCGGTAGGCTCCCACTTCGGGGCGCCTCCGATAACAGGGAGAACTGGAGCGCTTAAATACAAAGAAATCCTGGTAAAAGAAGACATTGTCTTCTTTTAAAAATGAGGACGTGTAACGCGACTTTGTTATGGATTCATGAGGTTTTATATATCCAATATATATGTGTGTTTTCCCGAAACTCGGGTTACAAAGAAAGACAGTGCATTTTGTAAAGTCTGTATTAATGTTCAATGCTCCTCTTGGCTACCTAACGGGAGCTGAGGAGTGAGGCGTGTGTTCTGTTTCTAGTCGCCGTGGAAGTAAGTGCGTTTCTTTCACTCGAATGTCCGACGTAAACCGTTCTCGCTTTTCATTGGCTGAAACCTCTGATAACGTATAAGAAGAAAGGAAGGAAAAGAGAAAAGAGTAGGGAGAAAGAAAGAACTAAGGTGAGAATACAACCTAGTCTCGTAGTAGCAGCTCGCTACAAGAGGCCCCCTCCAATTAACGGAGTTAAGTAACTTATACCCAATTATTAAATATGTTCTTTGTTTAAGTATTCATTTTTCTTCTTCCGTGTCACCTTCCATCCTGCTCTAGACTTATGTATGTCAGTAGCAATTCCGTCTTCGACTTTGTCGGTATCGTCTGTCCTAATAATCTTATCACTAGTATTCTCCGTCTGTCTAATTTTATTACGAATAGTTGGATCTATGTACGGTTTTAATCTATCTATCGATACGTGTGTGTGAGTGCCGTTGTTTATGTCGATCTGGAAATGCTTGTCTGATCGAGTCAAGACTTTATAAGGACCTGAGTAAGGTGCTTCTAACGGTTTTCTAACTCGATCGACCCTGAGCCATACTTTTTCACAGGATCGTAAGGTTTTTGGTTATGAAAGTTTTTGAATTGTCGTGGATATGTCCTTTTCCATTGTCGAGTACATCAATTTGGGACATCCATTCACACAAATTACGTATGTACTTATTATTAACTGGAGTCTCTCCTGCTCTCCGTTTGTGTATTAACTGCTGAAGAATCAATATCGGAGCTCCAGTAACAGATGTAAAAGGGGAAAAACCTGATTCGTTAGGGGTGCTACGTATACCAAGTAGAATCACTGGTATGGCTTTCATCTATGATTCTTTGCGAGCTATTATAGCTGCTTTAAGAGTACGGTGTGCTTTTTCGATCATCCCGTTAATTTGAGGGTGATACAAAGTTGTCCTCAATCGGTAAAAACCTACTACCTTTGCTAATTCCTGGAACAACTCGCTCTCAAACTGACTACCTCTGTCAGTTACCACATGCAGTGGGACTCCAAATCTGGATATCCATGCATTTATAAATGCCTCTGCTACCGACCGTGCAGTTATTTCAGTCACAGGCTGTACTTCAATCCAGCGAGTTGCACGGTCGATGCGGGTAAGCAAGTATTTGTAAGGGCTTAGGTAAGGGTCAGACTCATTGCGCGTTAAGGGCAAGGGACCAACAATATCAATATGTACCGTCTGGAAGCGTGCAGATGGTAACTCGAATTCTTGGACCACAGACTTTGTGTGTCTGTGAACGTTTGCTTGCTGACACTCTACGCATTCTGCGCAGAATTGCTTAATTGTTCTATCTAAGCTGGGCCAAAAGTATCTGGACTTAACCAGTTTAATAGACGCTCCCGTACCAGGATGCGCTAAGCTATGTAAACTATTGAAAATATCCTGACGAAGTTCTTTTGGGATAAACGGTCTGGGGTACTTCGTCGAAATATCGCACAGGACTGAGCCGATTTCCTTCGACACACAATATTCTTTTAAATCAGTGTATGACTTTATCTCGTCATCACCTCTTTGTGTCTCTGCTATTTCAGCCAAATCGCATGCATCTATCTGCACAGCTAATGCAGGCCGAGACATACAGTCTGCAACTATATTCTCAGCTCCTTTAATATACTCCACATCAGCAATATATTCGGCAAGTACTGAGAAGTGTCGTTGTCGTCGATCTGTCTTTGCCGGTGTCTGACTGTAATATGCTCCGCACAGAGGCTTATGATCAGTGAATAATGTCACGTGGCGACCTTCCATGAGGTGGTGGAAATGTATCACTGAAAAATAAGCTGCCAGTAGCTCTCTGTCAAACGTGGAATACTTAGTTTGGGCTTGGGAACATTTTTTGGAAAATAAACCTATAGGTACTGGTTTCTTATCTACCAACTGGTGCAATACAGCACCCGCGGCAAATTGGCTAGCATCCGTAACTAGGTGGTACTCCGTAGTTGAAGACTGTGGATGAGCTAACGCCGTTAATTCAGACAACTTGCTTACTATTGCTTTGAAAGCGTGAGTTTCTTCCTCATTAAGCTCGGTCTTTGCTTCCGGATCCAACCTCATTCGTTCAGTTAACGGTAAAACTACGGATGCATAATTAGGGACTAACTTACGGTAAAAACCTGTCATCCCCAGAAATCTGCGTAAGCTTTTTGAGTCCTTAGAGACTGGAAAATTTTCCAACTCTTTAATTTTCCTTGAAGTAGGCAATAAACCTTCTTTGTTTACGTGGAAGCCTAAAAAGTCTAACTCTGGTACTCCAAATACACACTTATCTAAGGAAATCTTTAAATTGTTATCGCTAAGGATTCTAAATACTCTAAGTCTCCCTTGTGTTGTTGTTGTTTCCTATCGCTAAATACTAATATTTCATGTAGGTATATAAATACGCAGTCTAACTTTAAAAATATCTTGTCCATAAAACGCAGAAATGTAGGCACAGCATTCTTTAAACCAAATGGCATGTAATTAAACTCAAACAAGCCAAAAGGTGTCACGACTGCTGTTTTAGGTACATCGTCAGGGTGTACCTTAATTTGATGATGCGCTGAGGTTAAATCTATTTTAGAAAAATACTGTTTGCTAGCTAACTGCGTGCAGAACGATTTTATATTTGGTATCGGATAGCGGTCTGTTTTCGTAATGCTATTTAGTGCACGGAAATCACCGCAAACTCGATACGAACCATCCGCCTTCTTTACTAAATGCAACGGGGTTGCCCACTCGCTACTGGAAGGCTGAATAACTCCAGTATTTAATAACTTTTTAAATTCCGCCTACGCTGCGTCTAATTTAGGGCCGGAAAGTTGTCTGGCTTTAGCAAAGAGTGTACCCGGCTGCCTGTATCAATCCTGTGATACACTCCAACATAGTCTTTGTTTGTGCCGCTATGTGGTGAAAGTACATTATCATATTTACTTATTACCTCGTTAATATAATCCGCTAGGTCGATTTTATTAATTATTACCGCATCGGTTCCTGTTACTGCATTCACTGTAATCTCACGCTCCGTTACGTTATCACGGATGGATCGATTTTTGCAATCCACTATGACGTGAAATTTGTTCAAGAAATCGAATCCTAGCAATGGGTTAGTGACATCTGCGATCACAAAACTCCATTGGAAAGATCTTCTCAAACGTGAAATTTTTATTTCTAAGTTCGTTTGACCATAGCATTTATACTCTCCCCGTTAGCGGTTGAGATATGCACAGGGGTTGGCTCCAGGGTAACTCCATTTACTACGGAACGTGGCAAAATGGAAACACTGGGCCCTGTATCTATAATAAAATTAACTTTAGCTGCTCCTATTTTGGCAGAGACTTGTAATAACGGCGGGACCACTGGAGCAAACGCTGTCCGCTTGTCTAGGTTTCCGAGTCACTTGGGGCGGGGGAGGAGGGGCTCGAATTAGGTAGCATTTGTATACTGCTCCTCTTCTTTGGCCACTTACACCAAGGCTTACATGTGTTAGCCTCTTCTGCAAAATAAATATGTTCTCTACACATCTTCGGTCGCTGTTTCCGTCGATATGGACGTAAACCGGCCGGGATGTTTTCAAAAGCATGTCTGGTGGTACTATAATCGTTTGTCTGAGTATGACTTCTAACCGCCTGGAATACTGACGTATTCTCTATCAACGGCATCAAATTGTCGGACAGTCGACCCAATTCCGTTAACGGCATCTCGGTGTGGGCTGCTACCTCTGGTGCTATTTGCTTCGGAAGCGCACGTATAAACTTGTGGCGCACTATCTCTTCGCTCGCTCCTATCCTATTCGCGACCGTCACCATCTCCTGGAGGTATAACGGTGGACGACCAGATAATGTAGTGGTCCTCATCAACTTCTCCAGGAGTTCGGGTCTGGTCTTTTCATAGGCAGATAACACCGACTCCTTTAATTTAGCGTAATTAAGTGACTGTAAGATTGCTGGGGGAATATTTGTCCCTACGTCCGGTGGCAACGCGCTAATGACTGTGTAAAACTTTGTATCGTCGGTCGTCACGTGTCGGAGATGGAACTGCGCTTCTAATATAGAAAACCAACCGTTTACACTAGTCTCCATGAATTGTGGAGGTTTAATACTAACTTGTTGTGCGTCCGTTATTATTATTATTATTATTATTATTATTATTATTATTATTATTATTATTACTACTACTATGGTTATTAGCTACTATCAGTTAATATTATTTCTTATTTTTTATTTACTTCTAATGGCGACTAAAGGAAATTGCTGGGGAAAAGGGGAAAAGGTGTGATAGAAAGAAAAGAGAGAGAAAAACGTACTCACCAGAGGTTAAATTCAGCCGTTACTTGGATTGATTATTATTAGTTTTTTGTTATATATATATATATATATATATATATATATATATATATATATATATATATACGTATATATATATATATATATATATATATATATATTTACCAGTGGTGAAAAAAAACCGGACTAAAGTGCTCAATGTGTAGTCAGAGCAGTATATAGGAAATTTATTACTGTGAGTCCAGAATGAGTTTACAAATTGTTTCAACTAGAGGAAAATCCTCAAAGAGAGGAAAAATCCAACTAGCATCATCAGAATTCATAGATGGACTAAGTTATAAAGTCAAATAAAAATGGAAAGATCGTAGATAAAGGGGAGTTAGAAAAGAAGGGGGAGTGGTGGGGAGAGGACGTTGGAGTTTAAAGTAGTAGGAGTGTATTAAAAAAAGAGAGGGGTTTATAATTAAATATTAATTATGTGTAAATTCTTATATACGTGTTTTTTAACGGTTTAAACTTAAAAGACGCTACTTTTGTTGATAACGGCATAAGTAACAGTTAATTTAAAGGATCGCCATGGCAACAGGTTGAAGAGTTAATGTTAGTGAAGGAACGGGTTGAAAATGGGGTTTAAAGTAATTTAGCCGGGCGGGGAGAGATTGAAAGATATTTATTGTTTATAAAATGGAAAGAAAAAGAAAAGGAAAAATAAGTTAATGAATTATACTTTACAGGTTTATTTTAATAGTGTAATGATATATATAATTAAATATAATAAATAAATTAGCCGGGCAGGTAGAAATAATACGTTAGAGGTTTATTTTAATAAAATAAAATAAAATAGGCGAAGCAACGGGTTGAAAATGGGGTTTAAAGTAATTTAGCCGGGCGGGGAGAGATTGAAAGATATTTATTGTTTATAAAATGGAAAGAAAAAGAAAAGGATGTACTCATGTGTATGTATTTGTGTGTTTTTGTTATCTACTTACTATCTACATTTTATTAATAATTATATTAATTTTTATTATTTAATTAACTTACTGATATCCTTAGTTTTTTTACTTTATAAAATAAACCTATAACACAAATACATACACATGAGTACACATGTAAAAAAATACACACATCAATGGGGGAGGAGCATGTGCTTGAGTATATGTACAAACACAAATACGAAAAATATGTAAATAAGCTTCGTGTTAAAAAATAGACATGTGTGTATATGTATGTGTTTATATATATTTGTATTTGGTTACGTATCTTCTACATGTATATTTGTGTGTGTGTTTTTCTGTGTGTATGTGTTTTATTCACTTATTATAAATATCTCCCTAATAATTTTATGAATTTTATTATTTGATTAACTTACTGATATTCTTACCTATTTCTATATTAGTAAAATAAACTTGTAACTTATAATTCATTAATTTATATTTTTCTCTTTCTCTCTTTCCTTCAACTACAACGCCTGAAAATTTAAAAATTATTTATAAAATATTTTTCAATTTCCCCCCCTCCCAGCTAATTTATATTTATATGTATATATATGTATGTATATGTATATGTATATATATATATATATGTATGTGTAAGTGTTTGCATCTGGATGTATGTGTATTTGCATATGTGTTTATATATGTATATATGCGTGTATTTTTACGTATCTGTGTATGTGTACATATATATATATGTGTTTGTATATGTATGTTTGTGTATATATGTATATGTAAATATGTATATATATATATATATATGTGTGATCACGCATGTGCTTTTCCCCCATTTACGTATGTGCATTTGCTGTACATATTTATGCGTGTGCTTATATTTGTGTGTTACTTATTAAAAATGTTTTTTTCTATTATTTAAGTTACTTACTTAAGCTTTCACCTATTTTATTTTATTTCATTAAAATAAACCTGTAACGTATAATTTCTACCTGCCCGGCTAATTTATTTATATATATATTATATTTAATTATATATATCATTACATGATCAAAATAAACCTGTAAAGTATAATTCATTAACTTATTTTTCCTTTTCTTTTTCTTTCCATTTTATAAACAATAAATATCTTTCAATCTCTCCCCGCCCGGCTAAATTACTTTAAACCCCATTTTCAACCCGTTCCTTCGCCTATTCTATTTTATTTTATTAAAATAAACCTCTAACGTATTATTTCTACCTGCCCGGCTAATTTATTTATTATATTTAATTATATATATCATTACACTATTAAAATAAACCTGTAAAGTATAATTCATTAACTTATTTTTCCTTTTCTTTTTCTTTCCATTTTATAAACAATAAATATCTTTCAATCTCTCCCCGCCCGGCTAAAGTACTTTAAACCCCATTTTCAACCCGTTCCTTCACTAACATTAACTCTCCAACCTGTTGCCATGGTGATCCTTTAAATTAACTGTTACTTATGCCGTTATCAACAAAAGTAGCGTCTTTTAAGTTTAAACCGTTAAAAAACACGTATATAAGAATTTACACATAATTAATATTTAATTATAAACCCCTCTCTGTTTTTAATACACTCCTACTACTTTAAACTCCAACGTCCTCTCCCCACCACTCCCCCTTCTTTTCTAACTCCCCTTTATCTACGAATCTTTCCATTTTTATTTGACTTTATAACTTAGTCCATCTATGAATTCTGATGATGCTAGTTGGATTTTTCCTCTCTTTGAGGATTTTCCTCTAGTTGAAACAATTTGTAAACTCATTCTGGACTCACAGTAATAAATTTCCTATATATATATATATATATATATATATATATATATATATATATATATATATATATATATAGTAAATGTTCTTCGGGGGAAGAAAAGAGTTCGTCTGGTGAATTTTACCACTTGTGTTCCAAAGATGGCGTATGTTGTCACGCACGTGCGTTTCAAAGAAAGTTTTTGTATGTGTGTGTGTCAGCACGCCGTTTGTGAATCTGTTTTAACTGCTCGGACCGCTTTCGTCGGAGAATAGTTTTTAGACATGGTTCTAATTTAGCAATTTATCTGATGAAAATCACGTAAAATGACTTTTTTTTTAGTGTAAAACCGTTTCACAAAAATAGCAATATATATATATATATATATATATATATATATATATATATATATATATATATATATATATATATATATATATATATAAATATATATGACTGGCATTTCTTTGGAAGCGGATTCAAATATACCTTATTTTTGTATGGTTTTACTGTTGACCTCGAAAGTTCGTTTTTTTCTTTCTTTTTTTTATTTCTTTTTTCACTCCGTCCCGTTCTCCAGGGTTTTTCTTGAAGACTGCGTGTATATACGCGCACGGAGTTCACCAT
Organism: Euprymna scolopes; assembly: GCF_053919585.1. NCBI lineage: Eukaryota > Metazoa > Mollusca > Cephalopoda > Sepiida > Sepiolidae > Euprymna > Euprymna scolopes. The sequence goes on from NC_136504.1 coordinate 7,778,018, forward strand.
GTTATGGTATTATTACCATACATTAACATGGGTACTAATTCACTCGAATGTCCCACGTAAACCGTTCTCGCTTTTCATTGGCTGGAACCTCTGATAACGTATAAGAAGAAAGGAAGGAAAAGGGAAAAGAGTAGGGAGAAAGAGAGAACTAAGGTGAGAATACAGCCTAGTCTCGTAGTAGTAGCAGCTCGCTACAGACTTATAAAAAAATCAAATCATTTGCGGTCCCTAGCACCACTCTACGACATTTAGTTTCGGAGGAGATAGAGTTTAAAAATATGGAGAGAGGCAGATATATAGCCTTTCATATATTAGTATTGCTTCAATTTCTTTATTTTCATCCACGTTTTATTTTTCTATTTTAAGATTCAAATAGTTCTTATGTTTTTACATGTGTTTTCAACTTTCCTAGTACAGTGTTAATATTTTGTTTATTACATTTTTCATTAATTTTATATCCATTTCTACTAGATTTCAATTGCCTCCTCATAACTTAAAGTTGAGTCTATCCTTGTGTTGATCCAGAGATGCGGCTCTCACGACCTAGGGAAACTACGTAAGCTATTTTCTCATCCGAAGCTCCAATTTTAAGGCGTCAATTTGTACAATAATGATATAACTGCGTTTCTTTTGGTCATTGTTTAATTCGTTAGGCACTCATTTATCAAGTATTTTTGTCTTTCCAATGTTTCTCTCACACACATTCTCTCTCTCTCTCTCTCTCTCTCTCTCTCTCTCTCTCAAGTGGTTGAAAATAGTCGTATACGTTACGTCTAATTCAGAAGCAAGTGCGTGGCGAGGCTTTTAATTGATCGTTGTCAACATTCGATGGCCGACCACTTCACTCATCATCATCAAGATTCTTTTCGCCGCCACGAAATTTCTGAAACCACCATTGTGCCGGGCGTTCAGTGGTGGTTCCTTGGGCAAAGGTTTCGTTGATATTGCGACCTGTTTTAGCTTGGTTAAATCGAAATTAAAAAATAGTGCCACTTTGCTTTTTTTCTATCTTGTTTTCAACGTTCTGAAAAGAAAACATAATTGTTTTAAAACAACTGTAATTTAAACGGTTCAATTGCGCGAAAAACGCTCTTTGACTGTTATTTTATTGTTGTTGTTATTTTCATTATTTTCTTCTTATTCCTATAAGTTTTATTATTATTTTTTATTAAGGTTAGTATTTATATTATCATTATCATTATTATTATTATTATTATTATTATTATTATTATGATTATGATTATTATTGTTGTTGTTGTTGTTGTTGTTATAAAACTTATTATTTTGTTATTAATATTAATCGTATAATCATGGATGTTATAATTTTTGTTATTTTTTATTACTAAGACTATGATAATTGTTAATATTAATTTCATTATTATACTCATCAATATGGTTATTATTATAATTATGGGTTTATTATTTACTCACTACGGATACTTATGCAGGTGATCAACAGATATATCTCACTAGAAACAAATTCTGGTGTTTCCTGGAATCCGGGTGAGAGCAAGTCTCCTCAGATTTACAGCACCCTCCTTGTCTTCCGGTTATCTTTGCAAACGAATGTGATTCATCACATAGCGGTTTACTATTTTGCTATGTTCATTCGCAATAGTTTAAAATTAGATGACAATTGGTCTTTTGAATTTCACAGTCTTTTCGCACTAGTCCAGTTGGGGTATGTGCAGTGTTCCACCATCCTATTCGATTCTTCCCGACTGAGATTATTGTGGTTTCAATTGATGCCGATACTACAGGTGCTTTTTTGGGAGATGGGAGTCGGGGTTGAATTCCTTTGATTACATGTAATGTGTCTTTATCTTCTTTTTGTACTTCTGTCGTAGCTTTTAAACGACTGGCTAATGTTCGTTCTTCATATGTATGAGTGACTGCATTTAATGGTTTTCTTCCATGTTCCGACAGTTTTTATTATTCTTATGCTGTATCTTCGCCATCATCCCCCGATTCCAATTTCTCCCATTTTTTGTCGAAGTTTTCATGATTGTTCCTTATACTACTACTATTATCGACCAAGTCTACGCTCTAGTAGTGCATTTGTTACCCGTTTAGTATTATCATATCCAGTTTCTTTGCTTGATAGGTGTATCTGTATGTATTTCTACCGTCTATAGAAGTTTGAGGCTTTAATTTTCAAGAACTGCAACCGGTTTATGACTGTAGAACTTGTCTAAGTGTGCACATAGTTTTAAGTGTACTGCATTTCTCATTTTATCGTGTCTATTCTTAAATTATGTTCTACATTCATTTATTATGTGGTTTATTATTTCGTCACTTAGTCCAATGTGTGTACATTTGTTTTCTTGTGCATTCTACAGTTTTTGCTTTAATATAGTTGGTTCAAATGGCGCTTTCAAGCTGTAATTAGACCTTCAATTTCAATCTCCAGGTGTTTTTCTCGTAGCCATGTCCAAGTGCTTTCGTGAGTCTTATCTTTCTAATCCTAATGTGTAGGTATTTCCCTTTCCATTTCCTTTGTCTCGGCTTATTCTTTGTGTCTTTGTTCTCTGACTTGTTCATTTTTGCAGTGGCTCTTGCTGTAGTGCATTCGCTAATATATATAGTTTATTGTTTCGTATTTCTTCCTACAAAGTGTGCATTTACTGTTTTCTTGCGTCTCGTCAATCTTTTTTTTTTTTTTTTTACACAGTGATCACCACTTATCAAGGCCCGGAAGCCACTCAGGGATAAGGGTTATTGCAAGTACATTAAGTTAGTGAGGAGATTTGCTGAAGTGTTTACTTAAGGGGGCGGTTCATTCGGAATTTGGTAACATTGGACTTGAAGACATCCAAGTTGTAGTCCGGAGGGAAGCAGGCAGACGGAACAGAGTTCCACAGGCGTGCAGTTCTAAGAAAGAAGCTTTGTTCGTGGAATCCGCGTTTTGATTTAGGCACAGATATAGAGTGGGGGAAATTTTTCACAGTGGATTCAGTTAGACGGGTGTTTTTCGTGAAAGATTGGCGAGAGGGGACCAGAGATTGGAGTTCAGACGAGCATCCGCCATGGAAATAACGATAAAACAAGGACAGGCTCGCAACGTCTCTTCTGTGGGAGAGAGGTTGCAGGGTAGAGAAAAGGGCATCCCCCACTAAGCCACGAAGTCTATTTTGTACTCTGTCAAGGCAGGATAGGCTGTTTTTAGCAGCTCCTGCCCAGATATGGCAACAGTATTCCATCCTTGGACGTACTTGGCTTTTATATAGATAGAGAATTGCATCAGTAGTGAGATATCTTCTGGAGCGGTAGAAGGATCCCACCATCTTTCCAGCGACCTTGGCAACAGACTTGATGTACGTGTTCCATTTCATATCAGGAGTAAAGGTCAAACCCAGAAGCTTGTCAAAACACGGAGCCTCTTAGCTTTGTTTTGGATGGTTCTAATCGTGTTATATTGTGCGGCTGTTTTTAAGGATTCGTGTTCTATATTTAGGATTTTTTATGTAGTTATATCAAGGTGTCTTCGTTAGTCTCATCTTTTCTAATACTTACGAATCGTTCGTGTAGCTGTTTCTCTTCCCTTATTTTCTTTTCTTGTCTTACCCCGTATTTTTTCCGGGCTTGTTCATTCTTTCAGTGTTTGTTGATGTGATAATTATTTCTTAGGTGTTCTGCATTATGTATTTTTCTAATCTTTTTCGTGTCATTTGCAGTCTTTTATACAAACTTCTTTCTCCATTTATTTTTTTTTTGTTTAAGTATAGAATTGTTCAGCATCATGCTTTCGGTGTAATGCATTGTCTCATGTGTTTCCTTGTCTTCTGGTGGATACGCCTTAGTTCTTCTTTGCTTCCACCATCATACGAACCGGAAATCTTACTAGCGACACTGCGTATGTGTTTCTACTGTTTATTAGGTTTCCACTATAAAGTTTTGTTTTGTTATTTTTTTTCGAGGCGTTCTCCATTTCTTCGGAGTATTCTTTTCCAAATGTTTTTCTTTCGTTTCTGTTGTTTTGATAGTTTCTGCTACAGGGAACTATCAAATATGTGTAGCTGTAATATTCGCACTGCGCCCGCATCTATATTGTGTTGCCCCAGTTTTCCTCTTCTCATGATCATCAGTGCGCACTTTTCCATACTGAACTCCATTCTTATATCCTGTCTGAAAATTTTGGGTGTGTTATTCGCGTCTCTTGTTCATTTTTGGTTTTTGTAAACAGTTTCAGGTCATCCATGTACATTAACTTGGTGACTCATCCGTCTGCATTTGTGGACGTGTACCAGGCTTGGCACATTTTAGTATATTTGTAAGGGGTATCATTGCTATGATAGACGGTACTATTTAGGTATACTGCTTTGTGTTTTAATCTGTTATATAATGTGTTCAAGTCTCCATGATTTCATTGCATTTCAAATCAAATTGATAATCTTACCTCGTATTTTGAACATTCTTAAGTATTCAATTATCTTTGCTCGAGGGATCCTGTCGTACGCTTTATTGTAGTCGATCCATGCCATGGCTATATATTTTTTCTGTTTTTTTAATACTTTTTATTCTTTTCAGGGTCGTTTAGTCTATGTATAGTAGATTATTTGTTCATTCTGTCTCGTTTTTTGTATCCTTTCTATTCCGCAAGGAGTAGTCCGCGATATATTTTATTATTATTATTATTATTATTATTATTATTATTATTATTATTATTATTATTATTATTAAAATGCCGGATTTGTGGTAAGACCTCAGAGTCAATTGCGCACCTTGCAGCAGGGTGTAGTTGATTAGCCCAAAGAGAGTACCGCAAAAGACACGATCACATGAGACTCGGGATATATTGTGAGGTGTGTAAGAAGGCTGGGGTGAAGTGTGCTGAGGAGGTGAGGAGGTGTCTGGTGAAGTGAGAACAAGTGAGGATTGCAATGTAAAGGTATGGTGAGACAACCATGTCATAACGACCAAGCAATTGGAACATAATCGTCCGAAATTGGTCGTCATCGACAAAGTCTCCAAAAACTGGCAGATTGTAGACTTTTCAATACCCTGGGACAGGAATGTGAGAGAGAAGGAGGGTGAGAAGAGGAGCAATTATGCTCCACTTCTCACTCCCCTTCTCTCTCAATTATGCTCCATTGGCCTTGGAGATAAGGCGTATACACGGGATTTAAACATAAATAACACCGGTCGTTGTTGGTACGCTAGCAGTAGTATCAAGTCGTCTGAAAGGACACTTGAAAAAAACTACAAATCCTTCATGTTTCGGGCGGACTTCAGACGTCTGCTATTTTAGGTATCACCAACATCCTTAGGAAACCCCGTGATCTTTAAAGATTTGGAGCCAGGATTGAGGGAAATCCTCTGGAAATGAATCCCATCCCTTTCCAGAGAGACGTGGATATACGAAATCAGAATTATTATTATTATTATTATTATTATTATTATTATTATTATTATTATTATTATTATTATTATTGTTGCTGTTCTTGTTCTTGTTCTTGTTGATATTATTCTATCATTATTACGTTGTTTATATGATATTGTTATTATTATTGTATTTATATAATTATCGTAATTATATTTTCTTATAGTTATTATAGTTGGCGTTTGATGTTTAGCAGCATCTAATTTCTTTTATACTAATTTCATATACGCTTGGATTAAAGCACAAGTGAATATACACGTGTTTTACTTTTCAACGATGCGTTTTTGCCTATTGAGGTTCATCTTGTTAACAATCTTATACGACTCTGTATACAAGATATCTGCAGTCGATATCAATATAAAATGTATCTTTGTTTAGATTAATAAAGGACTATTTTTCTTTATTATTATTATTATTATTATTATTATTATTATTATTATTATTATTATATGTTCACTATGTTTATTATAAAATGTAAGGGTTCTAAACTGTATTATTAATAGGTCAGCTTAGATTGTCTTCTGTAATATGTAAAATGTTTAGAGATTTCCTAACGAAATTATACTAGAATAAATTTTAAGTGCGATTGTGATGTGACATATATTAGGAGAACATTCATACGGAAACCTCAAAATATCATTGGAAGCCGAAGAAATGTTAAATATATCAGCCTTGTTAATAAAAGTTTTAGTGTTAAGCACCATTATACCCAACATATATGAAATTGATTTATCATTGGAAACTTTATATTTACTCTATGTATATATCTCTGTTACTCTCTCTCTCTCTTTCTCTCTCTCTCTCTCACGTGCTTAACTCCTCATATATATATATATATATATATATATATATATATATATATATATATATATATATATATATATTTAGGGCTAAGAAAGCAGCATATTTATTTCATTGTTTGGATTCTCGAGTGTGTATCCGTTAGTATCATATACGCTTTTGTATAGAGCGTTGTGGTTCTCAGTTGATTAACTTTGTCTGTGTCGGATAAATATATCGAGAGAGTAACACAATGAAAAGAATATACTGTGTCAGAGCCCTATTTATATATATATATATATATATATATATAGAGAGAGAGAGAGAGAGAGAGAGAGAGAGAGAGAGAAAGTGAGAGAGAAAGTGACAGAGAAATATGCATAGAAGAAATATAAAATTACGATCGGACTCTTTCTCTTTCAGCTCCCTCTCTCTCTCTCACTCTCTCTATCTATCTATCGATCTATCTATATATATATATATATATATATATATATATATATATATATATATATATATATATATATATATATATATAAACAGAGGGAGAGAGAAAGTGAAAGAGTGAGAAAGAGAGATAGAGATAGTAATGTTATTGGAAGAGAGAAGTACGCTTCTAAATCTGCTTGGCCAAATCTTAATGATAGTTTCTCCCTCCAAAATCATAGGCTGTTCAGAAAACGGGAACGAAGTCTATAATTTAGGTCTATCCCACTATTGAGACAAATCTTGGCCCGGGCAATCGGCGAGATAAATGGAAGGGGTGTGCACCTGAAAAGCCCATGCATGCTAATACCAACCTTTCGAATTTAAGGATTACAAAATACCTACTTAGCTTCACGATCAACGACACCTTTGTTTATTTGTCCGACACAGAATAATCAATTTTCAGGCTTTTGGTCGAGTTGATTAAATACACATTTATAAATCTTAAGATATATAATAATACTGGGTGAATTACATGTCTAATCCGGTTTTCTTATATTAGGTACTTGAATCAATGCATCACAAGTTAAAGTCATGTAAAAACGATCACAATTTAGTACAATTTAAGATAAATGTTCATAAAGTCATAATAAATATTAGAATATCTCATTATATTAGTGTTAGTATTTAGAATGATAATAATAATAATAATAATAATAATAATAATAATAATAATAATAAAATAGTAATAATAATAATGATTATAATAAAAATAATACAAATAATAATAATAATAATATAATAATGATTATAATAATATAATAATAATGATGATTATAATAATAATATAATAATAATAACAACAATAATAATGATGATTATAATAATAATATAATAATAACAACAATAACAATAACAATAATAACAATATAATAGTAATAACAACAATAACAATATTAATAATATTATAATAATGATTATAACACTAATAATAATAATAATAATAATAATAATAATAATAATAATAATAATAATAATAATAACTAGCGGGACCTGTGGAAATTCCACAGCAGTATTTTTCATATGTAATAAATTCTTGGATATGGTTCTGATTATGTCAATAATTTTTCATCATTTGTAACTCACAATTTCGCACACCTTATTAAAATAATAACTTTAATATGTTGTATAGGCTGATTATTTCATTACAAACACACACATCAATTAACTCACATTTCATCATTTTTAATTCTTGGATATGTTACTAATTTCGACAATATTTTTTTTATTTTTAAGCAACATTATCGCCCAAACTTTCTAAAATAATAACTTTGATATATTTGCTGGGCTGCTTATTTCATTTCAAACAAACCAATCAATTACCCTCCATTTAATCATTTTTCATAATTCTTGGATATGTTACTAATTTTGAAAATCATTTTTTATCATTGGTATCCACATTATCTCCCCCTCCTTAATAAAATAATAACTTTGATATATTGTCTGGGCGTATTTCATTGCAAACACATCATTGCATTAAATCGCATATTATCATTTTTTCATAATTCTTGAATATGTTACTTATTTAGACAATCATTGCTCATAATTTTAACACATTTTCGCACCTCCCCTTTTAATAAATAATAAAGTTGATTTATTGTCTAGGCTGATTATTTTATTTAAAAAACACCAATCAATTGACTCACATTTACACATTTTTATAATTCTTTTGATATGTTACTAATTTCGACAATCATTTTTCATAAGTTAAATACACCTTATAGCTCCCTCCTTACTAAAATAATAACTTTGATATATTGTGTGGGCTGATTTCTTTCATTACACCACACCAATCAATTAACTCACATTCCATCATTTTTCAAAATTCTTGAATATGTTACTAATTTCGGCAATCATTTTTTATCATTAAAACCGACGCCATCACCCCTCCCCCTTACTAAAATAATAACTTGATATATTTTCTGGTCTGATTATTTCATTGCAAACACATTATTGCATTAAGTCACATATTATCATTTTTCAAAATTCTTGGATATGTTACTTATTTCGACAATCATTTTTCATAATTTTAACCCATATTTTTGCACCTCTCCGTTTACTAAATACTTACTTTGATTTATTGTCTATGCTGATTATTTTATTTCAAACACACCAATCAATTAATTCACATTTAATTATTTTTCATAATTCTTGAACACGTTACTAATTTCGACAATCATTTTTCATAATTAAAACCATCCTTATCGCCCTCTCTTACTAACATAATAACTTTGATATATTTTCTCGACTTATTATTTTATTATAAACACACCAATCAATAAACTCGCTTTTCATCATTTTTCATAATTCTTGGATATGTTACTAATTTCGACCAGAATTTTTAAAAATTAAAACCATCCCTATCGCCCTCTTTTACTAAAATAATAACTTTGATATATTGTCTGGACTGATTATTTCATTACAAAAACACCAATCAATCAACTAATATTTTCTTCTTTTTTTCTTTACACAGAGATCACCACTTATCAAGGCCCGGAAGCCACTCAGGGATAAGGGTTATTGCAAGTACATTACGTTAGTGAGGAGATTTGATGAAGTGTTTACTTAAGGGGGCGGTTCATTAGGAATTTGTTAACATTAGACTTGAAGACATCCAAGTTGTAGTCCGGAGGGAAGCAGGCAGACGGAACAGAGTTCCACAGGCGTGCAGTTCTAAGAAAGAAGCTTTGTTCATGAAATCCGCGTTTTGATTTAGGCACAGATATAGAGTGGGGGAAATTTTTCACAGTGGATTCAGCTAGACGGGTGTTTTTCGTGAAAGATTGGCGAGGGGGGACCAAGGATTGGAGTTCAGACGAGCACCTGCCATGAAAATAACGATAAAACAAGGATAGGCTTGCAACGTCTCTTCTGTGGGAGAGGGGTTGCAGGGTAGAGAAAAGGGCATCCCCCACTAAACCACGAAGTCTATTTTGTACTCTGTCAAGGCATGATAGGCTGTTTTTGGAAGCTCCTGCCCAGATATGGCAACAGTATTCCATCCTTGGCCGCACTTGGCTTTTATATAGATAGAGAATTGCATCAGTAGTGAGATATCTTCTGGAGCGGTAGAAGGATCCCACCATCTTTCCAGCGACCTTGGCAACAGACTTGATGTACGTGTTCCATTTCAGATCAGGAGTAAAGGTCAAACCCAGAAGCTTGTCAAAACACGGGGCCTCACCCAGACGAGAGCCGTCCATCACAATTGATGCCAGCTGGGGATCAGAGCGTTGATGATGTAAGGATAGGAGTTTGGTTTTGGATGCATTAAAGGTAACTAGCCACATCTTCCTTCACTGAACCACGCGCTCGAGATCAGAGGAGAGAGAATCAGAGAGAGCTTTGTCATTTACAGCCTTTGATGTGTTGCCATAGATGGTCGTGTCATCAGCATAGATGTCAACGAATGATTTAAGTATGTGTTTAGGGAGGTCATTGATGTAGATCAGGAAGAGAGTTGGGCCCAGGATTGACCCCTGAGGGACTCCAGCATTTATATTGCAGGCCTCCGATTTTTGACCATCTACCACTACTCTTATTAGCCTATCGGAGAGAAATGATTTAATGATCGAGAAAACATTTCCAGTTATACCGTAGCTGGAAACCTTGTGAAGTAGACCCTTATGCCATAGTTTGTCGAAGGCCTTTGATATGTCAGGAGCAATTGCCCTAGAAAGGAAGCCTTTGTCAAGAGATTCACTAATCCTGTGGGATATAACTGTCAGCACATCTGCGGTAGATCTTGCAGAGCGGAAACCATATTGTGTGTCACTAAGAAGGTTATTCCTGCTAAGGTGGTTTACTATTTCTCTATTTAATTTGGATTCCAGCAACTTACTCATAAAACAGAGAAGACTTATTGGTCTGTACTGAGAGGGAGATGACTTATCACCTGAATTCTTAAATACAGGGCAAACTGAGGAGGTCTTCCAGGGGGTCGGAAAGCACTTCTCCTTAAGGCAGCGCTTAAATAGTTTCGTAAGTATGGGAGCAAGTTCTGGTTGAAGCTTTTTTAACACTATAATTGGGATGCCATCAGGGCCAGTTGCTTTACTGGAATCTAGGTTTTTTATTAGCTTGGCGACCTCATGCACGGATATTTGTATGTTACCTAGCTTGTTCTGTGTTATAGGAGGAAATATGGGGAGTTGATGGCCTTCGTCGCATAGGGTAGAATTAGCTGCAAAGTTCTTTGCAAATAGTTTGGCCTTGTCTGACGCTGACGAGATGACCTCTGGTCCATTGATAATGGTTGGGATAGAACGCACACTTCTGTTCACGATCCTATTTGTTATTTGCCAAAACTGGTGGGAACCAAGCCGCTGATCAGCTACCTTGGATTTAACAGACTGAGCATATAGCTCTCTTGCATTTGTTATTACTCTTTTACATTGGTTGCTGGCAGTCCTGAAAGCAGCTTTAGTCCCAGTGCATCTATTACGTTGGTAGCTATGGAAAAAGTGATTTCTGTGCGCGATAGCAGCAGCACATTCTGGGGAGAACCATGGCTGGCTGTTAGGTTTTTGTTGGAATTTTTTAGATGGTATGAATTGGTCTATGCCTACAATTAACCATTCGCTCAGATCTGATACTATAGAGGACACTTCCTTTTTAAACATGGAGTGCAGAGGTAAATCAGATATGAATGTACGGAAGCTATCCCAGTCAGCCATAGAGTATCGGTATACAGTACGGTGGAGGGGACGTCTGATGCCTTCTTACATTTCGTTTTTATCTTAACTGATACGACGGAGTGGTCGGAGGATCCTAGAGGAGAATGAACGGTACATGAACATAGCTCAGGGGACGTTGAGAGAAAAAGGTCTAAGAGGCTTGCATATTGATTGGGTGTATCGGGCACACGGGTGGGTTCGCGAACAATCTGAGTGAGGTCATAAGCAATGGCAAAATCATGACAAAACCTCCCCTCATCATCTGTCTTATTTGAATGGGTCAGCCATTCCACGTTATGGACGTTGAAGTCACCACAGATGTGGATGTTAGCCGAGGGATGTGAAGACAGTATGTGGTCAATTTTCTCAGATATGCTCTTAAAGATAGTAACTCCACTGTTATTGGGCCTATAGAGGGCAAATATAAATGCAGTGGTGTTAGCAAGTGCAACCCTGAAGCACATATAGGGTAAATTAGGATCTTCTCTAGAGATATCCCTGCCACATGGGAAGCCATCCTTAATGTAGGCACATATTCCATGCCCATGGCGAACTTGGAAGTCAGATTTAGCTGTTAAATTGGAGTATCCATTAATTATGAACTCATCTAGGGAAGTGGTCGGCCCTATTCCAGTTTCACATAGAAATTATATGTCCGGTTTCGTCTCCTGTAATTGGGTTTCAACCTCTGGAAGGTTGGAACGTAGACCCCTGATATTGGAGAAGGAGACCTGGTAGTAGGCGTATACGCTGGAAGATGGGGTTCTAGGTTTAGTCGAGTTTTTTTTCTGGAGATATTTCATGTTGAGGTTTTGGGATTTGTGGAATAGGTCGGCATACTTGGTTAGAGCAGTACAGAGAGGGAAAGTAAGAGAGAAAAAGACAGGATTTTTTTTTTTTTATTTGTAGCACACGAAAAGGTAAAGCCGTAACAATTACCCACTAGTATGGCATCGAGAGGCCCCACCAGAGACAACTGCATGGTCTAGATCCACTCACCAAATGGCAATACAGCAGTCCCAGTACTTTGCGCCTGCTGATAGGACAGCTTCCTTAGTGGTTAATCCAAGGTTCGGGTCCCTGACTATCAGGCGGATAACGTCAGCCCAGACAAAACGTTTACCTCCATCACCCTTACTAGTGACATGGCAACAAGGACAGACAGAGACAGAAAAATATCCGACATCTCAGACTACTGGTAACCAAGTAGTACCGACCTTTAAGCAGCTTTTTCTTCATCCTTTGTCAGAAAAATCACCCATTGAATGAGGACTGAATGACAAAATAGGAGAAGCGAGAGTTACTGGAGCTGCCGATAACACATCCACTGTATTATCTACTCTACATTAAAAAAAGGGGGGAGGGAAGGAGAATGGGTACAAGTGACTTATTTATATCTAAGTAGTAAGTCCGGTGCGAAGTTAATTCATGACACTTTTGGTGATAATCTCCCCTCCCATATTAATGGGTGGAAGTTTGTCGTTATCTATCTAGTTTGAATCATTAAAGTTTCATCTTTTAATTAATTAAAATCCAATAATTAACTATTATCAATTTGTAAAGTCTGCTAAATATAAATTTACATTAGAGTTTAAATTATTCAATGTTTTAATTTAGGAGGTTCATTTCATGAGTGACTGTTTCTTTGCACTGTATTATATTTCGAATGTGCTTGAATATAAGGCTAACTATATAAGATAGTATGCTTCGCAAGCAAGAAGAAAGTATTTTCAATACAGGCAAGCTTGCAGTAATAGTATATATTAAGTATACTACTAAATAAAGTCCTAAGTTTATCTACTCTAGAGAATAATTTCCGGCATTTTTTTTTTATCGTTAGTTGCCGGCATTGTTTGTTTTCAACGTTCAGCTTTGTAGCAGGAGGGGGGACGGATAAGACGGAATACAGAGAAAAAGACAGGAGAAATACAGACAAAGTACATAAAACACGAAAAGCATATTTAAAAACAATATAACAGATCATTTAGGATTAGTTTAGAAAAAAAAAAGTAAAAATACTTAACGTTTTTGACCTAGAGATTCCGCCTGCTGTCTTTATCAACTGTTAGCTAGCATATATGCCTTTCTAGAGTGACAGAAGTGTTCTATTTCCGGATAACTTGGTCGAGTGCCTATCTATAGAATAAAAGTCGTGACGTTTCTATGTGTAAAGAATATCTAATTTACATTTTTTTTGTTAAAGAAAGAAAAATAAATAAATAAATTCTACCTTTTTTTTTTTTTATAAACTCCTAAGTCTATCTACTCTAGAGAATAATTTCCGGCATTTTTTTTTTATCGTTAGTTGCCGGCATTGTTTGTTTTCAACGCGTTCAGCTTTGTAGCAGGAGGGGGGACGGATAAGACGGAATACAGACAAAAAGACAGGAGAAATACAGACAAAGTACATAAAACACGAAAAGCATATTTAAAAACAATATAACAGATCATTTAGGATTAGTTTAGAAAAAAAAAAGTAAAAATACTTAACGTTTTTGACCTAGGGATTCCGACTGCTGTCTTTATCAACTGTTAGCTAGCATATATGCCTTTCTAGAGTGACAGAAGAGTTCTATTTCCGGATAACTTGGTCGAGTGCCTATCAATAGAATAAAAGTCGTGACGTTTCTATGTGTAAAGAATATCTAATTTACATTTTTTTGTTAAAGAAAAAAAAATTTAAAAAAAAATAAATAAATAAATTCTAGCTTTTTTGTTTTTTTTTATAAAGTCCTAAGTTTATCTACTCTAGAGAATAATTTCCGGCATTTTTTTTAATCGTTAGTGGCCGGTATTGTTTGTTTTCAACGTTCAGCTTTGCAGCAGGAGAGGGGACGGATAAGACAGAATACAGACAAAAAGACAGGAGAAATACAGACAAAATACATAAAACACGAAAAGCATATTTAAAAACAATATAACAGATCATTTAGGATTAGTTTAGAATAAAAAAAAGTAAAAATACTTAACGTTTTTGACCTAGAGATTCCGCCTGCTGTCTTTATCAACTGTTAGCTAGCATATATGCCTTTCTAGAGTGACAGAAGAGTTCTATTTCCGGATAACTTGGTCGAGTGCCTATCAATAGAATAAAAGTCGTGACGTTTCTATGTGTTTAGAATATTCAATTTACATTTTTTTGTTAAAAAAGAAAAATAAAAAAAATAAAGTAAAAAAAAAAATAAATTCTCGCTTTTTTTTTTTTTTATAAAGTCCTAAGTTTATCTACTCTAGAGAATAATTTCCGGCATTTTTTTTATCGTTAGTTGCCGGCATTGTTTGTTCATTCAATATTTCATCATTGTTCGTAATTCTTGGATATGTTGCTAATTTCGACAATAATTTTCATAATTTTAGCCCGCTTTATTGCCTTCCCCCTTTACTTAAATAATAATATTGATGGCTTGTCTTGACTGGGTTTTTTTATTATAAACACACCGATCAGTTCACTCACATTTCACCATTTTTCGTTATTCTTGGATATCTTACTAATTTCAACAATATTTTTTATAATGTACACCATCCTCATCGCCCTCTCTTACTAAAACATAACTTTGATATATTGTCTGGGCCGATTATTTCATAAAAAGCTAAACCATTTATTAATTTCCATTTCATAAGTTTTCATAATCCTCGGATATGTTACTAATTGGACAATCACTTTTTATATTTTTTCTCACATTAATAACCCCACACTACTAAAATAATAACTTTGATATATTGTCTGGTCTGATTATTTCATTGCAAACACATTATTGTATTAAATCACATATTATCATTTTTTATAATTCTTGGATATGTTACTAATTTCGAAAATCATTTTTCATAATCAAAACCATCTTTATCGCCCTCACTTATTAACATAATAACTTTGATATATTATCTGGACTGATTATTGTATTACAAACACACCAATCAATAAACTCGCTTTTCATCACATTTCATAATTCTTGGATATGTTACTGATTTCGATATTCATTTCTCATAAATTTAACACACCTTATAGCCTTCTCCTTACTAAAATAATGGCTTTGATATATTTGTTGGGCTGCTTATTTCATTACAGACACATTAATTAAATAACTCACATTTCATCATTTTTCATAATTCTTGGATATGTTACGAATTTCAGCAATCATTTTTTATAATAAAAACCCCACATTATGCCCCTCTCCTAATATAAGAACTTTGATATATATTGTCTGGGCTTATTATTTCATTACAAACACACCAATCAAATAACTCACATTTCATCATTTTTCATAATTCTTGGATATGTTACTAATTTCGACAATATTTTTTATAACTTAAACCCACTATGCCACTCCCCCTCACTTAAATAACTGTGATATACTGCCTGAGATAATTATTTAATTACAAACACATCAATCAATTCCGGGTATTGTCATAGTATATATGTTCCACCTATCTTATCCAATCCAGGGTGACGCTGCATATTCTGCTAGTATATACCTTTCACCTATCTAATTCGATCCTGGGCGACGCTGAGTATTCTGCTACTATATGTTTTCCACTTATCTCATTCAATACTGGACGAGGCTTTCTGCTAGTATATATTTGCGCTTATCACATTCAATCCCGGGTCTGACTTCATGTCCACCACCCTACTGTTAAAAAAATATACATGGAATAAAGAAATGTTTTAATCATAAACTGTTTCAGCCATTTCTGGGACTGACTTCATATCCCCCAACCCACTGCTAAAAATATACATGAAATAATGTAAGGTCTAAATAGTAAACTGTTTCAGCCATTTCCGGGACTACTTCATATCCCGCACCCCACTGTTAAAAATCTACATGAAATAAAGTAATGTTTAAATCGTAAACTTTTTTTTATCTCCCATCATACTGCTAAAAATATACATTAAATAAAGTAATGTCCAAAATGTAAATGGTTGCATCCATTTCCGGGACCGACTTCTTACCCCATCCTCACTGTTAAAAATAGTCATTAAATAAAGTAAGGTTTAATACGTAAACGGTTTCACCCATTTCCGGGACTGATTTAATATCCCTTACCCCACTGTTAAAAATATACATGAAATAAAGTAATGTTTAAATTGAAAACGATGTAAGTAATTTCCGGGACTGACTTTATATCCCCCACCCCACCGCTTAAAATATACTTGAAATAAAGTAATGTTTAAATTATAAACTGTTTCAGCAGCTTTTCGAAATTAATACATAAACACACTAACACGATTAGGCAACCATTGCTTCAACATGAATTTCTGAGTGTAGTATCAGTCCCAGCATTCCAGTGACTTAACCCCCCCTTTTTTGGTATTGGTTAATGGAGAAATCCTTCATTAATTATACAATTTTTTTTGTTATTGATCAGAGTACCCCTTTTGGGGAGCTGGTTTCCCCAAATATTTTTAACCGACCTAATATCCAACTCCGTCTTTGTGGGGAGGCAAGTAAAGAAACAACAACAAAAAAATAATCAGAAGGGACATTTTCCAGGGCATCTTATAATTAATCAGAAGAGACATTTCCAGTGCATTTTATAATGAACCAGAAGGGGCATTTCCAGGGCATTTTGTAATTAAACCAGAAATTACTTCCCCCACTTACTTTTGTAATATTAAAACTTTGTTACATTAAACGTAGTACCTATTCACAATGCCTCCCTACGGGACAGTTTTAGACACCAGGGTCGTTTTTAACCTGGAGAAAAATTGCCTTAGTCGCAAAGGACTTCTCCACTAAGAGAGAAGAAATTGAAATGTAGCATCGGAAGACAGATACTACACTTTGATCTCAGTCAAAAGGCCAAGAAAGACAAATCATTTTTATTAGCTTTGTCTCAACAGCGACACCAATCTTTTTGTTTTTTTTTTCTTTTAAGAAGTGACAAGTTTTATTTGGAATATTCCACTTCTTTTAGGGATGCACAGCATGATAACAGACGGAGCGATAAGCGTAATAATATAATGATAATAATGGTTATAATAATATAATAATAATGATTATAATAATATAATAATAATCGTAATAATAATAATTATTATTATTATTATTATTATTATTATTATTATTATTATTATTATTATTATCATCATCATCATAGATACGATCAAGTGTAGAAGATATTGGCAATTATGCAGATTACTGCATCAGTAACGCCCAGACAAGTGGCACAAATATTGTATATTTAACCTAGCTAATTTATATAAACATCTCAGCTAAATCCATTGTTACACGTTCTTCTATAAACAATAAATAATTCCCAATGAAACTATTTATAGGATAGCAGAGATAAATTGATATACAGATAGCTCGATAATAATTAATTAACTTTTACAATGTTAATTATACAACAGAAGGAAAACTAACAGCGAATCGTTGATTTAAAAGTTATAATTTAACTCGGAATATTAATAAACAAATCTGACAAGTATAGACTAATTTATATTGAAATGTTTCAATAGTTAATATTTAAATAATAAATTCAAATACAAATTGAATTAATCAAAAATATTATATAATACAAAAACAATAAAACTAGAAATATATATATTCTGTATCAATACGTTAAAAGTATATACTTATACTGTTTAAATGAAAAAAAAACTCATTTAAATACGAAAATGAGTTATGGGCTTTTGGCTAATTCTAAACAATTACGATAAAAATATTACAAAGGAAAATTTTATATACAAAGTGAGAAGGATTTATTAAAAATAATTGCATAACAATAAAAGAAGTAATGTGTATGCAATTTTAAATTTAATTAATATATTAATAACATAGAATTCCATGTACATATAATATTTATATAAACTTATTAACAGAAATAAAATACAATACATTTTGTAATTAGTTTTGTATGAAAATTAAATAAATATAAAAACATATGTTATAGACATTACCATTATTTTTGGACTTTATTTAATCATTTGTACATTGGAAACAGTGTAATAAATACTATGTAAACATTGGAAACACTTTTACATTAGTGTAATAAATACTAATTAAACATTGGAAACACTTTTACATTAGTGTAATAAATACTATTTAAACATTGGAAACACTTTTACATTAGTGTAAGTAAATACTATTTAAACATTGGAAACACTTTTACATTAGTGTAAATAAATACTATTTAAACATTGGAAACACTTTTATATTAGTGTAAGTAAATACTATTTAAACATTGGAAACACTTTTACATTAGTGTATGTAAATACTATTTAAACATTGGAAACACTTTTACATTAGTGTAAGTAAATACTATTTAAACATTGGAAACACTTTTACATTAGTGTAAGTAAATACTATTTAAACATTGAAAACACTTTTACATTAGTGTAATAAATACTATTTAAACATTGGAAACACTTTTACATTAGTGTAATAAATACTATTTAAACATTGGAAACACATTTACATTAGTGTAAGTAAATACTATTTAAACATTGGAAACACTTTTACATTAGTGTAATAAATACTATTTAAACATTGGAAACACTTTTACATTGGTGTAATAAATACTATTTAAACATTGGAAACACTTTTACATTAGTGTAAGTAAATACTATTTAACATTGGAAACACTTTTACATTAGTGTAAGTAAATACTATTTAAACATTGGAAACACTTTTACATTAGTGTAATAAATACTATTTAAACATTGGAAACACTTTTACATTAGTGTAAGTAAATACTATTTAAACATTGGAAACACTTTTACATTAGTGTAAGTAAATACTATTTAAACATTGGAAACACTTTTACATTAGTGTAAGTAAATACTATTTAAACATTGGAAACACTTTTACATTAGTGTAATAAATACTATTTAAACATTGGAAACACATTTACATTAGTGTAAGTAAATACTATTTAAACATTGGAAACACTTTTACATTAGTGTAAGTAAATACTATTTAAACATTGGAAACACTTTTACATTAGTGTAAGTAAATACTATTTAAACATTGGAAACACTTTTACATTAGTGTAAGTAAATACTATTTAAACATTGGAAACACTTTTACATTAGTGTAAGTAAATACTATTTAAACATTGGAAACACTTTTACATTAGTGTAATAAATACTATTTAAACATTGGAAACACATTTACATTAGTGTAAGTAAATACTATTTAAACATTGGAAACACTTTTACATTAGTGTAAGTAAATACTATTTAAACATTGGAAACACTTTTACATTAGTGTAATAAATACTATTTAAACATAGGAAACACTTTTACATTAGTGTAAGTAAATACTATTTAAACATTGGAAACACATTTACATTAGTGTAAGTAAATACTATTTAAACATTGGAAACGCTTTTACATTCGTGTAAGTAAATACTATTTAAACATTGGAAACACTTTTACATTAGTGTAATAAATACTATTTAAACATTGGAAACACTTTTACATTAGTGTAAGTAAATACTATTTAAACATTGGAAACGCTTTTACATTCGTGTAAGTAAATACTATTTAAACATTGGAAACACTTTTACATTAGTGTAATAAATACTATTTAAACATTGGGAACACTTAGTGTAAGTAAATATATAAATTAATAAAATATTTAATCAAGTATTTTTATTACTATATATCAAACTGAATACAATTTATAAATACGGAAATTTAAATTTTAGTAATTTTACTTGAAAATTCAAAATGGCGTAATAAAAGAAAACGCAATTGCAACTTCTCTACTTATTTTCGTATTTTGTAATCATACCCATATGCATTTTATTTGCTTGAAAGATTGAGTGCTATTTATTCTGACGCGGTAAGAGCGAAATAGATTCATTGATTGATATAATAATCAAATGACTATATTTTTGCTCTGAAAGAGGTGCCGTCAAGAATTGTGAATGGTAACGTACTTAAAGGAATAAATTGCAAGATCGCTACCACCATGAAACTTTTAATATACAATTTTGTTATATATATATATATATATATATATATATATATATAATTGTATATATATATATATATATATATATATATATAGTGTGTGTGTGTCTGTCTGTCTGTCTGTCTGTAACGTGGTCGTTACACTTTAAAACTATCGTTAGATTTCCACCACTCGGACACACACTTTGTCTGAGATTTCGTCAAAAAGAAACAAATAAAAAAGAAAAAAAGAAAACTCGAGTCGGCATTTTTGAAATGCAAATGACGTGAATTCGTGTTTCTTCTAAAATAACAAATTTCACTATTTTTCAAAATCTTTTTGAACACACGTATGTTTTACAACTCTCTTATGACCTGTGCTTTTTTAATACTCTCTCCCCGCCACATTACGCCGGCCGTAGCCCTCGTGTTAACCCGGTTATCTTCTCACACTTTTCTTCTTCTCCTAACGACGTGGTGTTTTTTTTTATTTCTTTCATTTTTCCTTACGCAAGCTAGTGCATACTTGCTTATTTGTATATCCTTAAGACGGTTGCTTCTACTAATATTTCGATAGTTAGCTATACTACGGCTGCTACTAATTTCATTTGTCGACGTTGTATATGTCATGGCATTTCGAAGCTTAATACTTCTTATCGGAATAGGAGAAGGGTCAGAATTACATAGATTGCAAATACAGAAACGGTGTATGTGATAGACATAGAGAGGACCTACCTCAGAAACGGGCGAGAATCTGTCTCGGCGGCTGAAAGACAGAAAAAGAAAAAAATGAAGCCCAAGATGACGGATGTTGTCTTTTTAAGTCTCCATTCACGCGTAGATCTCGAGCAGTCTCGTGTGATATATGCAAATTGAGTGTGCCCGAAATATTATAAAAGGCGAGTCGCTGGGAGGAGTGAGAGAAGCGTTTAAGACATGCGAATAGAAAACGTCGACGTGTATCTCGTGTTGTGAATCACGAACTCTACTCGACTCAACTTGTGACAAGCGAATCTCTGCTTGCCGTTTTAGCCAAAAAAGTTTTGTTGCTTTGCGTTAGCAGACTTCTGATACCGTGTCATTAAAGTAGTTTTTTTTTTTAATTTGCATGTTGCATTATTTTAGCGCTTCTCTTCTTCTGATGAGAAGCATTTAGCTTCGAAAACGCATGGTCTACAGAGTTTTTTTCAATGTCCCTTTACCTTTTCTAATTGTTCTGATTATGTTATAAAGTAATATACAACTTTTATTCCTCATCTTTCCTTGTATACATGTATATATATATATATATAAATATACATATATATGTATACATATATGCATACATATATATGTGTGTGTGTGTGTGTGTGCGTGTGTGTGTGTGTGCGTGTGTTAAAAGTTTTAAAAGTATGGACTGTCTGGTTCATGTTTATTTACGAGTTGATTTTATCTACTTTTATTTGTGTTATTGTTCAGATGGATCAATGTATAAATGATTAAATAAAGTCAAGCACCAAATCCTCGTACATTTGTTTATGTATCTTTCTCTACACCGTCTATAAAAGTCTATAAATCATGAGAGAATTGTATTTTATGATGTTGGTGGTGGTGGAGGTTGCGACGGTGGCTTTAGTTTACTGAATCGATGTTTCAACGAATCAAGGCGGAAAGAAAAGCGTTGCCTGTTTTTGAAGACTTCTCCATTGCTCGGTCGTCCGCTCGGTTTGACGTTAAAAGTAAAACGATGGTCGACGAATTGGACGATCCATGCCATTTGAGGTGAACCGACCGACAACATGACCCATTTCCGTAACATCTAGGTCACTAACTTTGTCTACTTTTGTTGTGGTACTTCTATTTCTTCGCCTCCTTCTCTTTACCTTTATCGTTTGCTTTCTTTTCTTACCTATTCTTTCATGTCATCCCAACATTTGCCATCTTTGTCCTCTTCATCTTTTTTTCATAATTTTCTTTTTCTTTTGCTTCAAGTCGTTTTTGTATTTTTTCAAACTCTGACGCATTCGTTTTTTTCTTCCGTTTTTTTTATTTAATTTTCTTTTTCATGTTATTTCCTGTTTTTTTTTTTAATTCTCTTCGCCTTCTTCCAGTTCATCATTTATATTTTATATTTCCTCTTTTTTTTCAAATATCGTCTATATTATTATTATTATTATTATTATTATTATTATTATTATTATTATTATTATTATTATTATTATTATTATTATTATTGTTGTTGTTGTTGTTGTTGTATAATTATTATTATTATTATTATTATTAATGTTGTTATTGTTATTATTGTTATTATTATTATCATTATTATTATAGTTGTTGTTATTATCATTATTTTTATTATTATTATTGTTATTTTTATTGTTGTTTTTGTTACTATTATTGTTATTATTATTGTTATTATTATTTTTAATATTATTTTTATTATTATTATTATTGTTATTATTATTTTTATTATTTTTATTATTAGTTTTATTATTATTATTATTTTTTTATTATTATCATTATTATTGTTATTATTATTATTATTATTGGTCTTAATATTTTTATTATTATTTTTATCATTATTATTGTTATTATTATTGTTATTATTATTATTTTTTATTATCATTATTATTGTTATTATTATTATTTTTTATTATTATCATTATTATTGTTATTTTTATTATTATTAGTGTTATTATTATTTTTATTATTATTATTATTTTTTTATTATTATTATTGTTATTATTATTGTTATTATTATTATTTTTTTATTATTATCATTATTATTGTTATTTTTATTATTATTTTATTATTATTGTTATTATTATTGTTATTATTATTATTTTTTATTATTATCATTATTATTGTTATTATTATTATTTTTTATTATTATCATTATTATTGTTATTTTTATTATTATTTTATTATTATTGTTATTATTATTGTTATTATTATTATTTTTTATTATTATCATTATTATTGTTATTATTATTATTTTTTATTATTATCATTATTATAGTTATTTTTATTATTATTTTATTATTATTGTTATTATTATTGTTATTATTATTGTTATTATTGTTGTTATTGTTATTATTATTGTTAATATTATTATTATGATTATACTATTGTAAGTGTTGTTTTATTTTTACTAGTATTATTATCATTTTTAAATTATGATTTTCATCTTAAAAATGTTATTATTATTTTATTGTTGTTATATACCTCTGTGAGATGATGATGATGATGATGATGATGATGATGATGATGATGATGATGATGATGATGATGGGGTATATATATTTTCGTGTCTGTGTGGTTTATATATTTCATCATATATAATCTCAGAAGTTTTCTTGCCATTACTATGAAGATGAATAATGAGCTGTTTTTCTTCGACAGAAACGGGACGACGTTCTTTTTTCTGCCATATTGTACTAGTGCGATAAAAACACTCATTTCTTTTACCCAATTACAATAATTTTAATGTCCTTTAGTAAAAATTTGAAGTAGGATTATTCATAGTACCTGTCTGACAGCGAAACAACGTGTGTCGACTTCAGAATGAAGATGGACGTTTCTCTCTCCTTTTATAAAAGAGCGAAGTCCACAAATGTAAAGTTATGAGCCAGGGGCGATAACTCTTACCCGTTAGAAATTCCACTTATGTAAAGTATGTTCAGGGGCGATAACTCCTGTCCACCTATACAGTACCTTACTGTTATAATAATTAAAGATTATACCGCCTAGCCCTTAACTTTTGGACCACGAGAATTTGGACAAACTTTCGTGTTATTGGTCATAACTTCAAAAATATCCAACGGATGCTTATGAAATTTAGGCGAGGCATGAGTGATGAGTATATCTATAAGTATATATGCATATTAAGTATTTTAAATGAACGTTTTTATTAAAAAGTACTTAAACTTGTCTTGAAACTACTAGCCCTTAACTTTTGGACGCTACTGTATATTCAAAACTCTGTTTTTGCCGCAATTTCTTCAATTTTCTCTGTTTTTCCAATTTTTCTCTTTACTTGTTTCTTAACTTTCTTTCCTACTTCACTCTTATTTTAATCTAGTGAAAACAATGAGACGACGACCCTTCCGTGTGTTATTATCCCAGCATGTCTAAACGAAAAAAAAACTTTTTCAAGGCAAAAACACTCCTGTACTGAGCGACACAAACCGATGAAATATAAATTAAACGAATTTTATCGCTGTATGTCGTAAAGCTTCTTATAATAAACAGCTATTAATAATAAGTTGACGAAAAGTATTTCTAAAAATACAAATGATAATCAAAAATCTAAGAGAATTGCATCAGAAGTTAGATACTTTCTGAAGCGATAGAATGATCCAACCCTTTTCCAACAAACTTAGCCACGAATTTAACATAAGTTTTCTATTTAAGATCAGAAAGATAGATCAGCTCTAGGAAGTTGTAAAACCAGGTTTATTCTTCAAGTCGACAGCCATCTATTTAAATTCGGGACTAAAATTTATTAGAAGTGCCCCAGCGCTTTTTTATTGTACGGCTTTATTTATTTATAGACAAACTTGAATAGAATTCTTTTCCACAACTGCACCGTTATTCAAGCGACAATGCCATTGAATAGGAACTGATTCTTCGTAAAATTTATAAGTAAATTTCAGTTGATTACAATGTGGAACGATAAAATTGTCGCCCTAGAAAAGACAATATGATTCCATTTCTGTTTGATAAAAACCGGAGCTCATTTTTGGTTACAGATCATCTCCTAGTTGGCCAGTTAGGTACAAATCCCAAGAGCGATAAGAGCCTTCTATCATGACTGAAAGTGATGCAATGTTCAACGAGCAAGATCGGAAGTGCGCCGCTGCATGCTATCTACTGATCCAGCACTCTTAAAATACATGGCTTGATTGCCACGAATAACCGTGACGTGTCCAGACTGATGAAAACAATGTTCTGGCCACAGTTATGGTCTTTGGTATAATTTCAAGTGAGGGGCACATCTTGCCACCTCACATCTTCGTAGGTGGCTTGAAAGTCAACACCAAAGTATATATGAATGTGCTGAAGAGTGTGGTGATTCTCTGGTGCCCTCATGTGGCCGGTGGCAGCCTCTGGGTACTGCAGTAGGACTCCCCACCGGCTCACAGGTCCAAAAGGACCCAGGATTGGCTTCAGAAGGAGTGCTACGACTTTGTACCCTTCTCTCACTGTCCCCTATCCTCCCCCGACCTGGACCTGCTAAACTATATCGTTTGGTCGTATGTCGAGAACATCACCAAAATGACCCCTTACAACACGTCAGCCCGATCGCCGTCATTCACAGATTATTCGGCGAGCTCCCGCCGACCATTGTGGAAAAGTCATGCTCCTTGTTCTTGTCCCGTATCGAGACAGTGATTGAAACTGAAGGCTGCTATATAAATTGATCTCAGCTCTACTACATAATCAAGTATCCGGAAGTGATGTTTTTCAATATAAGTTATAAAACAAAGTTGAAGTGTGGTTGCTCTACGGCGACAACTTTATCGTTTCAACCTTTACTGTCGCTCATCGCTAAAAAAAATCGATATTTACGATTCTACTATCCGTAACTAACGGAAACTTAACAACCTACCTTAATAGGTTTAACAAACGTTACCATTCAAAGTTCAGTATTGGATACAAATCGTCACATAAAAATTTTCCTATTTGAAAAACTGAACAAATTTGAAGATTACATTTATGGTAATATTGTGAAAATTCTAATCAAAATAATCGTCTACTTGTTTGCCTATCCTCCGTTATGCAACTGATAGTAAGGACGTATGTTAAGAGTAAACATCTCGCGATTAAATTGTACGAGAGACGAAATAGTTGTATTAAACGTGTTGATATATTATACGAATCCTTCTCGCCAGACTGGGTTTTTATTGCATTTTTAGGCGAAACAAATCCTTTTTGATTAAAATATCAACAGGAGTATGGCTTTTACAATAATTTATCAAAATAAGGAATTGAAACAAAAATGTTTCAGACGAAGGGGAACATGAGTAATCATATGCTTGTTTTCATAACATTCTAAGATTAATAAAACGAGAAAAAACTATTACAATAAAACTCATTTTCGAGATAAAATGACCTCTACAAAGGAGTTCAGTGTTGCTGCCAAATGGGGCCTATTGCCTCTTGGAACGAAAGAGGCTAATATGTTGGATCATATCTACAGAAACATCTTTCACAAAAAATACTCGTCTAACTGAAACCACTATCAATAATTCCCTCCATTCTGTATCTTGCCTAAACCTAAACGTAGATTCAATAAACAATCGATTTTTCTTAGAACTGCACGCCTGTAGAACTCTGTTTTGTTTTCATGCTTTCCAACTGGCTTCAATTTGGTTGTCTTGATGAGTCATCCCCGTTAAGTAATCTAATTTACAAAATTTCGACTATTTTTGAAGCCGGCCGAAACGATTACGGCGGAGAAGTACTACCTACGAATTGGCGAAATGCACCAGAAGCTCCAACCTATGTGCCCGAGATTGTTCAATATGAAGGGACCAATTTTCTTCATGATAACGCTCGCACGCATGTTGCTCAATTGACCCTGCAGAAACTGAACGAATTTAACTCCGAGACACTGCCTCATCCGCCATATTCACCGAACCTTTTGTCTACTGATTACCACTTTTTCAAGCATCTCGACAACTTTATGTGCGATCAATGCTTCAAAAGCTGATACTATGCCTTAAATTCCGGAACGTCTGATTTCTATACTAATGAGACGAATAAACTTGTTTCTTGTTGGTAAAAATGTGTCGATTCTAATGGTTCTTATTTCGATTAATAAAGTGTATTATGAACGGAGTTATGAACTTTGGAAGTTGAACGTCAAAAAGCGACATTATTTTTGCACAAGCTTCATACTGTAAATCACATTTTCTTATTATGAGTTGGGAATAAAAACAAAGATCTTGAGTTGAGTGACATCCTCCCATGTTATATTCCAGCAGTCGTTTGCCAATATGTCACGGTTTCATATTTTTTTAAAATGTTTGTTAGCGAAATAGTTCGAGGAATTTCCCGCTATGCTGCTTACTCATATCACTAAGATTCTCAAAAAAAAAAGTGGAAAATACTGTACCTAATTTGACATAAAGAAATACAAAAAGTGTTTATCATGTCATTCTGCATTAAAACTGGCCACAAATGTTCCAAACTTTGTATTGTTATCGACAACTTAATGGTTTCGCGTGTTTACTGGTTCTGTAATATTATCGAATCATCAACGCTCTGATCCCAATCTGGCATCAATTGAAATTGATGGCTCTCGGCTAGGAGAAGCCCCGTGTTTTGACAAGCTTCTGGGTTTGTCCTTTACTCCTGATCTGAAATGGAACACGTACATCAAGTCTGTTGCCAAGGTCGCTGGAAAGATGGTGGGATCCTTCTACCGCTCCAGAAGATATCTCACTACTGATGCAATTCTCTATCTATATAAAAGCCAAGTACGTCCAAGGATGGAATACTGCTACCATATCTGGGCAGGAGCTGCTAAAAACAACATATCCTGCCTTGAGAATACAAAATAGACTTCGTGGCTTAGTGGGGGATGCCCTTTTCTCTACTCTGCAACCTCTCTCCCACTGAAGAGACGTTGCGAGCCTATCCTTGTTTTATCGTTATTTCCATGGTAAGTGCTCGTCTGAACTCCAATCCCTGGTTCCCCCCTAGCCAATTATTCATGAAAAACACCCGTCTAGCTGAATCCACTGTTAAATATTTTCCCCACTCTTTATCTGTGCCTAAATTAAAACGTGAATTCCATGAACAAAGCTTCTTTCTTAGAACTGCACGCCTGTAGAACTCTGTTCCGTCTGCTAGCTTCCCACCTGACTACAACTTGGGTGTCTTCAAGTCCAACGTAAACAAATTCCTAATGAACAACCCCCTTAAGTAAACACTTCATTAAATCTCCACACTAACGTGCTGTACTTGCAATAACCCTTATCCCTGAGTAGCTTCCGGGTCTTGATAAGAGGTGACCACCGTGTAAAAAAAAATAATTTTCGACCGCTTGCACATTTTTCTACCTTGCGTATACTGAACCAGTTTTCCATCCTAATTAAGAAACTCTAAATGCCTTTAAAAGTTGCAAAATAGGCTTTGAATAAATGTAACACAACGAGTGTTAATAGGGAGGAAATGATGTATATTGATATTAAAATACGAAGATTGTGGAAGAACAGAATAGTAAAAAAAACTTTCTTAAACCATAAAAAAAGTATTTCGAAATGCATCGTTAATATGAAAAAGATTAAGACAATTGTAGAAAGAGAAAGATCCATTGTATTTAATCACGTATATATATATATATATATATATATATATATATATATATATATATATATATATATATATATATATAAAACTACTTAATTAACTCACATAAAATTAATATACGAAAGTATAGATTTATGCGTATACTTTAAGTATTTACTTCCAAAGTGTTCAATACGTAGGTAGAGCTAGGTAGTAAGTTATAAAATGTACATGGCGATTAAGCTACACTGAATAGTCCGCGTTTCATCCACTTTAGGATTATTCAGGCTTATGCGCATAAGCCTGAAGAGTCCTAGAGTGGATGAAACGCGGAATATTCAGTGTAGCTTAATCGCCATATGCATTTTATAACTTACTATATATATATATATATATATATATATATATATATATATATATATATATATATATATATGTGTGTGTGTGTGTATATATATATATATATATATATATATATATATATATATATATATATATATATATATATATATAAAAGCATTTCATCCAAGGCATGAAAATTGTTAAATAAAATGTTTTTACTATAGGCTTTAAAAATAAAGGTACAAAATTCAATTTGAAATTTAATTATCTTCAAAGTGCACTTTTATAAATTTTATAAAGTAAGGTATAAAAATTTAATTTAGATTGAATCAAAAAATTACCTTGGATTTATTTTATGTAATGTACATTTTGTTGCAATTTAAAAAAAATCATTGAAAATTTTATGTCTATATCATTAATTGCTAGAAGAAAGATAATGTTTTTTAAATTGCAACAAAATGTACATGCTTTTTTTACTTGTATCATATATTTTTAAGATTATATTTTAAAACTCTCCTTCTCTCTATTTCAGTTTGTATTTTTGTAATCCCCTCCTTGTATGATTACAGGCCAGAATATTATCTCTGTTTCAGTTTGTATTTCTCCTCACACCACAACTCATTTTTGCAACCCCCTCTTTGTAATACAGGTTTGGATAATGAGAAAATATGATTTATTTAACAAAAACTTTAAAATAACATTTGTAGATTAATATTTTTTAACTTCTTTCAGAATAGAAAATTGTAAAAATTTAATAAGGAACATATTTCATATAGGTTTCATTGACAAATATTCAATACATAACGAGAAAAATAGAGATGAAAATTCCAAAGGGACTGTATAATTGGTTACGGTCAGTAGTAGTCCTCGCCAGCGAAAGTCTTTGTTATTGTTATTCTATTATTATTATTATTTAAAACATTTTGTGTCTTGCTCTTTCGCGCGAGGACTAATATATATATATATATATATATATATATATATATATATATATATATATAAATTAAACATTTATGTTTAAATGATTATTTATAGCCTATGTCAAAAGATTACCTGTCAAATATAATCTAAAATACAAGCACTTAACGTGATTTTTGTAACAGAACCATCTTCTTCGTCTAATTTGACATGCATAGTTTCAGTTATTTTTCTTTCTCACATAACGGATAGAATAAGTCTTATTCAAAGGTTAAGGGAGTTAAAGATAAAGTATCAAAGAGTTCGAAACATACAACCCTTTTTAACATTTACCTCCACACTTTAGCTTCTATCAGGACAAAATTTACACGCATGTTAGTAATAATGGAATATTTATTATTTAATGACAATAAGATACGCTGTCATATTTAATCATTGGTTTATGCGCCTAGAATAATTACCTTACTGAAAATAAACTTGTTCAAATCGCCAGAAAAAGTAGAGGCCGGCAATCTATACAAGGTTTTGAAGTGCACCAGTCGACATATTTCGTCTAGCCGACATAAACGACGAAAAGACTTGATCGATAATACAAATAATAACTCTATATGGTGCCCTCCCCTATCTATAGACACAGAGTTGTCGATTTATCCAACGATTGACTGCAGGAGAACAGTCTCATGCCGTCTATTTTTTTAAAATAGACTTCTTGATACGAAGGACTGCCTACAACAATAAGAAAGAGAAAAGTTTTCATTTGTGTGAGTCATCGAATGGATGGCACGGATTATGAATGTTAGTCTATTTTGGAGGTTGAATAAAGAAAATGTCTTTCGGTTTTGGGTTTGGATGGTGTCTAGCTGGCTGGTTACATCTTTTTTGTTGGCTTGCATAGATAATACTTATATTGGAGTGAGTTCAAGTACGACGCCGGAAAAGAGTAAGTACAACAAAAAGAAAATGACAAAAAATGAAATGCGTAGACCAATATAATAGAAGAATTAACGAACTCAGTCGTACACCGAGGATGGCTGAACACACGCACAATAATATATGTATATCCATATGCATTATATCTATCTATCGATATATATATATGCATGTATATATAAATGCATATATTTATACATATACATTATAGGGTGTTTATTAGATAAATATATTTGTTACATATGTGCATACATGACTCAGTTGAATCCCAATTCAAAGAGACAACCTCATCAGACCAAAAAAGGAGTGATATTAGAAAAGAGAGTCGAGATTTCAATCGTTTTTTTTATAAAGTACATGAAAGAAAGTGGGGTCTACATTTTGTTATTGTGAGTAGTAGAGGTTTTGGAAAGATGTGTGCTGAAGAAAAGGAATGTGGGGTGGGTGGAGAAAGAGAAGGAAGTACAACCATGTGTCGCAGAAGTGAGGTATTGTATTATTTTAACTTAGCCGGTTGTGTATTAGTTTAAGTTTTCCATGTGAACTGAAGTAATATTATCCGCTCATCGCTGTAAGTTCCCCATCTTACGGCTTTAAGGTTGTTGTTATTTTTTTTCTGGCGGCGATATCATTATTCATCTAATTTATTAATAAACATTATTAATTTAATTTTGTATTTGTTCCTTTGTTTGTCGTTTAAAAATCATGCATGTATTTGTTTATTTATAAAATGTATTCATGTTGTCAAATCCAAGAGTAGTGAACAAATATGCAGACTCATTTAAATGATTTAAATATAAGTGGTATATTGGTAATTATATTTTCCACGCTACCGCGGTTTCTGAAGTAATTACACTGACAAAAATTTTCATATCTATATATAAACTTAATTTCTATGAGTGTCATTCTTCCATTTGAGGTATTTATTATTTCTCCAATACTAGAATATAAATATATTACATAAGTTCATATGCTTCATTATAGGGATAGGTTTTCCTGGCCACATACATGCAACATGTGCATACTAGCATATGTTAGTGGAACATAGTCTGTGCTAGTGGAACCTTCCCATCTCAAAGCCCACAAGTTAGAGTACTTAGTTATGTGGCTGGTTACCTTATGTAAGGTTGCTTTACGACAATACTTCTCGTGGGTATATATCAACATTCAAATTAAAAGCGTGTTAGACCCATAGATTCTGTAAGTAAATCCTTTTCGCACATTTAATTATTAAGTATGCAAATTGCACTCATCTTTATCCAGTTCGTGGCATATTGCGCTTCCTTTCCTTTAGTTTAGTATTAAAATGTAAATGGTGTTGACGGATAATGAGAGAATGCCCCCTTCCTTAATTTTGCTACATTATTTAAGGAAGCTCATTCGTCGGCATTTTCCGGTAAGTACAGTTATTATAAGAGGTGTGTGGGATTTAGTAAAAATAGTTAATAATTTGTGAGGTATCGGGACTACTTTCTATTCATTTCACTCTTCCTATAATTCATTAATTAGTTAATTAATTAATAAAGATTTTGGCTATTACTACTATTAGGGGATCGCTATTAGTTTTTTTACATCCTCATTAAAGCGTAGCTTACATAGTGTTATCAGCTTATAGAGAATTCTACTTTTACTTTTAATTTTCCAGGGTAGTTTTATAACTCTGCTAAACATAAATAACAGGGTGAAGTTAATGAACTACACATTTTAGGAGGAACATTTACATCTAGCAAACCAATATATAGAACAATTATACATATATGTATATATATATATATACATACATTATATATACATATATTTATGTATGTATATGCATTATACATATATACTATCTTTCTCTGTCTATATATAAGTTTATAATCTAACGTTCGTCTGTGATGTATATCCGTGCAAATATCAATATGTGTGTTTCTTTTTTTTTTTTAAATTTGCCACTGCGTGAAAACGTAAAGAAGCATTCATGCTTGGGCATCACTGTCCGATAACATATACATAAAACATACATAAGAAAGTAAACACCCCCCATATATATATATACACGACATAATCACGTTGAAACACCGGTTCCCACCAGATCACCGAAGTTAAGCAACGTTGAGCCTGGTTAGTACTAGATAGGTGAGAATTTGGGAATTCTAGGTGATGTATGTCTTTTCCGCTTATCTCGGCATTGTTTCCAGTTGTTCTTAGCCCCCACTTGCTACTGGTATTCAACAATGTCGACTCTATGGAGGGGTGGTCGGATTATGGAAGTTTTGCCACAAATATCTCACGCGCAGGCACTCTTACTATGGGTATTCATAGTCTGTCCAGAGTTAAGGAAGCCATATATATATATATATATATATATATATATATATATATATATATATATATATATATATATTGAGGCAGGGAGAGAAACGTTGATTCGTCAAGTGTTTTTATATAGTACGTTTTTGACGCGATGCATGGTTAATCTGCTCGATTTTGTTGACAGCACATTTATTCTTAAATAGACTTATAATAAATAGACATTTGAAATACTAGACGCATAACTAATTAAAACAAAAAAATACTATTAATAAATTAACTTTACCAATAGTATTAACGTAATGACATATTTATAAAGTTAATAAAATAATTTACCAATGAAAAAATGTAAACGTTATTAAGAATATATATATATATATATATATATATATATATATATATATGGAATATGTCGAAACTCATTACACGATATTCTGCAGAGTTTAACACTCTTTTCTTAGAAAGTGCAGCTTATTCAGCACTTGAAGCTTGAAGATTGTCCAATATGTAGTTCAAATGCGAAAACATGTCCGAAATGACCCCAGATTTCTGCAAAAGTTGATTTTGCCGGATGAAACCATTTTAATTTAAATGGATTCCTTAACAAAAAAATACAGATTTTGGGGCTATTCATTAAAAGCTGTTGCATCCCGTAAAGTACACTGTATGGTGTGCAGTAAAAAGGGGAAAAGATTATTGGGTTTTATTTATTTATTTATTTATTTATTTTACTTTATTTTTTTGAAGATCAAGAGGAAAATGTTCTCACTTTTACTGGAGAGAAATACTGGACTATCATTATAGACTTCCTGCGCCCACAAATTCAGATTAGGTCTTAATTATGGTTCCCCCAAGATGAGGTGACGTCACATACGGTGGGAAACACCATGGAGTTTCCCAGGCAATGCTTCGACAACATTAGATCTCGCTATAGAAATGCCAAATGGCCACGACTTTCCCCAGACTTGAATACCTCCAATATTATTTTTGTGGGGATATCTTAAAGAAGGAATCAATGTTTACAAACCCCAAATTCCGCAAGAATTGAATGAAAACGTTAGGAACGAAATAGGAGAGTTTAAATCTCAATCCAGACATTCTACAATCTGTCATGAATAATCTTTTGGAAGACATATGCAAATCTGTACATGGGAAACATTTAAAAGACAATTTAATAAATAAAGGTTGTTTTAATTTTGATTGTTTTTTAATTTCCCAATGTCTTAGTCAGATTGTTAACATACATAAAGACATCATTAAAAATGAAGACTATTTAAGTTCAAAACTCTTCAGTGACTATTGAGATACACAATATAAAACATCTGTATGAGAAAATGTTTGTTTTATTCAAGTAATATTTAATATGTGTTTTTCATTAGCTATAGATCATATTTTCCTTAAATCCGTGTAAATATCATTATATCTGAGTTGAAAACTTCGAAACAACAAGTCTTTATTTCTCATTAAAACATTCAATACAATACATCTATTATTCTCTTTTGCGTGTTGTACATCGCTTTCATACATCGTCGTAAACACTTGATCATACCCGCTGGTAAAAAAAAAAAAATAACTTAATATCAGAGAAATTACTTCGTACTGTATATATATATATATATATATATATATATATATATATATATATATATATATATATATATATATATATATTTAGGTTCTTGATAAGTTTTCGAAGCCTGTAATTTGTTCGGTTCCATATTTTTCTTGTCTTCCAGTCTCCCATATCAAGACATACTGTGTTAGTCTATAAATAAAACAGTGGATGTGTGTCTGGGTGTGAAAATATTTAACCGCTAAACTTCCAAATAACTAGTCATATGGTGCTGTAATTAACAGGGAATAGTGACCATAAACACAGAAAAGTTTATAACAAGTAAAATCTGTCTTTGAATCGATTATTAACCCGTTCAGGAATATGTTGGTAGGTTGAAATACAAAATGTGAATTTCTAGTTGGGGACTCATTTTATTACTTTTACGAATGCGCAAATGTATTCATAGCAAGGGGTGGTTTAATTTTTAACCTTTAGTAGTATGTGTCTAAAACGCAAACTGAAGAAAAGGCGGCTGGGGCTCGAAATGGTTTGGGTTCGAATCTAGCTTATGGCACGGACTTATGTTATTTTTTCAAGTTTTGGAATTAGAACTATATGTCTAATACGTAACAGAAAATTGGCTCTATAATAATAATTACGAAATATGCAATGATTAAAATATATAAAAGCGTATGTTACGACTAGATAACTCCACAAATTCTATTATCGTATGTTTTCAGATTTATTTGATTTATTTCCTGCAGTGTTTTGTTCTTGTTTGTTTATGTGTCGGTTTTGCTATCTTCATATAATCTTTCAGTAGCATGACAAACTCTCTTCTTTTGACAGTTTTCCTCCTGCCTATACATACATAAATATATAAATATATATATTAATAGATAGACATTATAGCACATACACAGAAGTATATATATATATGAATGTATGTTGTTCACGAGTATTGGTATCTGTATGTGCGCATGCGCCTGCATGTATGCGTGGGGTGCAAGTATGCCTGAATCAATATGCGCATATGAGCCGTATGGGGACAGGGGCGTCGATGTCTTCATGTATCTGTGTATGAGCGCATCCATGCCTACGCACGCGTACCCAAATTTTAGCACCTTAAAGAAAATTTGACGCAAGCGAGAGCAACGCGGGTGCCTATGCATGCAAACGCACATATGTGCATATATTTGCACGCGAGGGCGGGGATGTATGTGCACACGTGACCGTTTCTTTTAAGTATATATGTGTGTACGTGACACCTCAAAAGCTTGTGGACCAGATATCATCCCGGCTGTGCTATTAAAAAAATGCTCTGCCGAGGTTGCTCCAGTTCTCTCCAAACTTTACAATAAATGCCTTAACGAATCTTGTTTTCCCGACTGCTGGAAAACCGCCTCTGTGGTACCAGTCTTCAAGAATTCTGGTGAAAGAACTGACCCACTAAATTATCGCCCCATTAGCCTCTTCCCGCTTTTCGCCAAAATATTTGAGTCCTTAGTTAATCAAGTCCTAGTCCAGCACCTAACAGCTGCTAAACTCCTGACTGACAAACAATATGGATTCAGGCAAGCCCGTTCAACAGCAGATATCTTAACTGTAGTTTCTGAACGTATATACCGTTCATTGGATAAAACAGGGGAGGGTAGAGCGGTAGCCCTTGATATATCTAAGGCTTTTGACAGGGTATGCCACGATGGTCTTCTAAGGAAAATTAGATGATATAGAATCACTGGAAGAATTCATAATGTAATTAAATCTTTCTTAAGTAATAGAAAAATCAAAGTTGTCCTCGACGGTCGTACACCTAAACAATATGACATAAATGCGGGAGTACCTCAGGGGTCTATCCTTGGACCTCTATTATTCCTGATATTCATAACTGACCTCCCTGATAAAATTGTTTCGGAGATGGGCATATTTGCCGATGACACCACTCTCAATAACAGATATGAGGGGAAAACTAATGAACACATATCCAAGGAAACGGCAGAAACACTAGAGCATGACCTCCAATCTGTATTGGAATGGGGACAAAAATGGTTCGTCACATTCAATGCTGCTAAGACTAAGCTTGTTTCCTTCAATAACTACAAGAAGCCTTCTCTAATCGACGAGATGTTGCATCCCTCTGCCTGTTCTACAAATACTTTAATGGTGAATGCTCTGACGAACTGCAAACACTTGTACCTCCCCGACGTAACTACCCTCGACAAACCCGACAAACTACTAAGTCTCATCCCTTTACAGTAGAGATCCCTAGGTGCAAGAAAGCCTTTTACTCCAATAGTTTATTCCCCAGAACTGCGGGTCTTTGGAACTCCCTTCCGGGATTCTGCTTTCCCAACTGCACTGATATGCAGAAGTTCAAGTGTAATGTTAACAAACATCTTTCTACTCATCTCCCTTCATAATGACCCCGCTAATTAAGTCCCTGATAGTAGCCCCTGCTTCAAAAGTGCACTGTGCCTTGTTTGGGGTGAAAATTGAATAAACTTTTTTTTTTTTTTAAATGTGTGTACCCGTCTCCGCGACCGCTAGCTACCCCTCTCCAAACAATTATCAACAAAATAAAAACTAAAAATAAATAAACCAAATCATAGTCCCATCCCCGCCTCCAAACATAAGAGAACACCCAACAGGTCAAGACATACTTACCAAGAAATCATCTCATCAACGAGACGCATAAAAACTTTAACATTAAGACTCGAATTTTAAAGTAACCCCTCCTCCCACCCCCACATAACCCCTTCCCCTCTATGTATCCCTATGCCTTCAGCCACACCAGAAATTAACTTCCCAGATCCTCCCCCACAAGTTCCTTAAACCCCAAAACTAAAACATTACTGACATACCAAGCGCCCTCTCCCACCTTCCCCCCTTATTCCCTTCCGCTCTTTCTTCCGCCCTCCTCGCATCCCCCTGACCTCATTCACTCTTTCCCTCTTTCATCTCAAAATAGCGAACATTTCTGTAAAAGTCTGAGGAAGCTACAGACGGGCAAAAAAACGGCCGAATAGCTGAAACAATAATGTAACTTAACAGAAAGATACGGTAATAAAATATATAACGCATGTTTGCTCTACAACAGTATTGAGCACTTTCTTCAGTTTTTATTAATTACCATTTCCACTATATATATATATATATATATATATATATATATATATATATTTATATATATATATATATATAAAGGCTAAATACAGACCAAAAAGCATAATGAATTTAAAAAATAAAAAATGAAAATAAAGGTTAGCTAACCAGGTTTCGTATCTCAATTATAAAAGCTAAATCGAGGAAAATACGATTTAAAACAATCACAAAAGTCATGAATATGGCGGGGGTAGGAGAAAAAAAAGAACAAAACTAAACGGGGGGGGGAAATTACATAGAGAATAAATTAAGTGCTAGAAGATTTTCTTTTTGCTTGCAAAGAGAAAGTCTCAATGACTTAATAAAAAGAGTCTGTAATTTTTTCAAATGATGGGGGGAGTGCGACTTACTAAGGATCGTAAACATGTCAACACTGAATTTCGTGGCAGACGCATGATTATTTATTAGATGGTCGCAAATCTCAGAACGATACATATTACTCAAAACATCCGAAGGTGAAAAATTTGCATAACGAATCTTTGAAGGCACATGCTGTTTCAAACGAAAATCTAATCTTTGCGATGTTCGCCCAACATAGTGCGCACTGCAACTACATTAAAATAAATAAATAATAGAATTATTATGGCGGGGGGAGAGCATCTTTGCGAATAGACGACAACATAGACCTAGTTGAAAAAACAACACACGGGTTCGATGCAAAATAACACAGTTGCACAGACAAAGAAATTTGCTTGGCTAATCGGTCACTGATGTTTCCTAGCCAAGGTAGACGTAGGTACACAGGACATCTATTAACTATAATTTCTGTAGGTTTATGACAATTAGAAACTTTATTATTGATAGTAGTTTCAACAATATCCAAATGGGTAACCATTATTACAAAGGGTCTTAGTGATAAATTTGAGCTTGTAATCCAAATTAACTTCAGAACGAATCATCAATCACCTATGTGCTAAAGTTTTGATTAAATTATATTTTTGGTTTATAGGGCAAAAAGAGTTCCAACGCGTATAGAGACCCGTAAAAGTTGGTTTACAATAAACAGAAGTAAGAAAACACGAGGATGTATTGGACACAAAAACATCCAAAAACGGAAAAGTAGAATTCGTTTCCTTGTCTATCGTAATAAATAATAATTATTATATATAATATATATAATACTGAATATAAGGACTGGATAAACGTTATTAAGGGACACAAAAAAGCATCCGCGTTTGTCTCGTTGTCAAATAAGCAGAAAGTGTCGTCAACGTAACGAAAATAAATGGCTTGTTTGCATAAACCAGACAATAGACCGTCTTTTTGAAAACCCACAAAGATATTAGCCAACACTGGTCCCAATGGGGAACCCATGGCCGCACCATCCGTCGGTCTGTACATAATATCGTTGAAACTGAATTCTACCGACATGGTGGCGAATTTCATCAATTCTACACAAATATGTTCTGATATTGGGGGAGTCGGAAGTTTATTCCGATATAAAGCGTCAGCCCAAATATTAATAGTCTCTACCAATGGGATGCAAGTAAAAAAAAAAACTGGAAATATCGAAAGAATCATAAATTTGACTGAATGAGTATAATTTTGTATAAAGTTAGCAAAGCTAAAAGAATCTTTAATACAATATGAACTATAAAGTTCCAAAAAAGGTTCTAAAATAATTGTCAACCATTTTGCTAGCTTATGTTGACAAGACCTTATCATAGATAATATGAATTTCAACGGTACCCCTTCTTTATGGGTCTTAGGAACACCATACTAACGAGGGCGAATTGAACCAGTAGAACGAATTAAATCAGAAATTAAAGTGGGAAGAACGCCACTTTTGACCCATTTGACAAGTTGTTTTTGGAACTTGGTCTCGATAGAAACAGTAGAATCATGAGTATCTACCGGACCACATTTAACAAATTTAGAGTTTCTAATTTTCATAAACCCAAAGAAATTATAACTAATAGATGTCCTGTGAACCTACGACTACCTTGGCTAGGTAACATCAGTGACCGATTTGCTAAGCAAATTTCTTTGTCTGTGCAACGGTGATATTTTGCATCGAACTCACCATATTCATGACTTTTTTTGTTTGTTTTAAATCGTATTTTCCTTGATTTAGCTTTTATAAGCGAGGAACAAAACCTGATTAGCTAACTTTTATTTTCATTTTTATTTTTTAAATTAATTATGCTTTTTGGTCTGTATTTAGCCGTTATAAAATTCTGTACCCCCCGGAAAAAAATTTCAAATATATATATATATATATATATATATATATATATATATATATATATATATATGTGTGTGTGTGTGTGTGTGTGTGTGTGTGTGCGTGTGTGTGTGTAAACAATTTTACTAAATACAGCCAAATCTTAAAACCTAAAATTGAAATTCCTCCCCCTTCCTCCCCTTACCCCACCCTTTTATCTCCCCCTTCCCCTTTCTATATAACTACAGCTTCACACACACCTAGCTGAATTTACTACCCCCCACACACACTACAATCTAATGTATTTTAAACTTCAAAACTTAATTATTGTTGATCTCCGGCTCCCTAATTTTCTCTTCCCCTCTTTCTTTTTTCCTCTTTTTTTTTCTCTCGTATTTTTTTTCTGTCGTATTTCTTTTAAAATTGTTCTTCCAAATAATAATAGCCATTTCTGTAAGGTCTTACGAGACTGTTGGATTGTAAGTATGATCCGGCAACCGAAACATATGTAACTGAACAGATAAAATAAGGTAATAAAAAATAAAACGCATATTTGCTCTGCAATAGTATTTAGCACTCTCTTCAGTTTTTACTAATTTCCATTTTTACCATATATATATATATATATATATATATATATATATATATATATATATATATATATATATATATTGTGTGCGTTGCACGGTTGCTCAAGTGGCAGGGTACATTCATTGGATTCAGCAGATCTGCGTTTCGAATCCCGAGTTCGGATGTCTTCAATTAATCAGCTAAAATGAGAGCGAACTCGATTCTTGAACTTCCGGTTTGTTAGCTTTCATGACTCGCGTGAGCTGTGACGTTCTTTTTGTAAAATAGTTCAGTTATTCAAAGTAAACAATGAAAAACACAAATACAATATTAAAAATAAAATATTTTAATATAAAATAGCATAGACTAACATTTGTCAAATAATAAAAAAGGCAGATGAAAGTTTTCTATGTAAATTTAATTGTAATTATTTTATGTTAAAAATACGGTTCGTTTGTAAAGAGATTGAAATAAATAACAGTGATTAAATTTTCTTCATTTATTGTTATAATTACCAAAAATCCTTTCTTACTGGTAGTTAAATAATTCGAATTATTATAAGTATGTTGTTTATCCGGATAATAATAGAATGTATTAATCTGAAAATGTCTTTTTTCGCACATACATTTTAAAGAATGAATGTGTTCAAAATAATACAATAATTTGTTACAGTGGCTCAAATATGCTGAGTTTACATCTACGGGGATTTTGTCATCGATCGTATAACGTGATACCTCGACACAATATAAACATAAAACTATACCTTATATATAAGGCGAGACACAGATAGTATGGGAAAATATAAGAATTGAGTGGTTAAATAGCCAATAGTCAACTGTTCTACACTTTCCGAGTATAATGTTCGGAGTTTAATTCGACACACTGCTGTTAAAACTCGCATCTCAAAAACTCGCGACTCCACATTTCGCAACTCTGAAAAATAAAATCTTGCTCGTCCAACATCCAACTCCAAACTGAAAAATAAGCCATTTTATTCAGAATCGCATATCAGGTGAGGAGATCTTATTCATATAACCATATTTTTCTTTTCTTTTCTTTTTGTTTTGCAACGGCCATAACAGGTTACATAAAAACAGGTTTGTACCAATTTTTCCGATATTTAATCAAATATAGACAGGTACTTAATTATTTATAGCGATAGAATAATTGTGTGCTTTAAATGTAAACACACATTGATATATGTGCATATAATAAGGGCATTTGATTTATCTATTTATTAGACATTATACATTATTTTAATATATTTTTTCTGTATTATCGGTTTCACGAACACACTAGAAGCTGAACCTGAATGATTAAAGGCAGAAACTGATTAGCATGTAAGATACGTCGTTTTTAACAGTGCAGCTTCTGTTTATTAAATTTCCGTGAAACTGAGAGTAGCGATGGTGAATCAATGTAATGTATATCGCCTATAAAATATATTTTTGAGCACGTTTTTTTATAATTCATGTAACACCGAATCACAATATATTTGATTTCATCTTCATTACACACACACGCACGCATATATATATATATATATATATATATATATATATATATATATATATATATATATATATATATATACAGAGAGAGAGAGGATGGGAGAGAGATAATTAAATATTATTACGCGTATAATATATACATTTTATGTATGCCATAATCTAATATATAAACAGCTATATGTTTGTCTGTATGTCTCTATATTCAAAACTATCTCTTCCGAAACTAAAATCGGTGTTAGGGCTTGTAATTATTTGAGTTTTTATGAACCGTTTTTTATGGGACTATAGCCGATTAAACTTGTTTTTAAGGGATCAAAAACGGGTCAAAATGGAAATGTCGTTGAACATATTGTACAGTGATCTTAGGTTATATCTAATTTTTACTTTTTAGTCGGTTTATATACGTGTCACGTGGGTAACTATTCGATACAAGTCCTGTAGATGATGAATTCTCAATGGGTAGCTGTTCTGTATAGTTTTTTTTTTACATAGGCATCACCACTTATCAAGGCCAAGAGGCCACTCAACGATAAGGGTTAAAGAGTGTACAGTAGACATTAGACAATATAGTAATCATTAGTAATGAAAATTTGGTAAATTTGATAACTTATATAGAACGGCTCATCAAGAACTTATTTACGTTAGACTTGAACACAATCATATTGTAGTCAGCCGGAAAGCAGGAAAACGGAAGACAATTCAACAGGCGAGCAGTTCTAAGAAAGAAACTTTTTTCATGGAATCTACGTTTAGGTTTAGGCACAGATAAAGAGTGGGGGGAATTATTGATAGTGTGTACAGCTAGACGAGTGTTTCTTGTGAAAGTTTGACGAGGGGGACCATAGATTGAAGCTCAGTTGAACACCTTCCATGAAAATAACGATACATCAGAGACAAACTCGCAACATCTCCTCTGTGAGATAAAGGTTGCAAGGAAGAAAAATGGACATCTCCTACGAGGCTACGAAGTCTATTTTGAACTCTATCAAGGCAGGACAAGTCCTTTCTAGCAGCTCCTGCCCAGATGTGCCAACAATATTCCATCCTTGGACGTACCTGGCTCTTTTATAGATGGAGAATAGCATCAGCAGTGAGATATTTACCGGATCGATAGAAAGATCCCACCATTTTTCCAGCGGCCTTGGCAACAGATTTGATGTACGTGTTCCATTTTAGATCAGGAGTAAAGGTCAAGCCCAGAAGCTTGTCAAAACTTTAGACCTCCTGAAGACGAGAGTCATTCATTTCAATCGATGCCAGATGTGTATAAGAATGTTTATGATGCAAAGAGAGAAGCTTGGTTTTAGATGCATTAAAAGTAACCAGCCACTCCTTTCCCCATTGTACTACGTGCTCAAGATCAGAGGAGAGAGAATTGGAGAGAACTTGGTCGTTTACTGTCTTAGATGTGGTACCATAAATGGTAGTGTCGTCAGCATAAATGTCTACAAATGATGTAAGGATGTGATTTGGAAGATCATTAACATAGATCAGGAAAGGAGTTGGGCCCAGGATGGACCCCTGAGGGACACCGGCATTAATACTGTGAGCTTCTGATTTTTGCCCCTCAACTACTACTCTTATGAACCTATCAGAAAGAAATGATTTAATAATTGAGAAGACATTTCCAGCTATACCATAGCTAGAGATCTTATGAAGTAAACCTTTATGCCATACCCTATCAAAGGCGTTAGATATGTCAAGAGCAATTGCCCTAGAAATGTGGCCTCCGTCGAGAGATTTGCTAATCCTATGAGATATAGCTGTAAGCACATCTGCTGTAGATCTAGCAGAACGGAAACCATATTGAGTGTCACTAAGAAGGTTATTTTTGTTGAGATGGCTGATTACTTCTGTATTTAACACAGATTCCAACAACTTACTCATGACGCACAGGAGAATTATTGGCCTGTACTGAGAGGGGGATGAGCGATCACCTGAATTCTTAAATACAGGGCATACTGATGAGATTTTCCAGGGAGATGGGAAACTATTCTCCTTATAATTTGACCTTATAATTTTGCAGGCCAAGAGAAAAATATCTTTCTAGTTATGGCACGTAAAACATGTGCTGAAATGCTAAAGCATTCAATATTCTTAGAGGGCAATTCTGGTTTCAAATTTGTTGATAGCAGAACATGGTTCAATTTGATACGTCAGTTCTTATCGTTTTTGTATCTAAGTAGAATGTACCAATTTTCAGCGATCATACCTCTATTATATATAAAACATATTGCAACAAACCTATTATGTCAGCATCAAGAAATACATACCAACAGAGATGGTATTTAAAATTAGTATACAACGAAAATGCTTTTCTTAGATAAGGATTGAAGACCAACGAAATTATATCTATTAAATAAACAAAGCGTAACAGATTATAAAACACTATTCTATAACTATTAACTGACTAACGAAAAATGTTATTCTACATGTGAGTAAGGAATCGACGGAAATCTGCTTTATTATCATTATTGGTACATCTGTTTTAATATTAAGTGTTGTTTGCACAACGTGTTGTATTGTTCTCATAAAAGGGGCACCGTGTGTGATCGTCTAAATGTTGCTGTCTATTTGTGATATATTCATATTTTATTGTTCATATGCTTTTGTATGTGTGCGTGTGTGTGTGTGTGTGTGTGTGTGTGTGTGTGTGTGGTCCATGTACTTTAGTCATACCTTAACTTCATGCGTCGTTGATCAACCTGGAATTCATCTTGTTCTTGGAGGGGAGACTGGAAACCTGTTTTGGACGAATATTCATTCACTCCAAGAAGATGAATTGGTTTTATATAGTTTTTTATTCACCTTCCAGATGTCGATCGCAGAAGAATGGAAAGTGAATGTCTTTGCTTGCGTGCTTGGTTCTTATTTTCACACACATCAGCGTCCCCCTCCATTGAAGGGGAGGGGACGACTTGTTAAGCCGTCTGCTCTTCCCTATGTCCAATCCCAAACAAACTGACTCCAGCTAACCTGATCACGAGACTATCACGAAGATCCGATCAGCTGACCGTCCCTTC
The DNA here is from genome assembly GCF_053919585.1 of Euprymna scolopes. NCBI lineage: Eukaryota > Metazoa > Mollusca > Cephalopoda > Sepiida > Sepiolidae > Euprymna > Euprymna scolopes. Next base: position 7,822,980 of record NC_136504.1, read on the forward strand.
CGGTAAAACGTGTCTGCAAAATAATTTACCGTATTTCTTTCTTATGTTCAACCTATTTCCTAACAGACATGGTATAGTGGACCAAGTACTTGATGAATTTCTAGTGGCAAATTATATTCCTCTCGTGATGGAAGATTCAATTTTCAGAGAAGATTAAACTAAAGTACAATTGCGAATTGCTTAATATCTTACCAGGTCATGGCTGACCGGATAAGAACATGTTACTTCGGTAGGTTAAAGAACAGGTTCCCTTCGAAATTCCAGAATTCAACAGTAATGGTTCCCGTGTTTGACAGAAAGGTTCCCGAGTTCGGCGAAGAAACGTCGAAAGATAATCAGAGGTTACATCGGATGAAACGTTGTGAAAATGACACTCAATATGAGGACGCTAATTTAAATAATCCAAATAATTATAATTATCAATTCTTAACTAATCACGTACAAAAGACATAAGGTTAATTCTATCTAAAAAAAGATAACATACCGATGGAAATGTTATGTGCAAATAAGAATAAGCAGTGATTCGCAGAGAACTTTTTCAGCGCAGGTGCTAAAGAGAAAGAATACGGTAAATATATGTCGCTGGCGCACAGCTCTATAATCCATTCCTCTGTAAAGGGCACTTTAAAAACAGGTGTTAAATAAGCAGGTGCTTGGGTACTCGTAGCACCCCCCTCTGCACGTTCCTAATAATGACAGACCTAGATGGCAGATCGACAGACAAATCTTCCCATCAAGATGACTGGACATGAAATAAAAATTGGGGGGGGTGCAATCAGTTTACAATTGATATGTGATCGATCAGCCATTATCTTCCCGTCGGCCATTTTATACCCTTATTTTCACACATCTTTCTTGTAAAGTTTTTTGTTTTGTTTATTTTATTATCGTCTGCTTTTTTACTTGAGCTGATATCAATCGACAAAACTGTGCAGTCGAATTGTTTTGCGTGATTGGTAATAAATAATACGTGTATTTTTTCAGTTTCCGTCTATTCCTTTTATTTTTTTCTCAGTATTTTTGCCTTCTTCCTTCCCGTGTAATGTTGAGATTATTTGATTTCATGTTTAAGCAAAGCACTGTGCTGACCCCGGACAACCGTAGCGATAACTGGCGTAAAAACCAAACCTTTTGTATTCATTGCAATCAGTTCTATTTTCTTTTTATTGCCGCTATGTTAATGTCTATGGTTTGTGAAAGCAAATATTGTGCAATGTTGATGAAAGGACAAACAACTTAGATTATATCTTCGTAACTTATTTATCCGCGTTTGACTAATAAATATTAAGATGTTGAATGAGAACAAAGTTTCGTTTGTTGAAGATTAGCTATGATAGAAGCAATACGGCACTTTTTAGTTTAAGTTCGATGACATTGTGTAGCGAACTCCCTGGCTTTGAAAGAGGTTATTTAGGAGCGTTTACTATGAACCGGAGTAAAAAATATTTTTAGCAAATAAAAAAATAAATTTATATATATATATATATATATATATATATATATATATATATATATATATATATATATATATATACTAGCATGGATACCCAGCGTTGCCAGGGTCGACATGAAGTTAGGTTTGGCCACACCTGCTATACTAAGAATATTTTTTTCATTATTATATGTCAACTCCATCGTATCAACAACAACAAATTCAAAAATAAAAGAACGAATGAAAACACGAAAATTTACCCCCCCCCCACCCGAAAAGAATTACGTGGCAAACTCTCCATCAGATATTTCGGCAGAAGAGATACGAAGAGAAGTTATTCTTCGGATATTGAGCACCTTTCTATGACTATATTCCAGTTTACGCGAATTTCTTTCATGCTACCTCAGTCTAGAAAGATGTGTTCCCCAAGGTATGTTGCAACGAAAACAAACTGTAAATAATACAGTTTAAAATATACTAAAGTAGAATTTGTCTTAACGGAATGTTTATGTCATAAAAATGATGAGTTATGACTTATTGTGTTATGAAAAGAAAAAAAAAATAGTTACGATGTCAAAAAATATGTGAAGAAAAAAAAACTGGTAAAAAAAACGTAAATGAATTTTTTTTGTTTGTTTTTGTTTTAAATACTGAATCGTAATTGAATTGTCTGTTTATTTTAAAATAAAAATTCACTGGAACACAACGTTAATTGCGAAATCACGGAAAGTGTTTTATTTAAACTAATTCCCAAAATAATGCTTGAAAGTGTTAACTTTTAATATCCGCCGAAAAAGAAAAAAAAAACAAATAAAAAAGAACACCATTCGTGCCTAAGGGAAATAACTCAAAGAGATTCAGAAAAAAATCGATGTCGGAAAAATAAATTAAACATGTTACCAATGTAAATCCAATTTAAATAATAAACTTAAATAGAACATTTAAACTAATTCAATCACTATATCACTATAAACAATAACTAATACACCGCTATTTAATAAAGTCGATTTTTCGTAATGTGATATGCAAATGAAGCCACCTCTTTAATCTTATATTTTGCAATAATCATAGGATATATAGGTATGAATAATAAGATAAACTGATAGAGTTTTATTAATCGACCTGTGAACAAACAAGCAAACAAACGGGAATACGAATTTATATATATATATATATATATATATATATATATATATATATATATGTGTGTGTGTGTGCGCGTATTTTTCTATTAATATATTTTCTAATAATATATACCAATCCTTATTTTAAAAGCTCAATGTGATTACATAGCAACATAGTTAATAAATGACAAAAAGTTATATTCCAAAATTCATGATGTTGCTCATCTTATTATTTATTCTTTTAATTCAGTTGACTTATACCATTCTTGACAGTATCTGTTTTGTAGCACAAAATCTATCACTTAATTAGCATATCATCAGTTAATCTATTATGTCCTTAACTCACCAGAAGAAATAGCAACAATCAACCCGTCAAAAGGAATTGAAGTGTGATTTGACGTGATTAAATGTTTTTGTTTAAAATTCAATATGGCGTAATTTGAAAAATATAAAGGTTTTTGCAGCTTCTCTTCCAATTCTCGGATTTTAATCATGTGAAATAACACTTCAGTTGCTTTTGACGGATTGGTTGTTGCTATTTCTTCTGATGAGTTAAGGGCATAACAGATTCACCGATTGATATGATAATTAAGTGATTGATTTTGTGCTACGAAACACATACTGTCAAGAAATAAGTAAATCGCTATATATAAAGTCACCTTTATCCCCCCCAAATAAATTTATGTATATCCTTAATAAATAAATGACTCATTCTATATTTTCCAATATATAGTGTTTGTGAAGTCATTGTCCACTCCTATTGTCTCATATATATATATATATACGTGTATATATATATATATGTGTGTGTGTGTGTGTGCGTGTGTATGTGTGTGTGGGTTTGTGTGTGTGTGTGTGTGTACGTGCGTGTCTGTGTATCTGTGTGTCCTTGAGATGAAGCTTGTATGTAAGTCACTAAAAACGTTTGCTGTTCTATCCCTTCCACCAAAAAGACATTTATTAAGCGTCCTTGCCTTCTTTTCGTAAATCCGGCTGGTAAAATCTCTTAAACCGATTTGTTTGACTGGGTTTTATAGGGGTTTCCCATTCTGCATTTACGTTTACGTGTTCTTTTTGTATGTTACATTTTTTTTAATTGTTTTCATTTGCAAAAAATACTGTAGAGTTCATGTATCCAACTACAAAATTACTAGCTTTTAGAAGTGTAGAGCCAGGCTAATTCTAACAGAGTAGAGATGAGCTTGTGCAATTCTAGCGATTTCCATCACTTCTCATTTCAATCACCACAGCAACAGTAAGGTTTTAAATTGATAGATAAAAAGATCGATATTTGTTCATTGTAGACTCTCATGCATATATATATATATATATATATATATATATATAGAGAGAGAGAGAGAGAGAGAGAGAGAGAGAGAGACCTGTGATCAAACCGATAGATATATAGAGAGAGATGGATAGATGTTGGCGGAACTTGATTTCCATAAGAGAAATGATCACTGAAACTAAATCCAGTTCTGAACACATATAGGTCGCAACGTTGTAAACAAAAGAGTCATATATCACAGGTAAGGAAGACCTTGTTTTGTAAAATGATTAGGTTAGCCAAATTAAGCATGAGTACGTAACTAGATCCAACATCTGGAAGATTTTTTGTTCATGTGATTAAGGTAGGTGGTGTTTGAATCAACACTGCTGGGAGCCATCGTTTAATAGACTTTTGTTTTTAAATTCCGAAAGTGGTTCATGGTAAACACCTGATGATTCCTAAAATTAACATAAGGACTATTGCGAATTCGAAAGTGCAAACTGATGCATTTATTGCAGGTGATTAAATGACTCACTGACTAAATAGTTTTCCAACGAACGATAAACAATATAAAAATTAAATAAGTTTTATATAGTTTTAAAGCTTAAAAAAGCTTCCAAGACGCACACACATACACACACAGATATATATATATATATATATATATATATATATATATATATATATATATATATATATATATATATATATATATATATATATATATAAATTTAAAGGAGATTAAAGCAATAGCCTAAAGAGCTGGGTGTATTTCAATGTAACAGTGAAATTACTAGTTTAATTGAAATACAGGAAAGAGAAAGTGCTCGTTGTAATTTAGATATATAATAAGCTCGATAGGTAGATATCCTAGAGCTGATTCAATATTAAGTAATGTGATTGATAATTTAAAATTTGAAAAATCAATTTTCAACTAAATTAAAAATCCGTTTCATAAGAAGGAACAACAACAAAATCAATTATATGTACGATCGTTTCGGAAAACAATGCTTTTTATTGTCGTAAGCATCCAGTTACGAACAATTATTACATATAGCTGTTTAATAAGCAAGGTCTCCTCGTATATATATTCAAAGTATGAACTAATTAAGTAAGCAATGTTGCTGGATAGTGCTCAATAACAATAGCTAAATATTTGTATATTTATTAGAAGTAAACATTTACATTTGGTCGCTACAAAAAGCCATCTGTTCCAGTCAATGAAACTTCATTGAGCGACCCTGAACCATCTGACTCTAAAGAAAAAAGAAAAAAAAAAGTGAGCTCTTGAAAAACCCACGAATGTTATATTTTTCGAGCTCTCTATAAAAGAAGTATAGAAAATGGAGAAGTTGTATATCCACCTTTTTAGAAAGTCTGTCAAACATTACCACAACTTATATTAACAAGTGGATATGAAGACAATTTGAACTTGAAGTTATTTAAATTAAGGTGTATTTCACCGGAAAAGTACATTGTGTTGGTAGGAGGGGTTTATTTAAGCTGAACATTGAGTTTTCTTAAGCGTGTGTATTGATAAGCTAATTGTTTCGTGTCTGTCGCGTGTCAAAGGAAGTTGAAGGGTTGGGAGAGGGAAGGATTTAATAAAAAGTAAATAAATAAATAGAGCTTGAAAATCAAGTTAATACCACGTTGAATATGACGAATAGTCGAAGAAAGATGTAGATAAAAAGATTAAGCGTGGGAAGGTGGAACTGTGAAAAAGCTAAAGAAAAAAAGAAAGAAAGAAAACGAGTCCCCCTTCTTTGATAAAGTATAAACCGTTAAGCGTGTGCAGACGAATATATACATATAATCATTGAGAGATATGCATACATATATACACACATATATATATATATATATATATATATATATATATATATATATATATATATATACACTAGGCACCGCCAAAACTGGGGGGGCAGGTAAGCACTTTTTGACGGACCGTCTTTTTAAAAATCTACCAAAAATTAGGTAATTATCCAATCAATACGAAATTTTCAGCGATTATTAAGAGAAGAATGAACTTTATAACAGTGTACTTTTTTTTCATAGAGGATATTTATATATAAATATATATATATATATATATATATTGCTTACAACCCCCCTTGTTTTGAGGGGGTATAAATATGCTTAAAATAATCATCTGAAACTGAAAACAACATATTATATAGTTTCAGAAAGGGACAGAATTATAGATTTTAAAAAAATGGTTTGCATACCTTATTTTGACGTCTGAATATCAGAACTTCGATTGTGTTTAATTATCCCGCTTTTGAGTTTTGAAGTGTGAAATTCGGTGAATATGTTAAGTAAAATAATTAATTTAAGTTAAGCAAAACAAAAAAAATGTAATATTTATACGAAAAAAGCCATTTTAAAATATTTGATAAATAAATTAACAATTTTTTTAGCGAGCCGAATAATGCATGACCATTATTAAACAGGGCATGCTTTGAAGAATCGATACAAAAAAAATTCGATAAATATTGTGCCCTTTGTGTTAAAAATAGCATCATTTTTTCGATCCCGTTTGAAAACGTTTGCCGCCTTTCGACTACGGTGGACCAAACGCGCTGAAATATTTTTTTTTTATTCTGCTTTAAATTCCCCCCCCCTATTTTGGGGAGCCTGGCCCCCACACACATACACATTAAAAACCAAACGCATACAAATGGTCACCCATCTGGTACTGGCCAGCCTCAGCGTTAATAATACATTGAAATTTTCGTCACTGAAAAATAGTTTTTTGGGGCCTGTTTGGTCTTCCATAGTTTGCTTTTTATCAAATGCAAACGTAAACATTGTCGATCTAGACTCTAGATCGACGCGAAGTAACTGGTTTTCTATATGAATAAGTGGAATTATTTGAAATCCAGGTAATTATATTGTAATATTTTTGCATATTCTCTTAGAAAACCATCCTAAATCTTAGTAAGACAACAAATAAATAAATTAATTATTTCAAAAACCGTTTTTTTTCTAATATTTATGTACGTTTTTTGTGCAATACAAAAAATGTCAATTGTTAACTTTTGGGGAAAATTTAACATTTAACATTTAATTAAAAATAGTAGAAAAAGTTTTACATTATTCTGTTTACTATATGATAGAATTCAGGGTTTTATCTTTCTGGAAAAAAAGTTACTCAGAAATAATGGATTTTAATAAATGTAATTTCGTCTTAAAAAACAACAACTTGATTTTTCGGCCAGTTTTGGACGTGCCTAATTTACACACACACAAACGCACGTGCATACACATAAACAAACATACGTACACAAATACTCTCTCCCTCTCACACACACACGTATATATATATATATATATATATATATATATATATATATATATATATAAGCGAGATAAGACACTGATAGAATTCAGATGAAAAATCATGCTATATATTACTTGAAGTAATACTTTCAAGGTGATCCTAACCAAAAAGGAAAAACTCAATATTTAAGAATAGAGCAATATATAAGTTTGGGGGTTAAATTTTAAATTCTGAAAAAACAACATATAGACACATATATTCAAATTAAGAATTTATTGTTTGACAAAAGGAATATATAGAAGGGGTTATGTTAATTTCCTTAATCCATAGCTTTTCAATAATGGCTCATATCACCAGAGGAAATGAAATGTGGTTAGCAAAATGTTCAGCTGTGAATGGACGCTTATTTTGCTTTTAAGCACAATTATTGAAAATAGTTTTTGGAGTGGTTGTGGATAATTATATGGAAAAAATTATACGAAAAGAGAAGTTGATACAACCTGGGCAGTCTATTATTGGAAGGAGTACTATGTCCTTTGGCGCTATGAATCCAAGTGGGCAGAAAATAGGTCTAGGGAAGAAGGTAATATTCCCATATAGCAAAAGCGTATTGCTCCCTATTGATTTTTCGAAAGGTATACGGGGCAGCCGTATTCGTTGGTGCGTTGAGTGTGAGATGGTTGATGTAGTCCAAAAGCTTTCTCGGTGTTGATAAAGTGTCTCCGATGTTGGGTGGATAAACCATTCCATTGTAATTATCCCCGTGAGTAATAGAATTTGAGAAATGAATTATGTATACAATGGACCTCGAAATCAATAGTATGGGTAGCAAAATAGCAAAATAATCCGGGAGGTGATATTCAAAAAGGTGCGTTAGACGGTTAGTTTCTGGTGTGAGTCACGGTAGAAAGATAGTTCGCTTTTTTGTTGATAGTGAGTGAGGGAAGCCTTTTAGATGAGGGAAAGAGGAGAGTGGGGTGAATTTTTTCGGGGGAGATTTGTATTTTAGTATTCTTTAAAAGGGTTGACCTCTTGATTTTAAGTTCAAATGGGAAAGTGGTATTCTTGTGATTTTCAATGGGAGTGTGCGTGACATGGAGTGGGTGTGCTGTTTTTCCTATGCGGACGGGTGAAGGGTTGAGGTGGAGATAGAGACGAGTCATGGTCTGGAATTTTGGAATGCTTTGAGGGTTACTTATTTAAGTTAGTTTAAGGTTGGGTTATTTTAATGTTGAGTGTATATTTAAAGGTAACTTGATTCACTGAGATATAGTTAGCTCATTACGTTTGTTATCGTAGTGTGATCTGGTTTAATTAAGTTTATTTAAAATTTATTTAAAATGCATGTATTTCTGTTTGGAGACGATCTATGGATGAGGTTGTTTTGCTGTTCGTTGGATTGGAGTCGATGTTTGAGTGAGTGTTTTATATACTGTGGTTAATTAGCTATTTCTATAATGGGGAGATTTGATTTAAATGCTGGGCTGGGTGTGGGGTTGCCCAAACGTGGTTGAATTTTACTATTTATATAATAATTACCTGTATATCCGTCTGTCAACATAAGTGCAGATATAAGTACATGTATACCACCAGACACACATACACACGCACATATACATATATACATACACATATACATATACACATACGCACAAACACTGGTCCATACCATGCATACATAAATACAGACTTATATACACACGCACCCTTATACTAATTCACATGTGTACCCAATTACGTATATACACATCATAAAGCATACACGCAAGCACACCTATTAGAAAAGGAAACTACATATACAGCCGGGCGTGCGCCCATATTCACGGCGGAACATCGCTATAATCAAGTGCCAGTATACAAGTAACACCCGCATATGCATACCATCGTATAGCTACAGCAAATAAACATCTACATAAGTGTTATGTTTCAACAGAGATAAAGGTGCGCACACTGATATATCAAACATACAAATACAACGAGCGTGCACCTACCGTTAAATACATACATCAACAAATGATCGAGGTTATCTAGTGATTCTATTTTAGAGACGGGGATAATCCCCATTTGCCTGCGCATACAAGTATGTCCAGGGAGATACAGACAGCTAGTGTGTACTAACACACGGCTAAGGTGTGTAACTCCATTTAATGTCCATACTCACACAAACACACGCATATATATATACATATATAAATGCACACACATACGCGTATACATTCACCCACTCACACACGTGCATACACACATATATACAATCCAGCACATAATCATATAGTCAACACAAAACTATATAAAAAAAGAGAGAAATATATATATATATATATATATATATATATATATATATATATATATATATAATTTCTCTCTTTTTTTTTCATTTTTCTTAAACTTTTTCTTCTAGGAGATGGGAGATCCAACCAGATGTCTGACATTTACCCCTATTTTAGTGAGTCCAACCAAGAGATCTTTTCAGGATTCTAGCCGTCCCTTTCAGTGCAATCGTTTGCATTTCACTTGCACTTGGTTCACCGGGTTCAGTAATGTGATTGATAATTTTAAATTCAAATTAGAATTAAATTAAAAATCCGTTTCACAAGAAGGAACAACAACAAAGTCAATAATTTGTACGATCGTTTCGGAAAACAATGTTTTTATTGTGGTAGACATTAAGCCACGAACAATAATTTTTACATAGAGTATTTTTAAAAAGTTTCCTCATCAGCAAAAGTATTGCGAAGGGTTTTTAATATATGTAAAAGACATCATAAATAAACCTAGCATTAAAAGTAAGGCAGATGTATCTGGAAAAAAATTAAAATAAATGGCATGTAATTACTTGATAAGCAAATTAGTATGGGTTAAAGATAGAAATAAAATAGAATAAAATTATAAATCTGAATTTGGTTAAAATACAATGTTATAATAATATGTATGTATTGGTCATGAGACGCCGTTTGACTGATTTTACAATTATATATATATATATATATATATATATATATATATATATATATATATATATATATATACATATATGGGGGTTGACAGACAAAAGACGGAACCCTAGGCTTTTCGCCCTCCTCGTCAAGGACAAACGAAGGCATTTTGATTTTTAAAAAATGAAATATACAATAGAAGATATCGGTTTATATATATATATATATATATATATATATATATATATATATATATATATATATATATATATATATAGGTTTATTAATATATGTATTAAGGCTGGTTAATCGCAAAGTGGGAATGACGTTCGAAAATATCGGTGAATAGGTACCCCTCCGTGTAGAAATCCGCAGTTTAGTGTGAAGGAATTAATATTTTTAGCCAATTCTTCTATATTTGTTGTCCGAAGGATCGCGCTTCAAAACGATACCTATCCCGTGAAAATCCGTCGCCTGTGCTCAAAGTTTTAGGCAAACGTACAAACATACATACATACATACAATTAAACAGACAGATGAAATTCATATTATAGATAACTTTCTACAAAGATGCATTTCACCGTCATACTGCTCATCGACGTTCTTGAATTCCACCAGTTACTGTACAAAATGATAGAAACCGAAATCTGGGTCATATAACCAATTATTGTTTCTAACTCATCCTGAGCATTTAAATTAAAACAATTAACTTGTGTGGCACTTGTTCTTTTATTATTTCTTTCTTTCTTTATTTTATAAACAATTTTGGATATTTTGCAAGAGCGCCACAGGGAAAAAATCGGATGTATGTGCGCAAATGCACATTCCAGATATCGGCAATTTGGTGCTTTGATTGATGCAAAACACAGTCAACAATGTAAACAGAACGATTCGACCTATATTTTTGATCGGGCTTGGAATCGCATAAAACACAAAATAAAATAAACAGTCGTCATTCCTGTTGAGGTGGATGTTCTAAAAAGTGACACAAAGACAACAGTGGAATTCAATGAAAGATGGAGTACTGCTGCTACATCTGGGCGGGAGCTGCTAAAAACAGCCTATCCTGCCTTGACAGAGTACAAAATAGACTTCGTGGCTTGATGGGGGATGACATTTTCTCTACCCTGCAATCTCTTTCCCACAGAAGAGACGTAGCGAGCCTGTCGTTGTTCTATCGTTATTTCCATGGCAAGTGCTCGTCTGAGCTCCATTCTCTGGTCCTCCCTCGCCAATCGTTTTCAAAAAACACCCGACTAGCTGAAACCACCGTCAATAATTGTCTCCACTCCTTATCTGTGCCTAAATCAAAACGTAGATTCTATGAACAAATCTTCTTTCTTAGAACTGCACGCCTGTGGAACTCTGCTCCACTTGCCTGTTTCCCTCCCGACTTCAACCTGGATGTCTTCAAGTCCAACACAAACAAATTCCTGATGAACCGCCCCCATAAGTAATGACACCTTATCAATTCTCCAATACTATTGCTACACTATCCCATTGATTACTGTACACACAAAAACCCTTATCCCCGAGTGGCCATTGGGCCTTGATGAGTGGTGAACTCCATGTCAAAAAAATCCAATTTATGAAATGTAAATCAAAGAAAACTGTTAACAAAGACACGAGAGAGAATCAACAGCGATTTAGAAGCGACTGACATAATGAGTTACCCCGTACCGCTTTAAAACCGACGACTGCGCCACTTCACTGCTGTCTAGTTGATATTTGTAAATAAAGCTAAATGTATATATCTTCTCCGTTCCTTTGTTGTGATGTTTTAACTAACAACGTTCATATGATTCCGTATTCATTTTGGAAAAGACAACAAGCGATTATACATGTCGACAATACAATCGACGTCGTATTTCAAGTAGTAAGTAAACAGAAAATCAATACACCGACATATGAAGACCGTTATATGAATAACACAATCATTATTCCTAATGCTTCTGTGACATTTTAACAACGAAATAAGGTATTTGTCCCGGCACGAACAGAACCCCTACAATATCATTATACTATCTTTAGACAAAGAAAATACACTTGGATCCTTGCCAGAAGACCAAAAAGGTATATTTTAGTTTCATATAGGGCTCAAAAGATACATTATATTTAATTGAAATTTAATAAGTCTTCGGTGATCGGGAGAAACTATTTATTAAAAAGGATAGGATGGGGATAACATAGTACAACATTAAAGTAGCATATTTATATACTAATTTCATTTTCGAAAGATTTTATCGAATTCTAACCTTCCCTTTTAATAAATAGGATCTCCCGATCACATAATTTATAATTTGGAAACCGACGTCGTATAACACGAATGAGACAAACTGAAAATTATTAGAGAGAGATATATATATAGCAACTGTGATATTAATAATGTAGCAAAAATGCTAATACTACTGTCATATTTTAATAACAAAAAGAAAATGACTTTTTACATGCGTACGAGTGTTATACAGGGTGGCCCAATTAAATGTAGGCCATCAATAACATATGCTGTAGAACGGAGAAAAAAAGGCCAAAGACCCTAGTGTTTTGATGTGATGTTTTGAATATAATAAACTAGTTATGACCAAAGTTTTATTTCATTCGGACAAAACACTAAGAAACGGGGCTTAATTAGAGTTGGGGACCGTTTGTTTTGTTGGATCACCCTGTATGTGCTGTGAGCAATCGACCATGAAAACGAAGCGAAAAGTGCGTAAACCTTAAGCACGTATAAAAACTGTCACGTGTGTACAAATAGCGTTATTTGTTTATTATAAGGAATAAACCCTGGTTGATGATCGGGAAAAAACATATAGTAGGGTCGATTATAGAAAATAAAATAGTTTTAATCTATCCAGAATAATCTGATAATGCTACGCTATAAAACATGTTTAGCTGCAAAGGGGACATCTTGCTGTTAATAAACGCAATAAAGCTGTGGTTACATTGAAAGCAAAGGCGAAATCCCAGAATGAGTATTGGCCTGGGTGTCACAAATTATTCTATTGATTAACGCGAAATCGAGATCGACAATCGCCTTCCAAACTGATTCTAAAAGACATTCCGTCAATTCTTGTCCGCTGTCTTTCCTCAATCCCCACTTCAATCGTTTACTGGCACCAACAATTCAGATATTTCTTATATACTCTTTTTATCTCCTAAACAAAGCGTACTGCCACTAGGAATGCAAGGAGTTTCTATTTGGGATCGTGTTTAACAAGGAGCTGTGGGGAGTTAGGCAACGTGTTATCTATTCATATTATATTATACTTCTGCAGGTTAGTACTGACAGTAAAGCATGAAACGTGTAGAGAATTCAAACATTTAGCTTTCAGATGGAAACAAATCTATCAATAGTGAATTGGTGAGGTTCTGATGCTTGTAACGTTTGTCTGTAGAATGCTCGTTAAGCTGGCAGAAGTGGTACTAGTTCCTCAGAGCACATTCCATTAAAATACTTTCAATTATACCGTACTTTGGGATATGGCGCTAAGTAAACAGAAAATCAATACACAGACATATGAAGACCGTTATATGAATAACACAATCATTATTCCTAATGCTTCTGTGACATTTTAACAACGAAATAAAGGTATTTGTACCGGCACGAACAGAAACCCTACAATATCATTATACTATCTTTAGACAAAGAAAATACACTTGGATCCTTGCCACAAGACCAAAAAGGTATATTTTAGTTTCATATAGGGCTCAAATGATACATTATATTTAATTGAAATTTAATAAGTCTTCGGTGATCGGGAGAACCTATTTATTAAAAAGGATAGGATTTTGGTCTTGTGGCAAGGATCCAAGTGTATTTTATTTGTCTAAAGATAGTATAATGATATTGTAGGGTTTCTGTTCGTGCCGGTACAAATACCTTTATTTCGTTGTTAATTGCACCAACTAGCTAAAAGTGCTGTTTTGGCAACCACGCATATAAAGAGTCCTTATTTTAATTGGCGCAATTACCCCCCAAAGTACGGTATTTTAATACATCAGTATTCTCATCATTATTTAATAAGTATAAAATATCTACATCACACGTAGATATAGACAGAAATGCATTGTGTAACGCAGCACGTTGGAGAAAACCAGCAGCAGTGGTAGGACAGCTTACTAGCGAAAATATTTGAAGTAGCAAACGTCTTTAACATACATGCAAATTAAGCAAATGTGCTCGCGGGTATATCACAGAAAGAAGAAGAAAACAGGATAGAAAAAAGGACAGCACGTAGTCAGGTCCAAACAGAAACAAACTGCGCATCAGGAAAAATAGACGTATGTATACAAGGGCGCGAAATCACTACCGATGGCCGGCGTTAAGTGGCAGGGACGGAGACTTTTCAAAGGCACATGCTATATGACACAGCGTTGTAAAACACAGGTGTGTTCGAAAAGAGATTTAAAAGATAATAAAGTGCGTTCTTATTGGAAGAACGACAAATAAATGCTTTTCATCTGTACTTAGAAAATGTCGGATCGAACTTTTTCTAAATCTATCCTTTTTATTTGTCTGTTTCTTTGCGACAGTAAGAGACAACGCGTGTGTTCAAGAAGTTTGAGCTGTAGCGACACAGTTCAAACTAACGGTCACGTTTCAACACTCCGATTGCTTCCATTTGTTTGAAGCAGGTTGTATCCGTAAGCGTTTGGCATATATCATTCGCAAATGAAAATGCTTCTACAAAATGCGTCTAATATATATATATATATATATATTTATATATATATATATATATATACATATATATATATATATGTATATGTATGTATATATATATATGTATGTATGTATATATATGAAAGGGGATGTATAAAAAAGAATACGAAAAGTATAAAAGCTTATAAATTTTCTTTATTCGTTTTCAATTGGTGACGTTCAGGAATACAAAATAATATTTTGAAAAAAAAATTAAAAAACTTTTTTTACAGGTACATAATTTTCGACCGATCCTTCAGTCTTCATCGGGGTAGTGAATATATATATATATATATATATATATATATATATATTTAATTGACCCTTTTTCGGGGACAACGGCCAACTAGCACCGTGTGGGTTTGTGTGTATGTGTGTGTGTGTGTGTGTTGGGGTAGAGAGGGCTCTCCTAAACCGTGGTGAAGGCAACCTTTCTAGGAGAAGTAAATCTTCGATTTAAAAAACCATAAAGCGGGAGACCAGTACCCGCATTAAGCTGGTTCATTTTTGAGCTCATGGACTTTAAGCGTCGTACTCGTCTGACAAGACGTTGCGATCATATATATATATATATATATATATATATATATATATATATATATATATATATATATATATACAGGGTCGTGCAGCTAAATTAGGACTAACATAACTTTTTGTAAATTCGCTATTTTCAAAGGCAAATAATGATAAAACGTAATTTTAACTTATATTTATTTCTTCTTTATTGTCTACAGAACAAAATCATTCGATGTGAGCAGCCTTTGCGTCAATAATGTGGGAGATTCTCGAGCGAAACCGTGAATAACTCCTTTTTACATGCTCGGGATCAAGATTACGAAATGCCCGACGAATGGCGGCCTTCAGAGAGTTTACACTTGGATGTGAAGTTACGTTAGACTCTCCCTCAATGACGCCAAACAGCCAATAGTCACAAACATTCAGATCTGGGGAGCTGCTGGGCCAAATATCCTTCGGGACCATCAAAGGAAGATTCTCCTTCAGGAAATCCTGAACTTTCTTTGCTCCATGAGCGGGCGCAGGGTCTTGAACGAGAATCACTTTGAAGGGGTCGTAGTTCCTACGTATCCAAGGCATCAAAACATCTTTCAGAATGTTCAAGTACTCCGCTGTGTTGATTTTAAGACCCGCTTCGATGAAATGAGGAGGCATCACCTTACCATCACTTGCGACGGCTGCAAAAACTATCACAGAAGCGGGATTTTTGCTCTGCATCACAGGAGGAGCTTCTGAAGGATCGTAGGCAATTACCCGAGTGTTCTGGCGATTTGCAACCTCATCAACAACGAACTTTTTCTCGTCAACAAAAACGCGGACATGTCCTCCTTTGTGTTTCAGATAGTTCAGAAGCTTTGGGCATCTTTCAGCTCTTAGGGCTTTTGCGCGGGTAGTTAAAAGGTTACGGACTCTCCTTACGTATGACTTCATACCAAGGTCTTCCTTGACTGCCCTGCTGATGGTGCTACGACTCACTTTGCGCTTTTGTGCCAGTTTTGACATCGACTGACTTGGGTCTGCCTTCAACGTCCTTTTCAGCTCAGCAAGGAATGTTTTGGCTCTCTTTCGATCACTGCGGGGACTGTGTCAACTTCTCTGAACCTTACCCTCGGCATCAAAAGCAGCAACAACTCGATAAACAGTCGATTTCGCATAGCCTGTGCTCTTAATAATGTCCGAAACAGAGTTCCCGGCGCGTCTCATTTCACATATCGTCGTTCTTCGTGCTAATTCCACCATATTTGAGCGAAGTATGCCAGATCTTGATCTGAAATATTAAAGCAAAGGGTTTAATAGATTGGCTGTCTTCTGACCAAACATTCAATACTCATTGATGCAATTGTTTTTCCCGCTTTGAATAACCAACTCATATTGTACAAAATTAAAACAAAGAACATTTTCTCTACAAAACAATCAAACACCATGAATAAATGTTTGAACATTTTAGCAATGCTTAGAGAACTTGACGCATAAAAGTTGCTTTTACAAAATAGTTGAACCTAAAAGAGGTTATGATGCCTTAAAGAAAAAAAAACACCACAAATGTATCTTCAAATATATAAATAACTTGAATCAGAAAAAAAAACTTTACCAAAATGGCCAGATTCAGCATGAATTAACCTGTAAAGTCTTGATAAGCCGTCAAACAAAATGAGAACACTATATGGCACTAGCTGGGTCTGTGAAAATACCACAGCGCCATCTTTTATATGTAATATATTGTGGTAGACATTCTATGAACCTTGTTGTTATTATTATTATTATTATTATTATTATTATTATTATTATTATTATTATTATTGTTGTTGTTGTTGTTGTTATTATTATTATTATTGTTATTTTTATTAACGTTATTATTATTAATGTTATTATTATTATTATTGTTGTTTTCATTATTATTATTATTATTTTTATTAACGTTATTATTATTATTATTAATGTTATTATTATTATTATTATTATTATTATTATTTTTATATTGCGTCTTCACTGATCGGGAGATACTATTTATTAAAACGGGTGATAGAAAGTGATACAATACTATGAAAATTGCATTTGCGTAGCTATATACTAATGTAATGTTCCTAGTATGTTATCAACTTCTACCCTACTGTTTAATAAATAGGATATTCCGATCGAATTATGCATAATCTGGAAACTGTGACGCACGTACGTACGTAAATTAAAGCCACTACAGTATCAATATAGAAATTAATCGTAATAGTTTATGACAATGTTTATATCCATTCATGAACTCCGTTTATGAGAATATATAGTTGTTTATTCCTTGAAGTGATAGCGGCAATCTTGCCAAATAATTAGCACGCAAGATAAGAAGTTATTCGAGCCGTTTTGGTTCTAATTCCTCTATCGTCAGACTTTTTAACGAAACCGAGTGAGATATTATCCTACCATCATTTGAAAGAAGACAGAGACAAAAAACACGCAAAAAAGTAATAACGGATTTTCTAAGAATTCTACCAAATTAAATTTAAAATAAACCCTTCTTATCTTTTTACGACGTTTCTTTAAAAATCAAAATTCTGCTTTAATCCGTTTTATCTTAAAATGGATACAGATAACGCAAATTTAAGTATAAAACCTTTTCGAATCTTAGTGAAAAAAATGTGCCAGTTTAAAAATATGTAATACTACCACTGAGTTCATTATAGCTATAACAATACGCTAAGAAGACAATATTCGCATATACGTTATCCTATTTTACCATCTTTTGCAAGATAGGCTCGCCAAATACCCGAAGGTGCATAGTGAGAAAGCTATTTCATCTGATTTCGTGATTGTGTCGAACGTGAAACTTTTACAAATACTTTTTTTAGTCTTTGAACAAGAAACAAGATGTAGTCCTTTTCTGTCCTTTAATAAAAAAATAAATAAATAAAATCTTGAGGGAAGGAGGTCCTTATTCGAATCGAACGTTCATAGATTGGAAATATGTCTAAAATTTCTATATCGGTTCTTGACTGAATGTGTTGCGTAATTGTAATGTTATCACCCTTTAGGTTGTGATCATAGCGTAGTATCTGTGTAAACTGTGGCAGGCAGGGCCAGGAGTCAAACCATTATTATTATTTTTATTATTATTATTATTATTATTATTATTATTATTATTATTATTATTATTATTATTAATTGATTTGAGCCTCATCAGGGTCGAAAGTCTGGTTCGTGAATTTCAAAATGAAGAAAATGTAAAAGAAATTCACGAACCAGACTTTCGACCCTGACGAGGCTATGTATTAGCGAAATATAGGACTTACAAAAAAAAATCAAAAAAAGAAAAAAAAATGATTGCATCCTTATATTCGACACTTCAGAGTGTTCAAAAAATTTTCATTTAAATTTTACTTCAAAAAGTGTCTGACCATATTTTACTTTATATATATATATATATATATATATATATATATATATATATATATATTGCTGGAGACAGTGTGCTGTGATTCTATGACTGTGAGTATTATTATTAATTGGCCGATATAGGTTTTATGCGTGTCAAATCGTTGATATTATGTATATAAGAACAAGGCCGATAGCCATTAGTCGCCTGCTCTCGAATGAATGAATGAATGAATGCGTAGAATGTAGGATTGACATGAAATTCTTCAAGATAAACTAAAATGACCGAAAAATGGGCTGAAATGACTTAAATAAATAAAAAGTAAATGACGTAGAATGACTTTAAAGAAATTAAGGATGAATTGAATGACCTTAAGAATGATTGAATGCTTAAAAAAATAACTGGAATCCTTCAAAAACAACTTGAATGGTCTGGAGAATGACAGGGATGGTTTGAAACTGACTGGTTGTAAAGTGGGTGCTCATTTTACATTAAATTGATACAGAAAAGTGATCCCCACCTTTATATCACAATAAGTACAGCATGTAGTAAGAACAGATACTACACGTTGATCTTGGTCAAAAGGCCAAGAAAAGCGGTACTTATTTGCTCCTCCACCGAGAAAATTAGGCACAAGGCCGATTTTTAATGTGAGGAGTGAATGGAAAATAGGGATTAACTCCCCGGGGAGTAGGGAGCTGTATAGTGACAATTGGTATGAAGGGTTGCCCCGTATATTGATCAAGGTCTTATATGTGGGGTTACCCCCACATATGGTCATTGCTTGCAGTATCTGCCGAACAAGATACTACACTTTTATCTTGGCAAAGAGGCCAAGAAAAGGGTGAATTTATTTGCTTCCCCACTGAGAAAATTAGGCACAAGGCCGTTTTTAATGTGGATAGAGAGGGAGGGGGAGGGAAAAGGGGACCAGCTACCGATAGGTGGGAAATGAGAGCTGGATAGTGACAATTGGTATGAACGGTTGCCCCTACATTGACCAAGGTCTGATATGTGGGGTTACCCCCACATATGGTTTTTGCTTGCAGTATCTGCCGGAACAGATACTACGCTTTGATCTTGGTCAAAAGGTCAAGAAAAGGGTATTCATTTGCTCCCCTACCGAGCAAATTAGTCACAAGGCCGATTTTTAATGTGAGGAGTGAAGGGGAAATGGGGACCCGCTCCCCGGGGAGTAGGGGAGCTGGACAGTGACAATTAGTATGAAGGGTTTTCCCTACATTGACCAAGGTCTTATATGTGGGGTTGGTATTTATTTGCTCCCCCACTGAGCAAACAAGATACAAGGCCGAATTTTAATGTGAGGAGTGAAGGGGAAATGGGGACCACCTCCCCGGGGAGTAGTGGAGCTGGATAGTGACAATTGGTATGAAGGGTTGCCCTTACATTAACCAAGGTCTTATATGTGGGTTTCCCCCACATATGGTCTTTGCTTGCAGTATCTGCCGGAACAGATACTACACTTTGAGATATTAAATCTTTTATTCATGTTAAAAATACAGTCAAAATCAACGATGAACAAAAAACTTAGGCACATGGCCAACTCAAAAGGGGGGATTGTGGGGGTCGTTGGTCATCCTTGTCACTCCAAAACTAAACAAAGTCAAAAGTTTCTCTTTGATCTCGGTCAAAAGGCCAAGAAAAGCTTAAAAAGCTAAGAACAGCATATATTAACAACAGACCTTTGATCTTAACCGAAAAGGCCAAGCATGAAAGGGTTAAGGACAGATCGACAGACCGACCGACAGACCGTGACTAAAATCTTCAGTTAGTGGAACTGAAGACAAAAACTGTTGTTTATAAATAAACGTGATTTATTTTTTATATGAACAATTGTTTTTTTTTTAAATTCAGATTCTCTATATTACTTTATAAGAGTACACTACCGAGCTCTTACAATAAAAACCGTGGTATAAATGAAATGTGTGCATGTATATATATATATATATATATATATATAGAGAGAGAGAGAGAGAGAGAGAGAGAGAGAGATAGAGAGAGGGGGGGGGAAGGAGAGAGTTTTTTCTTTATGTAAATATTGTTATATATCGCTACGAACTGCAGACCGTTGCGATCACTGTTGATTTCTTCAGGCAATGAAACATTTAAAATCAACAAAATTAAAGAACTTTTTTTTTTAATTCTAGAGGAGGAAAATGTTTTAGCATGTCTAGTGTGAGGCATTGTTTAATGTTTTGATGTTTAATGTCTTAATATTTAATGTAAAAAGCATTAACACTAAACATGGAAAAATATTTTTCTCCTACAAAATTAAAACAGTGATTAAGTTTGTTTTGAATTTTTTCTTGCCTGATGAGATCAATAACGATTGAAACGGTCTGGACATCGTAGCAAGATACGACTATATTTACATAAAAGAATAAATAAAAATTATCATTTGTTCTCTCTGATTGAGCACTATCAATGCTCCTTGTCGGAATTCAATGATTCTAATCTTTTGACTGTTTTTCAACCTAGAGTATATATATATATATATATATATATATATATATATATATATATATATATATATACATATACATACATACACACACACATATATATATATATATATATATATATATATATATATATATATATATATATATATATATATAACTTGAATATATGACAAAAGCCGATATTCAAAATTTCATGATGCTTACCATCTTACAGTTTCTTCCTTAATTTAGTTGACATTTACACTTCTTTGCAGCATCTGCTTGCAAATGAGTGTTGTAGTCTTCCCGGGCGGTAGGCGTTTGGATGGTCTTGAAGGGCGCGGATATTCCATGCACCAATGGCTATTATCTTTTTGTTGTTGTTTTTTTTCGACCGCGTTGGTGGGACGTCCGCTATTCGCGATACGTTGGCCAGACAGGTTTTCTGTCACCGATGTTTACCCCACTTTTTCTAGAGGTCCCCCCCATGCTGGGTGGGCTGCGGTGATCCTCAATATACCAGCGTAGTCACGACTCCAGAGCGACAATCTTAGATCCGCCGCCTGAGTGCACTCGCGAGTTAAGAGCTTCCAGCTCATCCATATATATAGAAAATAGAAAAGGGAAACAAAATGTCAGAATGCCACTCGCTGTGTAATTTGTTTTGGGTGATCGTGGATGGGCGAAAGTCACGCCCACTCGCATTGGCCTGTATTTCTTCCACCACGGCTTAATAAGGATAATATAGCAGCCTTAACGATGCAAGTTGCATCAGACTGCCCAGTTTTTGATTCACCAAAAACCTGACTTGCCGTCTGCTCGCCAGGCATTGACCTTCTCCGCCGGTGCTTTTTGGTTACACCGTTTGGGTCTTATTGATTTTATTTCGGGGTTTTCCATCATAGACTTTGCCTAAAGAGGCAGGCCCTACAAGCCAGCAGGGGGAGTCAGATTGAACTGTCTGACTGCTTGGTATATATACATATAAGAAAGCTGGTTAGCTGTTGGCCGCTCCGTATATATATATATATATATATATATATATATATATATATATATATATATATATATATAAAGTTAGTTGGCCGTTGACCCTGAAGGGGTTAATCAGCCCTTTTGAATATGTTGTTTTTAATACTTCTGGGATACTAGCCACCCACCCCACCAGACAAGGCTGGTCGGGGACCGATTTAGACGCCGGTGACCCGACTATGCGGCAGATAGTACTGCATTACATGGTACCAGTAGCACATGACATGACCTGACTGTAACAAAGTCATTCACGTAATTGTTATATCAATCAATGAATCTATTTTGCTCTTAACTCATGAAAAGAAATAGAAACTATCAATCCACCAAATAGTTGCTATTTCTAATGATGACTTAAGGGAAAAATAAATTCATTGATTGATATAATAATACGTGAATGATTTTGTGCTACGAAATAGATACTGTAAAGAATTGTAAATGTCAACTGAATTAAGGAATGTATTGTAAGAACGTTTGCATAATGAAATTTGCAATATAGACCTTTGTCATTTATTTATTATATGCTCTGTAATTGCATTGAGCTTCTCGAATAATGATTGGAATCTACAAAAAGAAAATATAAGCGAATAAAAAATATTTCCACATAATATATACACACGCATATGTGTGTGTGTGTGTGTGTGTGTGTGTGTGTGTGTGTGTGTCTGTGAGTGTGTGCGTGTGTATATAATATTGAAAGAGAATGAAAGATGGTTTAAATGAGATAAGACAGAAATATGAGAAAAACTAAACATTCAAAGCTACGTATATAAAATCAAACTGGTTTGTTCTCAGATAAAAAAAAAAAAAATAGGTCGCAAATTTAAAAAAAAGAATACCTGGAGAAATGTAAGCATTAAAACGAAGCATTTTTACTCTCCTGGTAGGCGCAGAAGATAAGGAAACACGTAACAAGAAACAACCCCTCTGATCCAAACAGAATCCGTCTCTGTTGACGCCCTTGGTCTTCTTTCGTTCGCACTCCACCACTTATAACCCACATCGTATAGCACAGAAGCATCATCATTGTCATCAGCATAATAGTCACTAGCAACAGCTTCTGCAGCTCCATCATCATCGCAATCAAATATGAACACAAATAAAAATATGTTTACTTTTTCCCATTTGAAAATAATCTAAATTTATGTTGTTCTATTCTATTTTTTTTTAAAGAAAATAATAATATCAATATTTTTAATTGAGACTTCCGAGATTGATCAAAGTTTAGTTCCTGTTCTGTCCTCAGTTGCTAGAAGACATATCCCTTTTCACTTGACAATTCGTGCAGCGTATACATTCACCCATATTGGATACCGTATTCGCTTTTTTTTTTAAGTGTGAAGGCAAGTTAATAAGGATTTTACTTTCCTCGACAGTAAATACGAGAAGAAGGACTTTATTCACAATCTTACTTTTAGACAGGAGGTATTATTACATTATTTGGGGCATGCTCTATGTATTAACACTTCCTTCATAAGAGAGGGCTGGTTTGCTGACAACCAGCTGAGAGGTGAGTAATTACTGGGGAATACTGAGGATTTTGTTCGTGACTATTTCATCGTAAGCTACTAGATTTTCCCTTGAGGAAGCTAATTTTGCTTATTGTCCAGTCAAATCTTGCCGTAATAGGAACTTCACAAATCCATAAGAACAAATTTATTTTTTCAAACATTAAGATGCTGACAAAATGTTATTTTTGGTGTCAGATTAAGAAGTCAATAGACTCAGCATCTCACGTACAACTTGCAGGCATCCAAAATGGGATGTGTATGTAGTGAGCAATTAATAAAGGGATCAGTAATTGTCTGTATTTATGTATACAATGGAGAAAGAAAAAGATAACCAACTGGCCTTCCTTGATATACTCATATCACACACAGAGCATGGGTTTAAGACATCCGTATATCGCAAGCCTATCTTCACCGGAAATACCTAAACTTCAACTCCCATCACCCATACAGTATCAAACATGGAATCGCACGCTGTTTACAACATCGAGCAGAGACAATAAGTAGCGACACCATTACATACCACCAAGAAATGGTCAGGTTGAAGAATACCCTCCGTCGTAAAGACTACCCCGATAGCATACTATCCACCAGACGTGTTAATAGTATAAGAGAGGAGAATGAAACCCAAAAACCTCCAACGGTCTGCCTACCATACATACGAGGCATCTCCGAAAAGATTCAGAGAATATGTGCCCCCTACAACATCAGGACAGTATTCAAAAGCGAGTCAACACTCAGACGACACCTGGTACGAGTGAAGCCCCGCATGGATGAGAACATGACCAAAAACTGCATTACTCCATCCCATGCAGTTGCAGAAAGGTTTACAAGGGTGAAACATGCCGCCCCCTTAAAGTAAGGGTGGAAGAACACCGAAAAGCGGTAACTAAAGGGGAGACAGAAAAATCGGGTATAGCCAACCATGTCTGGATGGAGAGCGGGGAGTAAAAATTATAAACAGAGAGACCCACTGGAAAGTGAGAAAACTTAAAGAAACAGCTCACATGCTCGGACATACCAACCTACTGAGCAAACCAAGCATAGAGCTGAATGCAATTTGGACACCTCTGATAGAGAGAGAAAACCTTGAATAACAACATAGGTTTAACATTAACAAAAACAAACTAAGAATTGTCCTAGTGACATATGGCCGAGTGGTCCTAGACGTTGTATCAAAGTTTACAGTTACCCAAAGTTCAATCCTGAACGAAGGCAATGAAAAAGTAACATTGAAAAACAGAGAATCAGCAACTATGTCCCAAAGCCTAGCTGGAGTCCGAACACGGTACCCCCGTAATAATAATAAAGGGTTGGGTTCGAGACTCCTAACAAACCGTTCACCTGACGGAGGGTAAAACGGCCGAAACGTTGTGACAATAACAACCAAGATGAGGAAGTCAGTCCGACAATCTCAATTAATAAAGAGATCAGCTGACAGATGAATACAACCTCTTATATATCTTGAGTTGAGCATAGTGGGAAGTGATACACGAATTACCATTAGCATATTAAGCGATGCTCTTTGTGTAAATAAATCGAGCTTAGGTATTTCGGAAGATGTCAAAAACATCATTAATTAGCTAGTCGCACAGCAGCACCCGTTTTCTAGTCGTACTATTAAACGAAACAGTACTACATGTGAATGACTATAATGCTCCTTACCTTACCTCTTAAAAGTCGTCACCTGTATCGAGCAAAAGTTTAAAACCACTGATTATATGTCAGCCTACGTCACAGTAACATATATCGAGTATATTGTATAGTTTTTTTCAGTTTAAACTCATTTTCCCTTAAACTTAACGTGCCTGATA
This sequence comes from Euprymna scolopes, assembly GCF_053919585.1. Taxonomy (NCBI): domain Eukaryota; kingdom Metazoa; phylum Mollusca; class Cephalopoda; order Sepiida; family Sepiolidae; genus Euprymna; species Euprymna scolopes. The sequence goes on from NC_136504.1 coordinate 7,848,423, forward strand.
CAGTCTGCCGGCATTTGTATTTTTCAAATATACTGATAAACACTGCATGTTTTTGAACCGATTAAACATTATACATTACATAAAAACACGCCAATCTTATCCAGTTAGGTAGAACATTTACTTTTCTTGTCTTTGATAACATTTGTTATATATTTATTTTTTGACAACTTCTTTGTATCTGTGTTTAGTAATACAAACCCTTTTCATTTAATGTAACGTTTAGTCGGCTCGAAAAACAGTGTTTATCGGTGTATTTGAAAGATACAAATGGTGGAGGACACTGTTGATTACGTTAAGTTTGAGAAAGTGAGTTAAAACTAAAAAAACTATACAAAATACTGTCAAAAACCCGCCGATTATGTCAGCCTATGTCATGGTAACATATATTTGGTGGGTTTTTGACACTGTATTGTATAGTTTTCAGTTTTCAACTTACTATTCCAAACTGAACGTATTCAACAGAGTCTGCAACCATTTCTGTTTTTCGAGCCGATTAAACATCTTACATTACATAAAAACACCAAAACTTATCCAGTTAGGTAGAAACATGACTTACCTTACCTTTGCTTTCATTTATTTGTTTTTGGACAACTTTTTCGAATCTGTGTATAGTAACACCCCCACCCCCCGATCACTCAAATATCAATTACTAACTCACATTTTTGTATACAGGAAAAAAAACATTTAGTGTTTCAACATTTTTGCTACGTTCAGCTTTATCCACTGATTGTTGGTCGAGCCCAAGCCATGATTGAGGATAATCCCGAGGATCAGGATCCAATTCTGCAAGAGTAACATTGTTTTTCATTTTTGCCTTTTTTTTTACTTCTTGGAGTGGATTGATGTACTAAGAATATAAGAAACATGCATTTTCTCTTTTTATTAGAATTTTCCATAACACCAAAATTAGCCACAGCAACGCGTGGCAGGGTACAGCAAGTATATATATATATATATATATATATATATATATATATATATATATATATATGTGTGTGCGTGTGTGTGTGTGTGTGTAGACAGACAGAGGATGGAAGTGTAGGAGAATGAGAGAGAGAGACATTTAAACGGGTATAAAACATGTTCACTGACTGAATTGTCTCTTTCAGTTGAAAAAGCTAAATAGGCTCGTTTCTAAATATTGTGAGTAAAAAAAAGTGCATACATATATGTGTGTGTGTGTTTGTATGTGTGTGTGTAAGTGTATATGTGTGTATACACATATACATATTTTACGGCATAATCACGTTGACGCTCTGTTCTCGCCAAATCACCGAAGTTAAGAAACGTTTAGCCTGACTAGTATCAGATGGGTAACCATTTGGGAATTCTAAGCGTTGTATGTGTTCTCCGCTTATTTTTGGCATTGTTCGGAAGAGGGATGGTTGGAGACTTCGCAACTCTTGCCACACAAATTACACGCGCAGGCACCGTTACATTCAGTATTTATACACTGTCCAGTCGGAAGCTACCATATATATATATATATATATATATATATATATATATATATATATATATATATATATATTGGGGCGTGTGTGTGTGTGTTTGTGCGTGTGTTTGTATGGTTGTCCTCTATCAGTGTCAGTATGTGATTAAGTGACTGGAATTACAGTACGTATTATCGAAAGTGAACTGTATTTGCGTATCAGTGTAAAAATATATACGTGACCATCTGTATAAGTAAGTAAGTAGTGCGTGTATAAGATACCTTCTGAGTTTCTGTGGTGTTGAAGTGAGGGTGCAGGTTCTCTTATAATCTTCCGAATTTACGTCGATACAGCTAAGACTTATTCAGCCGTCATATTAAACCCACATCTTTCTAAAACATCCATAAATCACATTCATTTATCTCTGATAAGTCTACGATTTGACCGAGTCTTTTCAACTTGAGATATAAATTATTTCGTCAAAAATAATAAATTTTGACTTTCATTGCTCGTTGATACTAATAGTGGACGTTGTGTCTACTATTATTTAGGTATGAATCTAAAACTATTTTTATCGTTATATTGGCAATGATTTTTTATATAAATATTACTTCTAATTTCTAATATTTTGCTTACATGAAACAGGTGTATTTCAGTTTTATATGAATTCATTATTTCCGCAAAGAAAATTATAAAATAGAGACAGAAAATGATGCAAACTTACTTCTTGGCATTTTAAATCTATTTCCAAATTTTCTTTTTTGCAGTTTATGAGAATTTTTTTGTCCTTTAATATGCATAATCAATAGAATAGTCTATCTCGCTATATACTATAGAAATGAGTAGATACGAAATAGTGCAATAATTTTTCACACCTATATTACTATTAACATGACGTTGTGTGATTTAAATCTATAATATAATATGTGTTTTTCTAATTCTGTATATACAATAGAAGCTAAATATTAAAACGAAGCCACCCGTATATCTCATATGTATAGAAATTTATAACAGTTCCTAACAAATTAATAGTTCGGGGAAGCTACTTCTAATCTAATTGTAATGTTTTCTGTATATATATATATATATATATATATATATATATATATATATATATATATATATATATATATACACCAAACATTTGTGGTTGTTTTGCGCTCTGACATTGATATTAAAAGCCTAAGTCTCGTATTTAAAAATGATTAAAACGAACGTTTTAATATACCTAGTCATAGATGTGTGAGCTCCTTCACGAAAGTAAACTAATTTGCATATTTCTTTGAACAAAAACGAGAGCTGATTTATAAATTGTTAATTTTTTATTGTTTCTAATTAAATGATTGGTTTCCTTTAACTATTACATTAAATTCTTTTTTTACCTAGTTTCTACATCCCGCATATTTGTGAAACTTTGAGAAAACGTATTCAAGATGAGGATAGTAGTTGGATCCCCATCTGGCATCAATTGAAATGAATGGCTCTCGTCTCACAGAGGCCTCATGCTTTGACAAGATTCTGGGCTTGACCTTTACTCCTGATCTTAAATGGAACACGTACATAAAATCTGTTGCTAATGCCGCTGGAAAAATGGTGGGATCATTCTATCCATCCAGTAGATATCTCACTGCAATTCTCTATCTATATAAGAGCCAGGTACGCCCAAGGATGGAGTACTGTTGCCACATTTTGGGCAGGACTTGCTAGAAAGGACCTATCCTGCCTTGATAGAGTTCAAAATAGACTTCATAGTCTCGTAGATGTCCTTTTCTCTTTCCTGCAACCTCTTTCTCACAGAAGAGATATTGTGTGTTTGTCTCTTCTTTATCGTTATTTTCATGGCAAGTGCTCGACTGAGCTTCAATCTATACCCCATTCGACAAACTTTCACAAGAAACACTCGTCTAGCTTAAAACTATCAATAATTCCCTCCACTCTTTATCTGTGCCTAAACCTAAACATAGATTACATGAGCAAAGCTTCTTTCTTCGAAGTGCACACCTGTGGAACTGTCTCCCGTTTTCTTGCTGTCCAGCTGCCTACAATCTGATTGTCTTCAAGTCCAACGTAAACAAGTTCTTGATGAGCCGTTCTACCTATTTTAACAAATTTAATGAATTTCCATTACTAACGATTACTATATTGTCCAATTGACTAATGTAAACTCTTTAATCCTTATCCTCGAGTGGTCTCTGGGCCTTGATGAGTGGTAACCTATGTAAAAACCAAACATACCAAATAATACGAGTAGTCTACGTTAATCAGGCATAAGCAGTAATATAACCGTAAAATCGTCATTTGGATATGTTTTATGACGTTATTTACGAAATACAACCAAATGCAATATTGTAAATTGCGTGATACGTAACCGTACGAATTTTAAAATTTTTTGATAGTTCTTCTTTGTTTGAAGAGGTTTAATAAGGCGTATCTTTTAAAACTTTTAGATTATTCGGATAACTTTTCTCGTGGTGAATATTCTTCTCGCGATGTAACCTTCGATCTCGTTGTGTTGGCTTTTTCAAAATGTCAAATGCTTATCTTGAATTGAGGAATGTATAAACATTCGAACTGAACCATTTTATTTAATCCCAGGATTCACTTTTCACATTTCGAGTTGTGAATAATCAAAATGATACAAATTATCATTTCGCATCTACAAAAGTCAAAAACTTCCCAATTGTTGTTTCGGCAAGGAAGGACATAATTCAAGAAGTGGAATAAAGAGAAACAGGTAAAAAAATATACAGGAAGGTTGAACGAAATATGGTGTCGACGAAGGAGAGAGAAAAACAGAATTAAAGATATGTTAATTTATCAATTCATTATCAGTAACACCCCACGTTGCCCGGTATGAAAAATCAATATCAACCAATGTTCAACACTTACAGTACTTTAATCGCTGTCGAAATCGGCGGAACTGCCCACTTTTTTAATCGAATCGACTGACTGCCTGCTTTGGTCTGTGACCCACAACGTCCCACCGGATAAATATTCACATGCCAAAACAGAGCGCTTTGGCGGCTAAATTCAAATACCAAGCCGTGTGTGAAATGACTTTATGATAAAAAAAAATGAAGACCATAGAAAGGAGGAAGAGAACTTTAGAGAAAACGATCACGTTGACGACGTGAGAGATATCACAACCGCAAGAAGTTACGCGTGGCGGGAAAATGGAGAAATAAATGTCGTTGTTATAAAAAAATAAGTCAAATTGCCTTTGTGACACGGTCAGGCGTCTTGATTTTGAATGATGGCCACTGTTAGATTCACTGTTAGATAGTGCGGCCCGAAAAGCGGAATTGGCGCTGGTGGTGTTTTTTTTTTTTAATCGAAAAAAAAAAAACGACGAAATTACATTTTTGTTTGTTAAATATGGAAACATGCAAAATAAGGTCCATCTTTCTTAATTTAAACAAAAAACATTCACGTCTAAAAATAGAAATCAGATGAACAATACATGGAATGTCTCGGTCGATATTCGATCATTCTATGGCAACAAAATCGATTATCTAGCAGATCGAGTTACGCTTACGTGTAGGTCGGAGTCTCTGGGCGAACGTGACAGAAATCATATACAAAACGTGCAGATTTTAGCATGGGAGTAGTCGGCCGGTGGTACTGGTGAAAAGACAATCACCTCGAGTTGAGTAAGCCACGCCCTCTGGACCCATCCTTAGAATCGAGACGCCTGGCAGTGTTGATTGCCCCCCCCCCCGGTTCTTTTCTACATATAACAAGCGTTGTTGTTTTTTGTGACGTTATCATCATAACCAACACCACACGACAAAACGTCCTACCTTAGTTGCTTTTGCGATTGAGTCTCTAACATGTGAGTCCCAAATGTAAATGAGGTAACGTTACAAAGCGTCTGGCAGTGACTTTGTTCCCATTATATTGCACTGTACATTGCACTGTAAGGAAGCAACTGCTGATTTTATAAATTTATTTGTATATAAAGTATAAATTAAAGTTAAATGAAACATTTATTTAAAACGCGCTACTGTTGATTTTACAGGCCGGGTCTTTCTGTTTGTGCGGTGATAAAACATCTAAAATTCACTTGTAATGTTAGGTGGTATCAAAGTGTTAACGTCGATCAAAATTCTGAATCAGACTTTTTCGATTATCGACTTTTCATACTTTTCGGGGGCATTCCGATACAAACCTATCTATCAACATTCCCAGGTGCATAAATTACAGTTGTGTGAAATCTTAAAAACTGGACTAAACCATTTCGGGATCTAGAGAGAATTCTCAAAGACACATGAACACACATACACACAGACAAAGTGCATTTTATATATAAGTAGATATTACAATATACTGTGAATTATACATTTTACACTGTTTTTTTAAAACATAAATCACTATCACAACTAAATCTATAGAATAGCCCATAAAAAAAACGTTGCGTCGAAAGAACCGTTAGAATGTTTAAAAGATTTCTCGGTTGAATGTCTGAGATAGCAAATGAATATCAGGCATTCTGTAAGAAAACCAATTCTTATATAAACAAGATGTGTAGGTATATATATATATATAGAGAGAGAGAGAGAGAGAGAGATATATAGATAGATAGATAGATATATGTTTTCGCTGTGATAAACGCGTCCGTTGAATGCAGATTCCAAATGTAATTTAGTAAGCTAATTCAACGCACATTTTAAAAAATTACAAACATTCACCTGCCCACAACACTGATCGGGTCTTGTTTTAATTAGTAGCATCACGAGGAATAGGTAAGAAATTAGAAATAAAACTCTCTATCCCGATGAAGACGAGATAACGTCGAAAAGTACTCTGAATTATTAACAAACAAATGCTTATTTATCTAAAAGAAACTATACGTTAAATGTGCTCATATAAATCAGATTAAAATAATTAGTTTTTTTAATTAGTATAATACTTAACAGCTAGTATTTTAAGTTCTGCAAAATAATAATGCGGGTGTGCGGACGTATGTCTTTACAATTAGTGATGTTTATCGGTGAAATATCCCATATGCCCATTGGCCGACGACCTTTGTTCAAACGACATTCTTGCCAGTGATGAGGTCAACTGGATTTTATATCTGAAAGATCAGTTACAAGGTTAAAATGCTTTGCACACATTTCTAATCGGAACGCGGGAAATCTGGTGGCCATTAACGAAAATGAACTCCCCCTAGCGGATAAATTAGGAAATAGATCAGCTTTGTATCCGAGCGAGGAAACAGAAATTCCTTACGGTCATTGTCTTGAATCCTATTAGCAACATACTTGAGCAATCGATTCAAGGTGACCATACCCAACATGCCATTAAGAAATTGACCTGAGGGTTGGGAACGTTGAATCTGGACAAACTGGCTTTAATGTACAAGTCTTGTTTAAATGCCTGCAAATAACATTTTCCATCTGCCCGGTTTTCGTTGAAATTAAGTTGTTTCCTTGACTAAACGAATTTTATTGGTTCACATTTGAAGATTGCAAATACGCAACTCTTCGAGGTGGTTGTGGTTTTCGTCATATGAACTATAGAAAAATACCAGTCCCAGGACTGTTACTATATATATATATATATATATATATATATATATATATATATATATATATATATATATATATATATATATATATGAGGAGTGTATGACTATATATACATACAAGAATAAAAAAGCATTGGAAATGCAAAAGGATATAGGGATGGTATGCCAAAAAGTATACAAACAAGATAGCTATGAATGGCTAGGCACATGGAAATAGAATTGCATCCAAAGTATAGCCCTATAGCTTTTCTCCAATCTTCATTTTGTGCCATCATTACGGTTGTAAAAAGCTATAGGGCTATACTTTGAATGCAATTCTATTTCCATGTGCCTAGTCATTCATAGCTATCTTGTTTGTATACTTTTTGGCATACAATCTCTATATCCTTTTGCATTTCCAATGCTTTTTTATTCTTGTTAATTAGTATTTTTACTTACAGTCTTATTTTTAAACTTACATTCATGATAGTATTGTTTTTTTTAGGAGGCGGCTCATTGCCGCCTCCATTAGTAGCAGGTCGCTTCCTGCTGGGTTTTAGGTCTTTTTATAATAGTTTGTGCATGAGGCAGCTTTTTTCCCTTTGGGATCCCTGTTATACCGTGTTTTTGAGTCAGCACGTGAGGCAACCTTCTTTTTCTCTGGTTCTTTGTTATAAAGAGAACGTGAGGCAGCCTTCTTTTTTTCTGGTTCTTTGTTATAAAGAGAACGTGAGGCAGTTTTTTTCTCCTCAGAATCCCTGTTATACCGTGCTTTTGAGTCAGCACGTGAGGCAGCCTTCTTTTTTTCTGGTTCTTTGTTATAAAGAGCACGTGGGCAGTTTTTTTTCCCATCGGGATCCCTGTTATACCGTGCTTCTGAGTCAGCACGTGACGCAGACTTCTTTGCCTCAGAATTTGCATGATACTTAATTTTTATTATTTCAGAATTTTTCTGATAGTATTTTTTTGCTCAGAAAATACCTTGACTTTGTTTTTTTCATAGTCTATATTTCTCTGAGCTTTTTTACTACATGCTGACTTTGGCATTTTTTATTAAATGTAAACATATAACACTTATGTGTATCTTACTATAATATCACTTATCTTATAGCAAGACAACTCTCGTAGAATTGAGATACTGCCCCGTCACCAATAATTAAAGTGTGGAACGGTATATACACCAATAGTGTAGTTGTTATCTTTATATGAAGTCTTAATCAGTGACAGTGTGAGGTTACTTGGTTAATTTATTGTAGTTTATTTTAGAAAACTTACTTGTTTTTATTAGTAGATTGTGTATAGTAGCAACAATATCTAGTTATTTTTGTGGCTAGGGCTTGGATTTTGATTCTTTTTGGTCAGCTTCCAGTGAGTTCTTAGAAGATGACTTTCTTGCAGTTTCTTTTGCGATTAATTTAACTTATTTCCTTTGGCGTTTGGTGAGTTCTTAGAAGAACTGGTCTGATCTACTTTTCTTAGCGAGCGAAGAGATTCAGCTGCATTTAACAATGGTTGCTATAGTGCATTTTTGCGCATGCGTGAGAATTTCAAGTTTCCTCCTTATTTTTCAATAGTTTGACAGTAGTCATGTGTCTTTCTGCCAAGAGCGACAGACGTCAGTGTTAGCCGTGATCGTCTAGAGGTTAGGACCACACGTTGTGGCCGTGCTAACCTAGGTTCGAATCCTGGTCACATCATTGACATTTTGTACAAATCTGAAGAATTATTTGTTTTTATAACATTGTTTTTTTGACGTCGTACTTGCTGATAGGTTACTCTTATAACAATTTTGATCAACTGAGATAAAGATTTCGTGGGTTCATTAACGCTGGTGGGTTACTGTTTAAAGAAAAAACCTTAACGTTCACCTCAAATATTAAGCGTCCAAGAAATATAGGCCACTGGCAAACTGGAACGTCTGTGAGCATCCGGTGTATTATTTGGAGCTGTCCCTTTTGAGAGAAGTTCCGTGTTCGAAGTGGTCTGTCTACATTGGGTATATAGTGTTTAAAACTTGTTATTACACGTAATCTTATTTAATTATGGAGTTAGTTAAAAAGCGATGGGTCACTGCACTGCTCCGTGTAAAGAGCAGTCGATTGATGCTTGAACTGTTGTCAGAAACCGTTCGTACACCGAAATACATCGTCTCAAAAGAAAGAAGAAAGAAGAAGAAGAAAGAAGAAAGAAGAAAGAAGAACAATTGGCCATTTGTACTCTTTTTTTTTGCTCTCTTTTGACATTTTAACCGACGTTCTGACACTCGCTGGATTCGTAAGACGCTTCTCTGTAAGAATATGTGCTTTTTGAAACTTATAAGTTGATTTTAGTTGAGATTTGGATAGTTTTGTTTTGTAGGCGTATATAGGCGTGTACGGATCATCCCTATATAGAGAGTGCTACCGCCTCTCTGATATATATGTATGTATATATATATATATATATATATATATTATGTAATTAATATATATATAATGTATATATTGTATGGATTATGTAATTATATTAATATATATATATATATATATATATATATATATATATATATATATATATAAGCTAGTGTTGTTTTACCGTAATAAAAGCGTTGTTTAAATTTTAAAAAATTGCGTATAAAATACGTTAATAAGCAAAATTACAACGAAATATAATGAAAATAGATAAATATTCATTTAAACAAATATAACATATATTTGTTGATTTTCATAATAGTTCATTGCAATTTTGGTTATACACGTATTTTATGCGTATTATAATTTAATATTTAAACAATTTTTCTATCACGGAAAACACAACTCTGACCCTATTTTCACGTGCGCCAAGCGTATTTTTTCGACATTTCAAAATAACACCGCAGACGATTTGTTTACATGACTGGTCTGAACAACGCTTGCCTTATTGTTTGAGAGTACTAGTTTGACAGTTTGGCTGGTTATTGTCTATGACTGGCAGTGCACTAGCTCTCACTCTTTGTTAGCACTTAGCGCAACTGCACTGTTATATGTTGGGTAGTTGTCGTGTCATATCGAGCATGGAAAGCAGTCCAATCTCCCTCTTAAGTGGACTTTCTCCTGGCCACAAACTTATATGTTAACATTTTGGTATGTTGTCTATGCAGATTTGGTATCATACACATTCATTTTCTCTAACTTCTTTAACCTAAAACTATGACGATTAAACAAAATTATGTTTCAAACAAAAAAAAAACAAAAACGGGCAAACCAAACGCACACTCAAACTAAACGAATTCACCTCATCCCTTGAGGCTCACATTTGTAAATGTTCGTTTACTTGGAATTAACACAGACAATGTAAACTCATTTCTCCTTACAAACTCACCGGATATTTTAATACTGAGTAAAAAGAAACGTAATTCCTACATCCATTTTTACCATGTTTTCTTTTTACCTCTGTTATGCCGAAGGGACTCAGAAAGACACGATTAGTGACTTATAGTCTATATTTGTAACACTCCTTCGTTTGACTATGAAATCTAAGCTAGAAAAGGGCGACTCTTCATTCATTTGTTTCAGGCAAAACCTTTATTTATTTATATTTTTCTTCCGTTTTCCTTCGACCAATAACTACTCTAATAAACCAGACCTCTGATGCAGCATTCTCCCTATATGTTAGCGCCCAAGTAAATATATTTGATGACTTTATTGGCTTGTTTTTCAAGTTAAACGGGCACAGTTGGTAGCTTTACGCATTGCTTTACCATATCCCATTCCCTGACAAAGATTGTCACGTTAGTGACCCAAATTTCAGTTCTATAGAAAACCAACCACTCTCCGCATTGGGCCACTTGTATTTGTGCAGCTGACATTTCCTAAGGGCAGCATGCATCATTCAGATTTATCCTAATTAACCAAGTATAATTGAGAAAAAGTTAATAGAAGCTATAAATACTTGTGAGAGTATAATAAACACATCCAAAGGAATACATACCAGAATACCAGAAAACGTATTGGTTCGCAGATATTAGAATTCCACTGTGTCTGTAAAGTTAATAACAGTGTAGTTATTTATACGTGTTCAACAATTCCTCTATTATCCAACAACTATGAGGTTATTAGCAGGGCAACCGAAAGGCTAACCTGCTTGCATGGCGGTTCGCCTTCGAAATCAGTTCACTCACAAATTTCCCTTTGCGGAAAAAAGCATACTCGGTAATGTGAAAATCATATCTTCGTGGTTTTATAAAAATAACCATACACCTCGAATTCGTGTGTTCCTGATCTCATATATGCTATACTATTAAATATACTCCACAGAAGTTGCCCCAGTTATTATGAACTCTTCAGCAAATGCCTTATCGAATCTTGGTTCTGATTGCTGTGAAATTGCTTCGGTGTTGGCAGTTTTCAAGTATAGTGATGAAGTAATATACTTAAATTATCGACACAATAGCAGCCTTCCTCTCTTCGTGACGATTTTAGGAGTTTTAATCAACCAATTCACGACCTCACAGATACTAAAATTTGTTCCGAGAGATAGTATGGATTTAAGCAAGCTTGTTCAACTGCAGTTATCCTAACTGGCATTCCTTATTATATAGCATGTAATACATAAGATAGGCAAGGCCACGGCAGTAGCCATAGATATATCCAGGGGCTTTTAGAGGCTTTGGCACGAAGGCCTTCTCATGGAAATTAAATCAAATAAGATTACTGAACGCATACTTAATTTATTCAACTCTTTTATACAAGACCAAATGCTAGGTTGTCATTTAAATATTCATCCCCAATCTGTAAAAATGTCACTTCACTCTCTAAGATTCCGGAACTTTCCTAATTTTCAAAACCAACGGATATTTACCGGAATTATTTACTATTTATTCTGCTTTTGGACAACAATTCTTGGAGCTTCAGATATTTTGAATGTTTGCCCCGGACTAGATTTTTTCAAATGTAAAGGATTATTCCATTGCTGTAGTCGTTTTCTTTAGATTATCATTCGTCTGATCTGGCAGAAATATTCTGCAAGCAATGTACCTTAATTCACCATTTTATTGCCTAGAACGGATGATATTCTTCAACTATGCTTTTCAAATAATTTTCAATAACATTTTTAATATATGTGCTGATAAGCAAAATATATGTTTACTCATAATTAATCATTTTGCTAATTACATTTTTCTCTAATGATATGAGCCATTATGGAAAATACATGGATTAAGGAAATGAATATAATTTTTTCCGTATATTCCTTGTTTTAAATAATAAATTCCTGATTTGATTATATTTATTCATTTTTAATCCACAGAATTAAACTATAATTCCTCTTGTCTAGTCGCACTGATGAGCTGTAAAACTGCGAAACCGTACTGTATGCGGATGACTATATATATATATATATATATATATATATATATATATATATATATATATATATAAAAATATATATATATATATATACATATATAGATAGATAGATAGATAGATAGATAGATAGACAGAGAGATAGATTTAAATCGATACGTCGAGTTTTTCTGCTTATCCGTTCTGAGAATTAATAGGATATTGGCCCCGAAGACGTAGAATATCTGGAAACCTTATTATAATAAAGGCAAAAAAAAAATAAAAATAAATGAATTGTATCCACTTCACTCATAGCTATTTTAGTTTCGAGCACAGTTGGAAGGAATGGAGACCAAATTCCGTTCCAATTTGATAAATCTAATCTCCTTTTTTATTCTTTCAGTATACATTTTTATTTATTTATCAGTCTTTGTATCTGTTTACAGATATTTATCTGGATATCTGTAGATTTTTTTCTTTAATGTCTTGTGTTCATATTAATCACAATTTTTGTTCGTTTGCTTAAGCGTTTTTGTCTATCTGTCTGGCTGCCCGCCTGTCTGTATTTAAATATCTGTTCACGTACACATTGCAATACATCCCCACTTCATTCTAACACGCACGCTCTACAACCCACTGATTAAATTATTTCCCATTCTTAACCGAAACTCCTACCGAACACACCCATCACCCACACCGTCCATTTTTACATCATTTCGAATAAAATCAGCGACGCCATTAATTGAAGCCCGGGTCCTCCCATATCTAGAATTAATGGTAAACAGAAGTCATAGCACTGCTGGTAAAGCTCTTGAGACATTCTTCGTTTCGTCCATTTCTCATCACTTTGGCGAGGCCTTAAAAGTTTCCGGCTAAGAACTCCTAATAAAAAAAGTAACAAATAAGAGCCCGATAATCAACGTTCGTTTCCTTGCTATCCATTCCCCTCCAAGTAACACGGAAGAATGAGAAACACATTATTCCAAGATAAATGAGGAAATTCTGACTCTTAAATTATTACAGACGAGTTGTCGATTTAGAGAGACGAGACTTGATAGCACATGTAGGCATCAGTAAATTGCAAAATAACACCACACTTTTATCTGGAGGTAATGGCGGAGATGAGATTGCATTATTATATATATTTAACCTTTTAGCTTCCGATGTCGACAAATGTCGGCACATAACGCAGGCAGTCAAAATCAGTTGACATTTTTTATAAATATATTGGCTTTAATGAGTGTTAGTAAATCTTAAAAAAAATAAAGAATCCAATTCATTCCTTCGTATGAATGATATTATTCAACTGTTAACATTAGTTTCTCTGGTTCTGCTTATAATCTCAAAACGCTTCAGTGTGTATGCCCCATTAGAAGGTTATGGGGAATATATTTACCAGTTTGGCCTTGTGTGGTAATTCCTTCTTGTTCAGCTGTCAATACCTGTGTGATAGTATAATCGACTTTTTTTTTTCAAGACCCAGGAAGATAGACAACAAACCTGTCGGTTAAGATGTGACAAATGACGAAATCGAACAATAAATAACGATATATTAAGTTTTATAACATTGGTGAGTTTCTATAAGCAAGAGACAATAGAAACGATTTAATGACAATAAAGTTGGACTTAACCATTGTGAGTGTCTTTTAACAGTAGTGGGTTGGAATTTTTATGACAGTACATTTAACGACAGTCGACTTAACGACGGTCCAGTTGACGACAGTCAGAGTGTAGTTGAAAGTTTACGAAAGATCAGGGTTCGAGGGTGTTGGAGACAGACCATTGCTTGGGCCAGAAAAGCTTTGGGGGATCGAGGTGAACTGGCAGCAACAAAGCATGGAGACATATACTCAGAGTTTAATCAACCTATATGTGAAATACTGCCGATTCTGACGTATGCGCCAGCAAGTTGAGGGAATGGCGTCAGGAAGGCACTAATGTCTCGATATTGGATTTGCGAAAAGCCTATTTACAGGTGCGAGTTGATAAGACGTTGTGACCGTTCCAGACAGTTTGGTTCCCGGGGCAGAGGTACTGTCTTACACGCCTCGACTTTGGCCTAAATGTGGCACCAAAATCATGAAGACTATTGTCAACACAGTATTGTCCCAAGAAAAGCCCATGAGGGACTCAGCGTCAGCTTACATTGATGACGTATACGTCAATGAAGATGTACAGTCTGCGTCGTGTGTCAAAGAAAAGTTGGCTCAGTTTGGTCTGGAATGCAAGAATCCCGAACGTTTAAGGGAGGAGCACGTGTATTGGGATTGGATGTTTATGAAGAAGATGGCACCCTACAATGGAGGCGTGGCAGTGAAATTCCAAGCATCCCCAACATCGTTACAAGGCGGACCGATTTTTCTTGGTGTGGAAAACTTGTTGGTCACTTACCGGTCTGTGGCTGGCTCTGCGCAGCTGTTGGTGTAATTAAACGCAGAGCAAATTTAACAACCACGGGTTGGGATGACATATCCGATGATGCCCTACTAACTCTGATGATTAAAGAGACACTGGAGAGAGTGAACAAGAAGGACCCTGCCTGTGGGCGGTGGTGTGTTAACGGAGACACCGTAGGTGTGTGGGTTGATGCCAGTTCTTCGGCGTTGGGAGTATCGTTGGAGCAAGGAGGAAACGTGTTCGAGGATGCATGTTGGCTATGGCCCGTAACAGATTCTCAGCATATCAACCTGGCAGAGCTGGACGCTGTTGTAAAGGGGGTAAATCTGGTCCTGCAGTGGCAGTCTAAGAAGTTGACCTTGTACACAGATTCTCTCTGTGTCTACCACTGGGTGTCTGACACACTTTCAGGACGGACACGAACCCGTACCAAGGCAGCAAGCGAAATGTGAATACGGAGAAGGCTAGACACGCTAAAAAACCTGGTATCTGAGTATGGGCTATCACTGAGCGTCACTCTGGTGCCATCACATTGTAATTGTGCTGACCAACTGACCCGAGTATCTCACAAATGGTATGAAGCCGCGAATATGGGAATGAAGATTACTGCTCGATCTTGTGCAGTTGCAATCGACTCATGTCAAATACAAAAAAATCATGCACAGAGCGGACATCCGGGTATCAAGAGGACCCTTTATTTTGTGAGGCGCGTATACCCAGCAGTGACCAAGATGGATGTCAGGCAGATCATCAGAAATTGTGAGGCTTGCCAGTCTATTGATCCTGCACTAGAGCGATGGCAGAAGGGTCGATTGGAAGTTGAGAGTGTGTGGCAGCGGCTGGCCATGGATATTACCCATTACAGTGGCAAGCCCTTTCTAACTCTCATTGATTGCGGGCCTACGAGATTTGCGGTATGGCGGCAGATGACCAGACAGGATTCAGCAAATGTTGTTCGCCACCTATCATCCATTTTTTTTGAGCGAGGTGCGCCGGAAGAGCTCCTGACTGACAATGATGCAGCGTTTTGTAGCCAGCAAGTCCGGCAGTTGTTAGATGAGTGGGGCGTCCGACTACGGTTGCGATGTGCGCATGTGCCGTCAGGAAATGGCATTGCTGAAAGAAGCCATCGCAGAATCAAGAGAATTGCTGCCAGGAAGCGATGTACTATTACGGAAGCCTCATATTGGTACAACATTACGCCAAAGGACGGGACGTCCCCTTCAACCGCACCTGCAAATGCTATTTACACGTACCGAGTCGGAGTGAAGGGAATCAACACTACGCAGCCAGACGACAAGGGAACATATAACAGATATGAATGGGAGATCCAGTGCGGGTGCGGCTCCCAGGAAATCGGTGCACGGACAAGTTTAAGCGAGGACAAATATCTGGAGTGATTAGCCAGCAGTCTGTTTTGGTCGATGGAACCCCACGACATGTGCGAAATCTTCGCCCAGCTATCGAGGTGCGTCAGACAACTACAGAAGAAAGCAGTGAAGCGTCTAGCGATGAGCTGCCGATGCACGGATTCAGTGAGCCCCTTCCAGAGACTGATAGCGATACTTCATCTGATGAGGCGGAACCAGATCCAGAGCCGGAATCTGAAACAGTGAATGTACCTCTTCGCAGAAGCACACGCACTAAAAGGCCGCCCCCAGTGCTCTCTATGTTATCGTAAGATCAGAGGGGAGTGTAATGTGCATCCAGGAGATAAGCGCCCGCGTGTTTGCGTGTTGTGTGGGTGCGTAAGAGAGACGGACGAAAAGGAAAGACTTACCTCGAGACCGGCTCGGCGTCACCGACCGAAAATAGATAAAGAAGGATCAAGATGGCGGCCGCCGTCTTTTGTAAAGGATGATATCTCGCAAAGTCACACGAATTCTCGCAATATGCAAATTAGCCGGCCTACAACGACCATAAAAGCGGGTGATGAAAAAGACGTTGGAGGAGCGACGATTGAGTTGGTCGGGGAATCGTGTTGATGTTGCTTCTCGTGCCGTGTGAGGATATCTTACCGTTGTTGGGTCCGGTCTGAGTAACCGTTCTCGTCCGTCTAGGCACCTTGCTAGTTGGATTCCGTGCAGAACCAGTGTATACTGGTTATTGAATTGCTGCAACATTTATAACATCTTTTCCTGAACTTACCGTGTTAAAGAGAGAGTCGGGCGCCATCTTGAATTTTTCCTTATACATCTACACAGGGCGCGGTAGTCTTTTTTAAAGGACTTTCCTTACACATTTTTCTACACTAGCGTCTGTGTTTTTCTTGTGTTTGGATTTGTTTTTGTTTTTTTATATTTTAATTGTAAGCCCGCGAGTTCCCCAATCGAGTGTTGCTTGTGTGAAAAGACGGCGACACAACCGGAACTCATAATGGTGAAAGAAGAACAGAAGACGAAAAAGAAATCCACGGTACACTACCTTGCGGTAAAAATGTGGCTCACCGGGCAAAAATGCAACACGCATTGATGTTATTGTTTTATTCTCTTTTTTATGTGCAAAACTCAATCATGTTCAGCCAAGTCAAATAAAAGCAACAATTTTCTGTAACAGAACAATCAAACCAAGACCGTAAATAAATATTGAAACACAAACAGCGTAAAAATTAAATTATTTCAAAACTTTATGGATTGGTAACTAAATCACCTACAAGGGGGTTATATAGCATATGACAAAACACAACACACTCTATGAAATAACATTTCACAATAAGAAGAATTTGAAGATAAAACTGCTTAAAAAATTAATGGTTTTGGCATTAGAACACCAAAAATAGTTGATACCTTAAAAAAAAATAAAAAAACTAGCACAATATTTTTCTAATCCAAATATTTTCTAAATTGGAACTGGGTACATATAGGACATCATTGTAAATAACTTGGCTACAATTTCCTCTGTAAACAAAGTATATAATAATAATCATGGACTTTCCAATTCTCTTGATGTAGGGTATTTATTTATATGATTATTACCAGAATCTTGTTCTGTGGGTGGCGGCTCTAATATTGTTCAGTGCCAAATTATCGCAGTGAAAAACTTAGTTCTGAATGCAATAGCAGTGCCACAAAACGAGAAAGCAGCCATTTAGATTCCATGTGGTAGAAGACATCACATCATCATAAGATAAAAATAGACGATTTTGTGTCTAAAAAATAAAATAAAATATGTCATTATGTCGCGTATAAAAAATCCAAAAGGGATTAAAATTAAAGAGAAGTGTCACGTTATAGGCAAGCTATAAAGAATAGTGCGACGTCATATGCAAGTTATAAATTCAATTGACTAAGTCATTGTGTAAGAATTTATTACTGATCAGTACAAAAAAATCCTGTATGGTTTGATATGAGCTTATTTTGCTACACAATGAACGTAAAAAATAAACAGAGGCAAAACTTAAAGCTTTTGGATTTTAAAGATTAAAACCGCTACGGTAAAAAAAGAAAACTACATGTAGTAAGTAAATAACCGCAACCGTCCATAAATACTTACTTTTACGACACACAGAAATGTGACTACATATATATATATATATATATATATATATATATATATATATATATATATATATGTGTGTGTGTGTGTGTGTGTGTGTGTGTGTGTGTGTGTGTGTAGTCATCGACATAATTCCAGTTTCGTTGTATCACAACTCATATATAAAAGGGAAGGAAAAAAGGAAAACTGTAAGTTGAAATGTACAATCAAAATTTATTGTTCGATTGAATACTCCAAAAACAATTTATATATATATATATATATATATATATATATATATATATATATATATATGCATACATTTTGTACACGATTAAACGTATCGACTCGTGCATACACTCAACACCCTAGAGACGAAATGAACGGTGATATAAACATACATGAACGTAGACGAGGTAAATATAGGCATACCTTATATGGATTGCGTATATATAATATAATGGATGGAGTTTGAAAACGAAGTTTACATTTTAATTTCTGCATGTTGTTTCAATTAGTGAAAAAGGAAGCGTAATGGAACATTCAAAGTTTAGCAGTTCAATGAAAAAAGTAGTACTTTAGAAAGTCAGTCTGCATCAGGAAATAGATGTGATTTGGCTGATTGTCAGATTATGCGATTGGGAATCAGTAAACCAAGTGCAGTGTAGCAGACTCTATTCTGATACTATGAAAACAAGAAATGGTATAACAATTAAACGAGAGCAGTGGCTTGCTTGATGGTGTAGACTCTTTTAGAGTAGACACTTTTGGACCTTTTTGTAGAAGTCAGTGATTGTTGCACCGGCCTACGAGGTTAAACAATCGCCCATGCATGCAAAGATGATATCCTTTTAGAGGTATACGATACTAAAAAGCGTCAGAAGTTCTAGAGACGAGTTGCTTTACGCCTCATCTTTGTCGCCTTAAAGAAAACAACACTACAGTTTATTTTTAAAGTTTTATATGCTGTCATAACTTGGGTCAGTAAAGAGCCTGAGTTGTACAGCGACGCGTCTTCGATCTCGCTCGTCATTTTCAGACATGATAGAAGACTCCTATCGCTCTTGGGGTTTGTACAACACTGACAGCTAGTAGATGGATTGCATTCAAAAAGGAAGCCGGTTTTCATCAAATGGAAATGATATCATCTTTTCATTTTTAGGGCGACAATTTTATCGTTCCATCGTGTATATATTTTATACCCGTGAATGTTAAGTCGAAAAAGATTTTTATGATTAGTTATCGATGATTGAAAATGGTTTTATAGTGGAAAGGAAGAGATCATTGTCTTAGTAACCTTAACTGTATATTCTATTTAACCATTATTCAACTTCAGTCTAGAGAACACATTCTAAGTATTAACTCATTACCTTCAATTTGTGCGCCTTCTTTTTTATACTTGTGTGTAGAATATTGTTGATTAATAAACAAATATATCCATCTCGGGCACAATTTCATTTCGAAATCTGTTTATTTTCGATCTAGAGTCCTTTTTACTACGTAATATAATACTTTTTTGCATTATAAAATGTAGGTAGGAATAATATAAAACTATAAAATGCGGAAGTGGAGGTAAGGTAAGGGCTATTATATTGAACTAATATTCATTTGAGGTGAAAAAATGAGGAGAGAGATTGAATTAGATAATATTTAATAATAATTTCTTACATATTTATTTAGGTAAACAGACGTAAATATATCTACAATGAACGATATTTGTAATAATTGTTTTTCTGTAATTTATACAATGCTTGAAAAATACTTAAAATTTATTTCAAGCAGAATAAACAAAAGATGCATAGACAATATGGAAACATAGAAAATGGCGTCTATCGGTCGCACTTAACTTTGGAATATAATTGTATTTCACTCTTTATTTGATATTTTTTGGATCATTTGAAATCCCCTTATTAATGTAGAATGTATACTCACAACTCACAATTCTGGACCGTCTTCAAGTGGAATATTTATATCAAACTAATTAAATCTGTACGGAATTCGAAACGAAAGCATTTATTTTTAGTCGGAGGAAAATTGTTGGTGTTCTACCAGAATAAACCGAATACGAGTTTTAAATAATAGTGGATTGAATTCTTAGAATTTTCAATATAAAGATTTTAGCTTCCGCCTCATGAAGACGATAATATTATTTAGACTATTATCCGTTCCGCAACGTGTTAACGTCATATCGATTGAAACGTTGTAAGTATTAATTTAAACTAGAAAACTGTAGTTTGAATCGTACTTGTAATGCAGAACTTAAAACGTAGAAACACTTTTTCAGTTGTAAAAGGATATTTATTTTGTCTGTCACGTTTTCATTGCTTCTCCAAATAATTATACATGATCTCAGTCAGAGCAGATGAAGTCTGAAATCAATGTTCCTGCGTTGTATCCGCAGTTTCATTGGCAGATTCGATAGCATATCCCTTCTTGAAGACGCATGGATAATGTATATAATAAGTTACTTAATTACTATTCTTATCTCTTCTCTCTAATACTTAATGCACTTTTACTTATACGGAGATAGGTTTTCTGATAAACTTGGATCTACTTCGCTACGAGGATGAGACGGAATTTGTCTCGAACGCATCGGAAACCAAAAATAAAATATATTCATTAATCCAAAGCTTCTTCTCGGGAATTAGTAAGAGTTCTTCTAACAAATAAGTGGAAAGGGAACTCCAATCTAAACTTCTTATGATACGTGAACTAGAATATATATATATATATATATATATATATATATATATATATATATATATATATATATATATATATATATATAAAGAGAGAGAACGGATGAGAGATAAAAGAAGAAAGCAGACAGGGAGAGGGAAATATAGCGATACATTTCGCATACAGTAAGATATGGCGACTGTTTCTCTTGCATTGATTTGATTTTAAAAGTAATAAAAACTACATAATCAAATTACGTCATTTTTGGAATATGCTACCTATATTATGTGACTGGTTCGTACATCATAACAATTTTTGCAATTTCGTTACTTTGAATTTATTACTCTAAATGTAAGCTTAAATAAGCACAACATATGCTTTGTTTAATGAGAAAAAAAATAAATGAAAGAGACACATGAACTCCCACTTTGACACTAAGTTCACCTGATTCTATAATCTGACTTTCTCCTGAGTTTTTTCGTTGGTTTAATTCACATCAATTTACTTAGAGCAATGATGAATAAGCACAAAAAATTATATATTATTAATTATTATGATTTTAAAGGGGTGGCGAACTTGAAATTGCCAATTTATTTTCATCAGTTACAGATTTAGCAACCATTGGTCAGTGTGAATTTGTGAATTACACTTGATTCGACAATTCATCATTTGTGTAAGCAGGGCGGAGCCACATGCCACACAGCAATTTTAGCTTATATATATATATATATATATATATATATATATATATATATAAAATATATCCATTCGCGTGAAATCACTTTTTTCTTCACCCTATTCCCTCTGCTTCACTTTTTGTTATCAAGTAAGATCTTTGACTTACTTGTAGTTTCATCAAATACTTTTGAAAGCTAAATCCTACCCACTGATGAGAAGGAAAGTATTTCTTCGAAACTCCGCGGATTAAGGACTATCTACTTATTTAATGTTTCCTTTTCAAATTAAATATGTTTTTAACTCTTTTTCAAAGTGTTTTAACATGTTTAATTAACTATTTTCTCTTATATCCTTACTTTCATGGATTTCTAAATATATATATATATATATATATATATATGTAGTCATCCACATGCAGTACTGTTTCGCTGTTTCACTGCTCATCAGTGCGGCTAGACTACCTCAAGCCAGCATTGAAACTCGACCATCTGTATGACACTCAACAATCATTACGCTATTAGCGTCTGCTGAGCGAGTAGTGAGTTTAACGATGTTTTGACATCGTCCGAAATACCTCCGCTCGATTTGTTTACACAAGGAACGTCGCTTAGATGCTAATGGTAAATCGTGTATCACTTCTCAATATGCTCAACTCAAGATGAGGAACATTATAGTCATCCACATACATTACTGTTTTGCTGTTTCACAGCTCATCAGTGAGGCTAGACAGGCAACTACCTGAAGCCAGGATTGAAACCTGACCGTCTGTAGATACAGAATTTATATATAGTTTTAAATAAAATAGACGGAAGTTTCTCAAGAGCTCTTTCGGCTATCATCTCATCAGGAGGAAATTGATAGCATAAAAAATAATATTATGTCGAAACTTTAAAGAGTTCTAATGGGGAACTATTGAATGTGCCAAAAGTACGGGGACAACTAAAATTAAGTTTATTAACGTTTAAAAAACGATTAAAATATTGGCACAACCAGGGGGAAAACAGGAGAAAAGATTCAAAGTTCACCAAAGAGAAACAATGCGTTTACTGTTTCCTTTTGCCGGCACAAAGAAAGTTTACGCACCGCAATAGAGACAGACTCCAAAATCTTTAAATGGTTTATAGAGTCCGCTATATATAGCACCTCAAACCAGTCTAGTTTATATCTATCGGCACAGAACCGCTTGTCAACCAAATGCTGGCCGATAGCAGAGTCTAAGGCAGCAGAATGAGGGAGACCCCATCCTCCCTTGTCTGATCTTCGATAGAACATGCTGGTTTATACGAGTCAAAAGATGCAAGGATGTTCGCCCAACATAACCAGAATCGCACTGGCATTTGAATTGATACACAATATTGCTTTTTTGGATGTAAGGCAAACTATCCTTGCGAAAAAAAAGAAAAGCAGGTCTCGTAGTATATACCAAACGCAAACACAGAATAAAAGTAGTCGTAAATACTTCTGCGAATCTGTTTGGAAAGTCTGTTACTCTTTTCCCCAATCCACCGTAATTTTAAATAAATTGGGCATTTCAAAGGTCCATAATTTTTAGGGGATTTAAAATCCGAAACCTTTTTTAAAATACAGTCATAAATAAGGTCAACAGGATAGCAATTATTGATGAATGTTTCCTAGATCCTATCGAGTTCGGCGTCTAATCTCTTAGGCGAACAACTTAGAACTCTTTAAAGTTTCGACATAATAATATTTTTACGCTGATGAGATGATAGCCGAAATAGCTCTTGAAAAACGTCCGCCTATTTTATTTAAAACTATATATATATATATATATATATATATATATATGTGTATATAGTGCCGCCAATATTAAAAGTCTGCAATCGTCAATTTTTTAATAACCTCAAATTTAAGCAAAGTTGATTGTAAATGTTTAAACAATCTATACAATATTTGATTCGACTTGTATTCGTTTATATTTTTACCTGTTCATATTTGATATTTAATTGAAGTATCGTAGTGTTTACCTCAATTTAAAAATATTACTTCAAATCAAGAAGGCGAAAAGAAACTCCGCACAATAGAAAATTTTTTATTTAAATGTAACTTTAGAATATTAATGCAACACAATTACCATCGGAACACAATGAACAAGTTAATATTTAGTAGCATATCCCTTCTGGTATTAATGTACTTGGTCGAATTAATTCAATCTTGCAAGCGAATTATAGCTCTGGACTATTGGCACTAATAACGCTCCACCTCAAAACTGAACATCTATCACTTTGCAGCGTTGAGACTGTGGACCTAAGATTAAAGTGGTCGTATTTCTTTCGACGCATCACTACCTTGTTGATTGATCTTGTTTTCGTCGCTAAAATCACTTTGGAACAATATGAAGAATCATGATATCCATTGGATCTGATGGATTCTAGATGGCGCTTTCTGTTCTTTACAGAAATCTTTTGCTTGTGTCTTGGAACAGACCCTAGCAAATTAAATTCCTTCAGTCTGTTTTTAACTGAAGAAAGGGCACTTTTTAACAAGATTGCACCCTTGTTGGATTTCGGGAACCGTTTCAAATCTTTTTTTCTGGGGCTACAGATCTTGATAGCATTGTCTCCCCTATCAGAAGTACGTCTAACACGAACAGATTTAGGGGCATCACGAACACTGCCGGTGTGTTAATGCTTTTCACAGTCATTCGTACCGTTTTCTCACCTCATTTTAATCTACGACCGATTTCCCAATTGAATAAACCAGAAAAGTGGAAATTAATGCGTGCCTATGGATTACTGAGAGAGGCTCGAGATAATTGAACGACATGTTACGTTGTATAACCTAGAGACAACAGCAATTACGATTAGAGATGTTTACAGGTGGATATTTTATGATTAGAGATGCTAAACGGTGGATATTTAAAGCCGCTTTTAAGCTCATTTGTTGCTGCGGAGTTTATTATTGCCTAAGCTTTTAAACTGAGGTGAACACTAGGATGCTTAAGTAAAAGTCAAATATGAACAGGTTAACTTATACAGAAATAATATGTGAATCAAGTGAGGTATAGAATTTTTACTCAGTTATATTCAATGTAGCTTAAAATTGCGGTTTTGAAAAAAAAATTGACAAGTGCGAACCTTCCTTGTTGGCGGCATTGTATATCAGTTGACTTTACTTAAATCTTCTGCTGCAATATTTGGTTAATCGAAGCCAGCGTTACTGAATATATTAATAAAGTTGCAACTATTAAAAGCAAAATAGGTTAATTAAAAAAATAGTATATTGAATACGTTTCACCAGGTTTTGTAGCAAAATTATTTTCCAGCCGTGTACTCATACCTAAAGATATTATGGTGCTGCGCTTTGTGTTATGTTTTAATATAATCTCGATAAGTTTTCATACAATTGTGCTGTGTTTTCATATTTTTATATTGTGGTTTTATAATTGTGTAGTGTTTTTATATTAATGTGTAGTGGTTTTTTAATTGTGTTGTGTTTTTATATAATAATGCTGTGCATTAATAGGGTATTGTTTTGTTTTGTAGATAATATAGTGTTGTGTTTTCATATAATTTTGTGGTGTTTTTATATAATTGGGTCGCGTTTTATATTATGCGTTCTGTTTTATATCATTGCGTTGTGATTTTTTTTTTATTACATTTTCACCCCAAACAAGGCAAATTGCCACTTTCGTGTAGGGGGCTACTATCAGGCGCAACAACTACTGGGGTACTATGTAGGGATTTGGGCAGCAAGGTGTCGGTTCACGTTACACTTGAACTTCTGCACGTCAGTACTGTTGGGGAAGCTGGGACCTGGAATGTAATTCCAGAGTCTTGCGGTTCTGGGGAAGAAACTATTGGAGTAAAAAGATCTTTTACATCTAGGGATCTCTACAGTGTGGGGGTGGGATCTAGTAGCCTGTCGGGTTTGTCGAGGGTGCTCGCGTCGTGGGGTCACAAGTGATTGCAGTTCGTCAGAGCATTCACCACTAAAATACTTGTAGAAAAGGCAGAGGGATGCAACATTTCGTCGATGGGACAGAGGCTGAAGCTTAGATGCCAGTTCAGGGCCTATCAGGTTTGCGACTCTCTTTTGAACCTTGGCAAGGAGCGAGAGACTAGTAGCAGATGCACCAGCCCAGATGTGGCAGCAATACTCCATACATGGGCGAATGGTGGCCTTATAGAGGTACAGGATATTTTCGGGTGTTAGTAGTTTTCTAGCACGGTAGAGAGAGCCTACCTTTCTTGCAGCGGCCCTGGCAATGCCTTCAATGTAATTGTTCCAACTCATGTTTCCTGTGAACGTTAGGCCAAGGAGTTTGAAAGATGGACTCTCAGATAAAGAGTCGTTGGCCATTGCTATGGGTGGTAGAGAGGATTTCTTGTAATTATTGAATGAAACTATTTTAGTCTTGGCAGCATTGAACGCGACCAACCACTTTTGTCCCCATTCCACTACAGATTGGAGGTCTTCCTCTAGTGTTTCTGCTATTTCTTTAGAAATGTGTTCATTCGTCTTCCTGTCGTGTCTGCCATAGAGTGTAGTGTCATCAGCATATATACCCATCTCAGAGGCAATGTTGTCGGGGAGGTCATTTATGAATATCAGGAACAATAGAGGTCCAAGGATAGAACCCTGGGGCACTCCCGCATTTATATCATATTGTTTAGATGTGCGACCGTCGAGGACTACTTGGATTTTTCTCTTATCTAAGAAGGATTTAATTATGTTAAGTATTCTACCAGTGATACCGTATGATCTGATTTTACTGAGGAGACCCCCATGCCATACCCTGTCAAAAGCCTTAGATATATCTAGAGCTACCGCTCTGCCTTCCCCCGCTTTGTCCAGTGAATGGTATATATTATTCTGTTGTGTTTTATATTATTGCGTTGTGTTGTGTAAGGAGTTTGCTTATAATTTTATTGTATTTTCATACATTTGTGTGATACATTCATATATTTGCATTGTGTTTGCTTATAATTGAGTTATTCTTTTATATAAATCTGTTAATTTTCCAGATAATTCTGTTGTGTTACCATATATTTGTGTTGGTTGTTTTATGTAATTGCGATAATTTCATAAAATTGGGTCATGTTTTCCTATAATTCTGTTGTGTTTTATATAATTGTTATAAGTATTATATTTTCATATAATTGTGTTGCTTACTTATAACTGCGTTGTGCTTTCCTATAATTGTGTTGTGTTTTCTTATAAGTGTGTAGTGTTTTTTTCTTATAAGTGTGCAGTGTTTTTTTTTATATAATTGCGTTGTTTTAGTTATGACTAACAAAACTAGAGTGTAAAGTAAATAAAGGGTTCGGCTCGAAATTTCATTTCGATTCCCGAGGTCGACAGAAAAATTCCTGAGTAGGACAAGATGCAGCTGTAAAATGTCAGAGTTTACATCGACTGAAACGTTGTGAAAATGATACTGAAGATCGGAATCATAGTTTGAAAATTTCAAATGATACGAATATTTGTTTTAACCTCTACGGCCATTTCCTTTTCTAAAGTGTGCTTCTTGAACACAGCTCACAGAAAAAATGTCATTCTGTGACGTTAAAATAAGAAGAGAGTACAGTAAGTACAATACGATTTATTCAGCTCGGTTTAGCTTTTATTGGCGAAAAGAGACAACCATTGTTTGTGTATTTTTTCATGTATTTTGTCTGCATTTGTAAATGATGACTTTGCTTTAATGTTTTTGTGTAATTTATTTATGATTGGTTTGATCCCACTTTGTCTAAAGCAGATGGCGATGGGTGGGTGTTAACGTTGGAAATCAGAGTGATTAAGATGAAGGTGGAAAAAATAGAAGCAGGAAATTAGGAAAGAGAAGAGAAAAAAAGAAGATTAAGAATGCACTGTCAAGAAAGTTTGCAGTAATTCTAATTATAAGAAGTAGAGAAAGAAACGGAACCAGAAATAGAAAAGATTAGAGGAAGGAAAATGCGGGCAAGAAACAGAAAAAAAAATGAAATTAAATGCGGTGTGTATGTGAGCGAAGATTAGAATAAGATAGATAACAAGATTTAATAATAATAATAATAATAATAATAATAATAAAATCAATTTTATTATTATTATAATAATAATAAAAATAACAATGATAATAATAATTATAATAATAAAACATAACAATAACAATAATAATAACATAATAAAAATAATAATAATAATAATAACAAAATTAATAATAATAATAATAATAATAATAATAATAATAATAATAATAATAATAATAATAAGTATAATAATACGGAAATATTCAGGACAACTTTAGCATGCGGAATCTAACAGCACACATAAACTACACACAAAATGAACACAAAGAAACTGCTACAGTTGTAAAACACAAAGAAACATCACATAGAATCATGAGAATTGAAACTGTATAATTGTAAGGTACCCTGCTTTTGGCCACTCCACTTGGTTGTGTGTTTGTCACCATATACTGACAGCAAACCAAATAAATGATGATGGTCCAAGAGAATAAAAAGTCTGAAAAGAGAAGCACTAGACAACCTTCCGCTGGATTAGTGCGAAGAGGACTGGGGGCACGGGGAGGCTTTTTGCTACCCAAATACCAGTGAAGAACAATAGTCACTGCCAATCAAAAATCAATGGTAAGTGAGTGTGGCGATAACGCAAATTCTTTTGCAAAGTTTATCGAAAGTGGTGGACAGTAATATCCATCTGGGGAGACTAGTTGTCACTCAGACACCAGAGAACACCACACGTTGTTATCAAAGATAATTCTTTGATGATGGCCTGTGTGACTTCTGCTAGTGAGTAAATAATAATAATAATAATAATAATAATAATAATAATAATAATAATAATAATAATAATAATAATAATAATAATAATTGGCTTCAGCATCAAATAGTCGTAAGCTGTCAAGGAGGATATAAGACCGAAAAGAAAAATCACTATTCAGACCTCCATTGGATGACTGCGAAAATGGACTGGGAACCTGAGGAGGCTTAGTGTCACCAAAATTCCAGTAAAGACCAATGGTCGTTGACAGCAGAAATTAATGATAAGCGGTTGTTGCAATATCGCAGTTTGTTTGTAAAGGGTATCACAAAAAATTGAGAGTACTGCAAATCTATGTGGCTGGTAATCTAGGCCTCATAGAACACAACAGTTTGTTGATACAGAACTCCTTGATAACTTGTGTTTGAACTGCTGGTGAATAACATTTATAATAATAATAAAAAACACAAATGAAAATAAAACAGAAATAATAAAACCAAGTGAAAAGTATAAAGGAAAGAGTAATTAAAAATCGATTTTTGTCTTTCAAATTCGCGATAACTTTAGGATTCAAATAAAAATAACTTGTTTTAATTCAACTGATAAAAGACATTAAAAACATTTGGATGCTAGATTTTAGCCTAATTTGTTGGTGTTGCATTGGGTGCATTATGGATTATATAAAGAAGTCTATTAATGGTATTATATTTTAATTTTATTATAAAAGAAAACTGAAACGATAAAATAAAAATGTATATATACAAATATATATATATATATATATATACATATACATATATATACGTTTTATATCCATACTATATGCTATATATACTTCAAAAAATAAAAATTGCATTGTTTTATTCTTCCAAACGTATCCATTTATATACGTAATTATTTCCAATTTAAATATTATTCAATACATCCATGATTACCTTTTTTAATTGCATTCTTTTAAGTTTATTATCATCGTGCCATTATATATTTATTGAAAAAAATGACCGGATTACATTCTCACATGCTGTTTGGGTGGGGGCGTGCAGGGAGATGAAGAGAGAAGGTATGTTACGTATCTATCGTATACTTTATGTTTTCAAACTGACAAGCAGGTAAATTAAATATATCTATTAACCACAAAACTACAGGTTTATCAATTCTATTAATGCATGAAGTCCAACCTTATATTTTCGAATTAATTTTCGAAAATGGTAATTAAATGAAATAAATGGAACAGCTCAATACAGGGAGAAACGATGAAAATGTCGTTTTAAAGAAGACATCAGTACAGTTTTATTTAAAAAATTTTTTTTTGAAAACCTAATTCACGTAACTTGATTATGTATTAGAGATGATATCTGTTTAATGCAGTCGCCTTAAACCTCAATCACTGTTTCGATATGTGTCCGAAACTGAAAGCATGTCTTTTCAACAAGTTTCGGGAAGAATCGGCGAATTAGTTGTGACTTGGTGTTGTGGGAGGTCATGTTGGTAATGTTCTTAACGTATGAACAAACGAAGAGTTCAGGTCGGAGGAAGAGGAAACCAGTGAGAAAAGGATACAAAGTCGTAGAAAATGAAGTCAAACCTGGGTCTCTTTGGACTTGTGAAACAGCGCCGAGACCTGCTGTCACATCAAGTTGTTCCACATCCACCTATTTCAACAACATTATTTAGCACACCCAGGTAGACTTCGGTGTTGATTTAAAGCCGACTTCCAATAGGATTAGTGAATTTCTCGACAAAGGCTACCTTTCTATGGCAATTGCTCTTGACATATCAAAGGCCTTCGATAAGATTTGACATAGGGGCCTACTTCACAAGATTTCCAGCTACGGTATAACTGGAAATGTTTTCTCGATCATTAAATCATTTCTCTCTGATAGGTTCATAAGAGTAGTGGTTGATGGGCAGCAATCACAGGCCTAAAGTAGTAATGGTGGAGTCCCCAGGGGTCAATCCTGGGTCCAACCCTCTTCCTGATCTACATCAATGATCTCCCAAAACACATAATTAAATCATTCGTTGGCATCTATGCGAATGACACGACCATCTACGGCAACACATCAAAGGCTGTAAATCACAAAGCTTTCTGATTCTCTCCTCTGATCTTGAGCGCGTGGTTCAGTGGGGAATTGATAGCTGGCTACTTTTAATGCATATGAAACCAAGCTCCTAACTTTACATCATCAACGCTCTGATCCTCATCTAGCATCAATTGAAATGAATGGCTGTCGTCTTGGGGAGGCTTCATGTTTTGACAAGCTTCTGGGATTGACCTTTACTTTAAATGGAACATGTATATCAAGTCTGTTGCTCGGGCCGTTGGGAAAATGGTGGGATCCTTCTACCGCACCAGAAGATATCTCACTACTGATGCAATTCTCTATCCCTATAAAAGCCAAGTACGTCAAAAGATGGAGTACTGCTGCCACATCTGGGCTGGAGCTTCAAAAACAGCCTATCCTGCCTTGACAAAGTACAAAATCGTGGCTTGGTGGGGAATGCTCTCTTCTCTTTCCTGCAACCACTCTCATACAAAAGAGACGTTACGAACCTGTCTTTGTTTTATCGTTATTTCCATGGCAAGTGCTCGTCCGAGCTCCAATCTCTGGTCCCCCTCGCCAATCCTTCATGATGAACACCCGTCTAGCTAAAACCACTGTCAGTAATTTCCCCCAATCTTTATCTGTGCCTAAATCTAAACGTAGATTCTATGAACAGTTTTTTTTTTTGAGAATTGCACGCCTGTGGAATTCTCTTCCGTTTACCTGTTTCCAACCTGGCTACAACTTTGACGTATCCAAGTCTAACATAAACAAATTTCTGATTAATCGCCCCCTTAAGTAAGACACTTTATCAAATCTCCAATACCAACTATTACTACGATATTATCCCATTGATTATTGTACACAAAATAACCCTTATCCCCGATTTGCTTCCGGGTCTTGATAAGTGGTGATTACCATGTAAAAAAAAAAGATGTGAGATGATGATATAATGATAATATGGCGTTTATCTGAAACCACACCATAACCGTGGCCAGAAATGT
The DNA here is from genome assembly GCF_053919585.1 of Euprymna scolopes. Classification (NCBI taxonomy): domain Eukaryota; kingdom Metazoa; phylum Mollusca; class Cephalopoda; order Sepiida; family Sepiolidae; genus Euprymna; species Euprymna scolopes. The sequence continues at coordinate 7,879,665 of NC_136504.1, forward strand.
TGTTTTCATCAACCTGGGCGCGTCCTTGTACTTCCTGTCAATCTACCGATGCATTTTTGAGGATGCTCGCTATTATATTTATGTTATAACTTGAATCGGTAGAGAGCATGAGTTGTACAGCGGCGCATCTCCGATTTCTCTCGTTGAACATTTAGTCACTTTCAAAAATGATAGAAAGCTCCTGTCGCTCATGGAGTTTGTACATAACTGACACACTAGTAAATAATCTGCAATAAAAAACAAACAGGTTTTCATCAAATGGAAATGAAATCATGTCGTCTTTTCTGGAGCGAAATTTTTGTCGTTCTATTATGTATTCAAAACGAATTTCCTAACAATAATAGCAAATAAAATTAATCATTCGAAATATAAATCTACAACTACAAATAAAAATATAACCTCACATCACAACTAAAACAACATTCATATGTTCTGTTGTAATCAAATATAACCGATATTTTGATGGGAACAAGAAGCAATAAAAAAAGTATGATTAAATCTGAAATAATTTTCTTTTAAATTAGAAATACTCGAGGTTATCTTTATTAAAAATCCATCAACCTTTAATTATTTACATTAATTCTAAACATTTTAAAATACTTAATGCCATACAAGTTCAAATGCTGCTAATTCTAGCGTCAGGAAATTTAAACTGTTAACGTCTCTCTTGTAACTTTGTTCGTTTTTTTTAGCATCGAATTGACTTCACGTGCGCAGTTTGAACTGTTTTTTTTTTCGAAGTCTCGTCTTTTTTTTTAAGGATTTCTCTTCATTTGTATTTGTTTCCTGAAAGAATCTTAAGCGATTTTGATATGGAACACGCATTAATTATTTTGATTGAAACGCATAAAAGAACATTAAAAATTAAAAAAAAGATTGTATAATATAGCAAGAAGTCTGCTGTATTGTAAACACATGGCTGCTAAAATTAAAAATCTTGGCAATGCACACACACACACACATACATATATATATATATACATATATATATATGTATATATATATATATATATATATATATATATATATATATATATATATATGTCTCGTGATGCGGGGTTCAAATCGTTCGACTGGTAGTAATCGTAACACCCTGCACTGAAGATTTCCGAAAGGATGAAACACTAGTGTCTGTAGGTATTTAATTATTATAGTAGAAAAATAATTATGGCAGCCCCTTTAAGAAATTCATTTCTTATCGTTGAGCACTTTCAGTTGAATTAAAAGTCGGTCAATTTAGCTCTTATGCGTAGATCATCGTATAACGATTAGATCACTGTCTGCCTGACGTAAATGAACACTTAAAATTAAGATGTTTAAAAATTCAACGTTATTTCAAGCGGTTAATGGTAGCCGAATGGATACGGTCTCCGCTTATCGAGCCAGAGATGTCTCGTGATGCGGGGTTCGAATCGTTCGACTGGTAGTAATCGTGACACCCTGCACTGAAGATTCCCGAAAGGATGAAACACTAGTGTCTGTAGGTATTTAATTATTATAGTAGAAAAATAATTATATATATATATATATATATATATATATATATATATATATATATATATATATATAAATAAATAAAGATACCCGCGCATCGCACGGGACTTTTCTGCACACTTATGTACGCGATTTGTGGGCATCTTTCCAGTAAGTGGATGTTGTAAATTTCAACTCGATGCTTAAATCTTTTCTAACACATTCAATACTGAAAACATACCAAAATCAGATCATATCAGTTTTTCATCATATCCTTTTGTAGAACTTTTCATTGAAGAACCTCGTGTTAAACGACATTTCAGCTTCTTTGATTTGGAGCCAAAATGTAGAGTTTTTCTGAACTTCATGTCCTTATAGAGACGTAGAACATACCCTGACTGTAGCAGTCTGATGTCAGGTGTACGCCAATGGTTTTAAACGTCTGACCTTGTCTTTTATTTATACTCATTGCAAAACACACCTTGACAGGAAACATTTCAAAATAGTACAATTACAAGAACGCCTCCAACACCCCCCCCCCAAATCCGGTTTACGACTTCCGGTTGTGTATGTGTACATACACATTAACCCATAACAGCGTAAACAAATAAACAACCATATTGTGGTCAGCTGAAACTCAGGAAAAAAGAAGATAATTCCATAGGCGTCCAGTTAAAAGAGGGAATATTTGCTCATGAAATCTACGTTTAGGTTTAGGCACAGATAAAGAGTGGGGGAAATTAGTGATAGTGTTTTCTACTAGACGGGTGTTTCTTGTGAAAGTTTGGCGAGGGGGGCCATAGAATGGAGCTCAGCCGAGCACTTGCCATGAAAATAATGATAAAGCAGAGACAAACTCGCAACATCTCTTCTGTGAGAAAGAGGTTGCAAGGAAGAGAAAAGGGCAGCTCCTACGAGTCTACGATGTCTAGTTTGAACTCTATCAAGGCAGGAAGAGTCTTTTCAAGCAGGTCCTGCCCAAATGTGACAATAGTACTCTATCCGTCGACGTACCTGGCTCTTATATAGATAGAGAATTGCATCAGTAGTTAGATATCTACTGGATCGATAAAAGGATCCCACCATTTTTCCAGCGGCCTTGGCAACGGATTTTATGTATGTGTTCCATTTAAGATCAGGAGTAAAGGTCAAGACCAGAATCTTGTCAAAACATGAGGTCTCCCAAAGACGAGAGCCATTCATTTCAGTTGATGCACGATGGGGATCAGAGCGTTGAGGATGTAAAGATAGACTCTTGGTTTTTAGATGCATGAAAAGTAATAAGCTACCTCTTTCCAAAATGTACCACTTGCTCAAGATCAGAGGAGAGAGAATCAGAGAGAACTTGGTCGTTTATGGTCTTTGATGTGCTATAATAGATTGTAGTATCATCAGCATAAATGTCTATGAATGATGTAAGGATGTGATTTGGAAGATCATTAATGTAGATCAGGAAGAAGTTGGGCCCAGGATGGACCCCTGAGGGACTCCAGCATTAATACTGAGAGCTTTTGATTTCTGCCCATCAATCAATACTATTATAAACCTATCAGAGAGAAATGATTTAATAATTGAGAAGACATTCCCAGAAATACCATAGCTGGAGATCTTGTGAAGTGAACATTAATGTCATACTCTATCAAAAGCCGTTAATATGTCAAGAGCAACTGCACTTGAAATATGGCCTCCAACGAGAGATTCGCTGATTCTATGAGATATAACTGTAAGCACATCTGCTGTAGATCTAGCAGAACTGAAACCATATTGTGTCACTAAGAAGGTTATTTTTGCTGAGATGGTTGATTACTTCTCTATTTAACACAGATTCTAGCAATTTATTCAGGACGCACAGGAGACTTATTGACCTGTACTGAGAGAGAGAGAGAGAGAGAGAGAGAGAGATAGAGAGAGAGAGAGAGAGGGGGGGGAGATATGAGCGATCACCTGAATTTTTAAATACAGGGCATACTGATGAGATTTTCCAGGGTAATGGAAAGTAATTTTCCACACACACACACACACACATATATATATATATATATATATATATATATATATATATATATATATATATATATATAAAGCTGAACGTCTGTGTTTGTGTGTGTGTATGTCTTGTCACAAATAGGCTCCTATATGGTTGACTATTTTAAAAACCTGATTACATATACTAATAGAATATGTATCGTGGATCAGGAATTGATATGTTCGATCTGGCAGAATGGTGTTTCATAAAAATTGTGGGGTTTGCGTTCGCGCCTGGCCCCCAAAATATGAAAATAAAAAATGAAAAAAAAAACGTTTACAGAGGTTTTTGATATAGATTTACATAAGAATACTTTGATAAGTGGGTTTCAACTTTAATAGGGATGGTATAATAAAATTGTTGGGTCTGCGTTCGCGCCTTTACTCCATGGAAACAAACTTTTACAAAGATTTTCATATCTATTGTCGTAAGTATACTTTGATAATTATGTTTCAGTTTGAAGAAATATGGTATAATAAAATTATTTGATATTTGTTAGAGAATGTCCTCCATAGAATATAAATATGTCACAAAGTTTAAAAAGGTATTTTTAAAAGGGGTGAGGGTCCGCAATAACACCTTAACTTTAATCTTAATTCACGTTTTAAATGATGATTTTGTACCCACCCACCCTGCTATCGTTTACACCATCCCTATTAGTTTATATCTCAGGTTCCTTTTTAAGGGATACTAGGTGGTTTCTATATCTGTCCTAAAACACTGTTCCCGTGGCTCCAAGATATATCTTCTTTTTTTTTACACAGTGATCACCACTTATCAAGGCCCGGAAGCCACTCAGGGATAAGGGTTATTGCAAGTACATTACGTTAGTGTGGAGATTTGATGAAGTGTTTACTTAAGGGGGGTTCATTAGGAATTTGTTAACATTGGACTTGAAGACATCCAAGTTGTAGTCCGGTGGGAAGCAGGCAGACGGAACAGAGTACCACAGGCGTGCAGTTCTAAGAAAGAAGCTTTGTTCATGGAATCGGCGTTTTCATTTAGGCACAGATATAGAGTGGGGGTACTTTTTCACAGTGGATTCAGCTAGACGGGTGTTTTTCGTGAAATTAGTGAGGGGGGACCAGAGATTGGAGTTCAGACGAGCACCTGCCATGGAAATAACGATAAAACAAGGATAGGCACGCAACGTCTCTTCTGTGGGAGAGAGGTTGCAGGGAAGAGAAAAGGGAATCCCCCACTAAGCCACGAAGTCTATTTTGTACTCTGTCAAGGCATGATAGGCTGTTTTTTGCCGCTCCTGCCCAGATATTGCAACAGTATTCCATCCTTGGACGTACTTGGCTTTTATATAGATAGAAAATTGCATCAGTAGTGAGATATCTTCTGGTACGGTCGAAGGATCCCACCATTTTTCCTGCGACATTGGTCACAGACTTGATGTATGTGCTCCATTTAAGATCAGGTGTAAAGGTCAAACCCAGGTGCTTATCAAATCCTGGGGCCTCCCTTAGACGAGAGCCATCCATTTCAATTGATGCCAGATGGGGATCAGAGCGTTTACGATGTGGGGATAGGGGCTTGGCCTTAGATGCATTAAAGGTAACCAGCCATCTCTTTCCCCACTATACCACGCGCTCAAGATCAGAGGAGAGAGAATCAGAGACAACATCATCATTTATGGCCTTTGATGTGTTGACATAGATGGTCGTGTCATCAGCATAGATGTCAACAAAAGATTTTAGTATGTGCTTAGGGAGATCATTGATGTAGATCAGGAAGAGAGTTGGGCCCAGGATTGACCCATGAGGGACTCCAGCATTTATATTGCAGGCCTCCGATTTTTGTCCATCTACCACTACTCTTATGAGCCTATCTGAGAGAAATGATTTAATGATTGAGAAAACATTTCCAGTTATACCGTAGCTGGAAATCTTGTGAAGTAGACCCTTATGCCATACCTTGTCGAAGGCCTTTTATATGTCAAGAGCAATTGCCCTAGAAAGGAGGCCTTTGTCAAGAGATTCACTAATCCTGTGGGATATAACCGTCAGCACATCTGCGGTAGATCTTGCAGAGCGGAAACCATATTGTGTGTCACTAAGAAGGTTATTCCTGCTGAGGTGGTTGACTATTTCTCTATTTAATATGGATTCCAGCAACTTACTCATAACACAGAGGAGACTTATTGGTCTGTACTGAGAGGGAGATGACTTATCACCTGAATTCTTAAATACAGAGCAAACTGATGAGGTCTTCCAGGGAATCGGAAAGCACTTCTCCCTAAGGCAGCGCTTAAATAGATTCGTAAGTATGGGAGCAAGTTCTGGTTGAAGGTTTTTTAACACTATAATTGGGATGCCATCGGGGCAAGTTGCTTTACTGGAATCTAGGTTCTTGATTAGCTTATGACCTCATGCACGGATATTTGTATGTTACCTAGCTTGTTCTGTGTTATAGGAGGAAATATGGGGAGTTGATGGTCATCGACGCATAGGGTAGAATTAGCTGCAAAGTTCTTGGTAAATAGTTTGGCCTTGTCTGACGCTGACGAGATGACCTCTGGTCCATTGATAATGCTTGGGATAGAACACACACTTCTGTTTAGGATCTTATTTGTTATTTGTCAAAACTGGTGGGAACCAAGCCGCTGATCAGCTAGCTTGGATTTAACAGACTGGGCATATAGCTGTCTTGCATGTTTTATTACTCTTTTACAGTGGTTGCTGGCAGTCCTGAAAGCAGCCTTAGTCTCAGTGCATCTATTACGTTGGTAGCTATGGAAAAAAGTGATTTCTGTGCGCGATAGCAGCAGAACATTCTGGGGAGAACCATGGCTGGCTGTTAGGTTTTTGTTGGAATTTTTAGATGGTATGAATTGGTCTATACCTACAATTAACTATTCGGTCAGATCTGATACTATAGAGGACACTTCCTTTTTAAACATGGAGTGCAGAGGTAAATCAGATATGAATGTAAGTGTTGTCGATTTTTATCTCGCAGTCATACACTATTTTCGAGGATAGAAATTTCCCATCCAACGGACAATTCCCAGGTATTCTGCAATTACATTTTCTGTTTTTGATACTTTCATTTTAAATTTTAATGCAGACTTAAATAGCTAGGAATTTTATAATCTAATTGAAGGATCAAAATCTAACATGCGAATATAGTTTCTATTATTCTAAACCGGGGAAGAATTATAAATAAAGTATAAAGCTCATCTGAGAATAGACTTTTTACCATAACGGTTAGAATTTTTGTACTCAGTTGTAGCAGTATTGATGGTGACATAAGTGATACTCTCTTCAAATCAATAAAGCAACTTAACAACAAACTAGTTATTATAACTAATTGAATTTGCAATTTGATGGCTGAAAATTACTTATTGATTTTGTCATCTGACATCTGAAGTTGGTAGAATTCGTGCTGATTTACTTATTTAATTACTTTACTCCCTAAATGTTTTTACCCATAAATACAGCTGTAGATATCTTCTCATCGGAGTGAAACACCTTTGTAGCTATTGGGGTGTTTTGCTGTCAGAATACTAATTAGAAAATACAACACACGAATTAAAAGACATGGGCAGCATAAGTGATTAATAACATATGTGGGTTAAACCAATGGGTAAACACCAATTTTTTAAGATTAAAAACATAATATATAGCCTTAATTTGTTAAATAAGCCATCGGAGCACGGTCTGGATCTGCCTGATTAAATTAGTTATTAAATCATAGACGCCTTCTACATAATCAATAGACCGAAAACATCAAAACGTCTGAATTATCTCCCTTTAACTGTTATCGGAAATAAAATCGACCTCGTTTCCAACAGAATTAACTAGTAGCAATTAACAACATAATTGGATTATCTTCCTTCATAATTGTCTTTAGTAACGATATGAAAGCATATTTAAGTAGAATGACAATAAACATTAAATAATAATAAATAGATTAGAATACCTTACTCGAAATGTTGGTCAAGGATTTATATATATATATATATATATATATATATATATATATATATATATATATAATGCAGCCTTTTTATTTATACTCATATTCAATTAAACTTTAAACCTAAAATGGTTTTAAATCTAAGAACAAAAACAACGATAATTTGAAACTAAATATGCCAATAATATGAAACTAAAATTAACCGTAACCTTATTGCAAGGGTGTACCGGCTATACTATAAAAATAGAAATAAAAAAATAATTATTGGGAAATAAAGAAACAGCGAGATCTAATTTAGGAACTCAACAGATGGGATATATTAAAAAAAAAATTTAATGACTTAGGGTTTTCTGTGAAAACTTCTCATGACTCTGTTCTTAAATAAGGATACGAAAATTCGGCGATATATTAATATTTAAATGGGCTTCTTCATAGCTACCACAAAGGTAAATGTTTCTCAGATGCTGTTCCCGTTAAGTGATTTTTTTCTTTTTCTTTCTTTTTCTTTTCTCTTCAAAAATGCTCTATTGCCAAAAGTGTTTTTATTCATAAAGTCTGAAGAAATGCTGGGTTTTGAAAATTTTAAAACGATATAATGTTTGAAATTGTTGACTGGACAATGGCCACCAAAAAGTGTATTTTATTTTACGTTACATTTTACGTAAGATATATATATATATATATATATATATATATATATATATATATATATATATATATATATATATATATATATATATATATAACTACATAATTTACTCACATAAAATTAATATACGAAAGTATAGATTTAAGCATAAACATTAAGTATTTACTTCAAAAGTGCTCAATACGTAGACAGAGCAAGTTAGTAAGTTATAAAATATATATGACGATTAAGCTACACTGAATATTCCGCGTTTAATCCACCCTAGGACTTTTCAGGCTTATGCGCGAATTTTGTGGTTGTTTGTCGTTTTTATATGCGCATATTCAATTGAGATTTTAGTTAGCCAATCTCAATAGAAGATGCGCATATAAAAACGACAAACAACCACTGAATTCGTGCATAAGCCTGAAGACTCCTAGAGTGGATGAAACGCAGAATATTCAGTGTAGCTTAATCGCCATATACATTTTATAACTTACTATATATATAATAGGATAACAAGAGTATGAAATAAAGACACAAAACTATATAGTGGTAGATATAGAATAGATCATTTATTGAATAATGGAATACAGGCAAAATGTTGGGGATAGAAGGGACTCTTTATGCCAGTGCATTTCGAAGCCTATTGCTTCTCATCGGATGAGTAGATAAGGTGCTAGGTAGCATATGGGGGAGATGCCGCGTCTAGCGTAAGGTTCATTAGGGATGAAAAAGATTAAGAGGAATTATAGAATGTTGGGGGAAGCTTTATTGAATTCTAAATAAATAAGGAGAAGATTATTATATATAGTATGATATATAAGATTGTATATGGTCTTTAACATTGCCATCCGCACCTTTTTTGAAGTCTTGATTTTGCTTTCACAGTATATATATACATATATATATATATATATATATATATATATATATATATATATATATATATATAGATAGATAGATAGATAGATATACTTTTGCTGAAACCTTATTTTGTTTAAATTCTACGTAATTATAAAGAATGGAGAATATATATATATATATATATATATATATATATATATATATATATATATAATTGATCTAAAAGACCACAGGCAGTTATTTTGGAGATATGATTCTTATCTTAAAGATGAATATCATTTTCTTGTGTTTGATTAATTATTTATTAGATTTATATATATATATAGACGCATTTATATATATATATATATATATATATATATATATATATGCGTCTAATAATTGATATGAAACACTATGCGTGTCAGTCGCATGTTTTAGGCGAATTTGAAATAGAATTATAGCTTTGCAAACAGACTTTGTATAGCCATTATTATTGTACGTTCGTCACGCGTGTTTTACTTATCTAACGCATTTTATTATTGATCACTTATGTGTAAGGTTTCAAAGGTATTTCAATCGACATGCGCGTAAATTGAATGGACACATCTTTTAAATAAACGATTCATAAATGAACAAAATAATTCATGCAAGCAAAAGTAGATGCAAAGTAAATTTAATCAGCGTAAAATCGTCATAATACAAAGATAATCATTTTTCTGTTTTGTTTTGTTTTTATTGACAAAATCAAATATCTTCGTTGGTAATTATTGTAATGCTGATTCCCAGATGTACATTTTGACACAGAGCTTTCTTCGGTAATCTGATTTTAAATTGTCAAAACGCAAATTTAGTCGGAAGACAGTTCCAAGAAAAAACATAGAATATTGTTCCAAGAACATTGCCAATTTTTTCTCGATTTTTAATTATGAACAACAACAACAACAAACACTACAACAAATACCACAACAACAACAACGACAACAACAACGACAACAACAACGACAACCACAACGGTAACGACAACAACAACAACAACAACAACAACAACAACGGCAACAACAACAACGACAACAGCAACAACAACAACAACAACGACAACAACAACAACAACGACAACGACAACGACAACAACACCAACGACAACAATAACAACGACAACAACAACAACAACAACGACAAAAACAACCACGACAACAGCAACAACAACGCCAACAGCAACAACGACAACAGCAACAACAACGATAACAACATCGACAACAACAACATCGACAACAACAACAACGACAACAACGACAACAACAACGAAAACAACGACAACAACAACAACAATAACAACGACAATAACAACGACAACAACGACAACAACAACAATGACAACAACGGCAATGACAACAACAACGACAACAAAAACAATGACAACAACAACGACAACAACAGCAATGACAACGACAACGACAACAACAGTGACGACAACAACGACAACAACATCAACAACAACGACAACGACAACAACAATAACAACGACAACGACAACAACAACAAACACAATGACACCAACAACAACAACAACGACAACAACAACGACAACAACAACAACGACAACAACTACAACTACAACAACACGAACAACAACAACGACAACAACAACAACAACGAAAATAACAACAACAAAGACAACAACAACAACGACAACAACAACAACAACAAAAAACTACAACTACAACAATTACAACGACAACAACAATAACAACGACAAAAACAACTACAACAACAACGCCTACTTGAGCCTTCAACAGTTTAGGTGGTACTAGTCCTGCTTATTATTATTATTATTATTATTATTATTATTATTATTATTATTATTAATGTTATTATTATTATTCCATGTCCTCTTTACGTCTTTCGATAATCTTTACTAAAGAATTTGCTTTATTGCAAAGGCCGCTGGCCATTGCTTTTTTGTTGGAAGCGGCCATTTGTCCTCATTGTAATTTATGTGGCAATAAGCCTTCCTCAGATCCGTGTCCTATTTACTCAGCGGAAGTTTGGCTAGTGCTTTCTCTCCTCGCATAAAATGAACTTTGTGTGTCTGTGAGACGTTTCTCTATGGACTCGATTGAAGATTTTTTACGAAATCTTCTACGGAGATACTGGCAGTTTTCCTAGATATACTTTGTATCGGAATATCTCAGATAAGTATCAATGATCGATAATCGAAATAATCCGATAAAAAGGGAACGGGTGATTTTGACCAAGTTAATACCTTACATAACCTGACATTACAAGTGCATTTGAGAAGTCTTATAACAACACAAACCGAAACGTTCGATATATAATCTAGAATATGTTATTTCATAGTAGCACGTTCAAAACCACTGTTTCTATTTAGAGCACAATTAAAATATGATATTTGACTTTTCTATTTTATATTTTCATTTAAGCTTTTATAAAAAAAAATAATAAAATCGATAGTAGGTTCTCTAAAATGTAATATAGTCTACAATGTTCTGTGAACTAAGTCACTGCGAGAGGTATGTGAGCTTTCCTCTGATGTCTCGAACTAGAAACGCATATCAATCGATTTGATTGAAAAATAGGCAGTTTCATCAATCCAATGACATTACAAATATGGGAGTGTGAAACAGTCGTCGAGCATCACTACATCCCGAGAAACACTGAGAGTTACCTAATATATATATATATATATATATATATATATATATATATATATATATATATCAAAACATCGTTAAACTCACTACTCGTTCACGCAGCCGCCAATAGCGTAATGGTTTGAAGCCTTGACTGCCGTATAAACGGTCGGGTTTCAATCCTGGCTAGAGGTAGTTGCCTGTCTAGCCGCACTGATGAGCTGTGAAACAGCGAAACAGTACTGTATGTGGATGACTATATATATATATATATTATTCATAATAATGAAATACAATGAACTACTGATGTTCAAATTCATTACAGCATTTAGTATACACTTTTAATTCGAAGTTAAATATCTTTTTTCCTGCATCAATATACAATTTCTCTTATTCTATGTAGTTATTATGATTTAAAAACTTTAAAAATTAGCGATAAAGTTGGCAAATTGAAACCTAGAGATACATACATTCTACTCAAAGACCACAAATGTGACTTCAATAATAATCCCAGCACCCACTTGATAAACCCAACAAAACCATAAATAGGAAGATTTAGCAAAGCAATACTTTTTAGAGTAAACAAACAAACCTAACATGACCTAGAATTTAACCAGTGTGCAAATACTGCCGAAGCAATCACTTGGTTTAAAAATATAGAAAACAAAAATAAATGTACGTTTATACAGTTCGACACCATAGACTTTAAACATTTTATATCCGGAGAACATTTTAACATTGCCCTAGAATTTGCCGAGGCATACACTGATATATCCTCGGAAGAAATCAACATCATTATAAAAATGTAGAAAATCAGTTCTAATAAATAACAATAACCAATGGATAAAGACTAAAATGACAAATTCGTTTGATTTGGCGATCGGTGCCCTGGATTCTCCAGAGGCATCAGACTTTGTGGATTATTCATTCTATATACCCTCACAAGCATATTTGATACTACGGATAACGGCTTATATAGAGATAGTCGATTAGCTATAATAAAAAACTCCAACAAAGTCAAGGGAGATAACTTTAAGAAAATCATACACAATGGAATGAAAACATTAGGCCTAAAAGCAGATGTGTCCGCTAACATTAAAAAAAAACGTCCTGGGCGTAACGTTAAATTTAGATAAAAACACATAGGAACACTACTTAAAAGATAATGCTACTCCAATATACGTAAATTCTAAGTCCAATCAATTATAAAACAGATTCCTAACTCGATCGTAAATAGACTCAGCAATAACTCAAGCGATGAAAATATATTTAACAGACAAACCAATATCTACGAAACAGCCCTAAAAAAATAGTGGATGCAAAATTATTGATATAAAATATAAGCACCAAACACCAATAACTATAATAAAATTAAAAATAGAAGAAAAAGAAATATAATCTGGTATACGGCGCCATACAATCAAATGTTAAATACAAAACGTGGCAAGAAATTTCTAGATCTTATAGAAAAGCACTTTATCGCTTACACAAAATTTTCAATAAAAGTACCCTAAAGTTATATTACAGCTGCTGCGAAAATTTAGGGATGATAATTAAAGAACATATTAACAAAGCATTAAATAAAAACAAGGAAAACAACAACAAAAATAAACAATAAAAAAGTGGCCAATATGACAAAAATAAAACTAACACAAAGGACACATATATAACTAGCAGAAATAATAATAATAATAAACCAATTCCAGACAACAACAACAAGAAATAAAAATAAATATACTAATAACGAACAATGTAAATGCAACTGTAGATACCGCACGCATTGCCCACTTCAAAATAAATGTCTAACCAAAAGCATAGTTTACCAGGCCACAATATTTGCGAAAGAACCCCCGAATAACAGGAAATATTACGTAGCTATGACGTCCTTAGATTTCAAATCTCGATATTATGACCACAAAAGTGCATTCAATAATAAAAACACCATATGAAAAAAACACTAACAAACAAATACTGGGAACTCAACGAAAGCGGACGTTCGCCGATGGTCGAATGGAAAATAATAAGACAAGCAGACACGTGTAGAGACCTAGATGATTCAAGTAGAGTATGGTTTCATGAAAAATTTGCTTTCCTATACTTTAAAGAACCGCAACATCTATTAAACTGTGGGAGAGAAATAACGAACTACTGTGTTCACAGGATAAAATTTACTCTAGGATAAAGATACAAAATAATTGTATAACTAACAATAACAATAGAAAATATACAAATAAAAAGAAATAAATAAATAAACATCTATAGACATAAACTAGCCCATATATATATATTTATATATATATATATGCATACATATATATATATATATATATATATATATATATATAAACTAACATAATAAACAAAGTTAACCTAGATTTAAAACAGGTCAAGAGACTAGATATCTACACTAAATGGCACACAAAAATGAACCGGTAAACTGGGGTCAACTGGGCATTTGTCCTGTAAGTACCTGCTCATTGGCTGATTAGAAAGGGTGCAATGTATACTAGAAAGTTGATTGGCTTACTACAAACTACATAGAAGGTGCGTATATAAAACGCGAGACAACCACAAAATTCTCGCATAAGCCTGAAGAATCCTAGAGTGGATGAAACGCGGAATATTCAGTGTAGCTTAATCGCCATATATATTTTATAACTTACTTACTATATATATATATATATGTGTGTGTGTGTGTGTGTGTGTGTGTGTGTGTGTGTGTGTGTGTGTGTGTGTGTGTGTAGAAGCTGTTCTCTGAAAGATTATTCAAGTAAATATATATATAAATTATGAGATGGATAAGATATAAGGTTTCATTACGCCAATTTTCAACAGAATGATGCAATAGTTATTAGTGACTTTCAGAAAAATGAATTAGATTTTTAAATAATAAAAACAGTTTGGTAGCTATTTACTTAAGAGATTTTTAAAATAGTTCTCTTGGGCCACTAATATTCTCAAACAAAATTTCACTCTTAAACTAAAGGTAATATAAGAAAAAAACAAGCTTGAGACATGTATAAGAATGATTGTCTGTATGAAATGCAAAGACAAAAACAAGCGAATGTGTTAGGGTCGTTCCAAAAGTAAACCTTCCTATATTTTACCTCCAAAAATTGTACGTAGACGGAAGTGGTACGATTACATTGAGTGATCTTTTGTGCACCAGAACTATTTTTCTACATAGTCACTAACATTTTCAATTCATTTTTGTTAGGAAATAAATGATGTATCACTGCTGCTAACGCCTGCCCCTGATAGAAGTAACTTTCTCAGAGTCTCATACCGTCAATATTTGCGAGTGAAAGATGGAATTTTGGGGTCAGGAATGCATAAGTCTAATCATCGTAAGCATGCAATTTGCTATGTATTTCTATTCATTCGGACGATATAAAAATTACAAGGCATTTATTTTGGAACCTTACTTTATATATATATATATATATATATATATATATATATATATATATATATATATATGTATATATATATGTGTGTGTGTGTGTGTATGTGTATGTGCGTATATATATATATATATATATATATATATATATATATATATATATATATATGTGTGTGTGTGTGTGGGTGTGTATGTGTGTGTGCGTATATATATATATATATATATATATATATATATATATATATATATATATATTAATAGAATGAACGAACTGAAGATATTTTGGAGAAAATTTAATAAAATATTTAAATTTATCTCTGTGTTCTTATTATATATTCTCTAAGAATGCAGGTATTTGTTTATTTTAGTCTCGTAGCTGAATAAATACATCTATTTGTTTGTATTTTTCGTCGACACTTCTACGGCAAGGAAATACAATTTTTTGTTGCAGCCACCTACACGCCGGTAAAACACAGTGTTTATTTTCTATCACATTTCAGAGATGTTATCGATGCATTAAATTTTTTTAAAGAAAAAAACGCGTAAAAGTTTATGATAATTCAACGCGAACAATTCAAAGTTTGATTTCTGTCTGAAATGTTTATAGGTGTTAGATTTGACACGTGCAACTCCTTGCCTTTTTTCGGAGTATTTTTTAAAACAGTTTGTGTGTGTGTGTGTGTGTGTGTGTGTGTGTGTGTGTGTGTGTGTGTGTGTGTGTGCTACTGTGTAACCAAAGTAAATATTTAATGAGGAGAACGGACATTCTAAAACCACGTCCATTCATCATAGTATGAAAATTCAGGAATTGTTATTAGACGCAACTGCTATTATGCAAAGAAGCCTTAGCTTATAACGAGATGCACCTCTTTGAAAGCTAATTAAAACTTTTAGTGTAACGTACAAAGTTCACATATCGACAGGCTCGTGAATATTTGCTTCGTCATGTGTTGTTCTCTGGCTCGTTCCCGGTGCAATGTTTCCAAAAATGGAGGGTTAATTTCTGTTTTCGGTGTTGTCTAATGTTTTGAGTTGATCTAAATGGAGATTGTCAATACTTTCTCAATATTCCTCATCACTTAACAATTAACCCTCTTAATCATTTTACTCGCGTATGTTGTTTTTTACGAGTGGTTCAGTGGGGGAAGTCGTGACTGGTTACCTTTAATGCATCTAAAACCAAACTTCTATATTTACATCATCAACGCTCTGATCCCCATTTGGCATCAATTGAAATGATGGCTCTCGTCTAGGAGAAGCCCCATATTTTGACAAGCTTCTGGGCTTGATCTTAACTCCTGATCTGAAATTGAACACGTACATCAAGTCTGTCGCTGGAAAGATGGTGGGATCCTTCCACCGCTCAAGAAGGTTTCACACTACTGATGCAATTCTCTATCTATATAAAAGCCAAGTACGTCCAAGGATGGAATACTGTTGCCATATCTGGGTAGGAGCTGCAAAAATGCCTATCCTGCCTTGACAGAGTACAAAATAGACTTCGTGGCTTAGTGGGGATGCCCTTTTCTCTTCCCTACAATCTCTCTCCCACAGAAGAGACGTTGCGAGCCTATCCTTGTTTTATCGTTATTTCCATGGCAGGTGCTCGTCTGAACTCCAATCTCTGGTCCCCCCTCGCCAATCTTTTACAAAAAACACCCGTCTAGCTGAATCCACTGTGAAAAACTTTCCCCACTCTTTATCTATGCCTAAATGAAAACGCCGATTCCATGAACAAAGCTTCTTTTTTAGTACTGCACGCCTGTGGAACTCTGTTCCGTCTGCCCGCTTCCCTCCTGACTACAATTTGGATGTCTTCAAGTTCAACGTAAACAAATTCCTGATGAACCGCCCCCTTAAGTAGACACTTTAAATCTCCACACTAACGTACTGTACTTACAATACCTCTTATCGCTGAGTGGCTTCCGGGCCTTGATAAGTGGTGACCACCTTGTAAAAAAATAATAGTAATAGGTGACCCATTAGTAAATAACTATCGCCATATTTCAGTTGGATGTTCATCAATATCTAAAGTATTTGATTTTGAAATATTTATAAGCGTAAGTGTGAAAAAAAATAAACTTAAATTTAAAACGTAAATGTAACCGAATGCAAAACGATATATGGATTTAGCTTAAAAGATTATTTTGAATTAAAGTGGGGCAGAGCTATTAATCCCTTTAAAAGCGCCTAATATAATAAATCGATAAAACTTAATATTAAATCGCAGATAGTTAGATTTTTGTGCGCTTCATATACAAATTTTAAATCGAGTCGTAACTCATGAAAATGTCATTTTGAAATTAAATATTAACGGGCACAGCAGGTGAAAAAACGTTTACAACGGTGGCAATAATATTTCAAACTTACATAAGCCCGGAGAATAATCCTCTATTCAATGTTGCAATTTTATATTAAAGTACTTAGTTTGCTGTCAGACAAATGTGACGTCATACTACCAGGGCGACATGAATCGGTCGTTCTGAATGACTCATGTAAAAATAAGGACATTCTAAATAGAAAAAAAAAACGATAAAACAATCGAGAAAAAATAAAAAATTGAACCAGTGCATTTCAATTTTATTAATAAAGTGATTTTCATTTCAAATATTTATTGCTACTTTTTTGTGTAAATTAAATATATCTAGCCAAAGTGACATTTAAAGCAATTACATTCTCTGGTCAGAGAGTTGATATAATATTCCAATCTCATTGGTCAGACTTTAAGGACGTGATAACGGGTGTGTTTAGTTATCATGGACTTTAAATAAATAAAGAGATCTGGGCGAAGTAATAACATTTTCTGTATTTCTTACTGACACTGAGCGCGGACACGGTGGCTATATGTGCTAAGTGACGTCACGGTAAGGAAAAAGAAGGCGGCTATGAATAGAACATGTGCACAGACCGACGAGCACGTTAGAGAAGACGATCATGGTAGAGCCATAGCTTAAGTCACTTGTGACGGGAAATGAAAAATAAATGTATTTTCTTAAAACCTAAAACAGTGAGTCGACGTTTTTTTTTTGTTTTTTTTTCATTTTCCTTATCTTCTGCTTTTGCATCGTGTTCTCATAATAAAGACTTCCTTGCATTACCTCGGGTTACTCCAAAAAGTACGAAGGAACGAAAACGAGGTTAAGTGACCAATGAAAAACGCCATTGGTTTGGTATTTTATTACAAACGTCTTCCCTATGCTGAGAGAGTGCTAATTAATTGACGACTAGAAAGAGGATACCGATCTATGCGCTCTCAATCTCATTCTTTAGAATAGGGAATGTGGGTAGTTATATAGTAACGCTAGTGGAACGTTGATGTCGGAACTCTCGCTTCTCTTGTATTGTCTTTTATTCCTGACAGCCATGAGTGATATTTCTGATAATCTAGGAAATATTGTTTTCTGGGTCGGAATTTGTCCATATGTCATTTATTACTTCTAGTTTTTGTTATTATTTTTGGGGTCAGGCATCATATTATTTTGTCAGGAGCGGTTTCCATTTAAAAAAAAAATTATATCGACCTTCAAGTTTTGTCAAGCAGGCGAAAAATTCAGAAATAATATTCTCTAGCTAACTCTCTCTCTCTCTCTCTCTCTCTATATATATATATATATATATATATATATATATATATAATTCGTGTATAAAAATAAAAATACCAGCGGTGGTTGGCGTTATGTTTTGAAAAAAATAGAAAAACCGAATGAAATTATTAAAATAATCAACGTTTCGTACCTATTTCAGAGGACATCTTCATGATATTGAAGTAAAAATGCAAGAAAAGAAAAAGTCATAGACCATACGAAAAAGAGAACAGTTTTTGAATCCTACCCATGTCGGGAAGGACAAACATATGTGTGTGTATGGAAAGTTTGGGTTGTTCAATGTCTATATATATACACACTTTAAAAAAAAGCATTAAATAAATATGTACTCTTTTTTTCTCTCTCTAAACTTATTCATTTTGTTGAAATATTTAAGGAAAAAGTGTTAACCCGGATCTGTTTTGATATTTTGTTCTTTGATTATTATTTTCCCTATGCTAGGGGCTTAATGGTAGAAGCCTTTTCTTTGCCTAATGGTATTCGTGTTTAATATTAGTGCTGATTCTAAAAGTCTTCTGTTAGCTCTATCTATCACGTATTTTATAATTTTCGCAGGATCTAAATTAAACGAGTGATGGTGTTTCGCACAATGGCAAAAGAGTGCATTTAGGGCGTTACAATTCCTTATATCTCTTCTGTGTTCGTAAAGTCTTAATTTCAATTTTCGCTGTGTTTCACCTATGTACGCTTGTCGACAGTTGTTACATGGGATGGAATATATACCGGTGTCGGATGTGAGGGTTTGGGGAGAGTGCTTGGTAGTTTTTAATGTCTGTTTTATTGTTGTGAAAGTTGTTTGTATCAAGTGAAAACCAAGTCTATTAAGAGTGTCGTAGATTTTTGTATTTTTGGTGTGGGTGAGAATAAAATATATATACATATATATTGCTATTTTCTGAGTATGGAAAATAAGTTGATACTAACAAATATATAGGCGCACCAAGTGTATACATAATGCTAGTCTAAAAATACTCACTCAGGAAAAGCAATTTAATTTACTCCTTATCGTTGCCCAAATCTCAACGCAAATTCAATGAAAAACAGTATTTCCTAGATCTGTCTGCCTGTGGAAATCTGTTGCGCTGGCTTGCTTTCTATTTTATTACAATATAGTCGTATTCATGTCCAATGTAAACAAGTTCTTGTTGAGCCACCCCATTAAATAATCACATTATACCAAGTATCCACCTCTAACGAGTATTATGCCGTTGTTCCGGTACCCACCGAACACTCATTAGTTCTTATCCTCGAATGGCCTTCACACCCTGATAAATGATTATGATGTATACGGGAAGGAATATATATTATTTAGACATGTGCCTTGTATATATATATATATATATATATATATATATATACATACATATATATATATACATATATATATATATATTCTAAATTCGTGTACTGTCTGATGGTATAAAATATTCCTATAATGAATGGGTGTATACAACGTTGTATATACGTGTGTTCGCTTAATCTAGTTATTTCTATTGTTCATCGAATTGATGCGTGTATAAAATATACGACAGTGGTGATATATTAACAAGTACAGGTAAACAACAGACATGTAACATTTACAGCAGAAAGGCACAAATAACTGTATATGAGGGTTTAGCATCGGGTAAAGAGAAACATACATGCTCCGTCTTTGGTCTTGTTTGAAGGAAAACCGAAAACAAAAATCATCCCAATGCATCAACAAATCTCAAGTTGTCATTTCAGCAACTTTATTACTTACGCAATGGAAAGTAACCACGCAGATCCTTGACTATCGCAAGTTTTAATCCTCCCTACTAGGAGCTATGATAAGCTGAAGCCGTTCTATGTCCGTCTCTCGACTCTGACTCTTAATTCACAAATGACACGTGTCTTTCAAGCTCTCTCCCCCATTGAACCCATGTCATTTTAAGTGTCCGATACGTAATGCTACGTCAGACCCTAGAGGTCAACCTATTTTAATATTATTATTTGTGTTATAATATTCTTTCCTATTAAGACATCTTTACATAAATAATTTTGATCTTTAAATATTTTCCCTATGATAACATTCTTTCTGATATTTTATTTTCACAAAAATTTATAATGAGCATAATAATCGTCGACTATCACCTTTCCTGCGTTGCCCGGTCAATATCTGACATTGACGCTTTTGTAAAAAACAAAACAAAAAACTCAGTTGCTCTACAGGCAAAACAAGAAAACATTCCGGAGGCTTGTGTTTTTTTTTTTTTTTTTTTGTGAGATCTAGTTATTCATTATTTAACTGCTGACAGCGAAGGCAAAATCAGACACCAATTACTTTTTTCATAGGAGATCGAAGCTATCAAAATCCGACATTCCTAATCAGAAATAAAAAAAAAATCCAGAAATAAAACATATAACCGATGCTACACTTTTACCATAACCTAAATGCAAAAAAAAAAAAAAAGATATTGTCTATGTAAAAACACGTCTATCAATATCTAGGAAAATTTCAGATTACAACAACGGAACCTACCGATCAAATTCTAGCATTTATTAAATACTCGTCTCAGTATCCATCGTTTCCAGATTGTATTTGATACATTTGAATATTCCGTCCTCATACATAATTATCTGATTGATCAAACGAAACATAAACTGCTAATGGCTTTTTTCCACGCCCCCGTTAGGTAAAAGTGTCACTAAAAAAATGAGCTCCAAATATTTTTTTTATTTGTTTAGCACTTTCATGGAGTCGACAGACGAGAAGAACCTAATGAGAAAGTCTTCGATAACATCATAGCCAGACAACATTGCAAAATGTTTTAGCAATATCTGAATAGCTTAATAATCAGGTCACTATTTGAATTTACCGTCTGGACACATGGTAAGTTTGAATGTTATTGAACCAGTGCCCATGAAAAGGAGGTGATTTGTGACTAGTACTGCAGATTGATCATCAAATAAATGTTCCTCATAATAGTCTCCAAAATGAAAACGAAAAACGTGGTTAACATGCAGTATTGCAGAAGTACCGGATTTTTCAGGCCGAAGTTCGATATTCCTCTCACATTTCGTTCGGCACTCTTAAATCGATGAATTCATATCCTAATTGTGCTAACATCAGCTACATTGGCTTCCTGTTGGCAAATTGTTGATGTTGACCGGTTCAAATTTTCTTGCTTGGAGGAATACACTTACGTATATCTGTTCTGACGTATATCAATGACAGAGGTTGCTTTCTTAGAGTTTCACACCGGCAATATTCCCAACGGATAGATTTAATTTTCAGGTTATGAATGCATAAATTAAGTCATCATAATTGTATTTGAAATCTTTTTATCGATGCATCGAATGAAATTTAAAATCCTTTCTGCTGCATTCGGGAGGAATAAAATAGAAAGGGTTAAGTAGAGACATTATGTTTAACAAAGATGGCGGTAAAGAAGCAGTGCAGTCCCGATACTGAGTGTGAAGTAATTGCTAGTAACGAAGATGACGGCGAAGAATCAAATGCGGTTCGTGACTTAGCCAAAGATTGAATCCAATATTCGACAATTTTTTAGTAACTTTGGAAGCTTTCCATTGGTTGGTTATCATAAATTCTGGTTATAAAAACGACCGTCGAAATCATTAGTGTCATACCTCTATTAGGAATCAAAAACATTTAACAGAAAGAGTTACTTTTCAAACGTCCGTTGTGCATATATGCTGTAACACCAAATCTATAAATATTTTGTTAAGGTGGTGTATTAAGAAAGTTCAATAAGGTCATGATAAAATCTCATAGTCTAGAACTCAAGATTTGTGTTTTTGATTTTCAATTATGTTGAGACTTCTTACGAGATTTTTTTTTTTTTGATCATGGACAGTTCTTGCTGTTCTGTCACTTTTTCATGAGTTAATAAAAAGTGTGACACAGGAACCGACCGCCGAGCACCTGATCAGTTGTTTTTTATTTGCATTTATTTTTAAATGGCGAGCTCTCTTCTCTTGTAGCTCTGTTATTTGTACTTTTCTTGTCATCTATTTATATTTATTTATTTTTTTTCCATCATTGTAGTAAGCCTCATAATATCGTTATCCCATGTAAGCGATAGGATCTCTAAAATGTACACAGCTTACTTTTTATTTGTCTGCCATAAAACTGACATAATATACATGGCAAATATTGAGGTATACTAGCATGTCTATTTTGTATTCATCGAAAAATAATTGCTAAGTGTAACCTGAGATTAACGGATCAATACGTTCTTGATGTTTATTACCAAATATGCATTGAAGGCCATGTTTTATGAGCTTGCTCCATTCTCAGGAATCTGTCCAGCAAATAATTACCTTTTTGAATTCACGCTCAAAGCAAAAATTCTTTAAACATCTAACTAATAGTATTGTAGTAGTAGTAGTAGGAGGAGGAGGAGTAGGAGTAGTAGTAGTAGTAGAAGTATTTTCGCTATCTACTTGAATATATAACACAAGGCTTAATCAATGATTGCTCACAAAAAAAAACAGTTGGTGATGCACCATGGAGTATGTTTGACAACAAGACTCTCAACTAAAGTTTATTGAATCTTAACAGTACAGCATATATATATATATATATATATATATATATATATATATATATATATATATATATATACAAGCTTTTAAGCCTGACGTTGCCCAGGTGTTCGGATGTGTATGTTGAGCAAAAAAAAAGTGCTAAAACCCATACCACAAAGGAGGAAAAGAACGGGGTAAAACCTAACGTTTATGCTGTTACGACCAGCGCCGAAACCGGAAGTGACATTTTTAAAAATTAAGGCTAGACAATCTAAAGGAGAGGATAACTTTTAAAAAATCAGCGAAAAAAGTGCCCCCGTAGAAAAGTGCCTTGTTGAAGAGGAAGATATTAATGTTTTTAGCAAATTTTTCGATATTTGTCGTATGACAAGTCGAACTTTAAAACGATACTTATCTTGGATAAATCCGTTGCCCTTATTGAAAGTTTAAGGCAGACATGCAAACAGATATACATGCATATATTTATATATTGGTAACTAAAATTTTTCGACCAAAACTGATGAAATTTGCCCTATCTCTGAATATCCTTTATGTAAAATTTCAAATATTTAGACCAGAAATTGTCCGCGTAACTACACATGAATATAACAAGCTTATTAAAGAAAATATTACAAAAAATTACAACAAATCAAATATAGATATTTGCAACAAAATTTCCAAGGATAGTAAAGAAATAACTGATAGGCTTAAAATTTGTAATAGAGTGGGAATTTTACAAAAAAAAAACAGTCATATATTTTGCTTAAAGACCATAAGATAAACTTTGAAAATAAACCTACAACTAGGTTAATTAATCCTACGAAACCTGAAATTGGTAAATTAAGTAAAAACATATTAGAAAGAGTTAATTATCAAATTAAATCAACATATAAACTAAATCTATGGATTAATACAGCGGATACCATTAAATGGTTTTCCAATATACAAAATAAAAAGAATTGTACTTTCTTACAATTCGACATTGTGAATTACTATCCCTCCATATCTAAGGAACTATTCGAAGAGGTGATGGAGTTTGCTAAACTCCTGTCTGATATACAAGACACTGAAATTGAAATTATACGGACATGTAGAAATACTACATTGATTAGTGGAAATGATCAGTGGTTGAAAAAAGATCAAAATGACCTGTTCGACATTTCCATGGGTCTTTGGACTCTGCTGAAATGACAGACTTAGTAGGTCTATTCATACTATACAACTTAACCAAAGACATCAATGTCATGGATATAGGCTTGTATCGTGATGATGGACTGATGATCATTAAGGAATCCAACGGCCCTAAATGTGAAAGAACCAAAAAGATTATCTTAAATGAATTCCGTAGAATTAAGTTAAAAGTTGATATTGTATCAGATGTTAAAACTGTAAATTTTTTGGATGTGAATTTTGATTTAAGGAAAGGTATCTACCAACCATATAGGAAGGAAAACTCAAGCCCATTTTATGTACACCCCCTATCAAATCATCCAAAATCTATCATTAGGCATATCCCCAAATCCATTAGTAAAAGAATCAGTGACAATTCTTCCAATCTTGAAACATTTAATAAACATAAATATTTCTATAACAGGGCCCTTAAGGAAAGTGGATACAAAAACACCCAAATTGAGTTCATAGAATTAACACACCCAAACACAAATACAAATAGAAACCGTAAGAGAAAAATCCTGTGGTACAATCCCCCTTTTAATCTGAAACTTAAAACAAACCTAGGAATGAAATTCTTAAACTTAATTAAAAAACACTTCCCTATTAGTAACATACTACATAAAATTTTCAATAAAAATACAATAAAACTTAGTTATAGCTGTAGTGAAAACCTTGAAAAAATAATTAAAAAACATAATTACAAAATATTAAACAAAAATAGTACACCCATTGCTACCGAAAGGTGTAACTGTAGAATTAAATCAAAATGCCCTCTTTAAGGAAATTGTCAAATTACTTCTGTAGTGTAGCAAGCAACTATTTCTACTAAGGAAAATCCTAACGAAAAAAATATTACATAGGAATGACAAATAACAAATTTAAAGAAAGGTTTACCGGTCACAAGTGCTCTTTTGAAAATAATGAGTACAAAAATAGAACTTCCTTGTCTAAATATTACAATGAACTAGTAGAACAAGATTACTCCCCAATAGTAAATTGGAAAATTTTAAAGAAAGCTAAAACCTGTTCATCTTTAAACTCACCTTGCTACCTATGTCTTTTTGAGAAATTGTTTATACTTACTTTTAGAGAAAGAGATAAATTATTAAATAAGAAGCACGAAAATTCAATTAATTGCAAACACTATAAAAGCCATCTTTTAAGTAATTTAGTTTAGATATAAAATTTAAATTAATTTAAAATTGTCACTGATTTCTATAATTTATTAATATACTTTCTCCTCACTTGATTTCATTCATAATTTCCCCTATCTTATATACCTGTGTGTATATGTGGACATGTAAGTGTTTATGTGTTTATTTTATGACCGTGTGTACTTATGCATATATATATTTGTTACTTTATACACCTTACTTTGTTGTGTACTCCCATAATAATGTTTATTCAATCCATTTGTATGCTTTTATGTGGGTATGCATCTACCTATACTCTTGTCAAATAATTTTTATTCGTATGTATTTTTATATATGGTTTATGTGAATTAGACATATTTATATGTGCGTATATATATGTGTGTGTGCTTTGTTGTATATTAGTATATGAGTGTGTGCATATATTTGTGTACTTTTATGTATGTATCTGTATACATGAAATTATATATATATATGTATAGTTGTATGTATGTTGGTTCTTTGTGAGTATATACATATGTATTTTATCATTTTTAATTTTGTTACTATCTACCTGTGTGTTGTTACTTTTTTGTATTTTGTCGATTTAATTACTTCTTTTGCCTGAATATATTTATATATTTATATGTTAGTGTACTTGTATCTATGTTCTTAGTAATACTGTCTTGAATGTGTTAATTTGTGATTTATTATGACTTTATATTTATACTTAACTAGCTTAAACTTTCAACCTAATAGTAAAGAGTTACACTTTTATTTATATACATACATACATGCATGCGTGTTTGTATATATATATATATATATATATATATATATATATATATATGTGTGTGTGTATGTATATATATATGGATATATGTGTATATATGCGTATGTATGTATGTTTTGTATTCTTTTTTATATGCATAAACATTAGTAGATTATTCTTTATATATTTAGTCCTATTTACTTTCTTCAATCCCCTCTTATGGCTAAATATGTTATATAAAAAAGATAATAAATATTAATTTTATTCTGTTTTATTATTATTATTATTATTTTTATTATTACTTTTATTATTATTATTACTATTATTTTTATTATTACTATTATTATTATTATTAATAATAATTTTAACATTTTTTATATATTTATTGAATAAAAACGCGAAAACTTTAAACTTATATTATTTAATATAAAGGGCTTAATTAATTGTAGACGTATGTTTAAACTGCGTGGATATTACTCGTGGACGTATGTGAGATGATAAATATGTTTGCTACTTACATTCGCTGTCACTTTTGACATATACACTTTAACGCTAAGATTGTATTTTCTGTTGGTGTTATAATAACGTGAATACTGAAATGTTTAATTGTTCATAAATTAGTTGACACGCAGGTTTTTTCCCCTTTCTATATCCTCTAAACATCTTAAGATTCCCTTCCTATTAATTCTTACTTCCTCTCTTTCTCTCTTAAACTATATTTCATCATTCTTTCTTTTCTCTTCTAGCCTTTGTTTTCTTTATAATAACCCCTTATCTGTTTTTCTTTTTCTTCTCCATATTATATTTTTCTTCTTCTGTATTTTCTTTCTTCTATTTATTTTATTTCTCTATTTCTTTTTTTTCTCTTCCGAATCATTCTCTCTCCATTATATTTTTTTAGTTTTCTTTAGATTTCCCTCTTTACATCTTATAATTAAAGTTCTGGGTTTTAAAGTTTTTTAACTCCAACTTTTAAAGAGTTCCTACCTAAAATAAAATAAAAATCCATTATTCACTGAACATTTAAATAGTCAAGTCGCTGCCTGATGATATCTGATGTTTGATTGAAACAAGTGGCTGTTTGTAGCAGCGGGATGCAAACATGTTTATATAACAATAAACAAGTATTATCAGCTCTTTTTATTGAGCACTATCTAACAACCTCGTTGAATTCACTAGTCCATTACTTTTGAATAAAAAAACTCCGAGTATATATATATATATATATATATATATATATATATATATATATATAAACCTATGCTTATACATGTATGCCCAAGGTATAACATAATATAATGCAATATAAGCTTGAAATTTCTAACTTAGTAAAGAAAACATAACGACGAATGAAAAAATAACAAATATATAGTAGATTTTGTTTTCGCAAAATATTATCTTATAAAAATATACAATAAAAGGAATTCATTCAACGATGCTGGTAAATATTTGCGTTTGTTTAATATAAAGTCTGTACCCAATAAAGCAAGACAGGCGCGATATCTGAAATTGTCTTTTATGCATTGGTTTTTTTGAAATCTACTCAATAAAATATATATATATGTAGTTGGGTATGTGTACATGTATGCTCCTGCATATATTTCTATGTAGTGCGTGTGTATATGTGCATATGCCTGCGTGCGTATGCGTGTGCATGTGTATATGTACATGTATGTATATGCATGTGTGTATGATTGTGTATGAGTGTGTGCTATACATGGGGAAAGAAAGTCGTAAAAAATAATTTAAAAACACATAAACACCTTCACCAAATGAACCAAATGCCCCCTCTTTGAACTTAATTCTGACTGAACACGACCAACACTTACTGTTGCGGACAGAATGTCTGAGAACGCATCACACTGAAAAACACATTTAGTATCAGCAGCTGTACAAATAACATTTAAAACTCTCATTTAAAAAAAAAAATTACGAAAATATCTGAAAAAAATAAACCAAAGCTAGAAACGCGTTTAAAAACATTTTAAAATAAAAATATGATATAAGGCTGAAAACCCCACAATTGTTAATTGCTACACTCTTTTGTATATATATATATATATATATATATATATATATATATATATATATATATATATATATATATGTGTGTGGGTTGGACAAAATAAGAGAAGCATTTTTGGCATCATACTTTTAACGTGTTTTAAACAATCAAATCTTGACATATTTTAATGCATTTTGGTTTATTATTCATGTCATATGATATGCTTGATTAAAATAAATTTCTTTTACAGGTATTTAAATATATCAAAATCTTTTCCTACAAAATTGGCAAACCTTACGGACTTCCAAAAAGGTCAAATTGTTGGAGTCTGTATGGTAGGTGCTAGTTTAACAGATGCTTAGCGTTTAAAGAAGCAATTTCTCAAAAGTAATGACTGCTTTTAAAAGAGAAGAAAAAACGTCCCCAGAAAAGCACAAATGTGGTCGATAGACAGAGACGTTTGAAAGAGCCCGTCAGATTATATAGCAGATTGTTTGTGGAGATCACAAGACCACGGCTCCTAAAATCACTGCAGGGCTCATTAACGATCTAAAGGACATAGTTCCCCTAAGAACTGTCCGTCGAGATTTGCAAAAATCTGGATTTTACGGAAGAGCTGCAATTAAAAAAAAAACTCTGCCTTCAAAGACAAATGTTTCAAAGCGATTAAAGTGGTATAAATAAAAAACAAAATTGGTCCATCGAGCAGTGGAAAAAATGTAATTTTGCTTGTTTCGGACCACCGAGTGAGTCTAGATTTGCAGACAGCCGAACGAAGCATTTCATCCAGACTGCCTTCTCCCAAGCCTAAAACATGAGGGGGTCGGTTCTGTGATGTTTTAGAGTGCTATTTCTTGGAAGTACGCTGGACCAATCGTTACTCTTCATGGAAGAATTAACAGTCGAATTTAGGAATTTCCAATGACTCTGTTCATCCTATGGCTCAAGGCCTGTTTCGCGACGGATACGGCATATTTCAAGATGATAATGTCCCAATCAATACAGCTAGAATTATTAAGGATTTTCACAAAGAGCATTCCAATTATGTTGAGCATCTGATTTGGTCACCAAAGTCCCCATCACAATATTATTCAAAATGTATAGTAGATTTTGGAGATTTAAGTGAGGAATCGATTTCCGCTTCCATCTTCTCTAAAGAAACTGTACGATATTTCAGCTGAAGAATGAAAAAATATTCTATTGGAAACAATTCACAATTTGTATAAAATGATTGAGGCTGTAACTGCCGCAAAAGGTGGGCCTACACTATATTAAACTAACTTTTAGAACTGGACGCGTGTGGAATTGTCTTCCGTTTTCCTGCTTTCCGGCTGACTACAATATGGTTTTCTTCAAGTCTAACGTAAATAAGTTCTTGATGAGCCGTTCCATATAAGTTATCAACTTTGCCAAATTTGCATTACTAATGATTGCTATAATGTCCAATTTCTACTGTACACTCTTTAACCCTTATCCTTGAGTGGCCTCTTGGCCTTGATAATGTGGTGATGCCTATGTAAAAAAAAAAAACTTTTGTTGATTTTAAAACTGTGTCTTTTATTTCGTCCAACCTCTCTCTTTCTCTCCCCCCCTCCTCTCTCTCTCTCTCTATATATATATATATATATATATATATATACATGGAGGGCTCGTGTGTGTGTGTGTGTGTGTGTGTGTGTGTGTGTGTGTGTGTGTGGTTTCGTGTATGGATGCGTGTATGTATATATTGACTCTTTCGTATCTATTTTTAATTTAATGGTTTATTAATAATTGATGTGTTCCTCTAGTTTTGTTTATTCTTTATTCATGATTTAACAAGACTGTGTCGATAAATATTTCTGAGTGCGCGTAAAATTTAGATGCGCAACCAAATAATATCGAAATACTTTACTGAGTGTGTTGAGGGGAATAAGATATACGATTATGCATTTCTTTTTTAGATTTTGTATTGTTTGTTTCAATGTATACATAAATATATATATATATATATATATATATATATATATATATATATATATATATGTCAACTGTTTCGTCTTTACAGGGGTAAGCCATCCAAATTGTTTCCCACAAACCTCATAATTTTTCAGGTTAATCGTCAGCGACCCCGACCCCCAACTCCCGTCCGTGGGCCCCAAGATGACTTTCCAGGCGAGCATTTTACTGGCACAGTCTGACACACATATGGCAGAAAATTGTATGTAAAACTTGTTTCACTTCTGCTTATGTCATGTGTGTGTGTGTTTTTTTTTGTGGTTAAAGTAAGCCGCTTTTGCGAGGAACACAATTACAATCCCCACATTTCCATCTTTCAATTCAATAGGAAAAACCGACAGATTGCCGAAGATTTCTCTTGAGTTCATCATGATCGATTCTTTTCCTCGCAAAAATGTTTAGATCCTCCTTTTACTAACCTCCTCCATTTGGGCTGACAGTTTGACAGGGTTTACCAGTTCTAAGAAATCTTGAATGCTTTAAGATCGTCTTTTATGCAATCATTGAAACACTTCTTTGGTCGATGTTGAGGACGTTTCCCAGTCTTAGGCTCGCTGTAAAACAACTGCTTAGGCAGCCTCTCATCCTCCATTCGACCATCCCTAACCCTAACCCTAACCCAGCGCAACCGGTTCCTCGTCCCCTATTGCTTCGATATTCAAACACTCAGCCTTCCCGGGAATATCCGTGTCAGGTTTCAGTGACTGCAATTTCACGTTTAGAATTTACCTGATATATTTCTGATGGGATCTCCTGAGTTGCTTAAAGTGTCGACGTTGTGTTCTCCAACATTCCGACAACAGACAGTGCACATGTCGAGTAAATACTGATCCTAGTTTAGTCAGAGAGTCCACGATCACACCACATCCACTTTTTTCTAGTGTTCCAAATGCCGTGCTGGCCCTTTGGATGCAAGGACTATCTTCGCATCCACAGAAAGATCGTCAGCATAGAGCAGTTCTCTTTCTAATCCTCCAAAAGTTTGTGACACGGTATTAAAACTTCTTAGATTAAATAATTTGCCAGTAATCCTAAAGCAGAGAAAGACACCTCTATCGCAATCCTTAAATGCGTATGCAAGAAGTCTTGCGAAGTAAATTGAGAATAGAGTTGGAGCCGGAATATCCTCTGTTTCACTTGTTGTCAAGGGCAAACTCCCCAGATAATTAGCCGTTGAATCCAAGACGAGCCTTGATATTTTTTTGAGTTCGTGAAACATCCTGACAAAGGCAGGAGGACATCCAAATTTCCCAAGAATTACAATAAGTAACGCTATTGCAATTATAATAAAGCTACTGCAATTCAGGAAATCGCGTGTTAAAGTGATATAACATGTGAACAAAAATAGATTAATGAACGAATGTCTTTCATGTTTATATATATATATATATATATATATATATATATATATATATATATATATATATATATATATATAAGAGCAAATAGTTAATAAAACATGTTAAAAAACACTTTGAAAAAGAGTTAGAACCATATTTAATCTTAAAAGGAAACACTTAATAAGTGGATAGTCCTAAATCCGCGGAGTTTCGAAGAAATACTTTCCTTCTCATCAGAGGGTAGGAATTAGCAAAATGCGGGATCGGATTTTGCATACAAAAGTATTTGATGAAACTGCAAGTAAGTCAAAGATCTTACTTGATAACAAAAAGTGAAGCAGAGGGAACATAGTGAAGAAAAAGATAATTTCACGTGAATGGATAGTCTGCTGAAAGGTAAAGTTGGCTGTTAAGGGGTCAAAGTTCAACGATTTGAACTTTGAGAACTCTACCAAACTCTATCAAACGCCTGCGCCAATTTTGGGTATAAACAATTGAAATGTTATATATAAATTCCGTGAACATTGATCTAAACATAATAACTTGATTTCAGCCCAAAACAATAAAAACTAAGGGGTCATAATAAGGGTCAAATTAAGAAAAAAAATGACCGCTTTTTTGGCACATCCAAACACCCAGGCAACGCCGAGCTTAAATGCTAGTATATATATATATATATATATATATATATATATATATATATATATGTGTGTGTGTGTTGTGTGTGTTTGTATGAATGTATATATACAAAAAATCAAATAAAAAAGATTATAAAACGAATTAAATAAAATAACAAAAAAAATAATATTTTTTTAATAAGTGGATATAAATGGATTAATAATCAACAATTTAGCAAGAGAAAATATAGAAGTTACACTGAAACACTTATCACAATATTCTGTGGATCTATATTAAAAAACTTTGTTAAACTTTGTGACATATTTCCATTCTATGGAGGTCAGGCGCGACCGAACACCCCATAATTTTTATACCATATTTCTACAAACTGAAACATAATTATCAAAGTATACTTACGCAGATAGATATGAAGAGTATTTTTTAAGGTTTGTACATATTTCCATTCTATGGAGGCCAGACGCGAACGCAGACCCCACAATCTTATTACACCATCCCTATTTAAGTTAAAACATATTATCAATGTATTATTATGTACACCTATATCAAAAACACTTGTAAACGTTTTTTTGTAATTTATTTTTTTTATTTCCATACTTTGTGGACCAGGCGCGTACGCATACCCCACAATTGTAACGAATCATCATTATGCCAAATCAAACATACGGATTCCTGTGTCTCGATAAATCTTCTAACATTATATGTGATCAGTTTTCTATAATAGTCAACCATGTAGGAGCCTATTCGTGACCAGACACACACACAGACGTTCAGCTTTATATTATAGAATATATATATATATATATATATATATATATATATATATATATATATATATATGTATATATATATATATGCGTACTAGCAGTTCACCCCGGCTTTGCTCAAGCCAAGCCCTATGTACTGTTCATAACTTAATGTGCATATGCGTATATATATATATATATATATATATACATATATATATATATATATATATATATATATATATATATATATATATAAAAGTTTGACTCATGTCCAGGTAACTTACATTAAAAATTTCAAGGTTTAGGCACAAAATTGGCAAAGGAGTTCGATAGAGTCTGCAAAGGTCAAATCTTTTAACTCTCACCTCTTGGCAGCCAAATTCTCACCCAAAAACTGATTAAAAACTTGCTGCATGTCTGTATACCCTTTATGTAAAATTTCAAATATTTAGATCCCAAATTAGCTCAATAATTTGCCAGAAACCGCAAAAATCAAATCTTTTAAATTTTGACCCCTTGTCAGCCAGCTTTTCGACCAAAAATCGGTTATAAAGCTTGTTCTATGATTGAATCCACTTCATGTAAAATTTCAAATGTTTCGACTAAAAATTTGGTAGAGACCCTAGAGGTCGAATTTTTTAAAAAGTTTAACCCCAATTTAAACCTCTTCACATTTAATGTTTGGGACTTAAATAAAGTTAAAAAGTTAGATCCATACCTACCTCTAAAATTGTATGGGTTTTTACATAAAATTGGCGGAGGAGTTTGATAGAGTGTTCAAAAGTCAAATTGTTGAACTTTTACCCCTTGACAGTCAAATTTCTGGCCGAAAACCGATTTAAAAGATGTCCCGAAATCTAAATACCCCTTATGTCAAATTTGGAGTGTGTAAACGTAGACACAGACAAACACACATACACACAGACAATTTCATTTTTATAAATATATAGATTATTTTTAAAAAATTATAAGATGGATTTTACCGGTTTCTCTACGATGCAAGGTCTAAGCAACAGAGACGTTGTCTTAGAAACGCTGCTATATATTGCTGTAACTTGGGGTCATGTATTTCATTTAATGTATTTCATTTATTGTATTTCATTTAATGTATTACATATAGATTTTACTGGAATATAGTTTATTTATATGTTTTACTTATATAAAATTATTCGTTATACTGTATTTCGAATGTAGTTTAATGCATTATTTATTTTATTCATTTTATTATTTTTTTTTTACGTTTTAATACTTCTTTTATATTTATTATTTTTTTAAAAAATTTTAGATTAAGATAATATATAATTCCACATTTAGTATATTTACTTTAATTCCCGTATGTTATTATTGATCTTATTATATCATTTTTGTTTTATTTCATTTATTATGTATATATTCTTACTCATTTATTTTGTATTTACTTTTTCATTTATTTTATTAATATGCTCATCTTTCGAACTTTTGTTTTATGTTTACTTTTGGTTTCCTCCATATTGGATTGCACATCATATAATCTATGTGCCAGTACTTTTTTGATCTAACCTATAAACGGCCTAGAGTATTTCACTTGCGGCACTGCCTATATATTTATACCTTTTATTGGGTTTGACTGTATGATTAATTTTTAGAAGTTTTCCCGTCCTCCAAAGTTAGTTTTCACCTTTTCATTATCAGCAGTGCGAACTGTTCCATGCCGAATTCCATTCGAATATCTTGCTTGAAGATTCTGGTTTTGTTTTTTAGTGTCTCTACTTTTTTCTTGTTTTTTTTATTGGGGGGGCAGTTGAAGGTCACCCATATACATTATGTGGTCCATTCTTTCATCTGTAGTAGCAAACTTGTATTAAGCTTGACACTCTCTTAGAATCTTATCAAAGGGAATCATGGCTATACTGAATAGTAGTGGTGAAAGAGAATTCCTTTAGAAGATACTTCTTAGGATTTTAATCCCAGTTATGTATTGATTATCGGTTGTCAGTTCAAGTCTGCATTGTTCTCATACTATGTCCAATAAGATTGATAATCTTGCCAGGTATTTTGTACATTCGCAGGTATTCTCTTATCTACGCTTATTTTTGTAGTTTTTTCATGCCGTGCCTATATTTTTCCTGCTTTTTACTTCCTTCGGGATTTTTGTTTTTTTATACGTATAAATTTAAAAAAAAATTTTTTTTATTACATTTCCACCCCAAACAAGGCAAATTGTCACTTTGGTGTAGGGGGCTACTATCAGGGGCAACAACTACTGGGGTACTATGTACGGATTTGGGCAGCAAGGTGTCGGTTCACGTTACACTTGAACTTCTGCACGTCAATACTGTTGGGGAAGCAGGGACCTGGAATGGAATTCCAGAGTCTAGCGGTTCTGGGGAAGAAACTATTGGAGTAAAAAGATCTTTTACATCTAGGGATCTCTACAGTGTGGGCGTGGGCTTTAGCAGCCTGTCGGGCACAAGTGATTGCAGTTCGTCAGAGCATTCACCACTAAAATACTTGTAGAAAAGGCAGAGGGATGCAACATTTCGTCGATGGGACAGAGGCTGAAGCTTAGATGCCAGTTCAGGGCCTATCAGGTTTGCGACTCTCTTTTGAATCTTGTCAAGGAGCGAGAGACTAGTAGCAGATGCACCAGCCCAGATGTGAGAGCAATACTCCATACATGGGCGAATGGTGGCCTTATAGAGGTACAGGATACTTTCGGGTGTTAGTAGTTTTCTAGCACGGTAAAGAGAGCCCACCTTTCTTGCAGCGGCCCTGGCAATGCCTTCAATGTAATTGTTCCAACTCATGTTTCCTGTGAACGTTAGGCCAAGGAGTTTGAAAGATGGACTCTCAGATAAAGAGTCGTTGGCCATTACTATGGGTGGTAGAAAGGGTTTCTTGTAATTATTGAATGAAACTAGTTTAGTTTTGGCAGCATTGAACGCGACCAACCACTTTTGTCCCCATTCCACTACAGATTGGAGGTCTTCCTCTAGTGTTTCTGCCATTTCTTTAGAAATATGTTCATTCGTCTTCCTGTCGTGCCTGCCATAGAGTGTAGTGTCATCAGCATATATACCCATCTCAGAGGCAATGTTGTCGGGGAGGTCATTTATGAATATCAGGAGAGATCCAAGGATAGAACCCTGGGGCACCCCCGCATTTATATCATATTGTTTAGATGTACGACCGTCGAGGACAACCTGGATTTTTCTCTTATCTAAGAAGGATTTAATTATGTTAAGTATTCTACCAGTGATACCGTATGATCTGATTTTACTGAGGAGACCCTCATGCCATACCCTGTCAAAAACCTTAGATATATCTAGAGCAATCGCTCTGCCCCCCCCCCCGCTTTGTCCAGTGAATGGTATATACGTTCAGAGATCACAGTTAGGATGTCTGCTGGTGAACGGGCTTGTCTAAATCCATATTGTTTGTCAGTCAGTAGTTTAGCATCTGTAAGATGATGGACTAGAGCATGGTTAATTATTGTCTCAAATATTTTGGCAAAAAGTGGGAGGAGGCTAATGGGGCGATAATTTGATGGGTCTGTCCTTTCGCCAGAATTATTGAATACTGGTACAACAGAAGCAGTTTTCCAACAGCCCGGAAAGCAAGCTTCATTAAGGCATTTGTTGTAGAGTTTGGAAAGAACTGGAGCTACTTCGGCTGAGCACTTTTTTAATAGCACAGCTGGGATAAGCTCGGGTCCACATGCTTTTGAGGTGTCAAGGTTTTTTATGATAGCATGCACCTGAGAAGGGGTGGTTTTCAGATCGTCTAGTGTGGCGTCTGTCCGCATAGGAAAGTCAGGTAGGGGGTGGTTGGAAGGGTCCAGTGTGGAGTTTGAGGCAAACCGACTGGCAAGCATGTTAGCCTTCTCCGTTGCTGAGGAGACAACCTCGTGATTGTTGGTTAGTGGGGGAATTGTTGATTGCCCATTATTTACTACACTGTTGTAGATTTTCCAGAAGTCTCGAGTTCCTAGTTTTTGTGCTTCGATGCGCTTTTTAGTGGTTTCCGTAAATTCTCTCTTAGCTGTCGCTATTTCTTTCTTAATGTTATTTCTAGCTTCTATATACTTCTGTTTGTTTGAACTGGACTGATGTCGGTTAAACCTACGGTATGCATGCTGCTTTTGAGCAATGGCAGTTGCACAAGTCGACGTAAACCATTGGGGAGAGTGGAGCTTACTATAAAATTTCCGCATGGGAACATGCGCTTCGATTGCAGTTTTGAACCAGTCAGTGGTCTCGTTTGCACATTGTTCAGCAGGGAGAGAGAAAATATTTTTCCATGGAGCATCTCTAATTAGTTCCCTGGTGGCTTCCCAGTCAGCCTTATTATAATATCTCGTTGTTTTGAGCACTGGATCTTCATTTTTTGGTCTAGAGTTTAGGGTGATTTCAACCATTATCACTGCATGATCAGCGTTCCTGAGTGGGCTATGGGCCTTCGTTATGCAGTCATCGGGAACTGTGGTCAAAAACAGAGCTAGAAGTGATGCGTGTTGTTCTTCTTGGTCAGTGAAACGGGTTGGAAACGTAACCATTTGTGATAGGGAGTGAGATACAGCAAAACTATGTGTTGTGCTGCCCGCTGCTTCTGTGTGAGTAGAGAATCCAAGCCAGTTTTTGTGGTGGACATTAAAGTCACCAAATACATGTATTTGTGCGCTAGTTTCGAGGGACAGTGCCGTGTCTATGCTGCCCGATACTTTGTTTATTATGGAGCAGTCCTGAGTCGAGGGAGAGCGGTAGAGAAAATAATAGTAGCTAATATTGTGTTGCATGTTTAGTCTAAAGCACATAAAGGCTTGATCATCTGTTTCTAGGTTTGTTTCTCTAGTCAAGGGAAGGGTATTACGAATGTAAACTCCAAGTCCGTGCATATGTCTGTCAGAGTCCTTACGGCAGAGTGAGAGATATCCAGGCATGTTAAAGTGGTTAGAGGGAATGGAGGAGTGTAGGTTAGTCTCACTTAGTGCTAAGATATCCGGGGCATTTATTAAGAGAAATGCTTGTTGTTTTTGGTTTATATATAGTATAGCCAAGTTTTCCTTTTTGGCATACTTTCTGTTCTTCAGGGAATGGTAAATTTGTTCTATTTGTTGTGTTGTTTGTCTTTTACACATAATAAGCAAACATGTTATAAGTTTAATGTTGCTTGTAGTGGTTCCGTTTTTTTGGCTGTGTTGCTGGAAGTTGTTTGTTCTTTTTCTTCTTCTTTTTATTATTATTATTGTTATTATAATTATTATTATTATTATAATTATTATTATTGTTATTATAATTATTATTATTATAATTATTATTATTGTTATTGTTGTTGTTGTTGCTGTTGTTGTTGTTATTAATATTATTGTTATTATTGGCTCACATGGAGCTTTCACACAAGTCAACAAACGATCTGATTGGGAACCTATAGTGTTCTCTGGAAACTGAGTGACAACAAGTCTCCCCAGACGTCCAGCTTTCTCTACCTCCTTCGGTAGCATTTGCAAATGAATTTACATCATCGCAACAGCTTCTTACCATTGATTTTTCGCTGGTAGTGGTCATTGGTTTATGCTGGAATTTGAGTGGCACTCAGCCTCCCCAAGGTCCCAGTTCTCTTTGCCCTTGTCCAGCCGAAGTCTGGTTGGCGCTCGCTCCTCGGTCCTTCAGTCCTTATTGACCCTTTTCAGCCCTTTGGTATCATTTTTTTGGGGGAGCGGCGGTGATGTAACAATGGGGGATGTATGATGGGGGGTGTAGAATTTTTAAATATACAGTTTCGATGTTCTTCATTCCCTGTAATGCTTATTCGTTATATTGTCTTATATTATTCTCCGCATTCAAGGGTTTTCCTTTATATTTCAGTCGTTTTCATTATCGTCAGTCGTTGTACTTTTGCAGTTATTCCTCCAATTCCAATTTCTGACATTCTTTTTTCGAAGTTTTTCGGAATTGTTCCGAATGCTCCTACTATTATCGGTACTATTTTGATTTTTTTCATCATCCAAATCCCTGTTAACTCTCTGGCTATCTCTGTGTATTTGCTTCGTTTCTCCTTTTCTTTCATACTCAACCTGTGGTCAGCTGGGACTGCAAAGTCTACGATTTGACATGCTTTCTCTTTCTTGTTAATTATTACGACATCTGGTCTTCTTGCTTGGATGGGTTTGTCTGTATGTCCATGCCCCATAGGATTTTGTGGTTCTCGTTTTCGAGTGCTGTTGCGGGTTTATGCTGGTACTATTTATCTGTACGCTCAAAATGCAGTCGTTTACACAATTCCCAGTGTACCACCCTCCCCACTTGGTCATGCCTTTTTTGTATTCCTTTTGGGCAAGTTTGCTGCATTCACTTTCTATATGGTTTATCGTTTCGTCTCTTTGACCACAGAGTCTGCATTTGCTGTTTTCTTGTGTTTTATCGATCCTTGCTTTGATATGGTTGGTTCTTATCGAGTTATCTTGTGCTGCAGTTATTAGATATTCTGTTTATCGATTTATATGTCCTTTTCGCATCCATGTCCAGGTGTTTTCGTTATTCTCATCTTTTGTCATTCTTATGAATCTTCCGTGGAGTTGTTTCTCTTCCCATTTCTCTTTTCTCGTTTTGTCGTTTGTCTCTCTGTCTTCTGTTTTGTTTTGTTTTTTCAGTGTCTCTCGCTGCCATAATTATCCTTTCAGTGTTTTGCATTATGTATTTTTCTAGTACTTTTTTGTGTCCTTCACACAGTCTTCTATAGAGATCAGTCCTTTCCCGCCGTCTTTTCTTTTCACATAGAGTCTGTCAATATCGTCCTTTGGGTGTAGTGCATTATGCATGGTCTTGAGTTTCCTGGTTTTCTGGTCGAGTTGTCTCAGTTCTTCTGTTGTCCATCCTATAAACGGTCCAGAGTATCTTACTAGTGATACTGCCCATGTATTAATGCCTTTTATTAAGTTTCTGCTATATAATTTCCTTTTCAGGAGGTTTCTTGTTCTCCTGAGGTATTTCATTTCCAATTTTCTCTGATGGTGCCCGCTTCCAGAATTCCCAAGTATTTATAGTTGTCTTGTTCCCCTAGTGCCCTCATTTCTGTTTGGTTGTGTAGTTCCATGCCTTCTGCCGTTTCCAGTTTTCCCGTTCTTATAACTAGTTGTGCGCACTTTTCCATTCCAAATTCCATTTGGATAGCTTAGCTTAGGATCCTAGTGGTGGTAATTAGTGTCTCTAGCTCCTTTTCGGTCCTTGCAAAAAGTTTCAGATCGTCCATGTACATCAGGTGGTTAATTTTTTCCTCTGTATTGGAGAACTTGTATCCGGCTTGGCACTTTCTCAGAATACTGTTCAAGGGTATCATGGCTATGATGAACAGTAGTAGTGATAGCGAGTCTCCTTGGAAGATGCCTCTTTGTATGTTAATTTCTATGTGTTGTCCATCATCTGTCAATTCCAGTCTCCATGTTTTCATTGCATTTCCTATTACCTTGGTGATCCTCCTTGTTGATATTATTATTATTATTATTAGTAGTAGTAGTAGTAGTTGTAGTAGTAGTAGTAGTAGTAGTAGTAGTAGTACTCATTGGAAGTTCTCACACAGATACTCATAAGAAATTGATAACAATGACCATTGGTCTTCAATAGACTTTGAGTCGCAATAACCCCCCTAGCTTTATTCAGTCATCTAATAGAGGTTCGCTTTTTGTTCTCTCCTCGACTTTTCCATCCTCCTCGACCCTTTCGACTATTTCATTTGGTGACAGTTGACGCTACATTTTTTTTGGAGGATGGCATATTAAACTCACAATTATCGGTTGATTTTTTATGGTTTTCGGGTCGAAATTCGTTTTAAGTCCAGCGGATGAGTTCTGGTTTAGTTCAGCCGATGAGCGACCAACATTATCTTACTAATGATATTTGAACCTTTTTCATGTTCCTACTATATGAATTAATTGTTGATCTTTATTATGTTCTTATTTATGTATGCTCTGCTAAATTTTTTCTATTTCTATTTCTATTTCTATAATTAGTCTATCCGTTACGGAATAATATATATACATATATATATATATATATATATATATATATATATATATATATATACTTCATTTACTACCATAAATTAATATACGAAATATAAATGTATGCGTAAACTTCAAGTATTTACTTCAAAAATGATGCTCAATACGTAGGTAGAGCTAGTTAGTTAGTTATAAAATATATGTGGCGAATCCTAGAGTTGATGAAACGTGGAATATTCAGTGTAGCTTAATCGCCATATATATTTCATAACTAATTATATATATATATATATATATATATATATATATATGTATGTGTGTGTGTGTGTGTGTGTGTAAAATAACAATAAAA
Organism: Euprymna scolopes; assembly: GCF_053919585.1. Lineage (NCBI taxonomy): Eukaryota > Metazoa > Mollusca > Cephalopoda > Sepiida > Sepiolidae > Euprymna > Euprymna scolopes. The sequence continues at coordinate 7,920,860 of NC_136504.1, forward strand.
TTTCAAAAAAAACATGTAGATATGTATCGTATTCAACTATTATTAAAAAAAAAAACACTGTGTGTGTTCGTTTCTTATGGAATCGAAAACGGTTAGTCCGATTTTTCTGAAATTTCACGTGAAGGTACTTGATGTTGTTGACAGTATTCATAGGAAGGTTTTGTGTCCGGATGTATTCGATAAGTATCGATAATCCATATAGTCCGCGGAACAAAGGAACAGACGATTTTTTAATGAAAGTTTAAACTGTTCACAGCCTTACATCACAAGGGCATTTCAAAAGTTTTATCACCACACAAGCAGAAAGGGCTGACATATAAAACCAACAGTAGACTCTTTGACAGGGAAGCTTGGTAAACAAATGTCTATGTTTAGTGCACAATTACACGATGACCCTTGACTTTTTAATTTTAAACTTAAATTCAAGCAATTATCGCCGGACAAACAGTCAGATAAGATAAATAAAACTTACAGCAAGTATTTTCATATGACAGAAGCACGGTCGATATGGGTATTTTTTTGTTTAGGGCATAATCGAAGCAGGATACGTAACTTTTGCATTTTAACCATGAATTCAAGTTATTATACATAAAATAATTGTATAAAATAAAAGTTATGGTTATTACACCAACCAGTTTCCACCTGAAGTACAGACTACAGTACGAAATATGGAAAAGATTCAAGGATTACACGTAAAATTAATAACTAAAAAGGGCTATTCAATTAACGAATTATACATAAAAGAAAGAATATAATTTACTAGCAATGGTGCCCGGCTTGCCTGGGTTTGAGGTGTATGCTGAGCAAAAAAAAAATTATTTTTTTTTAAATTTGACCCCTATTATGACCCCTTAAAATTTATTGTTTAGAGATCTAATCAAATTATTAAGTTAGATCCATGTCCAAGGAACCTATATCTAAAATTTCAAGTTTTTAGACGCCAAATTGTCGGAGGAGTTTGGTAGAGTTCTCAGATATCAAATCGTTGAACTTTAACCCTTTAACAGCCAAATTTCTGGCCGAAAACCGATCACATAGATTTTCCCACATCTCAGTGCCCAATATATCAAATTTCAAGTATGTAGACTAAAAATTGAGTTATTGCGTAGGAAAATGTACACAGACAGACACACAGACAGATACACAGACGCGTTCACTTTTATAGATATATATATAGATGTATAGATTTGTTTAACAAAAATATATACATATACATACATATATATGGAAACAATTTTGTGTTTACCATAAACATTTTTCGCAAATATTATGCAGTTTAAATCATGTAGAATATATGCATGAATATAATTTACAAATTTGTCCCGCGGGTTCAGGTCGGGGGAGGAGCTGGACCAGTAAGAGAAGGGTACAAAGTCGTAGCACTCCTTCTGAATCCAAGCCTGGTGCTCTTTGGACTTATGGGTTGTCAGCAGTCATCTAATTGCAGAAGGGGATGAGCACACTCTTCAGCATATCCTGGAACACTTTGGTGTTGGCTTTCAAGTCGACTTCGAAGATGTGAAGCAGTATAATGTGGCTCTTACATAAAATCACACCAACGGCCATACCCGTGGGTTGTCTGATGCGCTCAAGCGTTGAACCGTTAGTATTTCTATTTAAGGGTGTTTGCAATGGTCCTGTTTCATAACTTGAATCGGTAGAGAGCATGAGATATACAGCGCCCCATCTCCGACCTCGTTCGTTGAACATTGTGCCACTTTCAGACATGATAGAAGGCTCCTATCGTTATTAGGATTCGTACACAACTGACCAACTAGTAGATGGTCTGCAACAAAAAAAGAAAAGCTGTTTTCATTACCGGAGAAATGGAATCGGGTGGTCTTTTCTAGAGCAAGAATTTTATCTGTTTATATATATATATATATATATATATATATATATATATATATATATATATATATATATGTGTTATACTTATACTTATAGTTATTGTTGTTTCTTCTATCTATATCAACTAAATATTTCAATACTTCTGGATCCGTCTATCTATGAAATTCCACGTCACTCTTTCATTGTTTGTTTATTTCTTATCTAATTACTGACCGATCACTTGTTCCATCTATATAATCTAAAGTCTGGTCTAAATCTACGCAGTCTGTGTTCAACACGGTGTGGCGTGACCCCGGTCGCACGCAGTTACTTTTTCATTTCCTGAGTGTTGCCAGTTTGCCCATTAAGCGCAATAAATGGCGCGTCTCTGTCGTCGTCATCATTGTACTCTTTTCTCATTTGTGGTATTTGAATCTGGTGAACGAAGAGAAACTAGTAATAAACGCCGCCGGAAAATATGGCGTCATTCCCACGAGAGTGCAACGTAAATCTCGTTACTAATTTTTCACATTTCTTTTGTAGATAAAAAATAAGATGTAAAACATTCTCAAGTCTAAATATGATTTTAGCTTAATAAAACAACGCCACATTATGGCAGTGATTGTCACGCACTCTTCTGCTAAAAATTAATGTGCTGCATAATGACTGCAAATGAACCGTTAAATATCGGCACGACGTGTAACGTATTTCACTTGGCGTATAGTATTAAAGTACTGTATAACATCAATTTTTTAATGACCAGTAACGTTTAATGTAAAAAAAAGTTATGTATTTTCTATGATATCTTATGGCAGATGACGCATAAAATTAAGATTCGTGGTGAATGTTGTTGCGAGTAATCTCGCGATCAAATTTCAATTTTCAAAGTTAAAACACTTGTCATGTCCAAGTAAATTGATGTATGGTTATGCGGCGGAAAAATTGTCTGTATATGGTTTTCTCTTCTCTCTTATATATATATATATATATATATATATATATATATATATATATATATATATATATATATATATATATATATATAATTTTAGAACGAATTAGACCTGGAGTCTAAAGTGCAGAGTTTATTTTTATGTATTAGTAAATGTTTTAATAATTTTAAAAGAAAACAGTGCCCATTGTACTGCAAATATATAATACGTTCAATAGGTTGGTTAGTTGCTTGTATTTGTTTTACGGCATATCAACCCTTTTCGGGTTATTTAATGCCGAATCCAAAGATTTTGAAGAATTTTTTTTTTTAATAGAGTATATGTGTTGTTTTCACGTCAGTTTCTATTAAACTCATAGTCGGGACCCTAACAGGTACTACCACTCCGGGTCAGAGTGGACCTGTGAGCAATGGTAATTAAAGGGTGGATGCACACTCCCCAAGCCCACAAGCTGGGGCCTAACCCATGGATATAGTTTAAGGTCATATCCAGGACCCCCATTGAGGGACTTTTAAGGGGTCAGTCGGCGTATTCTAATGCCCCACCGACAGGACCATGTTCAATAGTTATAGATATCCTAGAACTATATTAATATTGTGTAAAACTAGTCATAATTGTGGATTAAAAATCAGTTTCAAAAGGAAAAACAAACAAAATGTTTCAATTCGGAGACAAAATATAACAGCATGTCAAAATATAGACTGGTTTTATAATGGAGCGAAATAAGGAATATCTGCCTTAATCACGATTAAAATGCTAGTTTCTTCTGGTGTTTTAACTGCCCCCCTCTATTTTTGCTAATAAGGAGACTATGTTTTAAAGAACAAAGCTTTTATCAAATTATTAGTAATTTCAAAAAAATGAACATCGTTTCCGAAACGATCGACAATCGAGGGGATTTTGTTTGTTTTTCTTTTGAAACTGATTTTAATTCACAATTATGAATCGTTTTACTCAATTTATATATATATATATACACATATATTTATATATATATATATATATATATATATATATATATATTAATTGCTTCGTCTCAACATTAAACATTCTTTATAATTGATCTATATTTATTTACTTCGCTTATATTGTTACAGTGAAATCCATAATACATTTGTGTTTATTTTCATACGAAACTAATTGTCAAATCTATTGATTTCTATACAATTTATTATACATAATCCATTAATAAAATATTGGATGACAGATGTATATGTCAATGTATATTGATTTTTTAATAAATACATTTAACGTTGGTGACTCCACATTACAATTCAGACATGGTGTGAAAGAATTAAAAGTAATTTCAACTTCTCTCCCAATTTTCGAATTTTGTAATCGCTGAAAATTAAGAAGCCATGTTTATCAGATGAGATAATAACGAAGTAAATTCAAAAATTGGTATAATTTCATGAGTTATTTTGCACTACTGAACACATGCTGTCAAGAATAAAGCATTTCGACGTACTTAAGGAAATAACGGTAGGATAATTAACACCTTGTAATTTTTAATATATTTTGTCATTTATATAATATATACATATATATATATTTACATTTATATATATATATATATATATATATATATATATATATATATATATATATATGTATAACTGTTGGACGACTAATCGGGTACGGAATCGGACATTGAAACATCAGACATTTTAGAGGTAACTGAATCGGTATCAGAATGTACTTTCTGATGCCAAAGACTTGATTGTTTTAATTAGTTAATTTTTCACTTCGTTTAAACTTAATCGTCCATTACTGCTTATAATTATGATATAACAATATTTTGTAAAAGGAAAAAAATGTTGTCCCCCGTTTTACACTGAAGTTTATTCTTCCGTGTCTAGGAATGTATCTTAATTTATTTTCCAAATCTCCACTAAGAGCAACTACGTTAACATGCCTGGTTATCTCCCACTCTGCCGTAAGGACTCTGACAGACATATGCACGGAATTGGAGTCTACATTCGTAACACCCTCCCCCTGACTAGAGAAACAAACCTAGAAACGGAGGATCAAGCCTTTATGTGCTTTAGACTAAACATACAACACAACATTAGCTACTTTTATTTTCTCTGCCGCTCTCCCTCGACCCAGGACTGCACCATAATAAGAAAAGTGTCTAACAACGTAGTCATAGCACTCTCCCTCGACACTAGCGTATAAGTACATGTATTTGGTGACTTTAATGTTCACCACAAAAACTGGCTTGGATTCTCTACTCACACAGATGCAGCGGGCAGAACAACAGATAGTTTTGCTGTATCTCACTCCCGATCACAAATGGTTACGTTTCCCACCCGTTTCACTGACCAGCAAGAACAACAAGCATCACTTCTAGATATGTTTCTGACTACAGTTCCAGAGGATTGTACAACAAATGCTGACAGCCCACTTGGGAACGCTGACCATGCAGTGATAATGGTAGAAATCGCCCTAAATTCTAAACCCGAAACTGGGAAGCCATCAGAGATCTAATCCGAGATGCCCCATGGGGAAATATTTTTCTCTTCCTGCTGAACAGTGCGCGAATGAGACCACTGAATAGTTCAAAACCGCAATCGAAGCACATGTTCCCATGTGGAAATTTTATAGCAAGCCCCAATCTCCCCAGTGGTTTACTTCGACTTGCGCAACTGCCATTGCTCAAAGGCAGCATGCATACCGCGTATTTAACCAACATAAGTCAAGTTCAAACAAACAGAAGTATATAGAAGTTAGAAGTAACGTTAAGAAAGAAATAGTGACAGCTAAGAGTGAATTTACTGAAACCACTAAAAAACGCATCGAAGCACAAAAATTAGGAAATCATGACTTCTGGAAAATCTACAACAGTGTAGTAAATAATGGGCAATCAACAATTCCCCCGCTAACCAACAATCACGAGGTTGTTTGCTCAGCAATCGACAAGGCAAATCTGCTTGCCAGCCGGTTTGCCTCGAACTCCACACTGGACCCTTCCAACCAACCCCTGCCTGACTTTCCTTTGCGGACAGACGCCACACTAGACGATCTAAAAATCACACCTGCTCAGGTACACGCACTCATAAAAAACTTGATACTTCAAAAGCATGTGAACCTGATCTCATCCCAGATGTGCTATTAAAAATGTGGAAGTCGAAGTAGCCCCAGTTCTCTCCAAACTCTACCACAAATGCCTTAATGAGTCAGGCTGTTGGAAAACTGCTTCTGTGGTACCAATATTCAAGAATTCTGGCGGAAGAACTGACCCATCAAATTATCGCTCATTAGCCTCCTCCCACTTTTCGCCAAAATATTTGAGACCATAATTAACCATGCTCTAGTCCGGCACCAAACATATGCTAAATTTCTGACTGACAAAAAATATGGATTTAGACAAGCCCATTCCACAGCTGACATCTTCACTGTAATCTCTGAACATATATACCATTCACTGGACAAAGCGGGGGAGGGCAGAGCGGTAGCTCTGGATATATTTAAGTCTTTTGACAGGGTATGACATAAGGGTCTCCTCAGGAAAATTAAATCATACGGTATCACTGGTAGAATACTTAACATAATTAAATCCTTCTTAGATAAGATAATTAAATCCTTCTTAGATAAGAGAAAAATCCAGGCTGTCCTCGACGGTCGTACATCTAAACAGTGTGATATAAATGAGGGAGTGCCTCAAGGGTCTATCCTTGGACCTCTATTGTTCCTAATATTTATTAATGACCTCCCCGACAAAACTGCCTCTGAGATGGGTATATATGCTGATGACACTACACTCTATAACAGGCATGACCGGAAAACAAATGAACACATATCTAAAGAAATGGCAAAAACACTAGAGGATGACCTCCAATCTGTAGTAGAATGGGGACATAAATGGATGGTCACATTCAATGCTGCCAAGACTAAACTAGTTTCCTTCAATAATTACAAGAAACCTTCTCTGCCACCAATAGTAATGGCCAGTGACTCCCTGTCCGAGATTACATCTTTCAAACTGCTTGGCCTAACGTTCACAGGAAACATGAGTTGGAACAATTATATTGAAAACATTGCCAGGGCCGTTGAGAAAAAGGTATGCGCTCTCTCTATCTCTCTTCCCTGCTAGAAAACTACTGACAACTTAAAGTATCCTGTACCTCTATAAGGCCACCATTCACCCAGGTATGGAGTATTGTTGCCACATTTGGGCTGGTGCATCTGCTACTCGTCTCTCGCTCCTATACAAGGTTAAAAAAAGAGTCGCCAATCTGATAAGCCCTGAACTGTCATCTAAGATTCAGCCTCTGTCCTATCGACGAAACGTTGCATCAATCTGCCTGTTCTACAAGTATTTTAATGGTGAATGCTCTGACGAACTGTAGACACTTTTGCCCCCACGACACAGACACCCTCAACAAACCCGACAGGCAGCTAAATCCCACCTTCACACAGTAGAGATCCCTAGATGTAAAAGATCTGGCTACTCCAGTAGTTTCTTCCCCATAATCGCTAGACTCTGGAATTCCATTCCAGGTTCCTGCTTCCCTAACTGTATTGACATGCAGAAGTTCAAGTGCAACGTGAACCGATATCTTGCTGCCCAAATCCCAACATAGTGCCCCAGTAGTTGCTGCCCCTGATAGTAGCCCCCTACACCAAAGTGACAATTTGCCTTGTTTGGGGTGAAAATGTAAAAAAAAAAAAATAAATAAATAAACTATATCGCAAAATATTTTAAAGCTTACTAATATTTATACTCAATGTCGGTAATGGTATCCGAATCGAAAACTTAAAACAAAATCGGTTCACACCAATACTCATCCATTAATATATCTATCTATTTATCTATCTATCTATCTATCTACGTGCTCTCTTTCGCTTTATATATATATATATATATATATATATACATATATATATATATATAAATAAAACCTTGATAAACAGCTGTAGATGTATATATGTACGTATGTGTATACGTGTATATATATATTTATACACACATTTATAATTACGTATACACTTACGTAAATATATACATCTACAGCTGTTTATCTAGGTTTTAAAATGCATATAAGGAAATAGGTTTCCATATATATTCAATTTATTTTTCAGGGAGGAAATAGGTAATCGATTATCTCCAAAGGAAACGCACCTGTGAAGCTGGTTTAATTCCGACTAGATTGGAATACGACAGCGATAAAATTTCAGAAGTTGATAACAATATTTGCTTTTTGCAGGTGGATTTTTGCAGGCAAGATAAAATAAGGATTATCATTTTATTTTCGCTTTTGCACGTAACAGAATAATCGATTACCAACTGGACTGCAAATCCGTAACAATTTTTAAATTCTAAATACATGTACAAACACGTATGCATATATATATATATATATATATATATATATATATATATATATATATATGTGTGTGTGTGTGTGTGTGTGTGTGTGTGTGTGTATATGTGTATATATTAGTTGGAGATTGAGTCAGTCTATGCAAGATCTATTTATGCATTCGTTTATGGAATATATATATATATATATATATATATATATATATATATATATATATATATATATATATATATATATATATATAAATAATTCAACTAAAATTTTTACACGGATGGTAAAAAAAATTCCAGAAAATATTTATTGTCTTTAAATGATAGTGCTCAATTATATATAGCTTACCTTTCTGGTAATATAAACATTGTATTTATGCAAATATAATTTAGCTCCACATTTGCAAACATATATCAGTCACAGCTATAACATTCTAGATTATTCAAGCCAGAATCTTTATACTTTATCCTACAGTTAGGTCCTGGATATGACCTAAAACTATATCCGATGGTGAGGTCCCAGTTTGCGGACTTTGGGGAGTGTGGAGCCACCCCTTAATTGCCATTTCTCCCAGGTTCTCTTTGATCCAGAGTGGTAGTACCTGTTAGGGTCGCAACTGTGGGTTAAATAGAAATCGACTTGAAAAAAAAACAAAAAACAAATATATCCTATTAAATTGTTTTTCTTCTGAATAACTGGATTCGGCATTAAATAACTTGAAAAGTGTTGATATGCCGTTAAACAAAAACAACCAACCAATCTACAATTTTTGCAATAGAGTTACCTAATTAATTCGAATATTATAGAAACTAACAACCTTTTAATTCTTTGTCATTAAATCTTCCTAATGGAATACTTTCAAACACTCAAAAACAGTTGATTTATTTATTGCGGACTATTGTCCTCGTCTTTTAGTTGTTTTCGTTTTAGTGTCCCATGAAGAAAATGAATAAATATTACTCATCTCAACAAACATTTCAAATAATTAAAAAGAGTTGTAGTTCCGGTGTAATTTTTTGACTAACTGTGTTGCATCTATCAGCGTATGAAGCAATAAGTTCATACAGGTAAGTTGATCTAAAACGTGAAAAACTACATAGACAATAGTTCTGGTTTTATATGACAAAACAGACGGCCTTATATAAACCATAAACGCATGCATAAATAGATATTTCATAGAGTTAAGCACTCCCCAACTAATAGCTGAAAAGGAAAACTATAAATTGATTTGAAGTAAATACATCCTATATAAAATATGATATATTTACGATAATATTTCTCGAACAATTCCAGGGCTACACAAATGCGCACAGGCATATATACCTGCATACAAATATAAGAGTTTGGCGTTATACTAATCAGGTAGCAAATTAAACGATACACGACAGTACTCTACCCAAAAATGGAGGACTTTAATTTAGCAGTTATCCATTTATATATTGGTAACTAAAAATGTTCGACCCAACCTGATAAAGAAACTTGCCCTATCTCTAAATAACCTTTATGTAAAATTTAAAATATATAGACCAGAAATTTTCTGAGTAATTTGAAAGAGACTGCAGAGGTAATTTTTTTTACACTTTGACCCCTATTATGATATGAAGTGTGCGTTCTATCCCAACCATTATCAATGGACCAGCATCAGACAAGGCAAAACTATTTGCCAAGAACTTTGCAGGTAATTCTATCCTATGTGACGAAGGCCATCAACTCCCCATATTTCCTCTTATAACGCAGAAGACGCTATGCAACATACAAATATCCGTGTATGAGGTCGCCAAGCTAATCAATAACCTAGATTCCAGTAAAGCAACTGGCCCAGATGGCATCCCAATTATAGTGTTAAAAAGCTTCAACCAGAACTTGCTGCCATACTTACGAAACTATTTAAGCACTGCCTTAAGGAGAAGTGATTTCCGACTCCCTGGAAGACCTCATCAGTTTGCCCTGTATTTAAGAATTCAGGTGATAAGTCATCTTCCTCTCAATAAAGACCTATAAGTCTCCTGTGTGTTACGAGTAAGTTGCTGGAATCCATATTGAATAGAGAAATAGTCAACCACCTCAGCAGGAATAACCTTCTTAGTGACACACAATATGGTTTCCGCTCTGCAAGATCTACCGCAGATGTGCTGACGGTTACATCCCACAGGATTAGTGAATCTCTTGACAAAGGCTTCCGATCTAGGGAAATTGCTCTTGACATATCAAAGGCCTTCGACAAGGTATGGCATAAGGGTCTACTTTACAAGATTTCCAGCTACGGTATAACTGGAAATGTTTTCTCAATCATTAAATCATTTCTCTCCGATAGGCTCATAAGAGTAGTGGTAGATGGACAAAAATCGGAGGCCTGCAATATAAATGCTGGAGTCCCTCAGGGGTCAATCCTGGGCCCAACTCTCTTCTTGATCTACATCAATGACCTCCCTAAACACATACTTTAATCATTCGTTGACATCTATGCTGATGACACGACCATCTACGACAACACATCACATTTGTGATGGATGGCTCTCGTCTGGGTTTGACTTTTACTCCTGATTTGAAATGGAACACATACATCAAGTCTGTTGCCAAGGTCGCTGGAAAGATGGTTTGATCCTTCTACCGCTCCAGAATATATCTCACTACTGATACAATTCTCTATCGATATAAAAGCCAAGTACGTCCAAGGATGGAATACTGTTGCCATATCTGGGCAGGAGCTGCTAAAAACAGCCTATCGTGCCTTGACAGAATACAAAATAGACTTCGTGGTTTAGTGAGGGATGCCCTTTTCTCTACCCTGCAACCTCTCTCCCACAGAAGAGACGTTGCGAGCCTGTCCCTGTTTTATCGTTATTTCCATGGCAGATGCTCGTCTGAACTCCAATCTCTGGCCCCCCCTCGCCAATCTTTCACGAAAAACACCCGTCTAGCTGAATCCACTGTGAAAAATTTCCCCCACTCTATATGTGCCTAAATCAAAACATAGATTCCAGGAACAAAGCTTCATTCTTAGAACTCCACGTCAGTGGAACTCTGCTCCGTCTGCCTGCTTCCCACCTGATTACAACCTAGATGTCTTCAATTCCATCGTAAACAAATTCCTGGTGAACCGCCTCCTTAAGTAGACACTTTATAAAATCTCCACACTAACGTACTGTATATGCAATAACTCTTATCTGAGTGGCTTCTGGCCTTGATAAGTGGTGACCCCTTGTAAAAAAACACAATAAACGTTTAATCCTCGTGAGAAATCGCCAGAAGCCTGCGTGTTTGTTTGCACATATTTAATTTTTCGTCTTTGTTATTAATATATATAGAGAGAGAGCGGGAGATAATAGTATATAAAATCGAATGTCCTAATGCATCAAAAATTATTAAATATAATTTTAAAATAATGTTGAAAGTTGGTGTAGAATAAATAATTATGCTTACAGTATGGTATGTTTGTATTAATATGTAATATTCTTATCTTACAGTAGCAAAAAAACGGAAGTGATGAAAAAAGAGAAAGAATAAGTAATAGAAAAAAAGGAAGCTAGAATAAACTTATAATTGGAGCTTTAGATTTAAGGGAGATAACCCAATAAATATCCTATTATTTATTTCTGATTTATGTTAGAGTATTAACATTATTGAAGTCACCGTGGGTAAGCCAGTGTTAGTTAATTAGATTTAAAATTAGGGCTAACTTTGCTTTAATTGTTAGTATAATTTAAATGATAAACATTTTAGTTATATTTGAAGGTTATTTAAATAATGACAATTCATGAAAAACAACTAAATTTTATGAATAATTTATTGTTTTCAACATATTTTAACTTAAATACGAAAACAAAGAAATAACGTGTAGATCGTACTGAATTCAAATATGGCGATATATAAATTACAAAAGATTAATCGTTGGATATCTTTTTTTAAGTTCATTTATTTCCGGGTACTTTCCCTTATAAGAAATTAAAACACTTTTTCTCTCTGATCTCTTACCTCTCGGACGCTACTTTTTCCTTTTTATAGTCTGTTTCTTTTTTTTTTTTTTGCTATGGTTTAATTTAGCACACAACTCGGTATTTGCATATAGCCACCAACACAAACAATACTAATTTGTCGGTTTCTGATGTACTTAGGGCAATTATATACTCTTTAAGCCTTATGCTCGGGTGTCCTTTTGCCCTTGATTAGTGGCGATGTCTATGTAATATATATATATGTATATATATATATATATATATATATATATATATATATATATATAGTGTTGGTAGAAGAATTAGATTTGACGGCAAATTAGATATTTACGTGAAACCAGCAACTCTGTGCCCACAGCCATTTAAGCTAAACAAAGGGCGTGTCAAGATTTGTCTAAGTTTATTGAAACTACTGTTCATCTTTTAAAACTCGTCGGTGTTTTTCAAATAGTGCCAAACCTTTTTCTTCCATCTGGTGTCAGCCAGCTTTTATTAACAGAGAATTTTACATAGATTTGTACATCCATTGCTTATTGATGGACAGTAAGAAAAAAGAGGGCTAGGCACTCAGAACTGAAACTTAGTGAACACGTCTGAGAAACACTGGCGTTTTATTGTATCAAACGTGGTAAGATTTCATTAAAGATTTTGATATTACTTTACAATTTCATGGGTGACAGTTTTAAATGCTAACACCGTATCTTACATAAATAGTAAATGGACTAAACACCGTAGTAGTCGAATTTTTTTAGAGGAGTATTAATTATTCGTATTGTTTGGATTCATCAGATTCATTTTTTCATATTGAGTGTGATTTTCACATCGTTTCTGCAAGGTCGCTGGTAGTAGTTAGAGTACTTAGAAAAATAAATTGTAAAAAGTTATATTCCTCTGAAGGTTGAAGGTTAAATCCTCAGTGGGCGATCGAAAAATACATTTGCGAATTTCTTAGGATCTCTATCCAGTCAAGGCTGACCGAACAAGAGCATGCTACCCCTATGAAGTATATAAAGGGTTCCGTTCGAATTTCCGTCCAAATTGCCGAGTTCGACAGAAAAAGTCCCGAGTTGGACAAGATACACCTGAAGAAGGTCGGTGGTTAGATGAACTAAAACGTTGTGAAAATCACATGCAAGTTGAGAACAATAGTCCGATGAATAATACTAATTATACGATACGATGAATCGAAATAATAAAACAAGTAGTAATCGAAGTTCAAATAAGATGCAATCGACGCACCTGTATATTAGCTCATAAGCGAAAGAGTATACATTCTTCTACTAATGTTAGATCAATAACAGCTTTTAGCTGTATATTTCACTAGACGAGATGAATTCTTGTTCTGAAAGTCATTAAACATAAGAAAGATAAACTGTATCATAAGTAGGGGGTTAAATTGCGAAATAAATATTGGTGTTCTTTTTTATTGCTTCACTAACTGATCGTTGGAGAGCTAAGTATTAATTGTTTCCTCTACAGTATTTGAACCGAGTCGAATTTGTTGTACTTTTTTTTGATTTAGTTTCAATATTTTGGTTTGTACGGTGGTTCCTTCCCTTTCTCTTTTATAGCCGTTCAACAATGTCTCTGGCCTCTAATTAGCATATCTCACACTTAAAGTTACATGACCATCATACATATAAATGCGACGTCGGCATTCTAACTCTTTTTTTAGTGCTATTCAAATGAGTTACGGTTTTCCCTATAATATTTTTATAGAAAGCAAGTGGTTGCCACATTAACCTGCAATAAAATCAGAAACAAAGGAAGTGAATTTTAGGGACGAGCAATTTGAGGGAATGTACTGTTAGATTAAAATCAATTAATGATTGGATTTTGGTGCCTGTCGAAAAAGTCTGACGTATTATATCGAGGGAGAACAATTCAAATTACTTGTAAGTAAATGGTACACAAAATCAAACTTTGTTTCGGCATTTTAATTTCTGTTGTAACACTTCAATTTATAAATCAAGTCAGTCATTTATCGAACATTAGAATGTTCTACATGTATTTGCCGATGAAATAGTTAAAAAAGGGAATAGCGTATAAATCTATGAGTTACGGATTTAAATCTTGGAAAAATACAAAAAAAAAAAACTTCAGAGTAATGAGTGACCGTTTGTTTTCGAAAAGCTTGACAAAAGTGATCGCAATTGTAATTAGAATCCCTAGGGTCTCTTTATACATTACCAGGTACGATTTGTTTTCTCTTAAATGTGTATTTATCATCTCAGCTATGTTTTGTTGTTTAATCAATCATTGCGTATCTCTTTGGGGAGAACTGCCTGCTTAAAATACACATACAAACACAGACACAGACACATACACACACGCATATATATATATATATATATATATATATATATATATATATATATATATATATATACATACACACACACGGGATAATCACGTTGACACACAGGTTCTCGCCAGATAACCGAAGTTCGGCACGTTGAGCTTGGCTAGTTCCAGATGGGTGCCTATCTCGGCATTATTTCCAATCGCCCTGTACCTAAACCTTCCGCTGGTATGCAACAATGTTGACTCAGGAGAGGCGTGGTTGAAACTGCGCAACTCATGCTACACAAATTTCACGCGCAGGCACCATTACAGTGAATATACATACTCTGTCAAGACTGAAATAAGCCACGATACACACACACACACACACACACACACATATATATATATATATATATATATATATATATATATATATATATATATATGTACTAGCATGGGTGCCGGCGTTGCCCGAGTGTTTGGAGGTGTGTGTTGAGCAAATAAAAAAAATGTTGTAGTAGAAATGCAGGCTCGAACCCTTACTGCGAACGAGGAAAAGAACAGAAAAACGTGACGTCTTTGCTGTTACGACCACCGCCAAACCGTAGGTGACGTAGGTTTATATTAAGGCTAGACAATCGAAAGATCGCGATGACTTTTGAAAATATCGGCGAAAATGTGCCACCCCTGTAGAAAACTGCCTTGTTGAGGGTGAAAAATGGGTGTTTTAACCAATTTTTCGGTATTTGTCCTTATAATGGTGGAGTCTCAAACTATACTGATCTTGTGAAAATCCGTAGCCTCTGTCGAAATTTTTAGGTAAACATGCAGACATACATACATTTATATATTCGTAGCTCACATTTTCGACCCAAACAGACTAAAAAAAACTTGCCCTATGAATACGCTTTATATAAAATTTAAAATGTTTGGACCAGAAATTGTCGTGAGTAATTGGGTAGAGACCGCAGTGGTAATTTTTTTTTAACTTTGGCCAATATTATGATCCCTTTAACATATATTGTTTTCGGTTCAAATCAACTTATTTAGTTAGATCCATGTCCAAGGAACCAATATCTAAAATTGCAAGTGTTTATACCCCAAATTGGCGGAGGAGTTTGATAGCGTTCTCAAAGAT
Source organism: Euprymna scolopes (assembly GCF_053919585.1). Classification (NCBI taxonomy): domain Eukaryota; kingdom Metazoa; phylum Mollusca; class Cephalopoda; order Sepiida; family Sepiolidae; genus Euprymna; species Euprymna scolopes. The sequence continues at coordinate 7,936,341 of NC_136504.1, forward strand.
CACATCGTTGAATTTTGACCACTTAACAGTCAAATGTCTGGCCAAAAACGAATTACAAAGATTTTCCCAAATCTCTGTATCCGGTATATCAAATTTCGAGTCTTTAGACTAGTAGTAAACGGAGTTATTGTGTAGGGAAATATACACAGACAGACACTTTCACTTATATATATATATATATATATATATATATATATATATATATATATGTATATATATATATATATATATAGTTACAGGCGGCAAAAGGAAAGTATGCACATATAATTTTCACAAAGACTGCAAATCTAACTTGTGAAACTAACATTTCTTTGAAACTCCATGGAATAGGAAACCTTTTAAATTTTTTGTATTTCTAGTTTTGAATAAAATATTGTAAATTTATCAAAATGAATCTAAGGAAAAAACACTATTTACAATATATATATATATATATATATATATATATATATATATATATATATATATATATATATATATATGTTGTGTGGCATCCGTCAGTCGAAACGACTATGGATCAGCGCCGTATTAAGATGTTGCCTGTATGCATCCTTTTGTGTGACTGTAGAGACCAATTCTTGATTTGCATAGTCTGCCACGGCCATGACATACGAAGGTTGTTATGCAATTTGCCGCTTCGTCCGGCTGTTCCGCCTGTACAATCGCTCTTCTCCTAGCTCTCTTTGCAGCATTTTCAACATGGAGGGTCCTCTCGCTGATGATAATCCCCTGGCGTATCATTTTCCTCCAGGCAGTTCTGTCAGCTGCAGAGGCTTCCGATGTATTCCTGTCCACCGAGAAAGCCTTCATGTCACGCTTGCAGACATCCCTGTAGCGAAGATGGGTTCGCCCCCTCTTTCTTAAGCCTGAGGCAAGCTCGCCATAGAGAAGGTCTTTAGTGATGCGCCCATCATCCATCCTGCGCACATGGCCCAGCCAGCGAAGACGTCGCTCACGCAGTAGGGAGTAAATGGATGGGATGCCCGCTCTCTGCAGAACATCAGTATTACTCACTCTGTCCTGCCATGTGATACCAAGTATCCTACGTATATACCTCATATGGAAGACCTGGAGTTTCCTCTATTGTGTTGAGTATGTAGTCCAGGATTCACTCCGATACAGTAGAACACTGAGGATGCACGCTCTGTAGACGGTCATCTTGGTGGAAGTGGTAAGGTGCCTGTTTTCCCAGACTCTTTTAGTTAGTTTAGAGAGGGCTGTGGATGCCTTTCCAATCCTTTTGTTTAGCTCTACGTCCAATAAGAGGGTGTCTGAAGCAGTGGAGCCTAGATATTGAAACTGGCGTACGACCTCTAGTGGTGTGCGTTGGATTGTGATGCTGGGTGGGGAGGCGGTTGCTTGTCCAATGACTTGGGTTTTCTTCTGGCTGATGGTGAGACCGAACAGGCTGCAAGCATTAGCAAACCTGTCCATCAGTCTTTGAAGACCATCTTCCTGATTCGATGCTATAGCTGCATCATCGGCAAACAGCATGTCTCTTATCCGAACTGTCCTGGTCTTTGTCCTGGAACGGAGTCTGGCGATGTTGAAGAGACAACCATCTGACCTGGAGTGCAAGCAGATACCATCCGTTGTGTTCTTGAAAGCATGCTTCAGGAGTAGGGAGAAGAAGATGCCGAACAGTGTTGATGCCAACACACAACCCTGTTTGACACCACTCCTCACCCCGAAATCAGCAGACATGCCACCGTTAAATTGCACAGTGCTCCTCATGCCATTATGAAAGGATCTTATGATGCTGAGGAGTTTTAGTGGGCATCCGATCAGTGGGAGAATTTTTAATAGTCCATCTCTGCTCACGAGACCGAATGCCTTGGTCAGGTCTATGAAGGCAACATACAGAGGCTGGTTTTGCTCTCTGCACTTCTCTTGCAGTTGGCGTAGGGAGAAGATCATATCGATTGTTGATCTCTCTGAACGAAAGCCGCATTGAGATTCTGGGTAGATTCGGTCGGCAAGAACGTGTAGTCGCAGTAAAAATATACGTGCGAATAGCTTGCCAACGAAACTCAACAGTGAGATACCGCGGTAGTTGTTGCAGTCACCGCGGTCCCCTTTGTGTTTGTAGAGAGTGATGATATTTGCGTCTCTCGTGCCCTGAGGCACTGAGCCTTCTCTCCAACACTGTATCAGAAGACTATTGCGGGGCTCAAGTAGGCTAGCCTTTCCACTTTTTAAGACCTCTGCTGGAATATAGTCCTTTCCTGAGGCTTTTCCTGGTGGCAGTCTGTCTATTGCCCAGGATAGTTCTATGGCATCAAGGGCGGACTGATGTACCATGTTTTCCCTGGAGTAAAGCTCGGAGTAGTGTTCAACCCATCTGTCTAGCTGTTTAACTTTGTCTAGTATAGGTTCACCCGATTTAGACTTCAATGAAGCAGTTTTGTTAATTATAGGTCCTGTAGCTCTCCTGATCCCGTTATACGTATTTTTTATATTTCCTGTATCAGTTGCATGCTGGATAGACTTGGAGAGCTCCATCCAGTAGTTGTTTGCAGCTTCTCTTACAGCCTTTTGAACTGCCCTTTTGGAAAGCCTCAGTGCAGCCAGCGATGTAGGAGATGGGTTGGCCTTGTATGAGAGCAGGGACAAACGCTTTGCCTCAATCAGAGGGTTGAAGGTAGCAGAGTTGGCATCATACCAGTCATTGCGTTTGCTACCTGTCCTCCTCCCAAAGACTTTGAGAACTGTAGAGTCCATGGCATTTTTCAGTGTTTCCCACTGTTCAGATGCAGTCCGGGTGTTATCTCCTTTGAAGGTGGAGGTTAACATCTCGTTGAATTTCGCATTGCGATCTGAGTATGTGGTCTTACTAACATGAATACGGGCAACACCTTCCTGTTTAGTGTGGTAGAAATCTTTGGGTTGAAGTTTGAGTCTACTGCATATTAGGGAATGATCTGTATCACAATCAGCACTGTGGTAGGCTCTAGACATCAGAAAATGTTTGAGGTACCTTTGTCTCGTAATGATTAGATCGAGCTGGTGCCAACGCCCTGATCTGGGATGTCTCCAGGACACTCTGTGGTGCGGTCTGGCAGCAAAGAATGTGTTGGTAATGCAGAGGTCATGGTAGGCACAGAGTACTAGAAGGCGCTGGCCGTTACCATTGCATTTGCCCACTCCAAAGTTATCAAGGCAGCTCGGTCATGCATCGTTGTCGCCACCCACACGTGCATTAAAGTCCCCAAGTATAATGAGGTCTTCATTTTGTGGAAATGCCTTGATGGTGCAATCCAGCTGTGTGTAGAAGCGCTCATTGATGTCGTCATGCGCTGCGAGTGGTGGGGCGTACACACATAATAGATTAATTGTTCCATCTGTGGTGTTCAGTCGTAGTGAGATTAGGCGCTCAGTAGCTGAATCAGAGAGTTGTACGTTCTGAAGCAGTGAGTTCCTGACTGCGAAACGAACACCGTGTTCCCGGACCTCCTCTTCCTGTTTTCCTTGCCAGAAGAAGGTATAGTCCGATTCTTTTAGGCATCCGCTGTCAGCTAAGCATGTTTCTTGGAGTGCAGCGATGTCTACTTTGGGTCTCGATAGCTCGTTGGCAGTTTTTCGCATATCGGAGATGTTGCGTATGTCGGTAGATAGGCCAATCTTTATAGTACGAAGATTCCAACACCCTAGCCTGAGTGTTGGGTTCTTTGTGTTTCTTTTGTTTTTTTTTGGTGCAATGGTTACTGGCCACTTGTTGGAATTATCCTATACCCTACGCACCCAGTAGGGTAGGTGGCCAGTGGCGGGATAGCACCTTACTGACTGAGGGCTGCTCAGCTTTGTGGCGGGCGGTAGCTGTCCAATGAAATTAAATAACTTAATATGCAAATGGACATGAATGATAGTTTCCACATACCCTGTACTAATCCTGACATCTTGGGCTATTTTGCGAATAGTAATTCGCCGATCTTACAAAATGGCAGCCGCAACTTGAGGGACAGATGCATCATCAATGGCAAAATACGTCATTTCAGATAAAGATTCATTGGTCATTGCTATTGGCGGTAGGGACGGTTTCTTGTAATTATTGAAGGAAACAAGTTTAGTCTTGGCAGCAATGAATGTGATCATCCATTTTTGTCCCCATTCCACTACGGATCGGAGGTCTTCCTCTAGTGTTTCTGCCATTTCTCTAGATGTGTGTTCATTTGTTTTCCTGTCGTGTCTGTTATAGAGAGTGGTGTCGTCAGTATACATACCCATCTTACAGACAATTTTTTCTAGTTAATTCGTAATATCATGCCATTCAGCAACGCATTATCCTATTCCTAAGCCAACATAAAAATAAGAAAGGGAAATTTTAGTAGCGTGGGGAGGGAATCAAAACAACAGTAGGCAGCCAGGGTGAAGAGAGGTGTTTAAAAAAAATCATTTTTTTTTAAATAAAAACAAAAAATTGGTAGTAGGCAGGCAGGCTTGAACCCGCGCCATGAAGGCAAAGAAAGTGACATAAAATCTGATGTCTTAGCCAATGTCTTCATGACGTGACCGGAAGTCAAAAACGTTGGAATTAATCGAAGTCAATCAAACGGTAACGATGACTTACTAAAATGTCGGCAAAAAAAAATCGACTCCTCCTGGTACAAAACGGTCAATTTCTTAATATTTTTGTCTGAGATGTCGAGCTTCAAAATGCTACCGGTCTTGTCAGGATCTGTTGCCTCTCAAAGGTTTTTGTAAGACATATAAACATACACACATACATACATTTAAACAGACAGGTGAGATTTATATCATAAATAATTATGCAATTCCAATCTCTAATTTTAAGGATCTACATGAAAGACTAATCTTTGCTTTGAAAATATATTTTGAAAGTTTACATAAAGAGTATTTACTTTTAAATGCTTTTTTAAATATCTTGTAATAAAAATATTTTTCATGTAAACTTTAAAAACATTAAATTAAAGACAGAAATATTATATATAAGATATTAAAACATTTAAAAGTGAAAATTATTTCATGATAATTTTTAAAATATATTTTTTACTATATAAAACTACTTAAAACATTTTCAATGTAAGCAAAAAATATATACTATTATTACATGACATTAAAAAAACAAGACTATATTTTTATGTCAATTTAAAAAAAATATTGTCTTACTATAGAAAACCATTCTTTATAATAAAACATTTCTAAATGAAGATTTAAAAAAAAATTAGATGCTAATGTATTTTGTTAGAAATAAAACCATTCAAAATCATTTCAAAGTGAAGACTGTTTTTTGTGAGAAGTTTTTTAAATTAAACCAGAATGTATATATTAATACTGTAATACTTTAAATGTATGTATGTATGCGAATGAACCCCTTTTCGGGGTCAACGGCCAACTAGTACTGTGTGTGTTGGGGTGGTGAGGGCTCTCGTAAGCCGTGGTGAAGGCAACCTTTCTAGGAGAAGCAAATCTCTAATTTAAAAAACATAAAGCGGGAGACCAGTAGCCGCATTAAGCATGCCTGCAGTTTAACTTGTTGCAGGCTATCTTGTTCTTGCTTGTTGCTGGATCTCAACATTTTGAACCGAGAGAGAGACTTAGCTGTCGTACAAAGCTAAGACTCTGTAACATCATCTGTGTATAGATACTCCCTCAGGCATTCGTCCATTAAAATGGTCCTGTGACGACGAAAGTCATTTTTGGGCTCATGAACTTTTAAGTGTCTGAGGGAGTGGCACTCGTCTGACAAGACGTTGCAATCATCATATATATATAAATATGTGTATGCATATATATACACATATATATATAAATATATGTATATATATGCATGTATATATATATAGATGTATGTATATATATGTATATATATATATGTATGTATATATATGCATGTATATATGTGTATATATATATATATATATATATATATATATATATATGCGTATACTAAAATGTGTGCATCCGAATGTTTCGTAATTATGCACCGTATAGAAAATATGCATAAATATAATCGAGCGTAATAGTTAAATGAAACCAATCGTCTAAGAAACCGTAAAAAATGAACAATTTATTAATGAAAATACGCCTTTCTAAAGAATATTCAAACCAGTATAAGTCCATGAATTCGCTTGCATGCCCATGGCTGAGTATATTAAGTAATTAATTTTGAAAAGAAAATGCAGGTTTTTTTTTTATATCAATGTAAGTGCGATAAAAACTTAACATTATATAAAGTATATATATATATAAAATTTATATATATATACTTTATATATATAATGTATATATATATATATATATATATATATGCATAAATAGAACTAGTAGAATCGTTGTTTACATTTACATTTAATTCAAAAATATATAATTGTCTAAATAAAAATGTAGTATTTGAACAAAGAATACACTTCAAAGTCATTTCCTAAATCCATGAATTTTCGATGTAGGCTCATCTCTTCAGAGGAAAGTCATTAACAGAATATATAAATCTGGTTTATTGTGCTTTCAGCACATACATAGAAAAAAAATTAAAGATTAATTTTTTAAGAGACATAGGGAAAAATCTGGGTTCAAACCAAAAAAGACATGCGACTTGTATTTAATTAAATAGTAATCCTTGAATAGAATGGAAAACTTTTATTAGATTCTAAATTGTTTAAGAAATCAACATTAGAAGTAAATTCCATTTTTTTTTTCGATACAACATTAAGAGTAATTGGAAATGATACCTTTGGAATGGAGTATTATAGATTTAGTTTTCCTCATTTGTTAGTGGATGAAAATCCCTAGAATATATCTGTAGATATATAATCTAAGATTTTCTAAATATTTTGTACATAGATTGTCTTAAAAAGCATATTCGAAAATTTTTAAAAATCCTGATTTTAAAACAAATTGGTGAGCTGGAACAAAAGTAATATATCATCTAAAACAACATAAAAGAAAAAGTTAATGTCTGATCAGTGCTGATAATGAGTAAAAAAAAAAAAAGAAGTGCTCAAAAAACAAATATATAACAAATAAAGATTTCTGTTGACAATCTAATTTAAGGTAAATATGTAGTTTAGCGGCGTAAATTATTTGTTAGACACACACATTATTTTTTTTTTAAAACTATTTATTTTTTATAAAAAACACATTATTAAACCCAAAGACTGGAAAAAAATCAGAAAATTTGCAGTTTAATATTTTTTCATTATTGTTTTTTTAGATTAAATTTACGACAATCGAAGCCGCCATAATGCTTTTATAATTTTGCCTTTCTTAGGTTTGACATTGGACTTTTTAAGGCACAATTTTTTCATGCTATTTCAAGGAACCGTGTTCTTATTAAGAGTGTGTAAAAGACCAAATGCCGCCTTTAAAAGGTCAATCTGTTAAACTTTAGAAATGCCAAATTATAAAAGCAATATGGCGGCTTTAGAAAGGCCACTTTTTAAAAGCAATATGCTGGCCTTGAATGTCGTAAATAATAATGTAAAAATAATAAAAATCAACTTTTTCTGGTTTTATTTAATGCGTTTTATATATAAATAAAATGTTTTAATAGTGTATGTGTCTGTCATCAAAGGAAAACAAAACAAGAAAATAGCATCTAGTAAGGGTTGGAAGCGGTCGACACGATAAGTAACACGCCTAGATTATCGATGGAAAGCATATAACTAAAACAGTCCACAGTAATAGTAAATTTAAATAAATAATAATATAAGTAGTAAAAAAACGCCCCTCCCCCCAAAAAAACCCGAAAAATAATAGCATCGTGTAAGTGTTGAGCAGCCGCTCCCAAAAGGTACTCATAAATGTTTGTTTTTTTTCAGAGTTTTTTTCGGGGATTTTCATAGTTAGGGGGGATATTGCTATATAGGCACTTTGTGTATAAATAAGTATAAAGGTTAACAGTATTGAATTTACTTTTTATTCGCGAGTAATATGTTTATACAGAGTGACTCTAAAAACAAAAGCTAAATGGAGCCCATCTAGAACATATGCTGTAGAACGGAGAAAAAAAGGCCAAATACCCTTGTGTTTTGATGTGATGTTTTGAATATAATAAATTAGTTATGACCAAAGTTTCATTTCATTCGGACAAAACACTAAGAAACGGGGCCTAATTAGAGTTGGGGACGTTATTTTTTTTTGGGGGGGGGGGTCATCCTGTATTTGGTATTATTTTTTCAGCACGATTGCATCATGTAGAGAGCGCCGCCAAATTAGAAAATGCATTGAGCGTTCGTTTATGTATGAAGAAACTTGTGCTAGAATAATAGCATTAGCTGGTAACAGCCAGTCAGAAATGGCGGATTTTGAGAAGGGAGAATTTATCATTTTTGAATCAGGTAATGGAAAGATTGTGGCATGTGTATATAACTAATAACCAGTTTCGATAAGTGCAATGAAAGTATCTTAGGAAAATGTAGAAGAGGTACCGGTGTCAACAAATAGCAGTAAGATGACTAAATATTTATGAAGAAAAGTAGGGACTCCTTCATCTGTAGATGTCACGATTGTGATGGTGTAGGATGCAATGTAGCATTTTATTATAACGACTAAATATGTATAAAATTGAGTTCGAAAATTACATAAGATAGTTGTTAATAGATTAGACATAATGCATTCGTATGTAGTATCTGTTATAGGAAACCTACAACATTTTAGTCCAGGGGGAAATGTCTGCAGTCAAAATATTATATAGGAGATATTACCTCATAAAAGAACTTTCAGTATTTGAGAGATGATATAATTATTTCCACAGTCAAACAACGTCAAAATCCTACTTCTGAGATATCGGCCTCCGCTCTTAGTGGTTGGATGACTAAACTCCTTATTTGAGAATGCGAAGGTACATTCCACACTCGGTTTTCATCGCGGTCTGCTTGATCTGTGTTAGCTAATATACTTTCTCGTATGTAGTGTGGTTGCTTACATGTGAGCTTGCACTTAAAAGCTTTAAATTTGGGCAGTTAACATCCCGACAGACTACCATCGGGATAGATTTTAAACAAAGAAAATGATAAACAAAAAAAAACGCTTGAAAAGAACTCATTTGGCGTTTAATAAAGAAAAATTAAATACTATTTGAACGATATTTTAAAAAGTTCTATCTTAATTCTTATTAGATTATCACATGAGCCACGTGTTTGCGTTTGAAGATTTTATAACTGTCCAGTATACATTCCAATGGAGTACCACTAAGAGAGATTTTTTACATGGCTAAAACAAATTATAAACAAGAAGAAATCGCCTGAAAACGTTCTAGCCGGTAGCTTGCTTAATATATTAAAAAAATATTTATTGAAATAATAAATAGACATCGATTTGGTTTTCTATAAATGAAGGAACTACCTAATTAACAATATATCAAAAAGTGTCATTTTAATTTATATTACTTTATTACGTGTACCGCGCGCTTTCGTTTGAAGACTTTACAACCATCTAGTTTATAGCTCTACGAACTACAACCAAGAAAGATTTTTACATCACAAGAAAAAAATGATAAACAAAAAGAAATCGCTTGAAAAGTACTTGTTACTTAATATCTTTTAATATTTACTTAAAGAAAATACACATCGTTTTGACTGTCAATAGAAAAGTTTAAACTACCCAATTAACAATATTTAGAAAACTGGCATCTTAAACCTATATTATATACATGTATCTATATATAATATATTGGATACATTAAATAATATATAGATATATAATTTGATGTGCCTTTTTGTATAAAAAGTTTTCTAGTATGTACTTTAACAGTGCTCTCTTGCTGAGACGAACACATTAGTAAGTTGCGAAAACATATACCTCGTATAAACAACACATAATTTATTAATTTATTTTAATTTCGGACTATTATTCTCATCTTTTTTAGTTGTTGTTTTTCATCTTGTTTCGGCCAACTATTCCTCTGGCCTTCGTCAGGTGGTAACCGCGACCGATACGAACTTCGAATCTCCTAACTGCATTGTCAGCCATCACTGCCATCCGTAGTTGTTGTCGTTTTACCACATTTTTGGCCAAGTAAACCTCTGGCACGCTTTGGGTGGGATTGAAACCGCTATCTTCAGACAAGAATAATAGTCCGAAATACAAATAAATTAATATATATAATGCTCATCTTAAAAATGAATTCCAATGAAGGAATAATATATATATATAAAAACATAATTTTCTGCATTTCATTCCCGTAAGAACTCGTCAAACTAAAAGTTATTTAATTGCATATAAAAAATAAACGCACGTTAATCTTTGATAAAAATGGAGGCCTTTGTTATCTGTTTGTGTACGTCAATAAATGCCTACTAAATGGTTGATATGCCGTAAGATAAAATAAGCAATCAAAATCCAATTTTTGTATTTCCTTAACAGATTCGTTTATCATCAACTACTTCCCTATTTCAGTTTTTCTTTCCTTTGTTTTATTATCTTTTCCTCATCTTTTATCATCTTTTCATCAGATTTTCATCAACGATATTTTTACAATCTTTTCTTTTTCCCGTTTTTTTCATTCATTTCCCTCGTCCAATCCTGTCCGTACGACGAACGTTTATGCAACAGTTACACTGTCAATTGTTCCACATCATAAAAACCATTTTACCCTCATCTATTCAGCCGCCCCATCTTCATACATTACAGCATCTATCTTGATTTAGTTTTAGTTTTTTTTCCTTCGCTACGGTCGCCATTATTTTTGGTTGTGATTGCTCCTGATTTAACTGGCGCAGGAAATCATTTGATCTAATTTAAGTTAACCTCCCCTCGAGGGAGGAAGACGATTGCTAAAGTATTCGATCCATTCAATCGACCTGAATCTATGGCGATATCCTGTTGCCTCTAACGAATCGAACTAGACGACATTTTCCGCCATTTTCTTCGTCCTCGTCTTCATCTTCTTATATTGTTTCGCTCTTTTTCCGGCTTGCTTTAATCAAGCGATTTGCTCAAGTCCTCATAGAAACGTAGATTCAAACGTTTATAGCAATCTTATCCCAAATAAAAACATTTATAAAAACAAAAAAGCACTTGCAAAAATCACTTACGCGTCGTTCGGAAACTTTCGGGCCTTTTCGAAGTTTTGAATAATACAAAATTATTCACATTAAGATAATTTATTCTACGAACACCTGTACTTCAAAGCCTCGTACTTATTCTTCGGAATTCTTGTAGTAGATTTTAATATGACGAAATTTAGTACAGTGTTGCTGACACGTTTTTAAGGTATTAAACGTTGATTAGCATCTACTACCCCGTTACTTACGAATTCAGAGAACACTCCCAAAGCTCTGATTAATCTTCAACACCTTTAATTGGGAATCACCTTAGGGGATGTGCAAAAAAGATTGTCTAAAGAAACAACCTCCTAAAGAAAATGGCCGGAACGCGATAGTGAACCTCTCTAAAGAGTTCTCAGAACAACAGCTGTCGCACTCTGCTAGAGTGCTGCAGTATACTGTTCCCACAACGTGATCTTAGAACCAACAAATAAGATCCAAAACCTTATAAAACATAAGAACTTATAAAAAAACATAAGATGACAAAAAACTCCGAGAAGTCATGTATATTGACTCCGGATCTCTGAGGCCACCCCCAATAACAAATTGACTCCCTATAGCAAGCTCAATCAGACCACTCCACATAAGGAGGGAAGACGAAACTCAAAAATGGATTCAAAACGTCGACGATAATACAAGAGAGTTACTAATCCAACAAATTTTCAAAGATGTCCCAGATACCTCCAGACTCAAATCACGAAAGTCCTAACCACAATTCAAAAAAAAAAAAAAGAAAAGAAAAGGGACATGGAAGGGGGAATGGAGAAACAATACTTCCAAAGTATAGGACATTATTGGAGACCAAACTTCGAACCTCCCAGGTTTTGCAACAAATAGAAAAAAGCAGTGGGTAGCCACAAAGCGGATAGAAAAAGACACTGCATGACTACAGCAAACAAACACCGTTAAAAACAAATGGACATCTTACTCTTACGATATTGGTACTATTTCTAACTCCAAATTAAAAATAAAGTCACTTGGTACTTTTAAAGTTCCTTTTTTAGATTCAAGTATTCTTGCTAAAATTGTATTCTGTATAATGCAAACTCTTATGTCGATGCATATTCATTTGTCGATTCAAAATTTATTTCTGTAGATGAAAAACTGCTATTTTGTAAAGGAAATATTCATAACAACAACATTTTCTCTCTATAAGTTCCTTGCAATTTTCAACGAGCTTATTATAAACGTTTTTCTAGTAAAATTCTGTAGGTTTTCATGTGAAATATGTATCTAACTAATAAGAATCTTCTTCCGCGATGCTAACATAAATTAATGTAAACATAAGTAATAATCCCATGGAGTTAATTCAACAGGATGCAAGATGACAAAATTTCTTAAACAATAATTAAAAAAAAAAAAATGCCAAAATTTTGAATTTTAGATGAGGGTTGATTGTTTATATTATTTGTATTGATCGGACGATTGTTCTCATTTTGAGTGTTATTTGTGCAACGTTTCGATCGGATTAGCCTTCGATTGACTTTCTAAACAACAACCAACATGTCTGAAGACGGTCGAAGGACTATCCGACCGAAACGTTGCACAAATAAAACTCAATATAAGAACAATAGTCCTATCAATACAAGTAATATATATATAAATTGCAAACGTCGAAAAATATTTGCACCGTCCTGATATACAATCATTTAGCTGCATATATCAATGAACAATGTACAAGGGGCATTCAATAAGTAATGCCCTGACACACTTCTCATAGCAGTAGAGCAACGAAACTTGGCACAGTTATTAGTCTTTCTCTTCATAGGAACCACACATAGTTATGTATTTCTCCCATCGTTTGATGCAGCTCTGGAGACCGCTTTTGTAGAACACCCCAGAATGGTCCTCCAACCAGGACGTGACTTCAGAAATCAAGGCTGCATCATCTGAGATACGCTTTCCTTTAAAAAACAACTTCACGGCTGGGAAGATGTGAAAATCAGAGGGTGCAATATCACAAGAGTAGGGAGAATGGGGAGGATTTCATAACCACACACCCGTGCTTCTTATCTGGTTACATGCGAGTTGTGGACCGGAGTGTTATCCTGCAGGAGGTGAGTACCTTTGCTGATCTTGCCCCGCCTCTTGATTTTGATAGCTTCCCTTAATTTCCTCCAAAGTGAAACATAATAGATTCCAGTAACTTTGGTACCCTTTGATAGGAAATCTGTCATACCTACTCCGTCCTGATCCCAGAATACTGTGAGCATGACCTCGCCAGCGAAGGGCTGCACCCTTGCCTTCTTTGGAGGTGGTGAGTCCAAGTGCCTCCACTGCATTGACTAGGCTTTCCTCTCTAGATCATAGTGATCGACCCAGGTATCATCCTGTGTAATTAGTCTTTTGAAAAATTTTGACTCATCTTCTTGCCACATCTCCAAATTCATCCTCGAGCACTCGATGCGTTCTCGCTTCTGGAATGGTGTGAGCAACCTGGGAATCCATCTGGGAGACACCTTATGCATATGCAAATGGTAATAAATGATAGTTTTCACATACCCTGTATTAATCCTTATATCTTTGGCTATTTGGTGAATAGTAATGCGCCGATCTTCAAAGATGGCAATCTCAACTTGACGGACAGATGCCTCATCAATGGCAGAAGGGGGGCGACTAGGTCTGTGAGCTCGTTCCACAGACTTCTGGCCATGATTGAATTCACGATGCCAGCGTTTTACAAGGTCATATGATGGGACATTATCACCATAAGTTTCTTTCATTTCAGCAAAAAATCCTTTGTGGTGTACGTTCTTTTCAAATACAAGCTGACTGGGATAGCTTCCGTACATTCATATCTGATTTACCTCTGCACTCCATGTTTAAAAATTAAGTGTCCTCTATAGTATCAGATCTGACCGAATGGTTAATTGTAGGTATAGACCAATTCATACCATCTAAAAAATTCCAATAAAAACCTAACAGCCAGCCATAGTTCTCCCCAGAATGTGCTGCTGCTATCGCGCACAGAAATCACTTTTTCCATAGCAACCAACGTAATAGATGCACTGAGACTAAAGCTGCTTTCAGGACTGCCAGTAACCACTTTAAAAGAGTAATAAAACATGCAAGAGAGCTATATGCCCAGTCTGTTAAATACAAGCTAGCTGATCAGCGGCTTGGTTCCCACCAGTCTTGGCAAATAACAAATAGGACCCTGAACAAACGTGTGCTGTGCGTTCTATCCCAACCATTATCAATGGACCAGAGGGCATCTTGTCAGCGTCAGACAAGGTCAAACTATTTGCAAAGAACTTTGCAGCTAATTCTATCCTATGCGACGAAGGCCATCAACTCCCCATATTCCTCCTATAACACAGAACACGCTAGGTAACATACAAATATATGTGCATGAGGTCGCCAAGCTAATCAAGAACCTTGATTCCAGTAAAGTAACTGGCACTGACGGCATCCCAATTATAGTGTTAAAAAAGCTTCAACCAGAACTCGCTCCTATACTTACGAAACTGTTTAAGCGCTTCCTTAAGGAGAAGTGCTTTCCGACTCCCTGAAAGACCTCATCAGTTATCCCTGTATTTAAGAATTCAGGTGATAAGTCATCTCCCTCTCAATACAGACCAATAAGTATCCTGTGTGTTATGAGTAAGTTGCTGGAATCCATATTAAATAGAGAAATAGTCAACCACCTCAGCAGAAACAACCTTCTGAATGACACACAATATGTTTTTTTTTACAAAGTGACCACCACTTATCAAGGGCAGGAAGCCACTCAGGGATAATGGTTATTGCAAGTACATTACCTTAGTGTGGAGATTTGATGAAGTGTTTACTTAAGGGGGCGGTTCATTAGGAATTTGTTAACGTTGGACTTGAAGACATTCAAGTTGTAGTCCGGTGGGAATCAGGCAGACGGAACAGAGTTACACAGGCGTTCAGTTCTAAGAAAGAAGCTTTGTACATGGAATCCACGTTTTGATTTAGGCGCAGATGAAGAGTGGTGGAAATTTTTCACAGTGGATTCAGCTAGACGGGTGTTTTTTTGTGAAAGATTTGCGAGGGGGACCAGAGATGGGAGTTCAGACGAGCACCTGCCATGGAAATAACGATAAAACAAGGAAAGGCTCGCAACATCTCTTTTGTGGGAGAGAGGTTGCAGGGTAGAGAAAAGGGCACCCCCCACTAAGCCACGAAGTCTAATTTGTACTCTGTCAAGGAAGGATAGGCTGTTTTAGCAGCTCCTGCCCAGATATGGCAACAGTATTCCATCCTTGGACGTACTTGGCTTTTATATAGATAGAGAATTGCATCAGTAGTGAGATATCTTCTGGAGCAGTAGAAGGATCCAACCACCTTTCCAGCGACCTTGGCAACAGACTTGATGTACGTGTTCCATTTCAGATCAGGAGTAAGGTTAAACCCAGAAGCTTGTCAAAACACGGGGCCTCACCCAGGCGAGAGCCATCCATCACAATTGATGCCAGATGGGGATCAGAGCGTTGATGATGTAAGGATAGGAGTTTGGTTTTGGATGCATTAAAGGTAACCAGCCACGTCTTCCCCCACTGAACCACGCGCTCGAGATCAGAGGAGAGAGAATCAGAGAGAACTTTGTCATTTACAGTCTTTGATGTGTTGCCGTAGATGGTCGTGTAATCAGCATAGATATTCACGAATGATTTAAGTATGTGTTTAGAGAGGTTATTGATGTAGATCAGGAAGAGAGTTGGGCCCAGGATTGGCACCTGAGGGACTCCAGCATTTATATTGCAGGCCTCCGATTTTTGTTCATCGACCACTACTTTTATGAGCCTATCGGAGATAAATGATTTAATGATTGAGAAAACATTTCTCAGTTATACCGTAACTGGAAATCTTGTTAAGTAGACCTTGATGTCATACCTTGTCGAAGGCGTTTTATATGTCAAGAGCAAATGCCCTTGAAAGGAAAACCTTTGTCAAGAGATTCACTAATCCTGTGGGATATAACCGTCAGCACATATGTGGTAGATCTTTATCTGTGCCTTAATCAAAACGTGGATTCCATGAACAAAGTTTCTTTCTTAGAACTGCGCGCCTGTGGAACTCTGTTCCGTCTGCCTGCTTCCCACCTGACTACAGCTTGGATGTCTTCAAGTCCAACGTTAACAAATTCCTAATGAACCGCCCCCTTAAGTAAAAACTTCATAAAATCTCCACAGTAAGGTAATGTACTTGCAATAAGCCTTATCCCTGAGTGGCTTCCGGGCCTTGATAAGTAGTGACCACTGTGTAAAAAAAAAAGAACTGGATCACTGCTCGACAGTTAACAGGCTCCATATTACACCTGACTCAGTTAAAACACCTGTAAAACGGAAACCACAATTAGTTCAGAGTCGTAATTTGCCACATAACTGGTAGAGATATAAATCATTGCACAGGCAAAATTTCAGCTAGATCAGAAAACTGATAGTGGGTAAGGGGCATTACTTATTGCCCGCCCCTTGTAATGAAGGCAATTCTTGAATCTAACAGCGAAAGTAGAATGTACAACCAAGAGTATGAATATATCGTCAAGGAGTGTGGATAGATAACGCATGAATAAAAAAACACTTGATGAACATAGACATATATATATATATATATATATATATATATATATATATATATATATATATATATATATATATATTAAATATATATATATTATATATATAAACTTTATAACTTACTTACTCTACCTACGTACTGAGCACTGTTGAAGTAAATACTTAAAGTTTACGCATAAATTTATAATTTCGTAGATTAATTTATGTGAGTAAATGAAAAAAAATCTTTCTTAACGTCTAACACCGCCGATATCTGCAAAAATAAGATGCAGCTATTCAGGAAAGCATAAGTTCAGTCATCATACCACTCCATTTAGCAATTCGCAAAAATGTAGGAGGCATTCCTTTGAAACGTGTCTCCTACTCCACATTTTTACAATGTAAACACAACTGTATTAAGGTTTTGTATTGTAGTACTTTCCGTTTAACCTCTTGAACTTATTAATATGTCCGACGAAAATTGTCTAGAAAAACGATTTACAATTGCAGTTTTGATGGAAATCTAAAAAAAAGCAAGTAAAGCGTACATGGATTCCGTGAATGCCCACTGAACGAGGCATAAAAGAATGATTAATTTCAGCATTGCACCCCTCAATTTAATCCTAAAAGACACTAAGTGACGTCAAATCCTGGTGAAAATAAACAAACGGTGCAGTTTTAGGCATTAACATATATAAATTTGAGTTCTACACCATGTAAAAAGAAAATGACTACGTCCATCATTTGCCCCCCCCCCATTTAGCTCCAAAAGTCCCCAAGGCTTTAACATATCTAAATTTGAGTTCAGCACCATGCAAAACTGCTAAATAGACATACACCTAAAATTTTGGACAAATATGATAAATAGCCACCACCCCCAATAGGAGAAATTTCATTAGCCCTAATGAGCCCCTGGGGCACAGCCAAGAGTTATCACGAAGTCTAGACAAACGAAATTACATAGAAATCAGTTAGTCACTTTTCAGAAAGTTTTATAAAAATCCCAGACATCATTTTTTTAATGAGCACAAAAGTGTAAATTTTAGCCATTTTAACCCGAAAGGTACCTCGGGGGGGGTCCCCTGAAAATCTGTTCTGTTACATTTTTTTTTTACTCATATCACGTTTAATGTTTGTGCAAAATTTCAAAAATTCCTAGCCGTAGTTATTGAGAAAAATGCGGGCAGACGAAAGAAGGAACCGACAAAGATGAATTTAAAGGTCCGCTCTATTTTTGTCGGGAACCAAAAACGTAATAACTATGCCTTATTTACATAGTTTGTATGAGAAAACAAATTAATATTGCATTTAACATATTAATAGAGTTGTAAATAACATGGGATTTCATTCGTCCTTTTTTCTCTTCTTTTTTATTTCTTGTCTTCCTCTTCTATTTCTTCCTATATTTTCTTTTATCTCACACTAATTATTGCTAGTAATCGCGTTCTAGCAACAACATGTGGCAACGATAGTAAGTTTATCCGGATTCATTGTAGATTATAAACCTTAAGGTCTCCGTTGTAACTCACTGTGCCTTCTTTTAACACTTGTTTAATATTTGTTTTCTCTGTAAAAAATAACCAATCTCCGTTGCAATTCATGGAGTTATGTTCAGGTTTGTATTACTATCCGTGCGTTTGCAGGACGGCCTGAGATGATGATATCTCCGTTGACACTGTCTATCCTCTTTATTTGTCCGTTATAATTAGTTTGCATACCATCTACAGTTAGTGTGAGAGGTGTAGTATCGAAAATGCCTCGCGGTAAACTGGCGAGGTTTATCCTCCCAAGAGTAAATGCGCCTCTTTAAGCCGTGGTAGGCAACCCATGGTGTCACAATAAAAAATACCCTTGATGTCCCTAGCAAAGCAGCAATTACTCAGCTACGGACAAGATTTGAATTGCACTACAAACTTGTGCATTGAGCTACATCTCGGCTGCGGCCGCATGTTACGTTTATCGAAACTGGACATACAATGGATGTAGTTTAATCTATATATCTATAAAAGCGAACGTGTCTGTGTGTCTGCCTGTGTGTCTATCTGTGTACATTTCCCTACGCAATAACTCTGTCAATTCTTAGTCTACAGACTCGAAATTTGATATACAGGGTACTGAGATTTAAAAAAAAATATGTGTGATCGGGTTGCGGCCAGAAATTTGTCTGTTAAGGGGCCAAAGTTCAACGATTTGACCTTTGAGAACTCTACCAAAACTCCTCCGACAATTTTCGGTTTAAACACTTAAATTTTTAGATATAGGTTCCTTGGACATGGATCTAACTTATTAATAACTGGATTTGAGTCCAAAACAATAAATGTTAAGGGGTCATAATAGGGGGCAAAATTTAAAAAATTGACTTTTATTTTTTGCTCAGCCTCAGCATACATCTCCAAACACCTGGGCAACGCCAGGCACCCTTGATAGTACTTAATATCTAAACAAGGCTTTGTAGTATTTATGGAGGGAATGCGCAAATGCATGAAAGTACGTTTAAAAGAAACAGGTTTGTACGTCATTGGAGTTTGGTAAGTAATTCTTTTCGTTGTTTTGTTTTTGTTTTCTTGATCATCGCCATCAGTTTTTTAATTCTTTTTTTCTTTCTCCTTGTATGCTTTATTTTTCATATTATGAGGTGTTTTACATTCCTCAAGATGTTCGCAGTAGTCTCTATTTTCTTGTGCTTTTATAGACGTTGTTTTCTCTTTTAATTTTTTTTCTTCGAGATTTCTTATTGATTTCCTCACATATTCTTACTCTGTCTATCTTTTCTACAATTCTCATTATCCCCTGACTTCACATGTTCTCTTTCTCCTATTACATTACTTCGCTCATCTCGAATGCTTCCTGTGCTCAATTATTCTACATTCCCTTTTCATCTTCTTCATTCTCCTTCCCTTTGGACATCCCTCATTTTGCCTTTGTTTTCTCATTCCATTGACTTAATGAGCCGACTATTTTGTTTTTACAAGCGAACACCACCAATGACTCGAGAATCCCCTTAATATCCGGGATACCCACGCACGCACTCGCACAGAGGGACATACACACATATACACCTTTCCCCGCAGGACCACCGTGTGCTTACATGGTGGTTTGTATAAAGACGTGGAGATTTCGGGGCTGGGGGTGGAGGAAGAGCGTGCGGTCACGTGCCAATGTAATTTCCTGCTCGGTGGCGATAATCACACGACTGATAATCTCGGATCAACAACCCTAACCCTCAACCTCACCTTAACCCTAACCCCATGATAAATGACATCCAAACAAACATGTTACCCACTATACCACCCGCGCCAAAACAAATGAAGGCTAGCTCTCCCATTTTCATTCTCTTTCGTTCTTTAACTCTCTCTCTCTCGTCTCTTTCTCATTATTGCTCTATTCCTCTTTCTCCCTGTTTTCACGTATTTGTATCACTCTCTCTCTCACTCTCTCTCTCTCTCTATCTATCTTTTCTCTCTACCTCTTCACTTTATCCCTCTAATTCTTCTCATCGCTCTTTTCGTTCCTTTCACTGTTTCCCCATTTTCTCCTCTCCACCTTCTTCTCTCTTCCCCTATCCCTTCTCGCTTATCCTCCATCTGTCTTCTTTTTTATGTCCCTTTCTCCTCTTTCTTACCTTCTTCTAAATAAATGTCTTAAACAGAAAGCAATGTGGACTAAGAATTGCACACCGGTGTTTATTATATATATTTCATGTCGACAGCACATTAATCACGCGACTATATATATATATATATATATATATATATATATATATATATATATACATATATATATATACATATATATATATATTCTTACATACGTACATACATACATCCATAAACGCATCCATCTATCCATCCATCCATCCATCCACCCACATAAACATAGAGATATATGCATAAAATACACGTATATTCAGACATATATAGAATGTCCTATGTTAATCAACGTTCCGTGTTTATTTCAAAACATCCTCAGAGTGAATAAATTGAGAAAAATAAAATATCAGAACAATATTTGAAAATATGGTTGTTGTGAAAAATTTATTTTTTCTATTCCAGAACGAAAATTAATTAGGTTGTTGCTAAATTAATATCGTTTTTTTTTTTTTACGTTAAAACGACATTATTTTAACACGAACCTAATATTTGTCATTTTAAAATATGTATAACATTTTGGGGTGAGAGAAATTTTCTAAAAAGCCGTTTAGATATTTAAAAAAATATGATGCAATTTATGTTCACTTTGGAACATATATAGCCATTAAAATTCAAATGTGGTTGTGTAATTGAAATATAATGAGTGTATCCTTGTTTTGTCATATAATATATATATTATATGATATATATATATTATATGATATGTATAATATATATATTATATGATATATATAATATATATATTATATGATATATATAATGCATATATTATATGATATATATATATATAATATTATATGATATATATATTATATTATATGATATATATATTATATGATATATATATGATATATAATATATATCATATGATATATATATATTATATGATATATGTATATATATATATATATATATATAACTACTTCATTTATTTATCAAGATACAATATTTGCGAAAGAAAACCCGAATAACAAGAAATATTACATAGGCATGACTTCCTTCGATTTTAAAACCCGATACTATGACCACAAAAATACCCTCAAAAATAAAAAACACCGTATAAAAACAACACTAGCGAATAAATACTGGGAACTCAAAGAAAGCGGACATTCGCCGGTAGACGAATGGAAAATAATGAGACAAGCTACCACGTGCAGACATTTAGACGACCCATGTAAATTATGCCTCCATGAAAATTTGCTATCCTGTACCTCAAAATCTATTAGACTGTAGATGAGAAATAGCAAACAACTGTGTTCACAAAATAAAACTTACTCTAGGATAGCGATACAAAATAGCTTTAAAACTAACAATAACAATAGAAAACAAACAAATAAATAAATTAAATTAAAATGAATATACATAAACGATCACACATATATGTATATATATATGTATATATGTGTGCATGTGTGTGTATACACATAGGTATATTCATATATATAAAAAAACACACATAGGTATATTCATATATATAAAAAAGGAGGGAAAAGATCTACCTTAAACTACTAACCTAGTTCTAAAACAGATCCTTTGTTCGATAAAATGCATGCCCATTGGCTGATAGGAGGTGGCGCGGTTGATACTAGAAAGCTGATTGGCTAACTAGAAATCATCAACATATATAAAAACAAGAAGCAACCACAAAATTCGCGCATAAGCCTGAGGAATCCTACAGTGGATGAAACGCAGAATATTCAGTGTAGCTTAATCACCATATATATTTTATAAATTATTATATATATATATATATATATATATATATATATATACACGTTTTTAATATTTCGAATTGTAATGGGTTTGTATAATTCAGTAAATTTCCATATAACAATAAATTTTAAGCCATAAACAGATAACTTAAACAGTAAGCTACAAAATTATCATATTTCATAATTTAGCATTCATATACCGTTTTAACAAAAACCAAGACTTCAAAGAGTGGATTGATAGCAACAAAAAGTGTATTTCATTGTTTAGTTACAATTGTTTCAAGATTAATTGGGCAAATTCAAACATTTTGGCGTTTGAAAATGTTCACATAAATAGCCTCTCTTCAGATGTATTGAATAAAAAACACTTTATCAATAGAACATTATGTAAAGACATTTCCCTTAAAGGATATAAAACATGTGAAAACATTTATCCCCGACGCATCTTTGTCAGGAGCTTAATTAAATTGTAATTAACAATGAAATACATTTTTTGTTGCTATCAATACTTTATACATACATATATATATATATATATATATATATATATATGAGAATAATGCATGATCCGTCGTATATTGTGTAATCAAGAGGGCTAATCTTCACAAACTCTACGCATTTAATTAGACTATGTTTCGGTAATGACACGTTAAGTAATATCTTCCAGGTGGTGGATCGTGTATAGTTATATCAGCTTAGACATTAAAGTTCACATATCCCCAATGAAAATAATCTAATGTGGTTAAATGGCGCGAAAACCTCAATTATTGACAGGTTAATTTCGTGAATTTGTCCTTCATCAAATTTTTACCCTAGTGCATTAATCACATCATTGTCAATTTGTAAACGCTGCCTGAGTGTAACTCTATACATGGCGATTATCAAATTAAGTTGAACTCAAAATAGTTGGAAATTGCTATATATTCAATAAAAGATATATGATGTAAATTTCGCATGATCTAAAAACCACTGTATATATATATATATATATATATATATATATAGTCAGGTCATGTAATCATGTTCTACTGGTACCGTGTAACCCAGTACTACCTGCCTCATGGTCGGGTCACTTGCGACTAAACTGGTTCCCCCGCCAGACTTGTTTGGTGAGGAGGGTGGCTAGTCTCCCTGAAGGATTAAAAACAAGACCTTCCAAAGGGAGAATGAACCCTTTTTCGGGGTCAAAAATCAACTAGCACCGTGTGTGTTTGTGTGTGTGTTAGAGTGGAGAGGGCTCCCGTAAGCTGTGGTGAAGGCAACATTTCTAGGAGAAGCAAATCTCTGATTTAAAAAACCATAAAATGGGAGACCAGTGCCTGCATTAAGCTGGTCTGCAGTTTAACTTGTAGCTGGCTATCTTGCTCTTGCTAGTTGTTGGATCTCAACATTTTGAACAAAGAGAGAGATAGAGAGACTTTGTCTATTAATATGGTCCCGTGGCGATGGAAGTCATTTTGGCGCTCATGGACTTTAAGTGTCTGAGGGAGTGGCGCTCGTCTGATAAGACGTTGCAATCTTCATATATATATATATATATATATATATATATATATATACGAGCGAAATTCGATAAGTCAAGAAAATATTAATAAAAGCTTTGCATGTTTGAAGGTGTATAAATATAAATATATTAATATATATTTATAGAACAAGGTTATCTAGATTTAAAAAGCTCAATATGACTAGTAGAAAGGGTCAAGATACTGTAGAATTTAATTTTCAATATTTTATTCAAAACAAGGAAATAAAGTGTGAAAAGTTTCTTATTCCACAGTGTTTCAAAGATATGATCATCTCCGCAGAGGAAAAAAATGAACTTAGCAAAACGTAAGTATAGATCAGTATCTAGTTTTGCTTGTTAGCTTCATTTTTGTAAAACAACGAAGAAAGAAAAATTGCAAGAAAATAAAAGTTTATAGGATAAAGAGAAGCGAATACTCAGCAAAATCCAATAAGTTTTATGGAAAATATCCAGTGAGATTCAAAAGTTTGATATTGTTTGTAAGTTATAATCCACGCTAGGATTCGTCAGGCTTATCCATAAGCCTGACGAATCGGAGATGAAACGCAGAATTTTCTGTGTAGCTTAAGTGCCATATATATTTTTATAACTTACTATCTAGCTCTACCTATGTATTGAGCACTGTTGAAGTAAATACTTTAAGGTTACGCATAAAATTATACTTTAGTATATTAATTTATGATTAAATGAAGTAGTCATATATATATATATATATATATATACACACACACATATATATATATATAGTGTGTGTGTTTGTGTGGGTGGGAGTGCGTGTGTGTGTGTGTGCCGGTTACATGAACTATACAAGTTGTCCAAAAATGTGTTTTTTATGAGTTTTTTAAGGTAAACATTTGATGAGTACGTGATATGCAACAATAACATACTTTTGAAGTATGTTTTTTAATCGCAACAGAAACCAATATTTTAATGGATACCATTTTGAAAAGCAATATATGACCAACTGAGAAATAACTTGAAGACTTATTATACTACACTATGTATTATCTGGAACCCACGAGAAAGACATTCATTGCGCTTGCAGTATTTTTTTTAATTACAATTTCTTTATAAAAAAGATCTATTATAAAAACGATGTGAAAATCTTATTCCTGGGAAAGATTTTTTAATCCATTGCTAATGCTATATACCAAGCGAGTATGTTTTAAGTAAATGATATATCTATCTATATGTATGTATGCATCTCTGTCTCTCTCTCTCTCTCTCTCTCTCTCTCTATATATATATATATATATATATATATATATATATATATATATATATATATATATATATATACGGGATAATCACGTTGACGCACCGGTTCCCGTCAGATCACTTACGTTAAGCAACGTTGAGACTGGTCATTACTAAAATGGGTGACCAATTTAGGAATACCAGGTGCTGTATGTAGGAGGAAGTCGACACCTCCCTGCAAAAAGTTGCAAAAACCTAGCGTCGTCATCTTCCCTACCGGGGATACACATGCGACTGGGGACCGCTTGTGAATTTTATACTTCCATGAAGGAGGAAGCCGGTTAAACCCTGAATAGGTTGGTGCTGACTGCGCACACTTCACAAATGTATCTATATATACCTTTAGCCTGGAGATTCCTAGAGTTGATGAAACGCGGAATATTCAGTGTAGCTTAATCGCCATATATATTTTATAACTTACTATATATATATATATATATATATATATATATATATATACGGATGGAGCTATGTATGCATATACATATATGGATTTAGGTATAAGAAATGACACGGTAATTATGGCGGTAAAAATGGTAAAACTGAATAACTAGATGACAATGGCAACTTAACAATGGATAATTAGGATCGTTGGAGAAGTGCGGGTAAAGCTACCATTTCTCTCGTTTAAAATAGAGTTAAACGTCCTTCTGCAAGGAAGAAAGAATTAAATAAGCATTTTAATAGGCATTTACATTGGAATGTGCGGGTGCTAGGCTTTTTTATTTATAGGGTTAATCACGATCAACTTAAGAATGAAAATTAGTTCTGCTAATTTTACAGATTGTTTTAAGCGAACCAGTTTAAAAACGCCCTAAGGAGTTTTTTTTTTTGTTTTTTTACACGGTGGTCACTACTTATCAAGGCCCGGAAGCCACTCAGGGATAAGGGTTATTGCAAGTACAGTACGTTAGTGTGGAGATTTATTGAAGTGTTTACTTGAGGTGGCGGTTCATTAGGGATTTGTTTACGTTGAACTTGAAGACATCCAGGTTGTAGTCAGGTGGGAAGCAGACAGACGGAACAGAGTTCCACAGGCGTGCAGTTCTAAGAAAGAATCTTTGTTCATGGAATCCACGTTTTGATTTAAGCACAGATAAAGAGTGGGGAAAATTTTTGACAGTGGATTCAGCTAGACGGGTGTTTTTCGTGAAAGATTGGCATTCAGACGAGCACCTGCCATCGTAGAGATAAGAAATATAAAACTTGCTTGTATATCCCATTTGTTTTCCTTCTTTATTCGTTTATCTAGTTATCATTAGTTATGACCCGAGCAAACCATTAATGCCAAGCATATAAATTCAATAGTAGATTATTTGATATGACAAGAGCGCGTTCGAACTGCATATTCATGTTTAAAGCACGATTGAAACAGGATACTTGACTTTTGCACTTTAAGCTTTAATGCAAGTTATTATATATACAAATAATTTTATAAAATCTACAGCAGATTCTCTACAGTGTAATATTGACTAAATATGTTGTGAACTTGTTCTCTGCCAGAGGCATGTGAAGCTTCCTTCGTGTGCATCGCCATAGTTTTCCTTGAGCAGGCAATCAATCGATTTGACTGAAAAATAGGCGATCATATTGCTTTCGATCACAATAAAAATATGCAAGTCTTTATCATAAGTCAATCCCGAACAATTTATCGCCACTCTGCTAATAATATTCGATTTCCTTTCAAAATAAAAAAAAAAGTTTTAATTGCGATTTGGATAATAACATAACACAAAAACCAAACAAATGCACTGATAATGTTATAAGTATAGGCAAACCAGAGGAGTAGGGGATTCAAAATTAGCATTAAACGGTGTTTAGTCGAATTCTTTTCCTGATATTAAACTTTATCAGTAATATAACTTTCAGTGAGAGTTTCAATTTTCTAAGTTTATTTATTTATTAGGTTATTAGGTGAAAGTTCAGAATAGTAAACAAATAATTTTCGTTTTCATTTTAGGATAGCTTTCTAAATAATAACGGTATTATTGTAGTTGCGCCAGTAAGCTGAGGATTGTTGTAACGAAAGCAATCCTTTAAATAGAGGAGACGCTTTTCTGTACTTTTATCCAACAATTTTAACAGGAAATTTGTAAGATTAGAAACTGAATCTGACCAAACTCTTTTTTACTGTTGCCTTTTTTGTCGAGTATTTTTCTAAATTGCTTTAATATTCAGTATTCCTCATTTAAAAAGTACCGAAAAATGATTAAAAATGAAATAGAAAAAAAATTTGCCAAGAAAAATAGCTATTGTTTGTAAGTATTTAAAACGATAAATATACAACGATCTTTTTTTTTTTTTTTAAATATTTTTTATTAGTTCATGTTTGAATTATTTTGATGAAGTTTTTTCAGTAGGTTTTGTTCGATCACCGACTGACAAGCACCTGCCACGTCAAACAACTCATGGCCTTAGAATGTTCAGACATATATTCGTGTAAAGGGTTTAGAGAAAAATAATTCGACGTAAAGTGTATACTTTTTTTATATAAATAAGATTTTTAAAAGTTTCTTTTAGTTTCCCATTTCGGTTATTTTAGTTTGGAAAACGCTAAAACTAGAATAAGGTTAAGATCTGTCGAAAAAGTTATTTAAAGTGCTGCACAGGCGATTTAATAAAGATCGACAGATTATTACAATTGGTTTAGCATTACGCATGAATTGACATGAAAAAAAAACACTTCTTATCACTTTCAAATCAGGACAGCATCATATATGGCAAAATGGCTGTCATGTGATTCTGACATTTTTGAAGTCTCATAATGGTTTAAAATGAAAATAAAGATTATACTAGTAACAACTAACCCAATCAACGTTACTGTAACATTTATTGGGTGAATTTTTACAGGTAATTTGTTGTATTTTTAGTTTTATGTGATTATCGAGACTCAAAATATATGGCACTCTTGTATTGGTCATTTTTTTTAAATTATTTTCACGTAAGGCTAGACACTTCGAAGTGAATAAAAATATTAAAGTCTATCGTAAAACAAACCTAACACTCTCATGATAAAATCAAGCTTTATTTGCTTTTTGTAAATGTCCATCTGTAAATCAGTTTTGTCATTTTTGGTATAACAACATTTTGGTATAACAACATGTTTTTAAAAAAAATTTGGTATAACAACATGTTTTTAAAATTTTTTTGGTATAACAACATGTTTTTAAAAATGTTTTTGTATAACAACATGTTTTTAACAAATTTTTGGTATAACAACATGTTTTTAAACATTTTTTGGTATAACAACATGTTTTTAACAAATTTTTGGTATAACAACATGTTTTTAAAAAAATGTTGGTATAACAACATGTTTTTAAAAAATGGAAGTCATTTTAGTGCAAGAAAATTAGAAGCACTAGCCACGAGTAATAAAATGATTGAATTAAGTTTCCATTTTCAAGACTTAAAAATAAATTTAATTTACGAAAATATGGCAGCAGTAAAATGTTATTTAGATGTTTTTTCGACCATTATACAGAAATATTTAAAATAGAGTTATCAAATAAAATAATTATTGAACATAACAAAACTCATTCCTCCCAAACTAAAGTTAAGAGATATTAACCCTATTTTAAACTAAGGGAATGGGGGCTTACCCTCACTTGATATGTTTCCGTTAGCATAGTGCCATTTTCCTATTTATTCAGTTATGTCTTGTGCATTAATTAATTACTTATTCATTTTTCATGTTTTCATGGTAAATGATTTGTTTCATTTCGCTATTACGCTGAATTTTATATTACTTATCTATCTATCTATCTATCTATCTATCTATCTATCTATATATATATATATATATATATATGTGTGTGTGTGTGTATGTGTGTGTGCGTGCGTGTATAATACACAACTAATAAGTATATATAAGTGTGTGTACTTAATCATAGGCCTATCGAGATATGTTACTCGTTTAAGCATTGTTCAAATAGGTGTGTCATGCGAACAGAGCCACACTCTTCAGTTCATGTGTCCGATGACATCACAGAATCGAATTCTTCATCAGACTGAATCGACCTGATATTAATTTCCCTCTGTCTTTCGATAAGAGATTCATGTTTGGCATCTGAAGATGATCAAATTAAAAGTAAATTACCAGCCTTCATCAAATAGCCGATCAGAAAAGAAGATACGCTTTGCGCTCACACACATAGGGATATGGTAATGGCATAGAAAGAAAGAAATAGAGAGGGCAGAGACGGACAAATAAATGATAACGAGTTACTAACTTCCGGTGGCTACTTACTGTAAAGAAAATGACGGACGAAACAGGAAGTTGTTTTCTTGTTGCGCGAAATGAGAAGTTCTCATTTTGATAAGGACTTTCATTAAATCGTGAAGAAACTTTTGTGTCTTCATTTCATTCGAGAATTGTCGTTCGCTGGATTTCCGTCTCTTTCCGCAGCTTTCCGCCTATTTCCGTATTTTAGCGTAACGATTTTCATTTAGACTTGATACGAATAAGATAGATGTAATCAATAGCTCCTGAGTGGCGTTTGTAAGTTTAGTGTATATACACATGTTCATGGCATCTATCTATCTATCTATCTATCTATCTATCTATCTATCTATCTATCTATCTATCTATGAATTGCTATCTTTCTATTTTAATTATATAGATATATTACGCTGAGAAGAAAATTGTTGCTGAATTTTTAATTCTGATTACAAATAAGTCTTCGTTTTAATACCTTGACTTTATATATTTTTTCATAGGGCGTTTTTCGCTTTGTCTAATCATTAAATTGCAATCGTTTAAAAACAAGTATGGCTTCTTTTCCCAACACAATACAAGATGGAAAAAAGCAAATTTGCATATTTAAATGTGAATTACTTGATAGATGTTTTAAAAGAGAGATTGGGGAGGGTAGGTAAAAATGGTACAAATGTGTGTAGGTGAAAAAAGCACAAGATAAATGTCTTAGACAATATATAAAAAAGGAAAATATTAAGTTTGTCAATTTAAAAAATAAATTATAACTAAATTTAAAAGCAGATGAGGACCCTTAGCAATCCCTTCCAAAAAATGAGTTTCGTCTTTTTTTAGACAATTACGTGTGAATATTTCAAATAAAATATTTCAAATTTTAAAGAAGGGGATCATTTTTCCATATAAATGTATTAAAATGATCCCTCATTTCTAGGAAATTCCAACTTTTTGGAATTGGACAGTATTTTTCATGCTCACCATTCACAATCGACTATATTTGTATCTGCCCTCAATATTTTTAAAATGAAGGAAACACTATTATTTAAATACTCGACAATTTTACATTATCGTTTTCTTTTCGGTATATTTCTATTATTTTTACTATTTCCAAAAAAAATTAACGTTAATATTAAATCTAAGGAAGGGGTGCTTGGATTGTATTTTAACCCATAAAATCTAATTTGCAAAATCTATTTTTTTAGCGAGTTTAAAAATGATTAGGCAAAAAGAAAAGGCGAAAAACAAAACAACAGTCAGAAAATAATTGTTACTAAAGGCAGTAACTGGTACTTTTCTACCTACAAGAATGGCTTTAGTTTATTGGAGGAGGGATTTAGTAAGCATTTACTTTATTTTATAATCTGAAAATGCAGGTGTATGGGCGGCAAATATTCCCAGAGTTTCTAGAAAAAACCGATAGCCACTAGATCGAAATTCCCCTAGCTAAGTTAATTGCTGGATTGGCAACACAGCCCCCAGACTTACAAAAATAAAATTTAAAAAATACAAAATGGGAGAGAGGAGAAAATAAAAAAAATAGAACCAGTACTAAAATTAAAAATAAATAAATAAACGGAAAATATATACATTTAGCGGTCGAAGCTGTGTAAATATTGACCGGTTACGTACGGGCGTCCGCGACAAAAAGTAGGTCGTATCAAAGTGTTAATAAGAAACAGATATTTATTTCAGAAAGAAAACGTGGCATCCTCTCATACAGAAATCGGAAAAAAAAACTCAGACCGTGTATTTATCTGTAATTAATATTCAAACAAAATTGTAAAATAATACAGAAAGCATACGAATGTAAATAAATCCAGAAAACACAGGAATAGAAAGCAGAACAAAAATCAAAATAGACACATTTCTTATTTCGATAATTTAAAGGAAAACAGATTAAAAAAAAACAAAGCAAACTGTTTAGTGATTTAAGTACATTTCGGTAATATGAATGAAAAAACAAATCAAACTGTTGGTTTTACGATAGTCGGCTAAAATGTCATTATATGTCTGTATAAGCGAGGACAGTAGGAGAAGTATTCGTAAAGTAAAGCGAATAGTTTTATTCCATCAATCCAAAATAGTAGAATGGCTCATATCAGCCAATCAAAATGAGAGAAACAAGTATGGGGAGGCGTTAGTCTTTTTAGTATAGAAAAACGAAAGATAAATGCTATGTCAAACAGTGAATAGATCAATTACGTAGGAAGTGGTCTTAATTTAAATACCCTGTTAGTAAAAATACTCGGAGTAAGAGGGGAAAAGCGGGAGTACTTGGCGAATAGGGGAACAATTGGGTACTACTTCCTCTCTATGTTATGGCGACGATGATGATGTCGTTCACAGGATTAAATCTAATTGTTTAATATTGCGAATTAATGTGTCTAAAATGTTATTCTGTAGTTAAATAAGGTAATTGCTGATAAGGTAAACATAAGAAAATTGTATGTGACATCTGTCATTGTAAACCTACTTTATTTTGGTCCATGGGGGAATAACTGCACTTCTTTTATTATATATATTGGGATATATAGCATAAGAAGCATTCATAACCCCTAACATATATTTTCTATTATCAATATATTTAACTTATATATATATATATATATATATATATATATATATATATATATATATATATACTAGCAGCCCTAAAATGCGTATAAATATTCTTTCTGAGAAGTGCACGCATGTGGAATTTTCTTCCGTTTGCCTGTTTCCAACCTGACTACAACTTGGATGTATTCAAGTCCAATATAAACAAATTCCTGATTAATCGCCCCCTGAAGTAAGACACTTTATTAAATCTCCATCACTAACGATTACTACGATATTATCCCATTGATTATTGTACACGTAATAACCCTTATCCCTGAGTGGCTTTCGGGCCTTGATAAGTGGTGATCCCCATGTAAAAAAAAGATTTCAATCCATGCAGTTTTCCTCTTTATTATTGTAGAACTCCTACTTCATTGATTATTATCTAGTATATACTAATGCCTTGAAAAGTCATAAAATATTACATTAGAATCGTCACCAGAACGTTTTGCACTCAATCGTTAGTTGTTAGTTCTCCCCAGTGTCGTTAGCCTTTAAGCTACTGATGCTTACATAAAATAATAACAATTAAGCGACTTTAGCCTATGAATTTTTAATTTTGAAAATATCACCGTAAGAGTAATATTTTATTTGATATATTTCTACCAAGGCCAACTGTTTGGGTTTTTTTTTTCAGTTTGGGCCTTTTAGCATTAATTTTTGCCGAATAAAAGAGAACGAAAAGTGTAGTACACGTCTGTATGAATTATATGTCAAATTTTATCTCTGTAGAGCAAATATTCAGAGAGAATTTTGGTAGAGACTATTCGTTTACACGCCGACAAGGTTACTTTAACTATCAATCAATATATATATATATATATATATATATATATATATATATATATATATATATATATATATATAAATAATATATATATATAAATATATATATATAAATAATATATATATAATATATATATAAATAATTAAAATATAATTATAAAAAATAATCATAGTAATATATATATATATATATATATATATATATATATATATATAAGTTAAAGTGTCTGTTTGTGTGTATGTCTGTCTGTGTACATTTCCCTTTACAATATCTCTGTCAATTTCCAGTCTACAGACTCGAAATTCGATATACAGAATATTGAAATTTGGGAAAGTCTTTGTAATTGGTTTTCGGCCAGATATTTGACTGTTAAGGGGTCAACCTTCAGCGATTTGACCTTTGAGCACTCTACAAAACTCCTCCGCCAATTTTTGTTCGAACACTTGAAATTTTAGATATAGGTTCCTTGGGCATGGATCTAACTTAATAACTCAATTTAAGCTCAAAACAATAAATGTTAAGTGGGCAAAATAGGTGAAATTAAAAAAAAAAGACCTTTCTTTTTTGCTCAACACACACCTCCAAACACCCGAGCAACGCCGAGCTGAAATGCTAATATATATATATATACTAACATGCCACCCAACTATTATGTTTTAGTTCAAGAATATTTCTTATTAATTATTATAGAACGAATTTATTCATTGATTATTATACAATACATATTGATGATTTGAAAATTATTTTTTTTAAATATGACTTGCGTACTGTAGTGTAGAATCGAAATCAGTTTAGTGCTCAATTCGTAATGGTTAACCTTGTCTCTAACGTTTTTATCGCTTGGATAGCGAGAAATGAGTGTGAAAGCTTTAAAATTACGCGATGAATATTTAATTTTCCATATATGCAAAAGGGCCAGCACTTATTATATATTATTTGACTTGTTTTTTGTTTTCAATTTGATCAATTGGTTTTGCGAGGTTTTGCGAGTTAAATACCACATCATAGGTGTGTTAAACGTCCGAATATTGTTTAGATAAACTTTCAACTTTGTAGGTTGAATATTCAGAGAGACGCTTAGTAAAGACATTTCCACACACCGACAATATTTCTTATACATATATATATATATATATATATATATATATATATATATATATATATATATATATATATATAACTACTTTATTTACTCACATAAAATTAATATACGAAAGTATAGATTTATGCGTAAACTTTAAGTATTTACTTCAAAATTGCTCAATACGTAGGTAGAGCTAGTTAGTAAGGTATAAAATATATATGGCGATTAAGGTACACTGATATTTCCGCGTTTAATCCACTCTAGGACTCATCAGGCTTATGCGCATAAGCCTGAAGAGTCCTAGAGTGGATGAAACGCAGAATATTCAGTGTAGCTTAATCGCCATATATATTTTATAAATTACTATATATATATATATATATATATATATATATATATTCCTTAATATATATATAAATATATTCCTATATATATATATATATATATATATATATATATATATATATATATATTCCTTAATATATATATATATATATATATATATATCACTGGATTCGGCATTATATATATATATATATATATATATATATATATATATATATTCCTTAATATATATATATATATATATATATATATATATATATATATGTTTTGAGAAAAATAGAAAAACCGAATGAATTTATTAAAATAATCAACGTTTCGTCCTTATTTCAGAGGACATCTTCAGGATATTTGAAGTAAAAATGCAAGAAAAGAAAAAGCCATAGATCGTACGAAAAAGAGAACAGTTTTTGAATCCTACCCATGTCGGGAAGGACAAACATGTGTGCGTATGGGAAGGTTGGGTTGTTCGATGTCTATATGTACACTTTTAAAAATGCGTTAAAATAAATATGTTCATTTTTTTTTCTCTTGTAAACTTTTTCATTTTGTTGAGGCCGCAGCTTGTGGGCTTTAGAGAGTGTGGAACCACCCTTCAATGGCCATTGTCACAGGTCCACTCTGACCCGGAGTGGTAGTATATGTTTGGGTCCACATTATGGTATAAATAGAAACTGCCTTAAAAATAACAAATATGCTCTATTAAAAAAAGTGTTCTTCAAAATAACTGAATTCGGCATTAAATAACCCAAAAAGGGTTGATATGCCGTAAAAATCAAACAAACTAATAAATTTCACATTGTTTCACATAACATGTCACCATGGCTGCAGGAGCATTTTGTTGATCGATTCACGAGTATAAAGTGTCATCTTTAATGAGTATCTCACTCATCGAAACTTAAAGCACCTTATTTATGTTTTGGCTTTATCGCAAAGATATATGCAACCGATACAATACCAAGGGTATTCCACGACTGATATGAACAATTAAAATCATATCGATGAAGAGAGCATCATTGAAACATTCCTGAAAGGATGAATCACTGTAAGTATTTAAAAGTTATTATAGTATTAATAATTCCAGCCTTTTAGAACTTTGTTCTTATTCTTTAGTACTTTAAAGTTGAATCACCTAAGCTTGCATGCCAAGATAATTATGTTATAATAATTAGATCACTATGGACAAATGTTACGACATTTAGAAAAAGGATTAAAATTCAACGATATTTCTCTTTATATATATATATATATATATATATATATATATATATATATATTTAAAGGAGATTAGAACAATAGTCTAAAGATCAGAGTGTATTTTAATGTAACAGTGAAATTACTAGTTTAATTAAAATACAGGAAAGAAAAAGTGCTCGTTGTAATTTACATATATAATAAGCTCGTTGTAATTTAGATATATAATACTTATTAATCACATTACTAAATATATATATATATATATATATATATATATATATATATATATATATATATATATATAGGAATTCACTGTCTTAAACCACTCTTGATAGATGAATATGTGTATTCATATATCAACAGTGGTTTAAGACAGTGAATTCCTATATATATATATATATATATATATATATATAACTACTTCATTTACTCACATAAAATCAATATACGAACGTATGAATTTATGCGTAAACTTTAAGTATTTACTTTAAAAGTGCTCAATACGTACGTATGTTATATAGGAGTTTCATTAGTATTGTTATTGTTCGTATTTCTTGTTATTGCTTGTTGTTAGGACTTTTTAATAGTGAGAGTCTTAGAGTGTTTGATTAGGAGAGATTGTTGTTGTAGATTGTTCGTGTTATAAGATTCATATATATTAAAAATGTTCACACTTAGAAGTGCAGATATTAGATGTAGAGTTCACATTGTAGATATGAGATGTGTATCTCAAGACATTTTATAACACAGATATATAGACATATACTAACAATTTTCACTTTACCTTTTGGTAGAATTACAACACGAAGACGACGTTTATAAAAACACATGATGGGTTTATTTCTCCTCACGACCGGTCGTGGTTTTCTCATCAAGAATTCAAAGCTTCATTCGAAGTTTCAAAAGTGACCGTCTCGCTTCTAGACGTTCGAATGTCCATGTCTGGACTGTCGTCTGGCTCTCTCCCAGTTTCTCTCCCAGTTTCTAACTATATATACTACTTCTCATTTTCTATGACGTCATACACATGTTAAAACGTGTCTTCTTTCACGTGTTCTGGACATGCGTGTCTAAAACTTTTTCCTTTGTTTACAAAAGAAATTTTAACCTATATTCCCAGTAACCTATTTTTCCAATATGTTAAAAACATGTTTATTAAATTATCTTGTATAGTTGCATTCCTCAATTGAATTTTTATAACAAAATTGTCAACGCACATTCTTTTCTTTAAACTATTTTATCTCTAAGCTAAACAATGGTTTGTTTTACATTCCATTTTCTAATCCTCTCTCGTAATCTATTTCTAAACCTAATTTACGAGGTTCGAATTTCGTCTATGATATTTCATTTTCATTTTAACTTAATCTCTCTATTTTTACACTTACATGAAAAGGGGGCAGCCCTTATCATGTAACACGTAGAGCTAGTTAGTAAGTAATAAAATATATATGGCGATTAAGCTACACTGAATATTCCGCGTTTCATCCACTCTCTCTCTCTCTTTATATATATATATATATATATATATATATATATATATATATATATATATAAATATTATCTTTCCTTATATTCCGAGAAAAATGAATTTAAAAATTATTAAATCTTTATCTAAATGCTAATCACGTAAGGTCCAATAATTGTTTTATTTTTTTATTTTTAGGCAAAATTGATGCAATAGAAATAATATTTAATGAATCGATTGTAACAGATGAAGGAAATAAAAAACAATAAAGAAAATGCATAAATATAAAAAATTAATAACTAAAATTGCGAAGATTTTTTTTAAATGCAAGATAGAAAAAGAAAAAAAATACGCATGTATTTACGGACATATTTTTAAGAAATAAACCAGATTCGAAATTTTGCTCCGTCTGATAATCACATCGTCTGAGTGTAGGTCACATAAAGCTTGGCTTCAAATATTTTGCTGTCAAAAATCATGACAAAAAACGAGGAACGTTCAAAAGGTAATGACTCCTATTTTTTATTCCGCTCGAATAGATTAAAGGGTATTGCAAATTGTATTGTTAAAATGATTGATCGTATGCATTCGTGACTTGTAGGTTTTACATTTCTATTGCCGATATTGTCGGAGCGAGACTCAGAGATAGCAACCTTGTTATAGACATTCGTCGAAATTATAGATGCGAAAATTACATGAAAATGGTTGTTAACACATACATTTTTTAGCACAAAACGTCGTTCGTGTTTATATTACTATTGTTCTCTTTAAAGCTCTTGAACCTTTTTACATAAAAAAGGAACCTTTCCATTTCGAAAGATCCTGGTAAAATCGATTTCTATATAATATTCAGACCCTTTAGAGCACCAAACGCTTTACTAATTTTGTCATTAACAAACATTTCTATTGAAATCACATTGTTGTAAAGTTACTTATTTGACCTTAGCAACAGAGCAAGTATTAATTAATCTGCCCTGTACCATATGAACTTGGTCTCTTTGTTAACACTCTATAATCACGATAAAATTAGTTTCCCTTGTGTACGACCAGGGTTGTGCATTACTGTTGATCTATAAGGCATATGATTTTCGAATATCGACTTTCCTGTTATTTGATCTTGGTAATCGATCATCACTGCAAGTGTATATTGAATCGAAACTTGCATAACTCAAGGGCAAATACAACTGATGCGTTTCGATGGATTTGGTGTCATAACTTAATTACTAATCTATT
The DNA here is from genome assembly GCF_053919585.1 of Euprymna scolopes. Classification (NCBI taxonomy): domain Eukaryota; kingdom Metazoa; phylum Mollusca; class Cephalopoda; order Sepiida; family Sepiolidae; genus Euprymna; species Euprymna scolopes. The sequence goes on from NC_136504.1 coordinate 7,973,932, forward strand.
TTTATATTAGTCATTCGTGTTGTCGCTTAAGATGAATTCTCCTGACAATTTCATTGGCACAATTAAAAAGAACATTTTGTCTTTAACAATCAAAAAATACCGGTATTACCTCCCGGGGAAACGAATACAACACAAAGGAAAAGGCTGAAAAAAGAAATATTAAAACACTAATAAAAAGGGAAAAGATCGATATTAAAAAACAAACTGTAAAACCATTTCTCTGTCGGCTTTGAATAATTACTAATCAAATATTGGCGAAACACACTCGACTCAATTGAATACGTAACTCGATTAAATAACTCTATAAACACCGAGATAAAAACGGAGCACGTGTTTACACGATCTGGTTCTTCGCGGGTTTTCCCACCAATTTTACAGCGATAATTGAACACGTGTTCTCCTTTATCTTTCTGGCATTCGAATAAAAATGCTTTAATTTGATTCTATCTTGAATGATATCCTGGTCGTCTTATATTTTCTTTTATTTCTTTTATCTTATTGAATAAAACATTTTCGGCGTTAGCCTTCCTTTATCGATGATATCGATGTTTTACTTATCTTTTTTTGTTGCCAAATTATAATTATCTTTGTTTTTATTTAAATAAATTACCTTAACAATTGCGTTTTAACCTTCATGGCAAATTTTTGTGAAATATACTGCAATACTTATTTCATATAAGTGTTTATTATTTCATATCGTATGAACAATTGTGTTTGTCTTTCTTTTCGTTTCTTAGCAGTACTGTTATGCTTAAAATGCATATGCGCTTAATCAAATGCAATCAAAATAAAGTAATTGTATAAATACAACTTTTCAGTTTAACTCAAATAGGAAACAGGCGAAAATCAGTATTTCTCCTACTTAATTTACTCTTAAATAATTTAGGAAATAAAATAGTAAATGGAATGTAAATTGTCATAAATAATAAATAAATATTGTATTATATATATATATGTGTGTGTGTATATATATGTGTGTATATATATATATGTATATATAAATATATACATATATATATACATATATATCCGTATATATGCACATATATACATATATGTATACATATATATATACATATATATGCATATATATATACTTATATATACATATTTATATATATACATATATATATATACATATATATATATATGTATATATATATATATATATATTTATATATAAATGATGAGAATAATGAAAGTAGTATTCCGACAAGTTTGAGAGATAATAACGATAAAAGAAAGTCACACATCCATCAACGTTTCGTCTTTATTGTAAGGTTTATATTTGATAAATGAATTGAAGAAAACAAAATACTGCTACAATATTTCAAAATATATTTGTTGTAATGAAAAGTATGGCTTTGTTCTATTTCAGAATAAAAAAAACTCGTTGGAAATTAAGAAAAAATAATTATAGGGTTATTAAAAATAATTATAGGGGTATAAAAAATAATTATAACAGCTGCATAGCATTGTAAAAATCTTACTCTCTTTCAGAACACTATCACTTTTTTTTTCGAATTACCAACGACTTTTTTCGCTCTGAAAAAGAACCTACTCATATTTTTCATTTCCAAAAATATATTCCCAAATATTGTACTGTTATTTTTTCATTCAATTTATTCATTCATGAAAGATACAAGTACTATAATGGCGGATGTTCTGATAAACTCCAAGCACTTGTACCTCCTCGACATTACTACCCCCGACAAACCCGAGAAGAAACTAAGTCTCACCCTTTACAGGAGATATTCCTACGTGTAAGAAAGCCTTTTACTCCAGTAGTTTCTTCCCCAGAACTGCAAGTCTTTGGTACTCCCTGCTGGGATCCTTATTTCCTAACTGTGCTGATATGCAGAGGTTCAAGCGTAATATGAACAAACATCTTTGTACCCATCTCCCTTCATAATGCTCCAACAAATTATGTCCCCGATAGCAGCCCCCTACTTCAAAGTGGCAATGTGCTTTGTTTGGTGTGAAAATTCAAAAAAAAATATGAATAGGATGACAAGGTAATCGATTAAAATGAATGAAACTTGTCAAGCAAAGATGTCGATATATATTATATGTGAAAGGAAACAAACAAATGTGTGTGGTACACTGCGTAAAAGAAGAAAATGCATATCTTTAAATAATCTAAGGAAACGTTCATAAAGGATGTGCCAGGGTTTGGAAAATTGCAACCGAGCGAACTAGTAAAGAGCAGAAAATTGATGACATAAAATAGAAAAAAGCTAACCAAACCCTTTTTTTAGAAGAAAATGCATAGCCAATTCAATAAGGATATTTCAGAGATAATAGACAAGCAAATTAACTGGCGACAGTTTTCAAAAAGTTGTTACAGAAGTCTTAATATGTATCAACAACAAAAACTTAATAATATGAAGTATCAAAATAAAAAAAAAGCTGAAAGGCCCCCGTGTCGATTGTTTCAAAGAAATTAACTCAAATAAAGTATTTGGTTGGTGTAGTTGGTCGTCAAAAAACGACATTATTTTTGCACAAACCTTATACATGACAATGCTGTTAGAAGAATCGCTACTTGTACAGTGTAATGAAGACATTCAAAAATGAAAATATCGAAAAAAGGTTATATTGTACGTATCCGTTTTGAACTGAAGATCTCCGAAAAAAAAACTTTACTTAATTTGATCAATTTTTTTTTTTTTGTATGACAACACGTTAAAGGCAGATATCTTGGATTTTTCCTTAATTTTTTTGGAGTTTAGAAACACCACGGGGAGATAACTCCAGGTAAAGCGCCGACACTCTCTCCCCATCTTTAATACTAGCTTTTCTTCCTAAAAATCTAACCTTTTGCTCGGTATCATAACAAATTGTTTGTTTTTTTTCGCTGTAAAACAAAAACTACTTGATGAAAATGAAGTGCCATTTTTTTTTTCGGAGAATTTCATTCCATAACAGATACGTACAATATAAACTGTTTTTCGATATTTTCATTTTTTTATGTCTTGATTAAACTGTACATGTACATAAAAATCAATTGAGATATTTATAAGAAGAGGAACATTACGGAAGCATGTTCTAGAAGGGACGTTGAAATAGGATAATCCGAAAAAAATTGTAGCAAATGCATATTCTATTTCGTTGAAGAAAAACGACGAGATTAGTCTCGTAAGATAAAAGTACTCAAGGTAAAGACCATTAATATAACAGTACCAACTAATGTGCAGTTATTTTGTTTACAGCAAGGCTTGAAAAGGGGATATAAAGAGTGTGGAATTCCAGAAGACATACGTATTACCTGTTGTGATGAGAGCTCTGGAGAAGTGGACAAAATAATTAGACAAGTTGATTGAGAAACTTGGAATCCATTGCAAAATTAGAGCGCTTCAGAAGACTGCCTTGTTAAGAACCGCCACTATTATAGACAGAAATAGAGACAGTGTCTGAATGTAGGTAGTATGTTTGCATTTAAACACACGTTATAATGTAGCACCTAGCGTTTTCGTTTGATTATTCTATTTTTAAGTTTATTCTACTTTTCGTAGAATGTATGTACGACCTGTTGGTATCGCTTTGTTTCATTTTTTACGAGTACATTCAACTGGCCATGTTATTTTATAATTAAAAAATGTCCAGTTGAGAGAAGACATAATTCCTTTATTATAGTTTCTTTTTAAAATTAAAAAAAAAATGTGAAAGTGAACTGACATTTTTTTCCGTTGTAATTTATATAAACATTATTCCGAAAATAAAATAAAAAAATCGTGTTGTGTTTAATATTTTCATTGAAATAATCAGAATCAAGTTTTTTAAAGCCTACAATTTGTCCGGATTTTCTTATTATTATTACGACATCCGGTCTTCTGGCTTGGATGGGATTATCAGTTTGTATTTCCATTTCCTATAGGATTTTGTGATTCTCGTTTTCAATTAATGTTGCAGGTTGATAAGTGTACAACTTGTATGTGCGTTCGAGATACTGCCCTTCCTTCTGCCTTTTCTTGTATTACTTTTGGGCCATTTTGCTGAATTCACTTTCTATATGGTTTATCGTTTCGTATCTTTGTCTAAAGAGTCTGCATTTGCTGTTTTCCTGTGTGTTGTCGATTTTTGCTATTTTTATTATTATTATTATTATTATTATTATTATTATTATTATTATTATTATTATTTAAAAAAAAGACTGTTCAAAGAAAATGCAGAAAGCAGAAAATGCCATAGTATCTGGCTTTGCAGAACTAACCAAGACGTTCGACTTAATAAGCAGAACGTCTTTGGAGGATGCTAGCTCTTATTGGAAAAAAACTATGGAGTCTTCTTAAATATTTTTTTATGACGGCATGGTAAACACCGTGCGATTCGGTAGACATCTCAAATAAGTTTGGAGTAAGAATTAGCGTAAAGCAAAGATCTGTCAGCGCCAACTATCTTCGGAATGTTCGCCTTTCTATTAAAACATGCCTTTGGACCGTCACATCATGGCGTCTACCTGCAGACAAAAACAGATTGTCGTCTCTTTAACATTACTCATTGGCGCTCAAGGCCCAGGATAGGGGAAAACATGTTAAGGATACTGGACGGATTGCTTTCCTTTCTGAAGAGAGACTGAAAAGCTTAATGAATAGATTTTGAAATGCATGTAACCTTGGTAATATGTTAATAAGGCAAGACCAGGGCTGCTTATTATAATCATCATTTGTAAATCAGTTCCTGTTCCCGGTCCAATAATAACTAATACCCTGGATTGGAAAAGCCACAACAACTATGGCCAAGCCACAACAACTATGGCCAATCTAACCAAACGTGTCTGGTAAAACGAACATCTTACCACCAAAAATGTATCATGCATATATCTCAACATCTTCATATACGGCAGTCAATCTTGAAGCTCCATTGGGTTGTCTGTCCCTCAAATGTGGCTTATATCTATTTATCTCCACATTCAAGAGGTTTCCTTAATATTTCAGCTGTTTTCATTATTGTTACTCGTTGAATTTTTCTAGTAATTCCTCTGATACCAATTTCTCCGATGTTTCTTTCCAAGCCTTTCGGAATTGTTTCTAGTGCTCTTACTATTATATGTATTAGTTTGATTTTCTTCATATTCTTTTCAGCTTGCTGGCTAGCTCTGTGTATTTGTTCCGTTTCTCTTTTTCTTTTATATTCATCCTGTGGTCAACTGGAAAAGCAAATTCTTCTATTTAGCAGGGCTTTTCTTTCTTGTTAATTATTACGAAGTCCGGTCTTTTTGCTTGGATGGGTTCGTCTGTTTGTATGTCAATGTGCCATAGGATTTTGTGATTCTAGTTTTCAATTACTATTACCAGCTTATGTTTGTACCACTTGTCCGTGCGTTGGAGATGCAGTTGTTTGTAAAATTTCCAGTGTACTGCCCTACCCATTTGGTCGTGCATGTTCATGTATTCTTTTTGGGTATGTTTAGTTCATTCGCTGAAAGATGTGGTTTACCGATTCGTCTCTTTGTACATAGAGTCTTCATTTGCTGTTTTCCTGTGTTTTGCTGATCTTTGCGTTGATGCTGTTGGTTATTATGGCGTTATCTTGTGCTGCTGTTAGTAGGGATTCAGTTTCTCGGTTTACATGTCCTTTTCGGATTCATGTTCAAGTGTTTTCGTTTTTCGTCATTCATTTCCGTGTAGATTTTTCTCTTCCCATTTCGCTTTTCTCGTCTTACCTTTTTTCCCTCCGTCTTCTGTTTTGTGAATTTTTTCTGTCTCTCGCTGCCACAATTATACTTTCAATGTTTTATTTTATGTATTTTCTAGTTATTTTTGTTGTCAATTACACAGTCTTCAATACGAACCAGTCCTCTCTCGCCGCCTTTCCTTTTCACGTAGAGTCGGTCAACATCGTCTTTCGGGTGTAGTGCGTTGTGCTATGTCATAAGTCTCAGTTCTTTTGTAGTCCACCCTATGAACGGTCCAGTGTATCTTACTAGTGATGCTGCCCATGTATTTATACATTTTATTAGGTTTCTACTATATAATTTAGTTTCCAGAAGTTTTCTTTGTTCTCCTGAGGTATACGTTTCCAATTCTACATTTCATGTCTGTTGCTTTGATGGTCATGCCAAATTCTATTTGGATATCCTGGCTGAATATCCTAGTAGTGTTATTTCATGTGACTAGTTCATTTTCGGTCCTTGCGAAACTTGAATCCGGCTTGGCAATTTCTCATTATATCGTTCAGGTACATCATCATCATCATCATCATCATCATCATCATCATCATCATCATCATCATCATCATCATCATCATCATCATCATTATAAGCTCACAAGGAGTTTTTCCACATTTCATCACAGATCTCTCCTTTAAAACAGCATGTTTTTTTCCTGGAAGCTGAGTGAAAAGAAGTCTCCCGAGATTTCCAGTACTTCCAACCTTTTTCGGTAGTATTTGCAAATAAATATGCATTATCGCAACAGCTGTTTGCCATTGCTTTCTCGTTGTAATCAGGTATTGGTCTTCACTGGAATTTGAATGGCAATAAGCCTCCCTAAGGTTCCAGTTCTCTTCGCAATTATCCAGCTGAGGTCTAATCAGCGCGCTTTCCTTGGCCTTCCCTTCCTCTTAGTCCCTGCTTGGTTGTTTTGTCTCACTCTTCATTCTGGGTGGGGGGCAATTACATGGTAATGGGGGATGTGGGTTTGGTTAGAGAATTTACAGATATACGGTGTCAATGTGCTTGGCTCCAAACACAAATTCTCACTGGTTATGCATAATGAATCAAATAAAATATGACATATTTTCATAATATATAGGTACATTTCATTCATATTGTTTAATGTTTTTAATATAGGTATCATATTTATGAATGCCGATTTCGTGTATTCGGCTGAGAAGAAAGATCTTGAGAAATGTTTAATTTTGATTACAACTGATGTATTTTTAAATGAGTTTTCGTTTTAACACATTTATTTTATATACATGTTAAAGAGCCTTTTTGCGCTGTTTAATCGTTTACATCACAAATGTTTTGAAACAACTATGCCTCCTTTTAAGAATGTTGAATACAAGATGAAAAAAAGCAAATTCGCACCATTTGCTTATTTCAATTTAAGCTGGGCCGAGGTATGTCCATCTGAATTTAAAAGTTAAAAACGCAAGAACTTTCTTGTCAACATGATAGTTTTTCTTATTTCTATGTATTTAATATACGTGAACTTGTATTACATTTCCTTCCAATAGAAAACACATATTACTCTTCCCTTCAATAGAAAACACATATTACTTTTCCTTCCAATAGAAAACACATATTACTTTTCCTTCCAATAGAAAACACATATTACTCTTCCTTCCAATAGAAAACACATATTACTCTTCCTTCCAATAGAAAACACATATTACTCTTCCTTCCAATAGAAAACACATATTACTCTTCCTTCCAATAGAAAACACATATTACTCTTCCTTCCAATAGAAACACATATTACTCTTCCTTCCAATAGAAAACACATATTACTCTTCCTTCCAATAGAAAAAACCTTGTACTCTTCCTTCCAATAAAAACACATATTACTCTTCCTTCCAATAGAAAACACATATTACTCTTCCTTCCAATAGAAAACACATATTACTCTTCCTTCCAATAGAAAACACATATTACTTTTCCTTCCAATAGAAAACACATATTACTCTTCCTTCCAATAGAAAACACATATTACTTTTCCTTCCAATAGAAAACACATATTACTTTTCCTTCCAATAGAAAACACATATTACTTTTACTTCCAATAGAAAACACATTTTACTCTTCCTTCCAATAGAAAACACATATTACTCTTCCTTCCAATAGAAAACACATATTACTTTTACTTCCAATAGAAAACACATATTACTCTTCCTTCCAATAGAAAACACATATTACTCTTCCTTCCAATTGAAAACACATATTACTCTTCCTTCTAATAGAAAACACATATTACTCTTCCTTCCAATAGAAAACACATATTACTCTTCCCTCCAATAGAAAACACATATTACTCTTCCTTCCAATAGAAAACACATATTACTTTTACTTCCAATAGAAAACACATATTACTCTTCCTTCCAATAGAAAACACATATTACTCTTCCTTCCAATTGAAAACACATATTACTCGTCCTTCCAATAGAAAACACATATTACTCTTCCTTCCAATAGAAAACACATATTACTCTTCCTTCCAATAGAAAACACATATTACTCTTCCCTCCAATAAAAACACATATTACTCTTCCTTCCAATAGAAAACACATATTACTCTTCCTTCCAATAGAAAAAACCTTGTACTCTTCCTTCCAATAAAAACACATATTACTCTTCCTGCCAATAGAAAACACATATTACGCTTCCTTCCAATAGAAAACACATATTACTCTTCCTTCCAATAGAAAACACATATTACTCTTCCTTCCAATAGAAAACACATATTACTTTTCCTTCCAATAGAAAACACATATTACTCTTCCTCCCAATAGAAAACACATATTACTTTTCCTTCCAATAGAAAACACATATTACTTTTCCTTCCAATAGAAAACACATATTACTTTTCCTTCCAATAGAAAACACATATTACTTTTACTTCCGATAGAAAACACATTTTACTCTTCCTTCCAATAGAAAACACATATTACTTTTCCTTCCAATAGAAAACACATATTACTTTTACTTCCAATAGAAAACACATATTACTCTTCCTTCCAATAGAAAACACATATTACTCTTCCTTCCAATTGAAAACACATATTACTCTTCCTTCCAATAGAAAACACATATTACTCTTCCTTCCAATAGAAAACACATATTACTCTTCCTTCCAATAGAAAACACATTGCGTTTGCAACAAAATTTTCTACCATCATGAATATCGTTCGAGACATAATATTGCATAGGCTGTTGCTCATAAACTTACAATCCCGTATCGTCCCAATGGTGGTCGCCGTCTGTAATTTTTACCTCAATCTAAGAAGTTAACACAGGTCCATACATTCGACACGTCTTTAGTACTTTCCCTTGCCATTTCCTCATCTCCCATCTTCCACATTAAAATAGTATCTAATGTATTCGTTTATGTTCCTTCTAAAAACTTTCATTTCGTTTCTACAACTTACTCCTCCATATTTCCTTTCTTCTTTCTCAGTCAGATAATATTCGTTTCTCTTTACAATTTAATCTTCTCTAATAATTCCTATCGCCAGATTTAGATTAAGCTATGTTTAATGTCTATGCTATGCACGGAATTAGATAATAAAGCCTTTGCGGATGAATTAACATAGATAAAGGGGGATAATTGAACAGTAATTACAAAAAACTAAAAGCAAAATGAAAATAATTCGATTTGAAGAAAACCTAAACAAATTTAATCACGCGCAACTAAAATATGTAAAGAAACACATTTCCATTAACGAGACAATGATAGTCTTTCGAAATGGCTTCCTAGTTATATATGTGAGATGGGAGGGTATAAATTTTGCTTTTCAATTAAGAATTTTTTTTTACTTAATTTATGGAATGTGCTCTAACGAACTCGTTGTACTTGTACCACCTGGACGCACATTACTCGACAAGCCTGTTTAGTAACATAATCACACCCTTCATTTTTGAGGTTCCTAAATGCTTTCTACTGTAATCGTTTATTCGCTTTAACAACTAGATATTAGAATTCCCTTCCTGTCGCCGGCTTCCCTGACTGTATTGATATGCAGAAGTTTAAATGTAACGTAAACAAACATCTTGTTAATATTTCCTAAGCACTGTTCCAAACAGTAGTCCCTTATGTCCGAGTGGTGATATGCCCTGTAATGGAAGAATGTGAGTAAAACAAATAGTACTGCCGAACGAAAGAAATAAATTAAACTAAAAACAATTTAAAAATTCCAGAGAAATCTTTATGGTGTGCGTATTTATCACGAATAGAAAAATACCATATTCCAAAAATCACATAAATTCATCAATTGTTTTTTTTTATACATACAGAAAATCAATTTTTCATGATTTGTGGCGAGAAGTAGTAATTTATATGCATTACAATGCCGTTTTTGTTATCGTTGTTCGAATTATGTAGAAAGGCATTTTTATTAATGAGACAATGATATTCGATTGAAATAGCTTCGTAGTTTTATGTGTGAAATCGGAGAGTATAGATATTCAAGAATTGTTCAGTTTTAATTGTACAGGCTTTTGTCTTTAATTCAAATTAACTTTTTAAAAACCTCTAAAAAAACAAGAAACTATATTAAAATATTTATAATGTGTGTATCAATTACAGAATGAAAATGTCATATTCCAAAAATAGCGTAAATTGATGAAGTAGTTTATATATATATATATATATATTACTTTTTATGATTATTAGCGATTAATAATAATCCGTAGGCATTACCATCCTGATTTTCATCTCAATAGTTTGAATAAGTTATCTCTTCTTATTCATTAAATACGGCAGACCAAAACACACAATACTCACTTCCTCATAAAATTAATTTTCTTAGTAAACAAAAAGAGGACTTGATAAATTTATCTTAATACTGGAATTCAACGTTTTCGTATCGTGTCCGATAATACATCATAAAAATTTTTAATTAGTTAGAATTTTACCCACTACCATGTGATTTGATTAGTCTGCTAAAATTGTCACTTTATTCAAGAAAGGAGATTGCAAGAACAACCTTCGAGAATCGCAACGCGGCTTCGGCAGCGGGGGCTCAACCACGGACATGATATTTTCAGTGCGTCAATTCCAGGAAAAATGAAAAGAACAACGTAGACCTCTCCATATCGCATTTGTGGACCTCACGAAAGCAGTTGACGTGGTCAGTAGATGGTCCGTTTGTCATCCTACAAAAGTTGGGCTGTCACAAACTCTTCTTAGTTTGATAAAATCGCTCCATGATAACATGACAGCCGCAGTCTTCTTCGAGGGTGACATTTCTGACAACTTCCCCGTGTGCAGTGGAGTCAAGCAAGGTTGTGTGTTGGCTCCCACACTGTTTGGCATCTTCTTCTCAGTTCTTTTGCACCACGCTTTTGAAAATCACGAGGACGAAGGAAGTATGTTCCTTCATACTCGCTCTGATGGAGAACTTTTTAACTTGGCTCGCCTACGCGCCAAAACCAAGATTTGAAAAGTCCTGATACTTGAGCTGCTGTTTGCAGACGATGCTGCATTGGTCTCGCACTCCGCAAGTGGACTCCAGCGGCTTCTTGACAAATTGAGCGATGCTTGTGCGGAGTTCGCACTGGTTATCAGTGGTAAGAATACAGTTGTGTTGCACCAGGGTGACGCATAACCAATCACCATCAACGGCCACTAACTAGAGACTGTCGAGAACTTTGCGTATATTGGATCCTACATCAACAAGGAAGTATCGATTGAACAGGACCTACAAACGCGCATAGGTAGAGCGGTGTCCACTTTCAACCGACTACGTGAAAGAGCATGGTTCACTAAATATCTCACTTCTCGCACAAAATGCCGCATCTACGTATGTTCGTCACGAGAAAAGACTGAACATCTACCATCTCCGATGCTTGCGACATATAATGGGCATCAATTGGTGGGATAGAATCACCCACGAAGAGGTGCTAAGACGTGCTGTCAGCCGCTCCTTGTTCCAGACACTAAAGATACGACGATTGCGCTGGCTTGGACACCTGCGCAGAATGCCCGATGGCCGTCTCCCTAAGGATATCCTCTGCAGCGAACTGTCAAATGGTTCAACAAGCCGCTGTCGCCCGGTGTTACGCTTTAAATACGTCGCCAAACGGGATCTGATCGCTCTTGGCATCGATGTGAATGTGTGGGAGGAGCTAGCCGAATATAGACCAGCATGGAAGCGTGCCTTGAGTAAGGGTGGCGAAGGACTTGAGAACCTTTGGTTCGAGAGGCTGTCGCAGAGAAGACAAAACTAGTGACCACGTTTACTGTTGCTTGCATTAATCTTTCGTGGATTGCTTGCTATTACATTACATTAATGATTGATATATTAACCATTTTTTAATCCAAAGTGATCATTAATAAATAATTAACGTTGTTATTACTTGTAAAATAAAACAAACAACAACAAAGGAATAAACTTTAAAACTATTGTCGGCTGATGGTCTACTTGTGTTGCATGTTTGGTATTCTGCAAAACTACTTTGTCCATCACTTCTAACTTTAAGTATGAAACTCTTAAATTAAATAAAATGGCAGTTCAATAAAAAAATGCGTTAAACCAGACTTAAATTCAAACAAAATCAATTTGCCTTCTCCATTGAGGCTTGCATTCAGGAATATCCGCGGCTTAGAACTAATTTAGATGATATTGGATCATTTCTCCTAGCAAACAGCCCGTATATCTTAGCGATAATTAAAACTAACCTACACTCTTTCATCCCTTCTAACCACTTTAACATGTTTGGTTATCTCCTACTTTGCCGTAAGGACCCAGACAGACATATGCACTGACTTGGAGTTTATATTCGAAACGCCTTCCTCTTGACTGGAAAAAAAAACTAGAATTAGAAGAATGTCTCTATCGTTCTTCCTCGAGCCTGGACTGTACACTAATAAACCAAGTCCCTGACAGTATAGATACAACACTCTCCCTCAATACTAGCGCACAAGTGCATGTATGCTGTGACTTCAATATCCGCCACAGGAATTGGCTTGGATTCTCTAATTACACCTACGCAGCTGGTAGGATAACACATCGTTTCTCTATATTTCTCTCCCTATTACAGACGTTGAGTCCACTCTGGAATGCTGATCACTCTGTGATAATTATAGAAATCGCCTTAAATGCTCGACCCAAAACTGAACAGCCATTGCTCAAAACGACATAAGAAGTCTGACTGGGTAAATATAAAGTCTCATCAGAAATGCATGATGGGGAAATATCCTTTCTGTTCCCGCTGAAAAGTGCGCAAATGAGACAACTGAATGGTTTAAAACGATGATTGGAGCACATGTTACCACGCGGAAATTCTATAGCTATCCCCTCTCTGCTCAATGCCGTACTTATACTTGTGAAGCTGCTATTGCTCAAAGGCAGCATGTATACTACAGATTTAACCGACATAATCCCAGTTGAAATAGACAAGAGTATATAGAAGCTAGAAGTAATTGTAAGGAAAAATAACGACAGCAAGAGAAAATATACTTAAACCACAAGAAAACGCATTGAACCACAGAAATTAGATACTCGTGATTTCTGGAAAATTTACAACAGTGTAGTAAATAATGGGCAATCAATAATTGACCCCACTATCCAACAATTATGAAGTTTATTAATTTTATTAATCGCGGACTATTATCCTCATCTTTTCCTAGCTGTTTCACGACGTTTCGGTCAACTATTCCTCTGGCCCTCGTCATAATAATATATACCATATAGTGATAATATATACCAGTCGGTACGAACCGACTATGGAAGATGAAATAATGCAGGCTGGTGATTCAGAGTCCTATCCGTCGCGGTTACAACCTGACAAAGGCCAAACCTCGTGAAACAGCAAGGAAGAGATGAGGATAATAGTCCGTAATAAATAAAATTTATAAATAATACTCAGCCCTATGAATTCCAATTAAAAATAATCATGAAGTTGTTTGCACGGCAACTGAGAAGGCTAACATGCTTGCCAATCGGTTTACTTCAAACTCTACACCAAACCACTTACAATAACATCGTTTTGGCTCCTATTGCAAAATATAATAATTGATCTGATTAGAATCGCTATGATAATAAAATTGTACCACTAATTCACTGGTAGGCAAATATTTTATATACACGTTGTAGGCACGTGTGCTTGAATTTTTCATACTTAACTGTTAACTGCATGCTTTTCTCTACAAGAGAAGGCAGTTCCATCTATAAAAATAATGGTGGCTTAAAAACTGCACGAACACAACTGAGAAGATCGCATGTCAAAATGCGAAAGATATTTCTATCATACCTTTGTAACTTACGTAAATTAACAATGATTAGGTGAGAGAAAATTGTATTCATAGAAAAGTGCAATAGACAATATCGTGTGTTTTCAATATGAAACTTGTTTACAATAGATACACTTGTCAAGACGAAATCATCAGCATAGCCACACGAGAAAGACAGGTTAAAAATCCAAATGTTGAACTATCGGGTGAGGAAGTGTTTTACATCCTGGCCATATCATAAACACAATAAATAACTACTGTAATATATATATATATATATATATATATATATATATATATATATATATATATATAGTCTACGTGTGTGTATGTGAGTGTGCATGTATGTGTGTGTAAGACAGCGTTCCATACCATCGGCCAGCTGGCCACGTTGTGCATATGGATGATGGTTGTCTGCCAAGGCAATTATTCTCGGGTGAAACGCAGGAAGGAAAGCGAAGTGCATCAAAACCTAAAAAGATAAATATAAGGGCACAATACAATCTTATTTGAAAAGATCGATACTATCTGTATACCAATTGGAGAAAATGTTTTAAATAGAAGTATATGGCGGGAACTGATTCTCGAAAGTGTAGAATCCTTTGATAATTGCCAGATACAGAACAGCGCTTACAAACGATTGATTCGCAAATACGAACAGGATCCAGTCGCGGGACCACAAAATCGCCACACTAACTGGCACATATGTGAGAAAATATGCCTATATCTTGCTGCCTCCAAATGGCATTTGCGCAAATGTTAACAATTTGCTTGTACCGCAATAATAACACTGCAATTCTGTTGCAGAATTCGTCGCAGTTTGGCTGCCCTGAAGAGCTACTTGCGAATTTTCGGTTGAAAAAGGAGACTTTATATTTATATGTTAATTTAGCTTAGCGTGTATAGACTCTCCCTCTTTCTCTCTCTTTCACACACACTCACACACACACACACATACGCAGACACACACGCACACACACATATATATATTTATAATATTTATAAAGTTTCGTATGTGTATTTATATAGATATATAAAACTTCGTTTTCCTCTTTATATATATATATATATATATTTACATATACATATACATATTTATATATGTATATTATATATTATATATTTATGTATATATTTAACGTTAAATTTGTGAAATATCCGAAATATATTTGTTATAAATTTCAAACAAGCAAAATATTTGTTTATTTCCTAATATTACGTTGTGATATGGTTTCAAGCGCACTTGATGCGTATTTTATTTTATTCAAATTAAATCAACGTTTCTATATGGAACTCGCACCCTTAACGTATTCTCGCGTAACCAACGCACTGTTCCAACATTCTAAATACAACCGCTCAAATACAATGCACGGCTCTTTACACACAGACCTTTCTTTTCTTTCTCAAACATTACAAGGAAGAAGGTTGAGTAACGCAGGCTCATTATCTTTTATTTTAAAAAAATATTACAATTGAACAGATTTTCACGGAAACGATACGATATCACCCAAAAGATGGAAAAGAATAAACTTCTAGCCTAAAGTTATTGTTACCTGTGTGCAAGGAGTTATCTAGTAAACGGGTGTATAAAAGGATTTCTCTTGTGACGTCAAGTGTTCATAATTCCTGAATGGGCGTATGTGTGGGTATTTACAATACGCATAACACAAACGAGATGTGTAGTTATGAATCTTGCCAATAAAGAAAACATGTTTTCGTTTATCTGCGCGTCTTGATTGACGAATCTGTCAAAAGCTGAAAAAATAATCTGTTCCAACGAAACGACCAGTTATATTTTACGACTTTCATTTCACTATGTTGTCTCATTGTAAAATTGAACGCTTCATTAGATTCTGCTTCCCTGCCGTACTTCCACGTCCATTCAGTTCCATCAGAAATCTAACACTATTTTTACTAATATTGATATTGTCACTGCTACTTACTTCTTATTGTGATTGCGACGCATATTCCAGAGGTTAATACACACACACACACACACACACACACACACACACACACACACACACACACACATATATATATATATATATATATATATGTGGGGGTGAGAGTGTATATCTATCTATATATATATATATATATATGTCATGTATATATATGAGTTTATCTATACGTATGTTTTGTTAATATTTATAAAAAAATTTTTATACATATATATATATATATATATATATATATATATATATATATATATATATGTTTTTTATTATTTTACTTTTGTTAGTTTGAAGAGACCAAAGGGCTCCTTCCTGGGGCTAACACTTGATTCTATTACAGTTTAAATTTATATCCGATGGCTCTTTTAAGAATAGACACTATTTCCTTTATGGCTGCTATCTGTTTTTCTTCACAGCTTGGTTTTCCAGGGATTGCCTCTAAGTATTTTTGAAGGTTCTTTTTTATTAGGCCTGTTGCTCCTGTCACAACTGCTATAATGTTTATTTCTTTAAGATACCATGTTGCTTTTATATCATTTTTTTAGGTCCTTATATTTTATTATCTTTTCCCGTTCTGCTCTATTAAGGCCAAAGTCGTTTGGAAATGTGAAGTCGATAATGAGTGCAGTCCTTTCGGGCTTGTTCCATATTACTATATCTGGATTGATGGCCTTGTCTTAAGTATCTGCCTGCCTGTATAACATTTGATGTTATCGGTGGTGGTTCATGTTCCCAGATGTTCAACAAGCTATCTAGTAGTATCTCTCCACAGATCTTCCAATGTAAGTATCTACATAATTTGTTGTGACGAACAGTGTAATGACCATCGGCTAGACGGATCTTGCACAAAGACATAAAGTGGCTTGGGCTTTCAACAGCTGAGTGACAGAATCTGCATTGGTCGGTTTTTTGTAGACCAGCAATTTTCTTAAATCAGTTTGTGAGTAAGCTATGGTCTTGCACACCTATAATTAATCGTTCCTCATCGAATGGAAATTTGTCACTTTTAAGCCATTGTAGTGAGGCCTCCATATCAACGTAGCTCTGTTTCAGTTCTTCCATGAACCTGCCTTCTCTCTTATGTTGTTGCCATCCTTCTAGTCTTGTCTTCAGTTCCCTTTTTGTATACTCCTTTCTCTTCTTTCGGGCGATTAGGGTTACTGGGTTTTCATATTCTTCTATTATGTTGTCCGAGCTTTGTAGTTGACGTCTGCTGGGGCAAACATTTGGTGTGATGTTCATTCACCATTTTTATTTTTGGGCCAGAAGAACATTTGATATATGCGTGATTTATTTCAGTGAGGCCTAAACCACTATCTTTCCGTGGTAAGTACAGCCTGTCCATGCACTGATGTGTGTAAATGCCTTTATGAAGGGCCAGCATTTTCCGAGATTTTACATCAAGGCTATTGATGCAGTTTTGTGGCCAATTGATCATGCCAAATCCATAAGAGACAACGGGTATTGCCAATTGATTGATGGCAGTGATTTTGTTTTGTTTCTTGTTTTTTTTTGTGATAGTTCTGATGAGAGGATTATTTTAAGTCGCTTGAAGTATTCACCCTGCACTTTTTATATCATCTTTCTATGTTCAAGTGTATCATTCTCCTCTACTGCCAGGTATTTATAGACAGCATCCCTTCAAAGTCTTCAATAAAGCCATTGTCAAGATTAAGATGTCCTGATGATGTCTTTCTTCCTTTCTTCGCAAAATTATATCAAAGCAGATTTAATATTTTGCTAATGATTTTCCTCCGAGGAGTGTAGCCTACATCGTAAATCCATGGATTAAGGAAATTAATATAAATATTGTATTGTTTGTTCATACAATAATATTTTATTTTGAAAATTATATTTTTTCTGTATGAAATTTAAATATGAAAATTGTCAATTTTATATATATATATATATATATATATATATATATATATATGTGTGTGTGTGTGTGTGTGTGTTATTTTCGTCGTTCAAAAAATATCTCCCTGTCTCTCTGTCTTTCTCTCCCTTTATATACATATATATATATATATATATATATATATATATATATATATATAAATATATATATATGCATTAAAAGTGAATAAAAAGACAGAAACAGATACATTATTTTTTGTATGATATTTAAATATAAAAACTGTCAATTATATATATATATATATATATATATATATATATACACATATATATATGATTTTCGTCTTTCAAAAAATATCTCCCTGTCTCTCTGTCTTTCTCCCTCTTTCTATATATATATATATATATATATATATATATATATATATATGAGTAAAAATGGCAGAGACAGATATATAGTGAATTTCAGAAAAGAATCGCGATGGAGGAAAAAGGATAGACGCACAAGTAAACGTGTAATATTGGTTAATTATATTCTCTGAGCCGTCGTTTCATTACATGAAAGTTACAACGCAAAATAAAAAATTAGACAAGTGTCACATGGAAGAATTCCGTGTTAATTAAACATGTTGATAATGACTTTTGCTTGGATAAATAATGTGTGAAAAAGAAATCAAATCAAAATATTTCTTCCTGCAATACAAGAAGGATGTCCACAACCGAAGGAATTTCGTTTAATTTTTACAATAATTCCTAGGAATAATGTGTTGAAATTCGCATGTCTTTCCCACTCAGAAAACACAATCAACACGAATTTACCATGCGCTGAATCTGATGCGTTTGAATTAGTTTATGTTATGTACTGTATTTCCGGGTTTACAATAAGGTTAAGTGAAGGTTAATTGAGATTTAGATCCTTTTGTTTACAATATGACAAGAAAAAAGAATAAAAAAGAAAGAAAACATCATATGAGGATCGATTATAGCTCCGAAATATCTTTAAATTATAAATTTCAAACAAGTAAAATATTTATTTATTTCCTAATATTACGTTGTGATTTGGTTTCAAGCGCATTTGATGCGTATTTTATTTTATGCAAAAATTAATCTGAAGGTAATCAAACAAATGTAAATATAAAAGAAAAGAAACCAAATATTTTTTTCAAAACCAAAATTATTAAAAGAATGTTAGTTAAATTAATTGGCAACACAAACAAATATAATCATATAAGGGGCGTGCAATAAGTAATGCCCCTGGCCTACTTGATCTGGACATTTTCAGATACATGTTATTAATCACCGTCTCCCGTGAATTAGTTTATTATTATTTAATGGACAATCTTAATTGATTTGATTGTTTATTTATGGCGTACGTGCTCTTTTCGTGTAATTTCTTAAAATTCAATACCATTTTTAAATATATTTTATGCATTAGGTTCTCAATACTTAAAATCAACTTCATGATATTCAGTTAGTGTTGATTCATAGCATATCCTCGCATGATAACATAAAATATTATATACATTAAATTTGTTCTTTGTTTGTTAATACAAAATAGTTATACTTTTTCTGCATAGGCACCTTGTACACCATATTTACTTCGAATGCATTTTCATGTAAGCGATTATACCTAAAAATTAGTATGAATAGCATTTTTGTCTTTGAAAGTGAAGTAACGTTTTGTCTAAGAGTTTACTTCCTATACCCAAAACAATGTGAGAGGTAGTTATACTTAAATAATAGGTCTAAACTCATAATAAATTCTTTCTCAGTTACAAATAGAGAATACATGTTTACTGTTGATCTATATATATGTGTTTAAAAATAGTTTCTTCGAATTCATTTCATGTCAATAACTTCATCTGTCACAGAGGGTATAAAAAATAAAGAACAATGAACTTCTTTTTCATTGGAATAATATTAAAAACACAGAAGAAGGGAAGTAGAGACATATATCAAGAATTATTAGAATGTATTTTACAAACAAACTAAAATATTCAAGGAATCACAACTAAGGATGTATTTGCCTTGAATGAACATTTTTACAATGACACTAAAACCCCAAATCCTTCACTCTTAAGTGACTAATGATGCTGACACATAGGATGAAAACATTAAGAAATTAACATGGGCGAAATTTCTCGAATAACTACTTTATTCGTGCTTTTTCAACATTATCCATGAGTAAAATGCGTGGAAGACATTTTTTTATTGTAATAATAATTGTACCATTAAAAAGAATCGTTATATCGATTTCATTTTTAGAAGAAGCAATTGATTTAATTGTTAAGTAAACAGTGTAGAATATCACAGATATTTTAGCGTTCAGCAATAACGTTTCAATGCACGTTATAATTGTTTTAAACTGAGAAAAGACAATGCTAATAACTGTGTTAGATATTCGAAGGCAATCATTGGGGTTGCACACACGCAAATGCATTAAAATATTTAGAATTCTGGACTTTCCACCATTGTCTAACGGGATGAATAATTTTACCTAGAAACATGTGATCAGAGATCGATCAACGGCTGAGACAATAGACAAAGCAAAGCGTAGAGATTCCAATGGGAAAGAATGTGATTATAAGAAAATCGTCACAGAAAAACTCAGTCAGTTAGAGAGAGATAAAGAGAGGCTTCGGTACGCGTTATAATTTATTCACTTGCCGACAAATGTCTAACCAAGCACTCCCGCGCCTTTCAGTAAACGTCAAAACATGCAATAATAATTTTTCACCGAAAAGCTGATTGTCGGTGTGAAATAAAAACAATATATTTTTGTAGATCAACTGTGTTGTGATTTTTACTTTACTGTAACTCTGCCTATATGTTTTATGCCAGCAACGAAAGTAAGTGTTAATATTATATAGACTGGTCAAATGTATTCCGAACAACCGGCCACAGCGATTACGTAGCAACTGTTTATAATTTTTGGTCACGAAAACATTGAAACATTTTATACAAAAATTCCTTACGTCGATTAAATTTTAAATGTATGATATTCATTACGGGACTATAATCGCAGTAGAATTAAAATATTCGTACGCGTTTACTTTCAAGAAATAAAGTTCTAATTACTTAATGTAAACGTTGTTTGAAGCTTTAACCAACAAAAGTTCAGTAATTCAATTAATGTTCAAACTTAGTTTCATAAACTTTGGACGTGGGAAACATCTTAATGTAGGCGAAATTAATCTTCTGCTCGTTTGCCAAATTAAGAAGAGTGAGTGGCATGGGTGTTTGAGTTACGGATTTGTAAATGATTTTTCACTCCTCAAAAAGCAAAACTTGTAACATAAATCGAAAATCATTAAAATTTGAGACAAACGAAATTCAAGAAAACAGGAGTTACATTTTCTTTCTGCAAAATTCAATATTAAGTTTGAATCTCGCAGAGAACTTTCTTACTATCATTGGAAATATCAACCTAGTCCGTTTTCAGTTTAACATTCGGGCATTACTATTATATATATATATATATATATATATATATATATATATATTCTCGCATTACTCTTATATTAAGCTACATGTAGGAACACATTCCAATGCATGCATTAGCAAAAACACATCCTATAGTTCAAAGTGCATCGAGCAAACCTTAAACTGATGATTATCGAAAAACATTTCTGAAACGTATGAGGTGTCTTCAATAAGTTTTCAAATTTTGTTTTTGTACAGGACTTTTAAAATTGTCGCAGATTCTTGAAACTTCAGTGTCTTATTTCTGTACATCTTATGAGATGACTGACCAAGTTTTATGATTTCAGATTCAAATGAACAGCAACAACAGGAGTTAAAATACACTCTACTAAAGTCTGATTGTCACAACTGGTGAATTTCAAAAATGCAATATGGCTGTAAAGACAATATAGATGAACAATATGAATAGAATTGTCACAGAAAAGAAATGAAATGCTTCAACCTGCTGTTGGGCCATCTTTCATGAATCGAACATCAGTTTTGAATGGTATAAGAGATACAAGCAAGGATGGAGTATGTGAGGCAGAACACCAGAGTTAATTGGCCAAATAAAGAATTTCAGATATAAGGACCATTGTGTGTTTAAAGAGACAATAAGTGCACAGTTTTATGCCAGTTTGTGACTGTACACACAATTAGTCGCAAGGAATTGAAGATGCGGAAGATTTGCGCAATGCCCGAGTCTACAACTCCGTCCTTATCACTGATTATTTGCAAGGATTGGCATCAAACCTGTTCCCTACCCTCCGCTGAGTCCAGACCTTCTCCCTGTGAGATTTTATTATTCCCTAGGCTCAACGAAAAGACGTTATCGTTATGAGATAATAAAGGAAATGAACGACGGTTCATAACACCAAGGGCACTGTAGCTGGAGGAGATTACTTCTAAGAAGACTAAAGTTCCATGTGTATACTATCAAGAAAAGTATAGAGAATTAAATATTTTCGATATTCCTGCTTTTGCATTTAAAATTGTTATCTCTTTCTTGTATTAAAAAAAAAATCTTAGAAATATTCAAGACTAAATTCAGCAATATTCTCAGGCGATTCAACAATTAAAACATTGTCTATGGGGTAATTTACTCTATTGGGTAATTCACAAAGCAATAATAATAATAATAATAATAATAATAATAATAATAATAATATAATAATAATAATAATAATAATAATAATAATAAATATAATTAACGTGGGAATAATTATTCAGCGGTAATGTATGACTCGACCTTAATGTGGGGCGGAGAGAAAAGCATATATATATATATATATATTTAAAGGAGATTAGAATAATAGTCTAAAGAGCTAAGTGTGTTTTAATGTAATAGTGAAATTACTAGTTTAATTAAAATACAGGAAATGCTCGTTGTAATTTAGACATATAATAAGCTCGATAGTAAAATGTCCTAGAGCTAATTCAATATTAAGTAATGTGATCTATAATTTAAAAGTTTTACAAAATTTTTAAATTTAAAAATCAAAATTTAATTAAATTATAAATCAGTTTCATAAGACTCATAAATCAAATAATAAATAAAGCCATGACAATTATCTCCCCTTAAAAACTTGCAAAAAAAAAATACTCTCTCTCTATAGATATTAACTGTAGCGTCTCTAAATCAAAATACGCTAACGGAAACAAATTACTGCACGAGCGTCGCCCTTTTTAAAATTCATCATTCAATAAAATAAAAAGCTATAGCAAACATCTAAATGACTACTTTAAATACAGTTCCTGATTTCAAAAAAAGAAAAACCAAAAGGTAATTATATATCTATATATTTTTAAATCAAATTTATTATGTAAATTCAAAATATATTTTTTTTTCTACTCATTTCTATCTCTAACCTATACCAATTTTCTTATTAATTTTCTTATAAATTTTAAATCCAAACCTTTTACTTCAATTTTTCAGATTCATCTGCCTTACTGTTAATGCTAGGTTTATTTTTGGTGTCTTTTCAATTCAATAGAAATCCTCCTAAATTTGCTGATGAGGAGACTGTGCTTACCAAAAAAACTATGTATAATTGTTCTACGTGACTTCATGTATACCACAAATAAAAAGCACGGATTTCCGAAACGATCGTACAGATAATTGACTTTGTTGTTGTTCCTTCTTATGAAACTGATTTATAATTTAATTAAATTTTGATTTTTAAATTTAAATAGTTTTTAAAACTTTTAAATTATAGATCACATTACTTAATATATATATATACACACATATATATATATATATATATAATTTAAAGGAGATTAGAACTATAGTCTAAAGAGCTGAGTGTATTTTAATGTAACAGTGAAATTACTAGTTTAATTAAAATACAGGAAAGAGAAAGTGCTCGTTGTAATTTAGATATATAATACGCTCGATAGTTAAATGTCCTAGAGCTAATTCAATATTAAGTAATGTGATTTATAATTTAAAATTTAAAAATCAAATTTTAATTAAATTAAAAATCCGTTTCATAAGAAGGAACAACAACAAAATCAATTATCTGTACGATCGTTTCGGAAAACAATGCTTTTTATTGTGGTATACATCAAGTTATGTAGAATAATTATATATAGTTTTTTGGTAAGCAAGGTCTCCTCATCAGCAAATTAAGGAGGGTTTTTATTGAATTTAAAAGACACCATAAATAAACCTAGCATTAAAAGTAAGGCAGATGAATCTTTTAATTTTTCTTTTTTTGAAATCAGGAACTGTGGTTAAAGTAGTCATTTAGATGTTTGCTATAGCTTTTTATCTTATTGAATTGTTTTCCGAAACGATCGTACAGATAATTGATTTTGTTGTTGTTCCTTCTTATGAAACGGATTTTTAATTTAATTAAAATTTGATTTTTAAATTTTAAATTATAAATCACATTACTTAATATATATATATATATATATATACACATACATATATATACACATATATATATATGCATAAATACGTATATACATATACATATATATATATATGTATACATACGTATATACATATATATATATATATATGTATATACATATATATATGCATATGCATATACATATGCATATATATATATATATATATATATATAGTCATCAACATACAAATAACTTCGCCGTCTATTTTAAACAAGTTTATAGTGCTCAACCCGCCTGTTTATAAACAAACAGCGAGCTTCGTATTTTACAGCCAATATCGGGTGATATTATTTATGGGAGTGTTCTACCTAAAGAGGGGTCTTAAAATATATTTGTAGTCATTGACATATAGTTCTGTTTCGTTGTATCACAACTCATCAGTACTGCTAGATTAACTCCTCTCCCAAGCCAAGGATTGACCCTAGAACCGTTGTGTTGATAGTCGACAGTTCTATAGTCGTGGAGAGAGTGGGAAAGAGATAAAAAGAAAGAAATAGAGAGAGAGAAAGAAGAAAGAGAAAGTAATATGCAGATAGTAAATATGGATACAAAACATAACAACATCAATATAAACACACACACACACACACACACACACACATATATATATATATATAATTATTTTTTACTATAATAATTAAATACATACAGACACTAGTGTTTCATCCTTTCGGGAATCTTCAGTGCATGGTGTCGAACGATTTGAACCCCGCAACACGAGACATCTCAGGCTTGCTTAGCGGAGAAATATATATATATATATATATATATATATATATATATATATATATATATATATATATATATATATATATATATATAGCTTAATGTAAAAGGAAAAGAGAAATATCAATTCAACAAAATTGAACATCAATATGTATACTTAACCTTTTACATCAAGTTATATGCACTCCTAGTCATTGCCACCTAATCTCCGACCGTCCCCTTATGATCATACTCCCTATATCATTACAGTAGAAACTTATAAATATATTGCCGCATATTACCTTTCAGTTTTACAACCTTGCATGCCCCCCAAATTAATCAAATTTACCCACTCCATAGAAAATAGACACCCCACAAACCGTTAAAATAAATTACCACACAGCAACAATACACACCTATTTAACTGTAATATCTATACCCCTGAATCTCAATACTATGTTAAAGACCATATATATTCTTATATATCATACTAAATATAATAAGCGTCTCCTTATTTATTTAGAATTCAGTAAAACTTCCCCCAACATTCTATAATTCCTCTTAATCTTTTTCATCCCTACGCTAGACGCCGCATCGCTCCCATGCTACCTAGCACCTACTCTACTCTTCTGATGAGAAACATTAGGCTTCGAAATGCTCTGGCATAAAGAGTCCCTTCTATCCCCCAAATTTGGCCTGCATTCTATTATTAAATAAATGATCCACTCTATATCTACCAATATAGAGTTTTGTGTCTTCATTTCATATTCTTGTTGTCCTATTATATATATATATATATATATATATATATATATATATATATATATATATATATATATACAGTAAGTTCTAAAATATATATGGCGATTAAGCTACACTGAATATTCCGAGTTTCATCCGCTCTAGGATTCTTCAGCCTTATGCTGCTAAGCCTGAATAATCCTTGAGTGGATGAAACGCGGAATATTCAGTGTAGCTTAATCGCCATATATATTTTAGAACTTACTAACTATCTCTACTTTCGTATTTAGCACTGTTGAAGTAAATACTTTTTTTTTTTTACACAGTGATCACCACTTATCAAGGCCCGGAAGCCACTCAGGGGTAAGGGTTATTGCAAGTACATTACGTTAGTGTGGAGATTTGATGAAGTGTTAAATTAAGGGGGGGGTCATTAGGAATTTGCTGACATTGGATTTGAAGACACCCAAGTTGTAGTCCGGAGGGAAGCCGGCAGACGGAACAGAGTTCCACAGGCGTGCAGTTCTAAGAAAGTTTACACATAAATTTATACTTTCGTATATTAATTTATGTGAGTAAATGAAGTAGTTATATATATATATATATATATATATATATATATATATATATATATATACAGAGATGTATGTGCAGAGACACTGAGCCCCCTTCTTCCATGTTATCGCGCTATGTTTTTAAAGTTTAATTAGAAATGTTCTAATACTTTTGTTTAATAAAGTTTCAAAACTCTATTTACTCCATTCTCCAATTTAAAAATTGGTTTCTAAATGAAATGCGCGGGCAACAGATACACACCTGAAGGCACCAGCATAAAAAAATACACATATATAAAGGCGATAGATAGGGTTAGACGTAGAAAGGGAAAGAAAAAGGAAGCAATCAATATTGAGAGCTATATAGGAAGAGGGTAAAACCGATAGAATTTGAAAGGGAGATAGAACAGTTAAAGTTAGAGGTTAAAGAGTTAGAATAGATTAAAGTGATATGTAAAAAAGTATATCGCATATATAAAGAAATACATTGCATACAAAAATGAATTTTATTTTGAAAATTAAATGGTTCAAGTTGAAGAGCAACTGTCAATGAGGTCGAATAGGAAAAATTGTTATGGGTTAGATGAATAAAATTATAACCTTAAATAGATAAAAAGCAAGAGAATTATCCCAAATATCCTAATTAAAACGTGTTGAGAATAGGGGGATCATTATAAACATTAAACAGATTTTAAAATCCTAGAAAAAGCCTGAAATATAAACAAAAAACGGTACTTGTACAGTTTAGTAAAGACATTAAAAAATGAAAATATCGAAAAAAAGTCATAATTGTATCTATCCGTTATAGAACAAAGTTCTCCGAAAAAAAAATTTCACTTAATTTCATCAAGTAGTTTTTTTTTTTTTTTTTTTTTTTACAGCGTATAAACACGTTTTATTGAGAGCGCGTTGAAGGCGGCCATCTTGGATTAAAAAAAAGTTGTTTGAATTTTAGAAATGACAAATGGAGATAACTCCAGTTAAAGCGCCGACACTCCCTCCCCATCTCTAATACTAGTTTTTCTTCCTAAAAATCGAACATTTTACTCGGTATCATAACAAATTATTTTTTCGCTGTAAAAAAAAAAAAACTACTTGATGAAATTAAGTGAATTTTTTTTTAAAGAACTTCGTCCCATAACGGATATACACAATTTAAACTTTTTTTGAT
The DNA here is from genome assembly GCF_053919585.1 of Euprymna scolopes. Lineage (NCBI taxonomy): Eukaryota > Metazoa > Mollusca > Cephalopoda > Sepiida > Sepiolidae > Euprymna > Euprymna scolopes. The sequence goes on from NC_136504.1 coordinate 8,001,197, forward strand.
ATTTTCATTTTTAATGTCTTGACTAAACTGTACAAGTACCCAAAAACAATTAGGTGTGAATAATAAACATTAATCGGTATAACAAGTCAATCTAATAAACGGTGGAAAATTAGAGGAAAGTGTTGCAATGGAATTTATTTAGGTCTATTATGGTATGCGGCTTAAAGGGTGAAAGCAGCAAAGTATGCGAGTGTCGTTGAAAAAACGGCAGGGCTATATATATACATATATATATATATATGTATATATATATATATGTGGGGGGTGTATCATATATATGTGTGTGTATAATATATATATATAGTTGTGTGTGTATGTGTCTTTGTTTGTTTGTTTGTTTGTCTGACCTAGTATCACCAATAAGGAAAAGATAATACGTCATTCTAAATGAGAAGAGGCAATAAGAATAAAGTAATGAATAATAATGAAGAAAAAATCGATAAAAAGCATATCATTACTGATCTTTCAAATTAACATTGTGCGGATATTGAGAATACTCACTCACTGAAACAGACACACACAAACACACACGCACACACATATATATGTACAGATATACAGATATACATGCAAATACACACGCATCTCTCCTTATATATAGAAATGCACACGCACGCACACACACACACATTAAAACGCACGGACCTCTTTAACTCTCTCTCTCTCTCTCTCTCTATCTCTCTCTTTCTCTCTCTACATATATATATATATATATATATATATATATATATATATATATATATATATATACACGCGCACCGACATACACCCCCAAATGATATATATATAAAGTTATTTATATATGTATATATATATATAAATATATATGCGCATATATATATGTATATATATGTATATATATATATGTATATATGTGTATATGTATATATGTGTATATATATATATATATATATATATATATATATATATATATATATATACTGTTGTGCAATTCGATCTGATCATATTAAACTACGCCTTTCATGTCTTCTTTTTCGGCTACAGTGAAATATATGTTCTCTACTTTTTCCTCATCTGCCTAGTAAACCTCGATCACGAGATAAAATGATTCATTCTCACCGAACGCATTAAAAACACAATTTCCACAAATGTAGAATTTTCATATTTTTTTTTCCTTTCCGTTTTGTTATTTTGTTAATTTTTGGAGGGGGGGGACGGGAGTTACATCTAATTTCCTTTAGTTGACGGTCACGAAATATGAAAGCGGATTCATGTAGACACAAGTGTGAGAGGTGCGCACACCGCATGGCACGCAACGCTGGAGAAATGAACAAAAAAAAACAAAAATAGAATTCATTGAATAATACTATTCTTTTAATAACCTATATTGACATACAAAAAATATCCGTCATTCTATAATAAAGACACATGCAAATTTACATATATATATTAGTGTGTGTGTACGTGTGTGTGTGTGTGTGTGTGTGTGTGTGTGTGTGTGTGTACGTGTGGGTGTATGTGTGACACAATGACGTAGCTTCTATTTTGAGGAAGCTGAGGGCTTCACCATAAATGAACCCTGTGCCTTACTTGTTCTGTACTTCTGAGGTGCAGATGTGTCATTCAGGTGCTTTGCGATTTTGAAAATATTAGAATGTATCAATCTGGTATGCTGAAGCCAATAATGGCAGTTGTTTATAATATTCAACAAAGTCCAAACGATTTGAGACCTTAAAAGTCTAAAGAAATCGTCATTGATGTATACAAAAACAAAACAATATTCACACATCTATGCATTCCTTCACTCCCTTTCTCTCTCGATGAAGAAGAGGGGAATGTAGTATTTTTCTTGTCTGTCCAGTGGGAACTCAGTGCATGTAGATCATGCCCGTGCGATCGAAAAACAAAAAGAGATCATTATAAGTTTCTATGTGGATTTGCACTGCCTTGGCTTTGCGATAACCAACATACTTCCACTGGCAACTTTGTCTCATGATGTCTGGATCATAGCAGTATATTCAGCTTCCATCGCAGGTTACTAGAGCATCAAGAACTGCGGGATTGGAATTGATCATCTCGACCATCTCTCTGTTGTCATGGGAACGTCTTTCTTTCTGATCTTCTTTGAGTACCGTTAGGACAGACTACGCGAAAATCTACCGCATCTTCAGTTTCCCGCGCATAATTGTGTGTACATTTTCCACACTGACATAAAACTTTGCAATTATTGTCCCTATAGACACACGACGGTCCTTATCCATGAAATTCCTTATCTGGCCTTCTCACACTTCCCACACTTCTGATAATCCCTCGCATGACTTTTACATTTAAATTATATATATATATATATATATATATATATATATATTTATATATTCAAATAGGCATGACCACTTATCAAGACAAAGAGACCAGTTTTCGTTTCTTTACATATATATATATATATGTGTGTGTGTGTGTGTGTGTGTGTATATATATATATTCACATAAGCATGACCAAGACAAAGAGACCACTCGAGGATAAGACAAGAGACCACTCGAGTATAAGGGTTAAAGAGTGTACAGTAAACAATTAGACAATATAGTACTCGTTAGTAAAGGAAATTCGGTAACTTTGTTAACATATGGAACGGCTCATCAAAAGCTTGTTTACGTTAGACTTGAAGACAATCATATTGTAGCCAGCTGGAAAGCAGGAAAACGCAAGATATTTCCATAGGCGTGCTAAGAGAGAATATAGTTCTAAGAGAGAATATAGATTTAGGTTTAGGCACAGTTAAAGAGTGGGGGGCGTTATTGATAGTGTTTTCTGTTATACGGATGTTTCTTGTGAAAGTTTGGTGAGTGGGACCATGGATTGGAGCTAACTCGAGCACTTGCCATGAAAATAATGATAAAGCAAGGAAAAAACTCGCAACATCTCTTCTGTGAGATAGAGGTTGCAGTGAAGAGAAAAGGATATCTCCTACGAGGCTACGAAGTCTATTTTGAACTCTATCAAGGCAGGATGCCCTTTCTGGCAGCTCTTGCCCAGATGTGGCAACAGTACTCCATCCTTGGACGTACCTGGCTCTTATATAGATAGAGAATTGCATCAGCAGTGAGATATCTACTGGATCGATAGAAGGATCCCACCATTTTACCAGCGGCCTTGACAACTGATTTAATGTGTGTGTTCCATAAACTCACATACACACACGCACACATATTTTTACGCGGTCAGTGGGCATACCACCACCGGGCAACGCCGGTTAATGAGTCCTGCTTGTATATAGCAAAATTATTACGCTCTTATTTTAATATTTTTTACATTCGACAAATCTGACCGACATTTTGATGTCAATTTTAACAAGGCGTGTGTGTATTCCCGGCTTATTCTAAATATATATATGTATGTATGTATATATATATATATATATATATATATATAATTTTTTTTATCTATGTTGTTTATATGGATATATGTATGTATATGCGTATATATGTATATATATATATGTATATGTGTGTTTATATATATATATATATATTCTTTATATTTCTTTATTTTGTACGAGACAACTTACCCCTTGCTCCTCAACCCCTTTTCCTGCTACTCTGACCGCACCCCCACTTGTCTGTATCCATTTCTTTTACGCACCCCTAATAATTAGTATTAACAGTATTTTCATTATTATTATTGGTAGTAGTGATGGTGATGTTGGAGGTAGTAGTAGAAGTATTGTTACTACTACTTTTATTATTATCATTATTATTACTGCGTTGTTTTTTAACGCTTTTACTATTCTTATTATCATTGTTTTTATCATTAGTATTATTATTATTATTATAATCATCATTATATTTGCTGTTATTATTATCCCGCTTATTACCCCGGTCATTGCTACCATAACCGCTACCATTATCACTAGTAATATTAATTTTGAATTTACTTTTATCACAACTATTGGTAATATTGTCTTTAATGTTTATTTTTAATGCTTACCTTTAATTTTGTTTTTATTTCATCCTTATTTTTATCTTCAATTTTACTTCTATTTTATTTTCAGCTTTATTATTACTACTATTATTATAATTTTCATTACTATTATCTTTCGTACTATTATAATTACCCTACTATTATTTGGTATATTTTCACCACTCTCATAAGCAGTAATAGTTTTCTTATGGTTCTTCTTTCACTTTGAGATCAATAGTTATACTTAAGATTTTGCATCAAGTTAAACGCACACATAGTCATTGCCACCCTAATCTCCGACCGCCCCCGTTATTATCATACTCCCGATATCATGATAGTAGAAACTTATAAATATATTGCCGCAGATTACCTTACAGTTTTACCCCCCCCTCCCAGAAAAAAAAATTATAAGCGAATTTATAGCTGCCATTTGCCGTTTAGGTGGCACCAATCTAAATCAAAATTACCCACTCCATAGAAAATAGACACCCCACAAACCGTTAAAATAAAATACCACACAGCAAGAATACACCCCCTATTTAGCCATAATACATATACCCCTGAATCTCAATACTATGTTAAAGACCATATATAATATTATATATCATACTAAATATAATAAGCTTCTCCTTATTTATTTGGAATTCAATAAAGCTTCCCCCAACATTCTATAATTCCTCTTAATCTCTTTCGTCCCTAATGAACTATAGCTAGACGTCGCATCTTCCCCATGCTACCTAGCACCTTCTCTACTCTTCTGATGAGAAGCATTAGCTTCGAAATGCCCTGGCATAAAGAGTCCCTTCTATACCCCAAATTTTTCCTGTATTCCATTATTCCATTATTAAATAAATGATCCATTTTATATCTACCAATATATAGTTTTGCGTTTTCATTTCATAAAATTGTTGTCCTATTATATATATATATATATATATATATATATATATATATATATATATATGTATATAGTTAGTTCTAAAATATATAAGGGGGTCAAGCTACACTGAATATTCTACGCTTCATCCACTCTAGGATTATTTAGGCTTATGCGCATAAACCTGAAGAATCCTAGAGTAGATGAAATGGGGAATATTCAGTGTAGCTTAATCGCCATATATATTTTAGAACTAACTAACTAGCTCTACCTACGTATTGACCGCTGTTGAAGTAAATACTTAAAGTTTACGCATATATTTATACTTTCCTATATTAAGTTTATGTAAGTAAATGAAGTAGTTATATATATATATATATATATATATATATATATATATATATTATTACAATAATTATTTTTATTACCTACAGACACTAGTGTTTCAATTTTGTTGGGAAGAAACCGTTAGTATATTCTGATGTTATAATCATGAGATCACTCTCGCGTCTAGACACTAATATAAATGTTAAATCAAACTGTACTTCTCGTAGTTAACGTTGGCCGTGTCCTTTGTTCTTTCCTTTTGGTGTCAGAGATAGCTTCCTGACTGGAATCAAATTCCCAGACTGGCTATAATCGTAACCCCTGTATTGATGATTCCCGAGAGAATGAAACACTAATGTCTGCAGATATTAAAATAATTATAGTATTTTTTTTTAATTATTTGTATATGCTTTGTAGTTATATCAGGCTGAAATATCATAAATTTTCCGTAAACACACACGCACATATATATATGCATTTTATTGTTGCTGATATTATTGTCCTTTTATTTGTGCAATCCTTCTTGTTTAAATTTATTCATTTTTTGTTTATTTTAGTAATTTGGAAAACATACGTATTATTGAACGGAATATATTTATGTTTATATTTCCTTTATCGATGAATTTAGTAAACTTTGTCCTCGAAAACCTCTTTATTATTAACAATCTGTTTCAGACATAGACATTTTTAAAGATAAAACGAAAATAAGTACAAACCTTTACAATCATTTAAATAAAATAATAATACTTTCAAATAAACCGAATTAAAAGTTACAAAGTATAAACGAAAACAAACATTATAGTAATCAATCAACACTCTATGATGTAACTATAACAGCTTGGAATTGTTGATCTGTGTTGATGTCGCCAACTTTCTGTCCTAATAAACAAAAATATTGTACAAATTGATGGGAAAATAGAAGCAACTGCTTAAAGTCAGGTGTATATCTCGAAGTGATAAGCTTTTTTCTATGTATAAAAATAATATTTTTATAGCCATACATATATATTATAAGGTATTCTTCCTAATTTTAGAAACAAAGTTTAATAATAAGAATAAATATTTTATTTAACTTTAACATATAAAATTGGTTGACGTAAAAATGTATCACAGTAAAATGAATATACAATATGCGACAAGTGAGTGAAATTTTCAAACATTCTTTATTTTTGTAAACTGCTTTTTCCTTATCTTCGTTATTAATTCATTTATTTCTGCTCGTGTCGTGATGATTGTCTTGATTTTACTTTAGAGTTATTGCACGATATAAGTCTCTGTCAGCGTTTTCCCAGTTTATTCAGAATGACAATATTCTATGGATAAATATCTTGAACAGTCAGCTCCTCTTGTTTAAACATATTTTACTAGGAGCATTAATAGTCCTTATCATATTATATTTTTACGCGTTCCACCGGGATTATTGTTTTGAAATTGTAGTCTTCTCTCTATTTTATTCAATTTTATAGTGAAAAATGTGATGTTGTCATTTAACTGCGATACACAGGCCGTTTAATCTGTATCAATTCTTACGCTATCCGTGCATATAATTGTTGCTTGAACGTGACCTGAGTAAACGCTAGTTGCATTTGCAAACAGAGTTGAAGAAAATTACGTTTGCAAGAGAAACTACATGGACACGGAACAATCGAGCAATTGATATTACCTTTATAGGAACTAGATGGTCCTTTTGTTTGAAAAAGTGAGACTGAGTTCCTGGCCACTATAACCAGGAAAAAAAAATGATGGAACAGTCATTAGACATTTTGCAGTGGTCAGCGCGTATCGGCTAACGTTATTAAACAAAGAAGGAAGACGATGACGTGTGGGGTGACGTAAGTTTTGAAAGCCACGTGTCATGGTTGTATTGCGCCTGACAGGAAACAAAGTTGAACGAGATTATAAAAGTAGATTCAACTTGCCATTCACCAATAACACCAACATATTAACTGGTAAGAGAGTACACCACGTCCATATACTTACTTTGATATTAAAATTTCAAATGTTAAACACAAATATATATTTTTTAAATTACGAAGAAATCAATGCAAGCAATGTCGCATTTCAACATACAACCATACATAAAATTCATGCCTTAGATGATAGGATATCTTCCTAATTTTAACTTGCTTTCAATTAAGATGAACTTTTTTTCTAAAATGTCATATATTTGTCCTTTTATTGGTTATTGCATCAATTTAAACTATTTCAAGTTATCGCCCTTTGCATGTAAATTATATATGTGTGTATGTTTGTGTTTGTGGGTGTACAAATTAAATTCTATGAATTAGAAATTACAAAAATTATTCAACAAGTAATACAAATAGTTAAAAATAATCTTCTTCCAGTCAGTTTCAAATAATGAGTCTTATCCCAAGCGGAAAGTAATTAGCAAGATGATATTGATAGACAGGCTGTACATTTTGCTGGTTATCACATAAATTGAAAACTATCAATTATGCATGAAGTCATAATTGTATAAAAGTTGATAATAATGTAAAATGTCTATGTTAAAAAAGATATTCCCAATGAAGTCCAGACTGGATGAAAGAATAGAAAAATGTGGTAAGATTAAAAAAAAATACTAGTCATGAAGAAATATATAGAAATAATCCAGTTGAAATAACAATCATCTACATAAATATAAATAAAATACAAAGTTGAACTTGACATTTTAATACTGTGCTAAAAAGATGTTTGCAAAAAAAGAATGTTATAAGGATAGGACAGATGTTCTGGTTTTAGAAAGAAATACAGAATTAATTGTTAAGGTTGATGTGGCATTTTATTAGGACAGGACGAAGGGGGAGGGGGCGATTTGATTGTCTAGGCTAATCGAAGAAAAATAGGTGCGCGTGATAGGAGTGTATATTATATGTCGCGAAGTCATTGTATACATATATGCACAGGGACATATGGACATATACATACATAAATATGAATAAAAATATAAACACAAGTATACACGCATCCACATATATACATATACCTATATCCACATATGCATATACCTATATATATATATATATATATATATATATATATATATATATATATATATATACTCAAAAGTCCCCGATATAAATACACAAATCTACAAATATTGATATTTAAATAAATGTTTGGAGGTACAGAATTTATATACAGTTTTGAATAAAATAGACGGACGTTTCTCGGGAGCTCTTTCGGCTATCATCTCATCAGGAGAAAATCGATAGCGTACAAAATAATATTATGTCGAAAATAAAGATTTTAATTTTCGAAAATAAAGACTTTATTTTCGACATAATATTATTCTGTACGCTATCGATTTTCTCCTGATGAGATGATAGCCGAAAGAGCTCTGGAGAAAATTCCGCCTATTTTATTCAAAACTGTATACATATTGATATATAAAAAACATTGGAAATGAAATGAATTTCAATTAAAATAAAATAAATATTAAAAGTTAAATACAAAAAAATATGAAGATAAATTCAGGAATTTCAATATATTAATTTGATAAAAATATTAAATATACGAAGGAGACAAAACAAATTGCGCTTACTTTAAATTAAAATATTTTCAATGGGATATCGGTTAGCAATTAAAAGCTGAAACACAGAAAATAGTGTATTTAAGTCTAACATATAAAATAGATATATGGTGATAAAGGCATTTATACGGTAAGTAATCAAAATGTAATAAGTTTGGTAAGGGTTTAAATGGTTAGAGTTTATATCGTGAGGTTTAAAATGGTGAGGGTTTACACGATGAAGTCTTAAAATCATGTGGCGTTGTATACGAACTTTGCTAGGAGGAATTCTCTGGAGTTGCGAAATAAGTGATAGTACATCGAACTATATAGCACATTACAAAGATTTTGCAAGAGATATTAAAAGAAAAACATGATAAAAATCAAAGGGCTGCAAGTATGTCTATAAAGACATCTAAATGTTGGTACGTGGAGGATCGATAATAAAGCAGGGAAATTACTCCGTTGGTAATGAATGATAATCAAATCTAGAAGGTGGGGAATAGAGTTCCCATTGAAAAAAGTATTAGGTAAGTATTAGTCTAGAAATTTATATATATATATATGTGTGTGTGTGTGTGTGTGTGTGTGTGTGTGTGACTTTATAAAGAAAGACATATATGCATATATATTTAAATTGAAAACATCAAGTTTACACATTTTATTATTCTGTAGACTTAAAGCTAGTTATATCCATATATATAAGCATATATACGTATATAGATACATATATATAATACACGCATATATATAAACACATACACAAACATATATATATGTATATATCTGCACACACGCAAACACACATATATATATACTTATATATATACACATACATGTACACACAAAACATACACACACCCACATATATATATGTATATATATACACATATATATATATGTATATTTATATATATAAATAACATTAACCATACTTATACATAATGCATATGCTATAATAGTTCTACTTCAGAAATTGATTCATAGAATCTAAAATTTAGTAAAATCTTTGATGAATGAATATTATAAAATAATTTAAACCAATGGATTTCGTATAATACAGAAAAACATACCACACGCACAGATATACATACACACACACATAGACACACACACACACACATATATATATATATATATATATATATATATATATATATATATATATATATATATATAGAGAGAGAGAGAGAGAGAGAGAGTAAGTAAGTTATAAAATATATATGGCGATAAAGCTACACTGAATATTCCGCGTTTCATCCACTCTAGGACTCTTCACGTTTCATCCACTCTAGGACTCTTCAGGCTTATATATATATATATATATATATATATATATATATATATATATATATATATATATATATATATATATATATATATAGTGCGTTCCCTTGTACTAAATGGTGGGAATAAGAGGTTACCATTAAACATATAAAATGTGTTTTTTAAGAAACCCAATCAAGTATTCAATTATAAAGTAATAATAATATAAGAATATATATATGTGTGTGTGTACGTGTGACTGTATATATATATATATAGTGAAAGAAAACGAGAGTAAAATGTCAACAGAAGGCAAGGATTAGTACGTGTGGTGATATGTTTTTGTATTCACATTTTAGCGTTTTAAATAGCTTCACAAATCGCAACTAAATATTTTAAACTAATGATTTCTGTCGAGACTAAAAGAGAAATTATATTGTTTAGCTTAGTTTGCATTAGTATATTTTATTATACACACATATGTGTATATGTATGTATATACATATATATACATACATATAAACATATGTGTGTGTATATATACATATGCATATATGCATATGTACGCATGAACCGTTTGATTATAAGGAGTTCAAAATGAATACTCACAACTATTCGTGCAATACTGTTCATATATTTTGTTTATTGATTTCATTTAAATAATCTGCGATAAAATTTCTGATTTTGTAATGAATAGCTCAGGGAAAATATTTGAATCTCATCCGTCATTTCAAAATAACTTATTTAATCCGTTTTTATCTTCTCTTCATTTTAACGACGACAATCACGCATCAAAATAGAAATCCGGATATGCTAATGTCTTGATATGATACGCTGAGAACATTTTTATTAAAAGTCGCACGACAATTCTTAATTTCTGCCCCTGTTATGGCTCCATTGCCGACTTGAATTTCTATGCAAATACCCTGAAGTGAAGAGATTGTTTAAATATATCTTTGAAACCAATTCATTGTCTTAATATTAATAAAGATATATTTTGAAAAATACTGCGCTCCATTACATTAAATGTTGGTGAGAAGTGTTATCATTGAACATGAGTCCTATTTTCGCCTGAGAAAATATAGGAATTATATTCGAAGATAAGCTCGTCAATGTAAGCGAAGAGCGACTATTTTGAAAAAAAAAACAGAATACCAATGGTTTGCATTCATTTAACGATGTAACAATTTATCAATTAAATGCAGAACATTGGATTACGCTCTTCATTTAAAATAAATTTTAACGAAAGCGATAATTCGCAAATCCTTATCCTCCGTATTTAGTCTTTGTTTCTACTTGAGCATCACCACTTATTAAGGCGCATGGCCACTCGACGATAAGGGTTAATGAATGTAAGTGTAGTGATAGTTAATGGTGTAAATTAGGTAGAATTTGATTATTATAAGGACGGCTCAACAAAAACGTGTTTGCATTTGATCTGAAGGCTACCATATTGTATTCCAACCGGGAAGCAGATCAGTGGAACAGTGTTCCACAGGCAGGAAGTTCTGGCAATATAAGTTTTGCTCGTGGAATTTGCGTTAAGATTAAAGCACAGATAGGAGAAACCGTATATAGTGCTTGTAGCTAGTCGAGTATTTTAATGTTTGAAAAGCGGGGACTATAGTTTAAAAGAGCTTTATATATATATATATATATATATATATATATATATATATATATATATATATATAAAAATTTAAAAAATATAAATAAGATAAAAATTATAACACGGAAATTACATAATTGTAATTACCACATTTATCTTATTGCTCTGTTTACCACATTGAGCTCTCATACCCGGATTTCCTCTGGATTTATTCCATTTTAACACTATATATATATATATATATATATATATATATATATATATATATATATATAGTCTTATTTGTAGTCTTCCGAATTTTACTGGGTTTATATAATTCCGAATTTTACTGGGTTTATATAAAATACTAATAAATTTTAAGCCAAAAAGAGATGACTTAAACTGTAAGCTACAAAATTATCATATTTCATAATTGAGCATTCATATACTGTTTTAACAAAAACCAAGACGTCAAAGAATAGATTGATAGTAACAAAATGTGTATTTCATTGTTAGTTACAATTGTTTCGAGACGATTTGTACAAATTCAAACATTATGTCGTTTAAAAATTTTCACAAGAACATACTTACTTCAGACTTATGGAATAAAAAACACTTTAACAATAAAACATTTTGGAAAACATCTTTAAAAAATACTTTGCAAGGACGCGATAGAAGTACAATAGTTTCGCTTTTTTTCTTTTCTTTATAAAGGGGAACGTTTTCCATAATATATATATATATATATATATATATATATATATATATATATATATATATATATTAACTAGTAAAGCTAATAAACACATCTGATTCTCAAACCTCAGTATTCCAAGTTCGAAACCAGTCAATTGCATAGGACAACTTTGATGATTATTTTTTTCTGAAAGAAAGATTAATCTTTGCAAATGAAGAGAAGAAATTATATTAGAAAATAATTACTGAAAGTTGAATTGCAAGCGACTAATCTTGCAGAAAAGGAAAAGCAATGGGGTATATTAACCTAATATTTAAATAAATATTAATTCTAAACATATCCGTCTGCCGCTGGGACGTAAGAATTTCCTGCTTAATACAATGCTTATATGAGGGTTATATAGGAAATCCGTATTATTTGTTATTCTGAGGTCGATCTAATTTGTTTTTAAATTATGTTTCCCCAAAAAAATGTCACCTTGCCACTTTGATGTATGAGGCTATTATCAGAGACATAAGCTAGAGAGGTAATGTGTAGGGAGTTGGGTAGCAAAATATCTGTTCACATTACACTTGAACTTCCGCATTTCACTACAGTTGGGCAAGCAGTGGCCCGGAAGGGAGTTGCAAAGTCTAGCAGTTCTGGGGAAGGAACTATTGAAGTAGAAAGCTCTCTTACATCTAGGGACCTTTACTGTTTAGGGGTGGGATTTAACTGCGTGTCGTGTTTGTCGGGAGTATTTACGTCGAGGGGGTACGAGTGCTTGCAGTTCGTCGGAGCATTCACCGGTAAAGTACTTGTAGAACAGGCAGAGGGATGCTACATTTCGTCGATGGGACAGAGGCTGAAGCTTAGAGGACAGTTCAGGCCCTATCAGGTTGGGGATTCTTTTTCGAACCTTGTCTAGGAGCGAGAGACTTGTAACAGATGCAGCAGCCAAATTTTAGAAACTTATTTTAAAGAACGCTACTCGTGTAGAACACTCACCCTGATATCTGTTCTTCACCTGCTTTTAGTCTCGTTTTCTTCATTACTAAGATCAATATCACGTCATACCTTTTCGTAGTCTTTTAGCTACCATTGAACTTGGAAATAAGAGCAAACTCACATGGAACAAGGGCAGGTAAATATGGAGGTTGTTTCAGCACGATATTATTGTATTCACTGTTCTTTGCACATCATTTGTTCGTTAATATTTTTAGGTGAATGGCATGAAAATAGCATTAAAAATTCTATTTTATTACACCGCGCATTTTACAGCTATGCCCTCCCAACATATAATGTTAGATAATAAGTTAATCCATCCAATAATTTTTGCTTGTACACAACACGACATGAAGTCCACTCACCTCAATTATATTTCATGTCGACAATGTAAATATATAAAAAAAATGTTCACGCTACATATTATTATAAGCAATCACATTCTCTTCGTTAAAATAGTGAGAAATATTAAATATTCCGCACAAGTTGTTTATGAATTACAATTATGAGTAAACTGTTATATAGCTCATGTATTTCCATCAAAATAATTAACTATTAATATCATATTCAAATTTGCATTCAGTATAATCTATAATATAAATCTCACCTGCCTGTTTATAGGTATGTATGTATGTCTGTATGTATGTATGTATTTATCTCAGCTTAAGTGTGACCTTTGCAACAGACTATGTAAGAGCAGGGATGGTCTGAAGAGCCACCTTCGTTCCCACAGAAAATAGGAATTGATGCATCTTGATCATATCTCCACATGTATATATGTATGTGTGTATAAGTTGTATATATGTGTATTAAAAAAAATATATATATATTTCAAAAATACATGAAAATGAATGAGTAATCAACAATAAAGCAAGGTAAAGATGGTTTACTTCTGTCAAGAAGTGACAATCACCATGTATGTATGTGTATATGTATGTATGTATCTATGTATGTATGTATATATCTATGTATTATGTATCTATGTATGTGTGTATCTATGTATGTATGTCTGCCTAAGACTTTCGACAGATAGACGGATTTTCCCGAGATCGGTATCGTTTTGAAGCCGTCTTTTCGGACAACAAATATCGAAAACTTTGCTAAAAACATTAATTCCTTCACCCTCAGCTGGACACTTTTCTACAAGGAGGAGTCGATTTTGTCGCCGATATTTTCGAAAGGTATCCCTTCGTTTCGATTGACAAGCCTTAATTTTAACCTTTGCAACTTCCGGTTTGTGCTATGAATGCAACGGCAAAGACGTCACGTTTTTTTTTTCAACGTTCATTTCCTCTTTCGCGGTACGGGGTCGAGCCTGCCTGTCTGCCTACTACACCAATTTTGTTTGCTTAACACACACTTCTAAACACCCGGGAAACGCTGGGCAACGCCGGACACCCAGGCTAGTTTTTATTTAAATCAACAAGACTAAAAATAATTTACATTTTTTATACAATTCTTTGAATAAGCCGATCTTAAACTATATACCGAATTACATCAGTGTTAAGTACTAGTCATGAATACATAATAGAACAGGGCCAAAATCGAATTGTTGTTATCTAACATGTAAAAGTGTTCTTCCTTCACATCCTCACCGTTAGAACTAAATAGCATTTAAGCAAACAGTATATGGGGCTAACCAATTTGCATTTGTTATCTATGTGTCATGTTATTGCCAATATAATGCCGTGGTTTACTACAATTTGTTTTCCTAAGAAATTACGGTGTATATCTCATACTTTCTAATGTGAGATATTTTCAAATATAGTAGAACCCCGGGATACAGCGTTAAAAATAAGTAACTGAATACAATACAGTATATAATACACATGTATGTAATCAAATAACATTATAAATAACGCCTAAGACGTAGCAAATACCGTAACCAGGGGCTGGAAAAACACTGTATTCCACATCGTAACCTGAAAAAAGTATTCTAGGGTCACTGCATCCCGAAGTTCTACTGTAATCACCTAAGAAAACAAGAAGGATAATTCATTTTCGATTGATTTTACTTTAGTTGTTTTCTTTTACGGCATATAAACGTTTTTTGTTTGTTTTATTTGTTTCGTTTTTTCATTCCAAATTTGGCTTTTTTTTAAGATTTGTTTATGTTTTAAGTTCTTTCAAATATATATTACTATTTTTTTAATTTTTTTTTTTGCGAATCAACCGTTTTTGTCTGCATAATGTGAACTAAATCATTAAAATACACGTTTAAATGCTTCAATTTTTTGTTGTTTTATAAAAGTAAATTGACGTTTTTAATTTTTAGCAGAACATAATTGAATTTCGCAAAGAGAAAGTAAGAACAACATCAATGTTTCGTGTATTTTAGGCCGAGAAGTAAGTATCTTCAGGCAGCCTGATTTTGTAGCAACGGTTTTCATTGTTTACTTTCTTAGTTTAATTTTGTAATAGTAAAACCTTAAAAATACGATCCTCGCTTTTATACAGTTCGTTGTTAATATTAAATGTTCATCTACGGAAATGAAAAAGATTATTTAGTCTTCGTAGAACTGATGGATGATGCGTTTTAAGATTTTGTTTTAAGTGAAGCAAAGCAAACCTCACTATATCTATATGTCCAATGCAACGGACAAGCGACAGGGCAATGCTGAAGAAGCTTGAGATCAAGTGAGAAGAAGGAGCTGCCGTAAGCATCGACCTCCTCCTACATACAGCAACTGGTATTTTTAAAGCCTCACCCATCTGGGACTGGTCGGTTTCATGTTGTTTAACGTCAGTGATTTAACGAGACCAGGCGCCGTGTGTTATTGAAAGTATAAATAAAGCTGCGTTCGGTGTGGATTTAGAAGATACTTGTTAAGTTTATTTTATAGCCTTTTATAGCCTTGTTAAGGCTTCAACACCAAAATAAAATGACATGTTTTGCAAAGCATACAATGGGTGGTTAGTTTGTCCGGGTCGATGAATAACCTCGGTTAATCCACTAGATATCGGCTCACACCTTACGGCTTAGTATTCCGGTATTTATTGAGATTCGAATAATCTAACATAGGTTAATTCCGCCGCAACACCTCCCAAATTGATAATTCCGGACGGCGTATCCGTATTTTTCCTCTTTGGGGTGACCCTGAATTGCTCGCTGGCCGAACGTTATGATTCTGACGTGATTTGGGGAGGGCTAATATTAAACGTGTCGAAGACGGTTTCAATAGGCTCTACTTTTTCCTGGGGTAACTTTTCTTGGTCCTCAATCTTACGTTTACGTACCTGGTTCACTTCCCTTTTGTTCGTGAATTTTGGTCCACGGATTATAAAGACAACATTTTCGATCTTTTGTATTACTTTTCCTAGTTCCAAAAACGAAACAGCATTTTTTTTTACATGCTTGACATACACTTTCTCTCCAATAGACGCTTGGATGTTTTTTTTTAAATAAAAAAGTTTGTTCTAGGTTAACACATATGCAGCTTGAAAAATGGTGGGATCTTTCTATCGATCCGGTAGATATCTCACTGCTGATGCAATCCTCTATCTATATAAGAGCCAGGTACGCTCAAGGATGGAATACTGTTGCCATATCTGGGCAGGAGCTGCTAGAAAGGACTTGTCCTGCCTTGATAGAGTTCAAAATAGACTTCGTAGCCTCGTAGGAGATGGCCTTTTCTCTTCCCTGCAACCTCTATCTCACAGATAAAGAGATGTTGCGAGTTTGTCTCTGATGTACCGTTATTTTCATGGAAAGTGTTCGAATGAGCTTCAGTCTATGGTCCCCCCTCTCCTTACTTTCACAATAAACACTCATCTAGCTGAAAACACTATCAATAATTCCCCCCACTCTTTATCTGTGCCTAAACCTAAACGCTGATTTCATGAACAAAGCTTCTTTCTTAGAACTGCACGCCTGTGGAATTGTCTTCCGTTTTCCTGCTTTCCGGCTGACTACAATATGGTTGTGTTCAAGTCTAACGTAAATAAGTTATTGATGAGCCGTTCCATATAAGTTATCAAATTTACCGAATTTTCATTAGTAATGATTACTATATTGTCCAATTTCTACTGTACACTCTTTAACCGTTATCCTTGAGTGGGCTCTTGGCCTTGATAATGTGGGGATGTCTGTATAAAAAAATGTACATGATAATGATTATGATCATTTTGACAAATTCACCCATAATTTTCCAAATAACTCAACGTACGAATCGACGAAAAACAACAGTCCAAACATACATGCATACCTACATACACAAATTTTCGCTTTTAGATATATATATATATATATATCGAAACCAGAAATATAACGGCAGAGAAAAATCAGAAAAATATCCTATGTATCAGATGTATTATATGTTCTAATATTACCTCTTAAAATTACCGGACGCGGATGCGCTTTTTACCTTGAAAAAAACACTGTGGATCTTGCTATTGCCAGTAAACAGTATATAATTTTACTTATATTTATAGAATGATGTGTCTAGGCCACAGTCTGATAGTATTGAGAAGTACATAGTAAACCACATCGTGTTATTTCTCCCAGGTCTATTGTGGTTTTGTATATAAATATTTGTTCAGGTTGTATCTTGGGGCATACGAGGTTCTGGAAGGGGTAGCATTTTTGTAGTCCGGTTGCTGAACCCTCCAGGCGTTGACGAGTGTCACTGGTCTCCGATTATCTCATAATATCTCACATGCAGCTCCACGTTGTCATACACTCGTCCCTTGCTTTATCAAGCAAACTAAACAATAGTAAATGGGCGTGTAATTTATTTATTTCGCTTTTTTGAAAAAGTGGGACATATTTATTTGTATATAAAAATGTGGTTTTGTTCTATACGAGGTATGCTCATATATATATATATATATATATATATATATATATATATATATATAGTGACTGTGTCTGTGTGTGCGTGTGTCTGTCTGTGTACATTCCATACGCAATAACTCTGCAATTTTCAGTATACCAACTCGAAATTTGATATACAAGGTAGTGAGATGTGGAAAAATCTTTGTAATCAGTTGTCGGCCAGAATTTTTTTTTCTGTTATGGGGTCAAAGTTCAATGATTTCACCTTGGAGAACTCTACCAAACTCCTTCGCCAATTTTGGGTGTAAACACTTGGAATTTTAGATATAGGTTCCTAACTTAATAATTTGATTTGAAACCAAAACAATAAATGTTCAGGGGTTATAATAGAGGACAATGACCTCTGCGGTCTCTACCAAATTACGCAGACAATTTTTCGTCTAAACATTTGAAATTTTACATAAAGGATATTCAGAGATAAGGCAAGCTTTTTAACTGGTTTGGGTTTAAAATTTGAGCTACAAATATATAAATCTATGCATGTATGTTTGTAATCTGCCGAAAACTTTCGACAGAGCCGACAGACAGATTTTCACAAGATCTGTATCGTTTTGAAGCTCGAATCTTTAGATGACAGATACCGAAAAATTGGCTAAAAAACATGAATTTCTTCACCCTCAACTGGGCACTTTTCTACAGGGAGATGTGGCTTTTTTCGCCGATATTTTCGAAAGTCATCCCCTCTTTTCGATTGTCTAGCCTTAATTAAAACCTAAGTCACTTCCTGTTTTTCGGTTGTTGTAACAGCAAAGACGTCACGTTTTTTTTCACGTTCTTTTCCTCCTTCGTGATACGGGTTCGAGCCTGCCTTCCTACTAACACTATTTTTTGCTCAACACCCCCCCAAGCACTCCGTCAACGTCGGGCGTCCATGCTAGTATATATATATATATATATATATATATATATATATATATATATATATATATATATATATATATATATTGGTCTTCATTATTCAATGGTGGATGATAATGAATTGTGGATGTTTAGGTGAAGACTGTATAATTATATTAGTCATTAAAAAGTCTCACACAATATTATTATCGGTATTTTTTTAGGATTTTTTTAAAATGATGCTTTATTATCCCACTGACCTTATTCAAGACAAATTCCTATTTCTCATAGGATGAGTAATATATTTAAATGGATGCAAGTATGTGTTCGTTAATTTACAAATATTTTTCAATATCATACGAATTTTTTTTATTGGTTTATATTCCCTATTAAAAAGTGAAACACAGATATCCCCAATTAGATTTTAGTTTTTAATTAACTGTTCAATTCATCTTCAATGAACTAATTTAATTACAACACATTCCCGTTTATCCGAAGGCGGTTCGCATATTTCCGGAAAGCATTTTAAATTAATCATTGTAGTATTAAAAGAATTTTTTTTTTTCGAAAAAATACAAATAATTTGGAATTTATTTTCGTAATTATGCTCGAAGCATGTTTTCATTGAATAGATGTTTATAAAGTAAACAGATTCCAAAATGTGTTTTGTATTCAAAGAAAACCAACATAAAAACATGCGTTATGTAATATAATATATACATAGGAAATGTCAGAATATGAAATCACATAATTGCTAATAATTTTTTATAATGACTAATATTTGTAAATATATATATATATATATATATATATATATATATATATATATATATATATATATAGTGTGTGTTTTTCACTTTTAATTGACGCAGATTAATGCACTTTTTTCTAAAACAAATTATTGGGGCACTACTGTAACCTTCATTAATTAAATCAAAGGTACCTGTTAAAAATTAAACATAAATATAAACCTAATGCCCAGCAAAAACGACATAATCAAAGTACACTATAAAAACCACACACACACTAACTACAAAATAGATGAAAAATAATAACAAACCTAATAAAATATTACAGCAGATCCAGTGAACAGAACAAAAAGATCCAACTAATGATATACTACACTAAATTAAAAATCTCCGATTCAATAATTAAAAACAATAATAATACTAACCTAATGTAGTATGAATTCATCCGTCCCTTTGAACAATGTCTCCGAACCCACTCTAAAACTTATACGACCCATACGTAGGCCACACCACAAGAATACACTCCCGATAACTAACCTATCATTTAGCTGAAACTAGCGTCATAAAACAACACCGAAAATCCCATGATAAAAACTTACAGTTGATCGAAAATTAAAATATCTTTTCTAACAATACTAAAATTCGATACGTTAAAAATTGCACACGAAGACTTAAATTATTAGAAGCCATACTTATCAAAAAACTACTGCCCCTTTTTAACCGAATCTAATTTAACACCGGAACAAATATACTAACAGTATTCAATAACTAACAAGAAACTAAATAAATAAACTATACAATAAGAAAATTGAAATTAAAAATAAAAATAATTCGCACCTAACCATTCTTCCACCACCTTTACAAAAAACACTATAAATACACCACGCCTCAAAGGAAAAGAGAAAGAAAACGAGTAAAACAACAATCGCTTCTGATGATAATCGAAGGTATCGATAGAAAGTGCTTGAGTAGAATATGGCTGAACAATAACTTTTGGGCACCATTTTATACAACATGGCAACTGAAATAAAAAAGACCGTTCTGCGATTAGAAAAGATATTTAGAAATATCGGAAAAAAGAATAACTCAATTAGACATGATTATATAATTACTTGCTGTCAAATAATACAAATATATATATGTATATATATATATATATATATATATATAGTAGTTGATTCATTAAAATTCACTTTCATTTATACAATGTAGAATTTTACAATGCCTCATATTTGAATTTTGTATTTTAATAAAATCCTTTTCCATCTTTTGATATGTTTTTCTACTTGTATTGTAGTAAAATTATAAGTTCATAATAACTATTAACGAAGAATTGTTATTGAAAATGTTCTTTTGGGGTTGTTTAAACAAGGAAATGGTGATGCCAAGATATCAGGAAAAGATGCAGCATATATGCTAATCATCTTTTTCTACTTAATGAATGAAGAACAAACTCAATTCTCCGGAACGAAACTTTGTAAACTAAATTCTTACTTGTCCCTCTCTTATAACATATCTTTGAAATGAATGAGAAATACGTATAAGATTAATATAAATGTATTAATTCTCTTGGTATTATAAACAAAATTAAAAATGAAAATCGTAAAAAAAATTATGTTAGGGCTGGTTGTTTGTATTCCTTGTTTTGTTCGGACTATTGTTCTCATCTTCAGTGTTATTTGTCAGTGAAGCTTCCGACCTTCGTCCTGCATGCTGTTCGCCATGGTGGGAAAGTGTCAGAGGCTACACAGACCGAAACGTTGCATAAATAACACTACAAGATAAGAACAATAGTCTGGTCAGAACAGCTCATACATTTATGAATTCATTTAATATTTATTAGTTTATTGAAGTGTGTGTATAAATGATAGTTAAAAGTTCGGAAAATGAAAACTATTTGACACCAGAAGAGAGACCTGACGTTGCCCGGGATTGAATAATGATCAACGAATGTTTCACACTCCCATATTTTCATTGTCATCGAAATCGATGAAAGCGCACATTTTTCAAACAAGTCGATTGATTGTCTCTTCTTGTTGGGGATCCATCGCAATGAATCGGAGTCAAAGTTCACATACCTTCCTGCAGTGACTTATATATGGTAGTTTACATTGCACTGTAAAGAACCTACTGTTTATTTTATGAAATAATTTTTATATAATGGCTTTAATTCAAGTTTAAAATACAAAAGTTTAATATCATGCTTCAATTGTTTGATAAGCAGAAACATTAATTTCGTACACTCCCCTGTTATATCAAAAACCTACTGTTGCTTTTAAATGTCTTACTTATCTTCTTATGCGGTGAAAATGGTTTGAAGTCAAGTATCATTTTTAATTTCGAATGCGCTAATGTCATATCAAAGGATCTCCGGTTTTGTGGTTATAAAACTTCTCAAATGCACTTGCCATATTAAGCTGTATGAAAGTGTAACTTCTGGTCAGAATCACCTGTTCCTCCTTTCATCGGATTCCTTCGATTATCTATAAATGTCGGAGACATTCCGATAGAAATCCTAATTAAAAAAACATTCCCAGATACATAAAGTATACTTTTGTGAAATTCCATAGAAACTGGCTCAGCTGTTTTGGAGTCCAGGGAGAATAAACTCACACACAG
This sequence comes from Euprymna scolopes, assembly GCF_053919585.1. Taxonomy (NCBI): domain Eukaryota; kingdom Metazoa; phylum Mollusca; class Cephalopoda; order Sepiida; family Sepiolidae; genus Euprymna; species Euprymna scolopes. The sequence continues at coordinate 8,023,405 of NC_136504.1, forward strand.
AAACATATATATATATATATATATATATATATATATATATATATATATATATATATATATATATATGAGAGAGAGACAGAGAGAGAGAAAGAGAGAGATAGATAGCTAAATAGATAGAAAAGAAAGATAGATAGATTTCATAGTTTCTTAGTCTTTTGTTGGTTTAACAGCAGAATCCTCGAGACGTATTCTCTGTTTGGCACTATTTTCGGTGTAAAGTCCCCCTTGAATACCAGATTTTTCACGTTAGATAATATGTAAATTATATTAAGATAAGTAGAAAATTATTAGACTTTTTTTTTCTAAAGTAAGAATATTTGTATTAGTATTTTTTTTATCCACATTCGCCCTTAAAAAAGCATATCGCCACTTGAACGTAAGCGGCTGCTATTTGGGATCATGCTTAGTAAAGCTTAACAAGATGTTGGTTTACATTACATTTAAACTTCTGCATATCAGTACAGTCAGGGAAATAGACAGCAAGTAGGGAATTCCAAAGTCTAGTTGTTCGAGGTAAACAACTATTAGAGTAGAAATCTTTCTGTAATTTAAAAACTTTAAAAGTGAAGGGGTTAGGGTTAGGGTTAGGGTAAGCTTTTACTGCTAAGCGTTTTTTTTTTTTTTGGAAATATGTCCGTCGAGGGTGCAAAAAACATGCATAGAGATGCAACATTACTGCGATGGTGCAGAGGTTGGAGCTTAGTTTAAACGTGGGACTTATTAGATTGAAAACTCTTTTTTGGATCCTATCCAAAAGGGTAGAGGCTGGTGATAGATGGACCAGCCCAGATCTGGCAACAATACTCCATGCAGGGGCGTACCGTTTAGTTGAGGTACAGGATACTCTCACGTGTAAGTATTCTAGCTCGATAGAGGCAACCCACGTTCTTCACAGCAGTCTTCCCAATATCCTTAAGGCATTTGTTCCAGTTCATATTTCCCGTGAATGTTAGGCCGAGGAGTTCTGAGATCTTTTTTTTTCTTCTAGCAATTCCATTCATGATTTTCCTAAATACTTCATTTTTTCTATAAAATATTGCATTTTCCCATTGCGTTTAAATCCATTATTCATTTATTCGTGCGAGTATTTCGAATACTGATTGGCTAACATTTTTCAGTCTCTACTATTTTATATAAAAGTATTTTCTAAAAGAAAGCATTAGAAAATTTAAGCCCCGATAATAGTGTGTCCATTACATGCTAAAAACATTCCAGGAGCAAAGTTAATCCCAAAAGAAAACCTATCAAATTTATGAAGTCCCTTATGAATATTAATGGCCAGAAGTTTCGCACATTCGTCGTCAACATGGATTTACAAAATATGCATCGAGTAGATCAAGCTTCCAGAAATATATTCCATTATTGAGATTTTCAAGAATGATGTAGTTGTCGACGATAATGTGGGAGAAGCTGATAAGTTTTAAGAGCATCACTTACACTCCTGGGAAAACGGAACAACGCATTTCTCTTTGGACGGCTTTTTAACACATTGTAAGGCAAGCCGATTTCCTGTAACTTGTGATATTAGTTATATTTTCCAGACGATCTAATTCATTTTTCTCGTTCAACGTCGTAAATTAACAATGTATGTTTCTTTATAGTAATTTTACTCCGTGTTTTTAGATAGCAATTATAACCTTAGAAAAAATTGTGAGCTTATTGTTTAATTATTACACAATTCTGCATGGTAGAAAAAAAGTTTCTCACTTTGTATATTTTAATACTTATCGCATTCACTCAGGTCATATATATATATATATATATATATATATATATATATATATATATATATATATATATATATATATATATATATATATGAGAGCAAATAGTTAATAAAACATGTTAAAAACACTTTGAAAAAGAGTTTAAAACATATTTAATTTTAAAAGGAAATACTAAATAAGTGAATAGTGCTTAATCCGCGGAGTTTCGCGCGCGCCCAAACATCACATCCCCCCCCCAAACAAATTAGAGTGGTCGGTGGGGTTTGTATTACTGTACACATAGATTCGAAAAAGTTGTCAAAAAACAAATATATAACAAATAAATGTTATCAAAGGCAAGATAAGTTACTTTTCTACCAAACTGGATATATTTTTCGTGTTTTTATTAAATGTAACATATTGGGTTTGTATTACTGTACACATAGATTCGAAAAAGTTGTCAAAAAACAAATATATAACAAATAAATGTTTTTATTATATGTAACATGTTTATTCAGCTCGAAAAACATACAGTGTTTACCGATGTATTGGAAAATTCAAGATGGCGTCTGATTCTCTCTTTAACACGGTAAGTTTGGGAAAAGGTGTTATAAATAAAAACCCAGATAAAATACTGTTAAAAACTTGCTCAATATATGTTACCGTGACATAGGTTGACATATATTCGGCGGGTTTTTAATAGTATTTTGTATAGTTTTTTATTTATAACACCTTTTTCCCAAACTTACCGTGTTAAAGAGAGAATCAGACGCCATCTTGAATTTTCCAATGCATCGGTAAACACTGTATGTTTTTCGAGCTGAATAAATATGTTGGGTTTTTTATTACTGTACACATAGATTCGAAAAAGTTGTCAAAAAAACAAATATATAACAAATAAATGTTATCAAAGGCAAGATAAGTTACTTTTCTACCTAACTGGATATATTTTTCGTGTTTTTATTCAATGTAACATGTTTATTCAGCTCGAAAGACATACAGTGTTTACCGATGTATTGGAATATTCAAGATGGAGTCTGATTCTCTCTTTAACACGGTAAGTTTGGGAAAAGATGTTATAAATAAAAAACCGGATAAAATACTGTTAAAAACTCGCTCAATACATGTTACTGTGACCTAGGTTGACATATATTCGGCGGGGTTTTAATAGTATTTTGTATAGTTTTTTATTTATAACGCCTTTTTCCGAACTTACGGTGTTAAAGAGGGTGTGAGACGCCATCTTGAATTTTCAAATATATCGGTAAACACTGTATGTTTTTCGAGCTGAATAAATATTTTACATTGAATAAAAACACGAAAAATATATCCAGTTTGGCAGAAAAGTAACTTATCTTGCCTTTGATAACATTTATTTGTTATATATTTGTTTTTTGACAACTTTTTCGAATCTATGTGTACAGTAATACAAACCCAAACTTCGGAGGTTGGAATCCCCCCTCCACCTAAAATGTACTTGGAAAAATCGATTTCATAGTGAGATTTAAGAATGGTTAGTCGAAAAAAGGGTGAAAAACAAAACAAATAATCAATAAATAATTGTTACCAAAGGCAATAAATGCTACTTTTTTTTTACTTACATTGAATATTTTCAAGCGCTTTCTTTATTATTTAATAATCTAATGCGGGTGTGTGGGTGCCAAATACCTCCAGATTTTCTAGAATTTCCCGCTAGATTGTAAACGAAATCTCTAGATATAGCAGGAAAACCGCTAAATTGTAACACTGGTCACGTGACAGGAAGCGGTAATAAATAATTGTCCCTAAATAAAAAAATGACCTATCGGTACAAAGAAATCCACCTATTTTTGATAGAAAAATTAAGTATGATGTTATAATTAAAAAGAAATATATAATATAAAAACACACATGGATATAGTAAACATATTATACCAAAACGTGGAAGCCATCCGTCCAGTGTGTTTTTAGACAATTAATTCCGAACGAACTAACATTTACATTTATATATATATATAGATATACATATATATATATACATATATACATATATATATATATACATATATATGCATATATATATACATATATATACATATATATATACATAATATTTTTATTAATATAAACAAATACTGCATAGCCGCTACACTGGAGATGCTAATGTCTCGGGCAATGTGTTTGCAAAAGCCAAAAGTCCTCATCAGGCGACGTGATACGGCTTATGTGTCACTGAAGGCGACTGGTTCTCAAATAGAAGAAAAATGTATTTTTTAATAAGAATAAAATGTTAAATTTTAAATTAAAAATGGAAGGATGATAGGTTGTGCCATTTTAAACTCCAACTATACAAAGCGATAGATGGAAACACACGTATAGAAACAGATCGCTTCCTATATTTGGAGTCTAAAATGTCACAACCTTTTCTATGGTTTTTCATGGTTTTTACAGATGTTCTACATATGTATTAGCTTCATTTGGTTGGAAAATAATCATTTTTATTTTTGTTGGAGGAAAACTAAAATTGATATAAAACTAACGATGTAATTTTCATTTATAATTTTAAGTGTTATTATAAGAATCTTAAAATAACAAATGTTGTATAATAATATGTTTATATACTCGATCACTCTTCTATATTAGTCGTTATTGTAAATGAAAGTAAAAACAAACAAAAATTAAATTACTGCATCTTTTCATCTAATTTATAAAAATTGTTAATATACATTTTATAAGATCGTTAATATATTATAAGAAGCATCTGATGAAAACCAATTTTTTATTATGATGAATCACATAACTATTTTATGATTTATGATTCAGTTATCTTTATGTCTCAACTCTTATATAATTCAGTAGTTTTGAAAAGGAATTATGCTTTTAAAAGATGTAAACCATTTAATCCTAATAAGGAATTTATGTTACAATAATCTAATAAAGAATGTCCAAAATGAACAATAATCCTGTTAGGTCTTTTAATTGGAAAACTGATTACAAAAATTGTTAGATTAAGTAAATTCATTGACTATGCGTGTATGTTATTGCAGTTTCTTACTAAACAAGCATTAGTTATATATAATTACAATTATTTTACTAAACAAGTATTAGTTGTATATTATAACAATTATTTAAATAACACAAGAATTAGTTGTATATTATCACAATTATTTTAATAAACACGGATTATTTGTATATTATTAAAATTATTTTAAAAACAAGTATTAGTTGTATATTATAGCAACTATTTTACTAAACAAGTATTAGTTGTATATTATCACAATTATTTTAATAAACAAGTATTAGTTGTATATTATAACAATTATTTTAATAAATAAGTATTAGTTGTATATTATAACAATTATTTTAATAAATAAGTATTAGTTGTATATTATTATAATTATTTAATAAATAAGTATTAGTTGTATATTATGATAATTATTTTAAGAAATAAGTATTAGTTGTATATAATTACAATTATTTTATAAACAAGTATTAGTTGTATATTATTAAAATTATTTTAATAAAAAATATTAGTTGTATATTGTGATAATTATTTTAATAAAAAAGTATTAGTAGTATATTATCACAATTATTTTAATAAACAAGTATTAGTTGTATATTATTTCAATTATTCTAATAAACAATATTAGTTGTATATTATTACAATTATTTTAATAAAAAAGTAATAGTTGTATATTATCACAATTATTTTAATAAAAAAGTAATAGTTGTATATTATTACAATTATTTTAATAAATAAGTATTAGTTGTATATTATCACAATTATTTTAATAAAAAAGTAATAGTTGTATATTATCGCAATTCTTTTAATAAACAAGTATTAGTTGTATATTATAACAATTATTTTAATAAAAAGTATTAGTTTTATATTATAACAATTTTTTAATAAACAAGTATTAGTTGCATATCATTACAATGATTTTAATAAACAATTATTAATTGTATATTATTACAATTATTTCAATAAACAAGTATTAGTTGTATATTATCACAAATATTTTACTAAACAAGTAATAGTTGTATATGATTACAATTATTTTACAAAACAAGTATTAGTTGTATACTATAATAATTACTTTACAAAATAATATAAGTTGTATATTATAAGAATTATTTTAATAAACAAGTATTAGTTGTATATAATCACAAATATTTTACTAAACAAGTATTAGTTGTATATAATCGCAATTATTTTAATAAACAAGTATTAGTTGTATATTATCACAAATATTTTACTAAACAAGTATTAGTTGTATATAATCACAATTATTTTACTAAACAAGTATTAGTTGTATATAATCACAATTATTTTAATAAACAAGTATTAGTTGTATATAATCACAATTATTTTACTAAATAATATTATAAAAAGTGAAATCTTGTTAATAAAAGATTGGTTATGTTTATGCGCATCTTTTTAGCTCATTCAAAAATTATAATAATATCAAGTGTTTAGACTTTGTAAATGTACATTTTTATAATGCCTACAATGTATTGATATTTCTTGTTTTTCATTGAGCAACTCATCCCTATTAATTGTCAGAGCTGTATATATATATATATATATATATATGTATATTGTACATATGCATATATATGTATATATATATATGTATATATATATATATGTGTGTGTGTATGTATATATTAGTAATTTAAAAAACAAAAAGAATGTATTTATATTTTCTTTTATAATATTTTATTTTGTTTTACACTTGTTTCGTTGAATGGTGCATGAACACTAAACAACTCATCAGAGCTAATTAATATATCTTCTGAAATGGAGCACATACATACATAAAATTCGTATTCATGGTCGCTGGAAAAATTTAAGATAATTCTTACCGCTCCAGTAATCTTACTACCCATACAATCGTCTTACTGTATAGGAGTCAACACATCCTAGGATGGAGTTCCATTGCCATATCTGACCAGGAGTTACTCAGAAAACCCTGTCCCACCGTCACTAAATTCAAAAACACTTTCGAAACCTAGTAGGTGAAGTCCCATGAACAAAACTTCTTTCCTAGAACTGCCCGTCAGTGAAAATCTGTTCCTTTGGCCTGCTTTCCAGCTAGCTACCATATGGTCTTTAAGTCAAATGTACACAAGTTCTTGCTGAACGGGCCATATAATTAATCAAATTATACTATCTTCACACTACTAACGATTATCATGCTGTTGTTTCGATGACTCCTGTACACTTTTTAACTATGCACTTGAGTATCCTTCGGCTCTTGATAAATTATGACACCTAGTACAATGAAATGTTGGTAATAGCGTGGTCCCTCTTGTAAATATTTTATGTATTTCTAGAAAGGCTTCTGACCACAAAGATACTGGGGAAACCAATGCAACTAGTAATTTGATTCATACGCAATGGATGAATGATTATATTTTAATTCTCCATTTTTTATTTAGTATATTGTTTGTTTTGTTATTATAATGCGTCCTCCCGTTCTGCGAGAACAAACATGTTGTAGATTCTGTCGCAAAGAAAACCCAGATTAGGAAGGACTTTAACTTTTTGTTTTATTACAGCATTTATTTCCCCATCCCCTTGTTACTGTTGCGACGGTCCTCAATTGATTGAGTTCTAGCGCGTCATTCATGACTCGCACGTGGTGACGTCATTTTGCATGTATTTGCAACAGCGCGTTCGCGCCAATTTACAGTAATACCTATCTTGAGCGAGTTTTTTTCTGTACATGAGGGTCACCACTTTTCAAGGCCCGAAGGTTACTCAGGGATAAGGGTTATTGCGTCTACAGTAATCAATGATATAGTATTGTAGTAATCATTAGTATTGGGGGTTTTGATAGAGTGTCTTACTTAAGGGGGCGGTTTGTCAGGAGTTTGTTTATGTTGGACTTGAAGACATCCAAGTTGTAGTCATGTGGGAAACAGGAAAGCGGCAGACAGTTCCACTGGCGTGCAGTTCTAAGAAAGAAGCTTTACTCATGGAATCTACGTTTGGATTTAGGCAGAGATAGAGAATGGGTAAAATTATTGACAGTAGTTTCAGCCAGACGGGTGTTTCTCGTGAAAGACTAACGAGGAGGGACGAGGGATTGGAGCTCAGACGAGCACCTGCCATGGAAATAACGGTAAAATAAATACAGGCTCGCAACGTCTCTTCTGTGTGAGGACGTTGCAGGGAGGAGAAAATGGCATCCCCACTAAACCACGAAGTCTATTTTGTACTCTGTCAAGGCATGATATACTGTTTTTAGCAGCTCCTGCCCAGATGTGGCAGCAGTACTCCATCCTTGGACGTACTTGGCTTTTATACAGATAGAGAATTGCATCAGTAGTGAGATATCTTCTGGAGCGGCAGAAGGATCCCACCATTTTCTCAGCGTCCCTGACAACAGATTTGATGGACGTGTTCCATTTCAGATCAGGAGTAAAGGTCAAACCCAGAAACTTGTCAAAACATGGAGCTTCCCCAGGACGAGAGTCATCCATTTCATTTGATGCCAGATGAGAATCAGAGCGTTGATGATGTAAAGATAGAAGCTTGGTGACGGATGCATTAAAAGTGACCAGCCACCTCTTCCCCCATTTGACCACGTGCTCAAGATCAGAGGAGAGAGAATTAGAGAGAACTTTGTCATTTACGGCCTTTGATGTGTTGCCATAGATGGTCGTGTCATCAGCATATATGTCAACGAATGATTTAAGTATGTGTTTTGGGAGATCATTGATGTAGATCAGGAAGAGAGTTGGGCCCAGGATGGACCCCTGTCGGACTCCAGCATTAATACTGTGGCCCTCTGATTTCTGCCCATCAACCACTACTCTTATAAACCTATCAGAGAGAAATGATTTAATGATTGAGAAAACATTTCCAGTAATACCGTAGCTGAAAATCTTGTGAAGTAGGCCCTTATGCCATACCTTATCGAAGGCCTTTGATATGTCAAAAGCAATTACCCTGGAAAGGGAACCTTTGTCAAGAGATTCACTAATCCTATGTGTATAACCGTTAGCACATGCTGTAGATCTTGCACAGCGGAAACCATATTGCATGTCACTAAGAAGGTTGTTTCTGTTGACGTGGTTGACTACTTATTTATTCAATATTGATTCCAACAACTTACTCATGACACACATGAGACGTATCGGTCTGTACTGAGAGGAAGATGACTTTTCACCTGATTTCTTAAATACAGGGCATACTGATGAGGTTTTCCAAGGTGTTGGAAAGCACTTCTCCTTAAGGCAACGCTTAAACAGTTTTGTAAGTATGGAGGCAAGTTCTGGTTGGAGCCTTTTCAACACTATAACTGGAATGCCGTCATGGCCAGTTGCTTTACTGGAATCAAGGTTCTTGATTAGCTTGGCGACCTCAGGCACATATATTTGTATGTTGCATAGCGTGTTGTCTATTATAGGAGGAAATACAGGGAGTTGTTGGTCATTGTCGCATGGGGTAGAATTAGCTGCAATGTTCTTGGAAAATAGTCTGGCCTTTTCTGATGCTGACGAGATTACCTTAAGTCTATTGGTGATAGTTGGGATAGAACGCACGCTTCTGTTCAAGATCCTGTTTGCTATTTTCCAGAACTGGTGGGAACCAAGCCGCTGCTCAGCTACTTTGGATTTAACAGACTGAGCATATAGCTCTGTTGCATGTTTTATTATTCTTTTACAGTAGTTGGTGGCAGTCCTGAAAGCAGCTTTAGTCTCAGTACATCTATTACGTTGGTAGCTATGGACAAAAGTGATTTCTGTGCGCGATGGCAGCAGCAAATTCGGGGGAGAACCATGGCTGACTGTTTGGTTTTTGCTGGACTGTTTTGGATGGTATGAATCGATCTATGCCTACAATTAACCATTCGGTCAGGGTTGATACTATAGAGGACACATACTTTTAAAACATAAAATGGACAGGTAGGTCAGATATGAATGTACGGAAGCTATCCCAGTCAGCCATAGAGTATCGATATACAGTACGGTGGAGAGGTACGTCTGAAGACTTATAACATTTAATTTTTATCTCAACTGATACAACGGAATGATCAGAGGATTCCAGAGGAGATAGAAGGGAACATGAACACAGCTCAGGGGAAGTTGTGAGGAAAAGGTCTAGAAGGCTTGCATATTGACCGGGTGTATCGGGCACATGGATGGGTTCGTGAAGAATCTGAGTGAGGTCATAGGCAATGGCAAACTCATGACAACACCTTTCCTCGTCATCGGTTTTATTTGAGTGGGTCAGCCATTCCGCATTATGGGCATTGAAGTCACCGCAAATGTGAATGTTAGCCTAAGGATGAGAAGACAGGATGTTGTCTATTTTCTCAGATATGCTCTTAAAGACAGTAACCCCACTGTTGTGGGGGCGATAGAGGGCAAATATAAATGCAGAGGTGTAAGCTAGGGCAACCCGGAAGCACATATAAGGTAAATTAGGGTCTTCTCTGGAGATATCCCTACCACATGGAAAGCCATCTTTGATGTAGGCACATATTCCATGCCCATGGCGATCTTGGGGGTCAGAAGTTGGAGTATCCTTTAATTATGAATTCGTCTAGAGAAGTGGTTGGCCCTATGCCAGTTTCACTTAGAAAGAATATGTCCGGTTTCGTCTCCTGTATATTGTTTCAACCTCTAGAAGGTTGGAATGTAGACCCCTGATGTTGGAGAAGAACACCTTGTAGTAGGGGTCTACGTTGGAGGATGAGGTTCTAGGTTTATTCGTGTTTCTTTTTTGGAGATTTGTCATGATTGTTGAGGTTTTGGGGTTTGTTGAGCAGGTCAGTAGACTTGGTTGGAGCAGGACAGAGAGAGAGAATAAGAGAGAAAAAGACAAGATTTTTTGTTGTGGCACATGATAAGGTAAAGCCGTAACAATTACCCACTAGTATGGCATCGAGAGGCCCTACCAGAACTACTGTATGGTCCAGAATCCATTCACCAAATGGCAATACAGCAGCCCCGGTACTTTGCACCTGCTGATAGGACAGCCGTCTTAGTGTTTAATCCAAGATCCCGGTCCTTGACTATCAGGCGGGTAACGTCAGCCCAGATGAAACGTTTACCTCCAGCACCCTTACTAGTGACATGACCACAATGATAGACATAGAAACATAAATTTTCCGACATCTCAGGCTACTCTTTACAAAGTACTACCGGCCTGGAAAATAGCTTTTTGTTCACCCTTTGTCAGAAAAATCATTCAATGGAAATGTGGACGGAAGGAGAAAAAAGGAGAAGCGAGAGTTACTAGAGCTGCCGATAGCACATCCACATGCATTATCTACTCTCCATTAGGGAATAAATAAATAAATAAAATAAAAAAGAAGGTGAGAAGGACTTATTAATATCTACTTATTATAAGTCCGTTGCCCCATTCCCGGCACAGGATAGTACTTAAGGATAGTCTCCCCTCCCATGTTAATGCATGGATACTTTTTGCCTTTATCTAGGTCGAGCTGGGATGTTAAACTGTTCCAGCTCCATCCCATAATAAATATGCTATAATGGACTTTTATCAAATTGAAAAAGTCTGGTTATTTTTAACTCGTTTAAAAAGTTGATTAAGAAGTAATACCTATAGAGTAATGTATTAACTTTAGCTAGAAGTAATGCATTCTTTAGAGGAAAAGAAAAAAGCCACGTGTTTTTGAGTTCAGATAATATGCAAATATAATTTGGGAAATGTTCAATTTCATAGGAGCCTTTTTTCTCGTTTTAAATAAGAAAAAGTATTTGTTAATAATAGTATTTTTGACGAAAAGGATTTAGGAGAAAGATAAGAAAACAATACAAATATTCAGAATTAAAGTCAAACCTGTGATAAGGAAAAAGAGAAAAAATAAAAAATAAAAAAATTAACGTGTTAGTGTTTTTAGATTAGTAGGCTGCAAAAGTTAGGAACAGAA
>NC_136504.1:8037500-8097500 GCF_053919585.1 Euprymna scolopes
TCTTTAAAAACATTTGTCACTCTACATCTTTCTATCCGTATCTTTTTCTCATTTTCTCCTTCCCTCTCCTCAAATAATTCATTTATTTCTGCTTATCTTATTCTTCTTAAACTGGACACACACACACACATGCACACATACACACATACACACGCACATACACACATACGCACATGCAATGTTTCTTCATTTAATAGTTCAATCAATAAATGCGTTAGCATTTTTATCCCAAATAAGTAAATAAAATGACTCCAAAATCGACAAAACGTAGTCCAGCAGACACCCAATAAATGAATGCTTTCTAAATGTAAGATATCATCTAGATGGGGCACCGCCAATCCAAGATTTATCAAATTTATGGGTGTTTTGTAGTTTCGGAATTTTGAAGCTGAACATACAAACACACATACACACTGACAACTGTGATTTCTATAATCTATTAAGATTTAATTTTAAACTATTAGACAAACCAAACTTAAGCATGAAAAATTGATTAAATGTAAACAAAATTGGATCATAGAAATATGAGGACGTATCTAAAACTAAGAATGCATATTCTTAACATGCATCCGTTTAACAAGAAAAACACAATTTCTAACTTTAGTGTACCCAACCAACGAAATTACCATTTTATAGTGATGTGTGTGCGTATCTAAAAATAAAGCGAAAAAGAAAACACATTTTTTCGCTTATTTTGCATCTTTAAAATATGTGCAACCGATCTGTATGCCATGTGTAACTTGGAAATATTATTTCCGTCTGTTTTTTAATTAAAAATCTAAATAGCATTTTCTCTGATCTGTGGTAAAAATTTGAAACAACAGTTCTTTCGTCTGTCCTACTTAACTTTCAAATAAAATATTCTACTGACTAGTGCTATGACAACAGCATATTCTTTTCATTGTTTTGACTCTCGAGTATATATCCACACAGTTAGACACAGTTAATCAATCGAGAACCACATCACTCTATATAAAAGCATATAAGATACTAACAGATACACACTCGAGAGTCAAAACAATAAAAATAATATGCTGTTGTCCTAGCCCGGGTTTAAAATAACATTCTCATCATTAATCGCATAGATTGAGCAGATGCATCTAATCACGATTTGTTTTGTTGATTAAAAAAAGGGGATGACATCTTCGAGTTAGATAATCTTTTTTGTTTATTAGATTTTTCTTGTATATTTTTTGTATTTTTTATGAATATAAAACTATTGCAATGCAATCAAAGAAAACACTTGCTAAAATCTATTGAAAGGCATAAAAGACAAACGAATATATTAATGGATTTTTCTTTTATTTGTATTTGATTCAATAGAAAAAAATTGATATATCGCCCTTCTCAAATTTGGAGAATCATGAACTGCCTTCAATAAGATTCCAGACTTTTTTGTACGACCCTTTTTAGTGATAGTGCACACCTGAAACTCTAGACAACTTTGAAGTAATCTCCTCCGGCTGCAATGTACTTGGCTTACAGTTCAAACAAATTCCAGATGGACTCATAGACGTTCTCTTCTGTAAGCGTGTCAATGACCCTCGTCTCGGCCTCTTCTATTGTCTTAACTGTCTCATAAAAGCCAGCCCTTTATGTTTTCCTTCAACGTATAAAACAATCCAAAGATGCAGGGAGCACGGTTTTAATCATAGGGAAGGTGAGAAACTGTCTAGATTCCCATCTTGGTCAAAAACAAGGGTGAAGTGACGGCCTTGTGCATTATCGCAAATCTTCCACGCCTTTAGTTCCTCGCGAATAATGTTATGTGCAGTTCTCCACGCCGACCGTCAAATTGTGTACTTATTGTCTTCATAGTCACACGACGGTCTTTATCTATGATATGTTTCCAGTTAACTCGAATGTTCTGACTTCATTACTTCTCACACACCTCTCATCATTCCTCACAGACTTTCTGTCTTTCTTGAATCTTTTATGCCACTCAAAAACCGATACTCGATTTACGCAAAATGGTTTAAAAGCCGTCTGAAGCATTCTTATCTTTTAATGTTTTTATTGCATATCGTTCTCCATAATTGTCTTCACATTCTAGATTGCATTTTTAAAATTCATCAACCGTGACAATCAGGCTTTAGTACGTTGTATTCCAATTCCTGCTGAAGCTGGTCATAAGCACCAAAAATCATAAAATTTGGTTCGTACTCTTATAAGATTTATAGAAATAAGTTACTGGATTTTCAAAAGTCTACGAAATTTTAAATGCCTGCACAAAAAAGTCTGGATACTTATTAAAGGCACCTCGTATTTTCGGACTGATCCCATACCGTCGCAAATGGGCAAGCAAAGTAAAGCAAATGCGATTCAGTTTTACTTTCTTATTTAACACAAGCCGTTTATTCTCAGGGTTTTTTTCCCCTCGTCTCAACAACTTAAAACTCATTCGGTTCTGCTCGACTACACGTCTGCCGTTGGCAGTCATTTCTTATACGTCCATTTTTGTCGACCGAACTCTTTCTTCTGACCGCACGTTGGCCACATTTTCGCCTTCATTTTACAGTTCCATCTCCTTCAGCGTCGACTGTTTGTCTCCCCCGACCATGTGGTGTCTTTTTTTTTCTTTTTCTTCAGATGCAAGCCCGAACACACTTAACAGTTTGCATCCGCATTTAAACACTGTTCATTCTGTTAATCCAATCGTTTGGCATCCATCCTTCGGCTCCTGCTGGCATTTTCATACGCGCCCATATGAGTTTTGTTACAACTTGTTTAGTATTAGTTCATCATTGGTCAAATGGATATCTTAGCAACCTTTGGAAAATTGTATATCGGTAGATATAGCAGTCTAAATAATAAAGATACAAAACAAAATAAATCACTTAGATTTGCTATTGCTTTTTTTTACAAAAGCGATTTACAGCGCTCCCCAAAATACTCATGTTCTTTTTTAATTAGATTTTTAAGTCGACTTTTTTTTTACAAACTCAAATCTTGACGTTTTATTTTTCCTTCCATTTTTTCCATAAAACCGTGTTGGATTACGATGGAAAAGCTTTACTCATAGCAAGCAAGATGAAAATAATAACCGAAATTATATAAACATGTAGCCACGCATAACAAATTAAATTTGCTTTTTTTTTTTTTGCAAAATTCCCTTTAATGTTGGTTTTTGATAAAACCGCGGCGATTTCGCCGTTAAGAGATTTTCTCTCATAAATAAGTAAATACGACCAGAAAAATACAAATTAAATACATAAGCACAACAAAATAATTAATGATAGAGACTTTCATGATCTACATTTAACTGCTTTGAACATACTCTCTGATATCAATAAAATTCACGCCATAGAAATTTGCACTCGCAAATGTCCAGGATTTACACTAAATAACCATAAAATAAACTGTGTTTACAGATTATATGCAAAATTATATGAAAAATAATCCATGTAAAATTTGTTGATATTTGAAAAATACTTAATATTGGTCTGAAATAGAAAACTGAGACTTAATTGCTTTCCTGCTTACTCGTTAAATACAATAGTACAAACTATTTCATTGGACAAATGTAATAATTTGTACTATTATGTATAGCATTTAAGCATGAAAGCAGTTACGTCCCAATTAAATTTTCTATTCCTGATTTAGTATTTTTTCAGTAATTATTACAATTTGCAATGTGAAGAGATTATGTGCAAGGAGAATGAATTTAGTATTATGGTTCGTAATTAAGAACTAAAAATGAATAAAAAGAAATATAAAATCTAGGAATCAACAAAGGAAAGTTCTCGGTGAACAGTTCGAAAGAATTTAAATAGAAATTATCGAACAATCAAGAAAATATACCGAATGGGAATTCAACCAAAGAAATAAAATTCTCGTGATAAATTCAGGGTTTTAACAAAGCAAGATCTATTACACATGAAGAGAGAATTAATAAAAAATCCAAACGCGACACTTAAAGGCACTTACTGTCAACTATTTTGGCTTTCGATTATGCTAATGTAATATCTATTAAAATAAAATCCATGGAAAAAACTCCTGCTTATAAGTAAAGCGCATATTAGCATTATGTCAAAAAATGTTTGAATCGTATGTTCATGTAAATATGCGCCTGAATATATATGGATGTATGCGAGTTTGGGAGCTATAGTTGTTGTCTAAACACTACGCATGTGGACAACGTGTATTAGCACGAGTTTTGACATGGCTTAGAATATACAATAGATTACAATGAGGTAACTGCGGCCCAGAATAATTTGCATTAAACATCGTTACGATCAAAACAGAGTGTCGGTAAGTAACATGTAAATTTAAAGACAAATTAAATAAGATCAGAAAACAAAATAAAAACAGATGTCTAATTTATAACTAGTAGAATACACCCCCTTTTACCCCTTCCATAATCTCTCGCCCGAACATTTCATCTTCTATGTGAACTGTCCTTGTGTCGTATTTCTTTTTTTGTTAAAATTATTTGATAATTATTTTTGCTAATGATGTAAGACTTGACGACTACCCTCGTCTAAAGATGCGGTATCTTTGAAAAGAAGATTTGCAGAAATTGTTACGCACACATGTAGCCAATAATATTTGTATAAATAAATTATATATATATATATATATATATATATATATATATATAATACACACACACACACACACATATATATATATATATATATATATATATATATATATATATATATATATATATATATATATATATGACTGCATCAAAATAAATCCAAAAAGTATAACCTTTTACAACTTTTCGTTATTCGTTTTCTATTATTGACTTGCAGGATTAAAAAAGGATATTATGAAAAAAATTAAAACAAGAACTTATTTTCGGCCGTACCTTTGGTCTTCCTCAGTGTAGTGAAAGATGTGTGCATGGAAGGAGAGGTAGAAAGAGGAAAAAGGAGAAGGTATAGCTAATGAGAAGGTTCCATGTCAATCTTAAATACATATGTTAGTACGCAAAATCCCACATGCACACAATTCATATGTACATATATATATATATATATATATATATAAAATATATATATATAAAAGAAAAATTAAACAGTAAACATTAAATAAAGACAAAAAATGCGCATTTAACTATCTAATATTTTGAATTCCAACGACAATATTTATTCAAAAAACAAAAACGAAAATATAAAGTATATAAAACGTTTTGTGTGTGTACATATGTATATATATATATATATATATATACATATGTATGTATATATATACATATATATATGTGTGTATATATATATGTATGTGTGTGGGGGGCTGTATATGACCTTTTTCTTTGAGTTTATGGGTTTAATTTTCTTCCATCTAACAAATTGCAATTGTCATTTTTGTCTTTCGATTCTATGTTTATTCTAATTTTATGGAAGGTGCAATCGTTATTCTGTATATTTTATGATCCTTTTTTTATTGGAAACTGTGATTCTCTCGAAGGAGGAACAATTTTCACATCACTTTGGAGCGAGGAAGTCGGGCATTATTAAAACGGATCTCATCAGGCAGGAGAAAGAAAAAGATGCACTTAACATGATTAATGATTGAACAAGCATTCACACGTATACAGTCCCATGCCTATGGGTGTATGTGGGCGCAACTGTCTGCAAATCTAGTATCGGTTATTTAGTTATATATCGACTGGGTTAAATATGAATTTTTCTTTATACACGAGCAAACAATTTTTTTTTTAAATTTCGTTCGTCTACTTCTTTCCCAAAGACTTACATAGGTAGCTATACCGTATATCTGCCTATTTAAATCTTTATAGACACACACACACATACGCACACACAATAATGTTTATATTATATATATTACCTCCATCATGACACGTAAAAAAAGAAAAAAAATGACTGTATTTCCTGAAAAAAAATTATTATTCGGAAAGTTGTAAAATAAGTCAATTTTAATTTTATTTAATAGACATTTTTATTTAAATCAATTTTGAACTCGTCTCATCTTTTAACTGTTAAACCTTAAATACATTATATGGTGTGCTTTTAAACAGTTGTATTCCTATCACTGAGCCATGCGTGCGACCAACATTAATACTATTTGGGGGCATTTAAACATCATTTAGCCTCAATGTCCAACAGTTGAGGACGTGCGGGTGTTGTGTCAACCATGACACAAGAAAAAATTAGTATTTTCAGAAGAATACTAAAGACAGGGAGTAAGGTAATGTATTCATTAGACCAGCTTGTAACTGTCTTTAAAAATGTTTTGAAACCATATTTATTCTTAACATGGTCATCTGTCATGTAGACGATTCACGCATGCGCATTAAAAAATCAATTTTTGTTCAGAAAAACAAAAGTTATAAAAAAATTACTGGTGTTTAAAAGTTCTAAGAATATGCAATCAACCGAGCAATGTTTTTTTTAATTTGCTGTTGGTTAGCATAGCAACCAAATCTGTTTGTCCCCTTGCAATGTTTTTGTTTGTTGTGCACCCATGTTGTTTGCCCTGTCGCAACGATTACGTTGATTCAGCTATTACTGTCGCTAATAATTCACTGCTGTCCCGATCTATCGCTCGCCTATACTCTCGCTGATAATTCATCGTCGCTATGCTCTATCGTTAACTGACTTTTCGCCTTGACTCGCCGGCCAAAATTGAGGGCGAATATTTATTTACTTAATTACGTTTTTATTTGATTTTTTTTTATTTAGTAAATTTAAGAAGTTGGTAATAATTTTTGTATGGACTGTTGCAAAGCATAGAAAAATCATGGATTACATAGAAAAATGCGACCATGAAAAGTAATATTGTTAAGATTCCAAGGATGGAATACTGTTGCCACATCTGGGCAGGAGCTGCTAGAAAGAACTTGTCCTGCCTTGATAGAGTTCAAAATAGACTTCGTAGCCTCGTAGGAGATGTCCTTTTCTCCTCCTTGCAACCTCTATCTCACAGAAGAGATGTTGCGAGTTTGTCTCTGATGTATCGTTATTTTCATGGAAAGTGTTCAACTGAGCTTCAATCTATGGTCCCCCCTCGCCAAACTTTCACAAGAAACACTCGTCTAGCTGTAAACACTATCAATAATTTCCCCCACTCTTTATCTGTGCCTAAACCTAAACGTAGATTCCATGAACAAAGCTTCTTTCTTAGAACTGCACGCCTGTGGAATTGTCTTCCGTTTTCCTGCTTTCCGGCTGACTACAATATGGTTGTGTTCAAGTCTAAAGTAAATAAGTTCTTGATGAGCCGTTCCATATAAGTTATTAAATTTACCAAATTTTCATTACTAATGATTACTATATTGACCAACTTCTACTGTACACTCTTTAACCCTTATCCTTGAGTGGCATCTGGGCCTTGATAATGTGGTGATGCCTTTGTAAAAAAAAAAAAAAAAAAAAAAAAAAACTTAGAAAAGTAAAAGGACTAGTAATTAAATCTGGAAAATAAAAACACAAGATAGTCTAGTAGTAAAAAATATACTAAATTCATAACTAAACATATTGCAACATGAAATCTTTCTTTTAAATTTCAATTTTACATTGTATAATCAATCCTTAATGCTGCAATAGTTTAAGTTATAAATTTATTATATTTTTTACTAGAATATCTTGTTTTTTTCTTTTCCAGTTTTAACAACTAGTCCTGTTCTAAGTTGAATCTTAACAGTATTACTTTCTATGCTTCCATTTTTCTATGTAATTAAGATTTATATACATATTAGTTTTACCCATGTATGCGTCACATAAAATTTGGTGAACATTTTTGATGTGCAAATGTTGTAAAAACACATGCTGAATCCTCTCCATCTACAAGAGATTTGATTCGATCAAAGCATCGCAATATATGAATTCCTTCAACCCACGTGTGATAGGCATGCATGTTGTTTTCCCTTTAGTACTTAACCAAAGCAAACAGAATTTTGTGAGAGGCGTCCATTTTCTAAATTTAACGTTGATTTCTCTTATTTTCGCGCGACAAAGTTTGAACCAACAATAGCTACAAGAATATTAAATTGTTTTCGGTGCACTTCGTGACCTTTTCCCAGTAAAATATTTTAAAAACTAATTCATCTCCTGAGCTTACTGATAACACGTTAAACGTAGAATGCGGAAAATGATTAAACATTTAAAACAAGAACCGGCGCTGATTTTATAACTCATGAAAAAATAATTGTAAACTAAAAATGGTTTTCTATACGGAATCCTTGGTGTTTTTATAGAACTTTATATTCCTCAGTCTGCGCTTCCGTCTCATTACCCTATCTGTCATACACACACCTCTTCTCTCATTCTTTATTTCCCACTTATTATCGCGTAAAACTCTTTGTTTTTGTTGTTAGTCAGTCTTGTCTTGTTTAATTTTGTAAGCTCATATGTGTTTATTATAATGATGATGTCTTCCTGTGACATATCCTGGAAGTGTGGTCCTGGATATGACCTTAAACTATACCCAGTGGTGAGGCCCCAGCTTGTAGGCTTTGGGGAATGTGGAGCCACCCTTTAATTGCCATTGCTCCCAGGTCCACTCTGACCCAGAATGGTTATACCTGTTAGGGTTCCAACTATGGGTTAAATAGAAACCGACTTGAAAACAGCAAATATATTCTATTAAAAAAAATTTCTTTCGAATCTTTGGATTCGCCATTAAATAACCTGAAAAGGGTTGATATGCCGTAAAACAAAAATAACCAACCAACCAGGATGTGTAATGCCAGATACATATTTACAGACAGAAAAGAAAAATAAGATACAATAAAAGTGCGTATGTATAATGATAATGTATATCGATAATCTTAGGCTATTTAAATAGAGAAGGACTAGAAATACTAATAAGCCCAAACAGAATCTTCAATCAGGAAAATAAAATTTCATTTGGGATGGAAAACTGTGCATGACTTGAGATTAAAGAAAAAATCAAAACAATCGAAGGCGTAAAACTACCTAATCGGAAGTTGAGAAGGATATTAAGTCAACGTGAATTACAAATACTTGAGCATTATGGAATTAGACATCATCAAAACAAGATATATGAAAGAAGTGATTAGAAGGGAACACTTTAAAAAAAATTGATATCCTTGGAATTAAATTATAGAGTAGAAACTAATAAAGACGCAGCATCTGCACAGTAGCGACACCGAGAGTCCGTAGTTTGTATCACTGCTGTAAATAATCTTTGCCGCTGATCTCTCTTGATAATGAATATACGTTTTTTTTTTAGTACTTTTAGTATGGATAAATGTTTTCTCTACTTTGTGCTCTCTATTCTGAATTATAGTAAAAGCGTCGTCGAAATAGGTTCATACCTTTTTTGTTACTGCAATGATTGAATTCCAATTGTAAGTTGAAATCTGAAACCATAACACCAAAAACACTAATTAACTGCTATGAAAAATAAATAAATTGCAACGGGTTAATAAAACTATAATATCGTTCGAAAACATTTGGTAACGATCTTCGCGGTACTTGTTTAAACCGCAGAAATAAGAAATTTCTCGCTAAATCGAAAACTAAGATTGAGGGAGATATTAAGAAAAAACTTTTTTGCTTTCTAGGGCAATTGCTCTTGACATATCTAAGGCCTTTGATAGGGTGTGGCATAATGGTTTACTTCACAAGATCTCTAGATATGGTATAGCTGGGAATGTCTTCTACATTATTAAATCATTTCCTTCTGACAGGTTCATTCCTATCTACAATGACTCCCCACGGGACAGAGTTAGATATCAGGGTCGTTTTTTAACGTGGAGAAAAGAAACAAAAACAAAAATTGTCTAAGTCGTGAAGGATTTCTCCTCCACCGAGAGAGAACAAGAAATTGAAGTGCAGCATCTGAAGTCCCTCAGGAGTCCATCCGGGGCTCAACACTTTTCCTGATCTACATTAATGATCTTCCAAATCACATCCTTACATCATTTGTAGACATTTATGCTGATGAAACTACCATCTATGGTAGTACATTTAAGTCAGTTCTCTTTGATTCCCTCTCCTCTGATCTTGATCACGTGGTATAATGGGTAAAGGAGTGGCTGTTTACTTTTAATGCCTCTAAAACCAAGCTTCTCTCTTTACATCATCAACGTTCTCATCCCCATCTGCCATCAGTTGAAATGAATGGTCCTCGTCTTGAGGAGGTCTCACGTTTTGACAAACTTCTGGGTTTGACCTTTACTCCTGATCTTAAATGGAACAGGTACATCAAATCTGTTGTCAAGGCCGCTGGAAAAATGGTGGGATCCTTCTATCGATCTAGTGGATATCTCAGTGCTGATGCAATTCTCTATCTATATAAGAGCCAGATACGTCCAAGGAGCTGCTAGAAAGGACTTGTCCTGCCTTGATAGAGTTCAAAATAGACTTCGTAGTCTCGTAGGAGATATCCTTTTCTCTTCACTGCAACCTATATCTCACAGAAGACATGTTGCGAGTTTGTCTTTTCTATATCATTATTTTCATGGAAAGTGTTCGACTGAGCTTCAGTCTATTCCCCCCTCGCCAAACTTTCACAAGAAACACTCGTCTAGCTGAAAACACTATCAATAATCTCCCCCACTCTTTATCTGTGCCTAAACCTAAACGTAGAGTCCATGAGCAAAACTTATTCCTTAGAACTGCATGCCTGTTTTACTGCTTTCTAGATGACTACAATATGGTTGTCTTCAAGTCTAACATTTTTTTTTATTCAATTTTCACCCCAAACAAGGCACAGAGCCACTTTGAAGCAGGAGGCTACTATTAGGGAATTAATTAGCGGGGTCATTATGAAGGGAGAAGAGTAGAAAGATGTTTGTTAACATTACACTTGAGCTTCTGCATATCATTGCAGTTGGGAAAGCAGAATCCCGGAAGGGAGTTCCAAAGACCCGCAGTTCTGGGGAAGAAACTATTGGAGTAAAAGGCTTTCTTGCACCTAGGGATCTCCACTGTAAAGGGATGAGACTTAGTAGCTTGTCGGGTTTGTCGGGGGTAGTTACGTCGGGGAGGTACAAGTGTTTGCAGTTCATCAGAGCATTCACCATTAAAGTATTTGTAGAACAGGCAGAGGCATGCAACATCTAGTCGATGGGACAGAGGTTGAAGCCTAGATGACAGTTCAGGACCTATCGGGTTGGCGACTCTTTTTTGAACCCTGTCCAGGAGCGAGAGACAAGCAGCAGATGCACCAGCCCAGATGTGACAACAGTACTTCATACATGGGCGAATGGTTGCCTTATAGAGGTATAGGATACAGGCAGGCGTAAGTAGTTTTCTAGCACGGTAGAGGGAGCCAACCTTCCTTGCAGCAGCCTTGGCAATGCTCTCAATGTATCTATTCCAGTTCATATTCCCTGTAAACGTTAGGCCGAGGAGTTTAAAAGAAGTACTTTCAGGCAATGTGTTCTTGGCCATTGCTATTGGTGGTAGAGAAGGTTTCTTGTAGTTATTGAAGGAAACAAGCTTAGTCTTAGCAGCATTGAATGAGACCAACCATTTTTGTCCCCATTCCACTCCGGATTGGAGGTCATCCTCTATTGTTTCTGCCATTTTCTTGGATATGTGTTCATTTGTTTTCCCCTCATATCTGTCATATTGATAGTGCACACATGAAACGTTATGCCCATCTTGGTCAAATAGTCTGTGACATCCGCAAAATCAGTTTCTTTTACATAATCGTGTGGACAATTCTCACACTGACATACAGCTATGCACTTAATGTCTTAGAAGCATAACAGTCCTTATCCATGAAGTTCTTTATTTGGCCAATCAACTCTATTGTTCATACTTCCTTACTTCTCCCACGCATCTCATCGTCCCTTACAGATTTCCTGCCTTCCTTAAATCTCTTATGTAACTCAAAAACTGATGTCTGATTCATGAAAGATTGTCCAAAAGCAGTCTGAAGCATTGCATATGTTTCTGAGGCATTATCCGAAGTTAAAACAGTATTTTATTGCATATCTTTCTTCTGAAGTGTCCTCACGTCAAGATTGCATTTTTGAAATCTACTCGCTGTGACAATCAAGCTTTAGTAGGATGTATTTCAATCCCTACTTTAGCTCTTGATTTTAACCTCAAAACATAAAATGTGGTCAGTCGTCTCATAAAATGTATAGCAATAAAATACTGAATTTCCAAGTGTCTACGACAATTTTAAATGTCTGTACAAAAAAATCTGAAAACTTATGTAATTAAGACTCTTACACAGGCCTCTAATGATTTGCCCAATGTCCTTTCTGGATAGTGAGATGAAATTTACGACAATGACCTTTTGTAACAATAGTATATTTTACATTTTGAGGAATCCACCATGACAATCAAAATTTTTATTTTTTATTAATTACAGAAACTTCAATAGACAGATTCACATTTCCTTTCGCCTACCATTGGCTAGGAAATATATGTAACAGATTTGCCAAACAAATATCATAGGCTATTCAACAGTGTTAATTTGTATCGAATGCCCGTGCGGTTACTTTTATCACCTGATCCATGCTGTCCTCAATCCAAAAAGAAACCTACATAATAACTATTGTTTATTCATTTTAATGTAGTTGCGGTTGGCACTACGTTAGACGAACAACATAACGATTAAACTATCAAGTCAAAAAGTCGTCGTATCCAAGATTCAAATTATTCACCATTAGGTTTTATTTTATAATACTTACGGTTAAGCCGTTTGTAACCAGCTTATAAATAACCGTGTTTGTGTCACCAGGATTAGTGTTGACTTATTCTCCATTCTGAGTACGTCGAATGGGCGTTTTTACTTAGAATGATTTAAAAACTATCTTCATTAAGTCTGAAGATATTCTCTTCACAAGCACAAAGAAGGAAGTTTATGCTTTAATACGATTCTTATGCCTTTCTGTTTCTATTTTCGGCTCAGTCATATTTCCTTGTTAATGCTCATAAACTCGACTTGACTCTGTTGCGGAGGAAACGAAACTGGTCAGCAAGCGTTGGTATCTTTTATTTTAAAGTGCATTATGTTGAAATAATTTCGTTAAAGTATAGCTATTATAAAATTCTATGCCCCCCCACACACACATATATATATATATATGTGTATGTAGGTATATATATATATATATATATATGTATGTAGGTATATATATATATATGTATGTATATATATATATATACATACATATATATATATACATATATATATATATATGACACACGACCAGCAGAAGCGCAAGAGGAGGAAGGAGAGAGCTGCCGGTTCACAGCCTGCCGATACCGCCTTCACGTGTCCAGAGTGTGGAAGAGTCTGCCGAGCACGGATTGGCCTCATCAGCCATCTCAGAACCCACAAACCCCTGACGCCGAATTGATTGATACCTTGGTCATCGTCGATTTCGACGGATGAGCAAGAAGATGAATATATATATATATATATATATATATATATATACATACATATATATATATATAATTTTGTGTACAGAAAGTTGTTAGATGAGATACGTCATTAGTTTCAAGTCCGATAATTAGGACCGTTTTAGATATCCATATGAAGCTCTCTTCAGCCAATACTCATCTAGTTTTCTAACCGGAAGTGGAAAATAAATATGCATCCCGAGTTCACGTTTAACTCTCGTTTTGCTAAATTCCCCCCCAGGTTATTTATTTGATGATGATGATTTCATTAACTTTAAAATTTGAAATACTTTACTTTTAAAATCTAATTCCGATTGAAATTTTTATATAAAATGTTGTATATATAAAACGCTTTAATATGAAACCAATTTAATTTAACAAAACTAAATTTTTTATATATAAATTTAAAACTTAAAATTTATATCAATATCGATTTAAAATGTAAAATTTCATTTAATTATATCGAAATGCGTTTAAAAATTTCTTTAAAAATTCCAACTCTTTCAGATTTGGGAAAGTGAGTATTTACCTATCGTAAAGAATTTTCCTAGTGTATTAACACTATTATATTTTTCTATACTTTTAAAAGTGAAATATATTGTAAATTACATTTATGAAGTATGATTTCTAGAAATGTATATAATACAACTAGCGGGGATACACGGCGTTGCCCGGGTGTTTCGAGGTGTGTGTGCTCTTAAATTAAAAATAAACACGGGGGGGGGGTAATTAGGTAGAATCGAACCCGAAGCCCTAAGGCGAAGTTGGAAAATAAAATGTGAAAAAAAAAACATGACACGTTAAGCGATCGGCCAGCAAGAACGAGTTACTGAAAGAAGTTTGAATTGCTTTAATTAAGAAGAGAATTGACAGGTGCATCACAAACTGACGTCAAGTGGAAGTCATAGAATTAACATTTTGTGCGAGCGTTACGACGACAATGACGACGACGAGGTAAGCAATAGCTATTCAACAGTTAACATTTTCTACGAAACAGTTTTTAATGAGGTCAATAACTCGGTTTGTTTGTTTTTACTCAACTTTGGGGAAAACCAGCTCTCCGTTTATTAGGGGGGTCTCCAGACGAAAGCAATTGTTTGATATGACGCTAAAAAAGCCGACATTGACCAAAGGTTTACATCGCTTTCAAGAGACCACCGGGAAGTGCCGGTATTTATTTGCTCCCCCACCAAGCAAATTAGGCACTAGGCCGATTCTTAATGTGAGGAGTGAAGGGGAAATGGGGACCAACTTCTCAGGAAGTAGGGGAGCTGGATAGTGACAATTGGTATGAAAGGTTGCCCCTACATTGACCAAGGTCTTATATGTGGGGCTGCCCCCACATATGGTCTTTGTTCACAGTATCTGCCGGAACAGATACTACATCTGTATCTTGTCGCTCGTGCCACAGATTGCCACCGAGAAGTGCCGGCATTTATTTGCTCCTCCACCGAGCAAATTAGGCACAAGGCCGATTTTTAAAGTGAAGGGGAAATATGGGCCAACTCCCCGGGGAGTAGGGGAGCTTAATAGTGACAATTGGTATGAAGGGTTGGCCTTACATTGATCAAGGTCTTATATGTGGGGTTGGAATATATTTGCTCCCCCACCAAGCAAATTAGGCACTAGGCCGATTTTTAATGTGAGGAGTGAAGGGGAAATGGGGACCAACTTCTCAGGAAGTAGGGGAGCTGAATAGTAACAATTGGTATGAAGGGTTGCCCCTACATTGACAAAGATCTTATATGTGGGGTTGGTATTTATTTGCTCCTCCACCGAGCGAATTAGGCACAAGGCTGATTTTTAATGTGAGGAGTGAAGGGGAAATATGGGCCAACTCCCCGGGGAGTAGGGGAGCTGAATAGTGAAAATTGTCCAACGTCTTATATGTTGGGTTGCCCCCACATATGGTCTTTGCTTGCAGTATCTGCCGGAACAGATGGTATTTATTTGCTCCCCCACTGAGCAAATTAGGCACAAGGCCGTTTTTAATGTGAGGTAAAAACCAGCTCCCCTAAAAGTAGGCAAAAAGGGGGCACTCTGGTTACCAAAAATAATAATTGTCCCAGTATAGAGGGTTTCCCCTCCATTGACTGGTACAAATTATCTTAAGTGCAGCATCTGCCGGAACAGATACTACACTTTGATCTTGCCACCCGAGACTGGATTTATTTGCTTCCCCACTGAACAAATTAGGCACAAGGCCGTTTTTTTAATGTGGAGAGAGAAGGGTAGGGGGAAGGGAAACGGGGGCCAGCTCCCCAGAGGTGGGAAATGGGAGCTGGATAGTGATTTGCAAGCTGGCCCAAGTAAGGTTACTCCTGCATGGACCAGAAGATTGCCACAAGGGCAATGGTCTCTGCTTGCAGTATCTGCTGGAAGAGATACTACACTTTAATCTTGTCACCCGAGACACAGACGGCCACCGGGACGTGCCAATTCGAATCTAGTTTCGCTTTTTTTTTTTATATTGGAAAGCGAAAGATACACGCGACGATCTAAACTTCTGGAAAAAAATAGCGCGTGAAAGTCTTGCAAATTAAATACACACGCGACCCTCGTTTGTAACTCTTAGATATTATCATTTAGACAGCATATAAAAAGTTTTAAGAAGGAATTAGCCGACCGAGAAGTCCAGCGAAAAAAGCGTTTTACAGACATATACAAAAAGCGAACATACACACATTTTCGCTTTTATATTTATAGACAATCTAAAATCTATAATACAATTACGAATCAAATCCAATTTTACAGACTAAAAACAATTTTAGCATGTAAACCTTTACTAAAGTGGTTCTATATATATATATATTTTTTACACAGTGATCACCACTTATCAAGGCCCGGAGCCACTCAGGGATAAGGGTTATTGCAAGTACATTACGTTAGTGTGGAGATTTGATGAAGTGTTTACTTAAGGGGGCGGTTTATTAGGACTTTGTTAACATTAGACTTGAAGACATCCAAGTTGTAGTCCGGGGGGAAGCAGGCAGACGGAACAGTTTTCCACAGGCGTGCAGTTCTAAGAAAGAAGCTTTGTTCATGGAATCCGCGTTTTGATTTAGGCACAGATATAGAGTGGGGGAAATTTTTCACATTGGATTCAGCTAGACGGGTGTTTTTCGTGAAAGATTGGCGAGGGGGGACCAGGGATTGGAGTTCAGACGAGCACCTACCATGAAAATAACGATAAAACAAGGATAGGCTCGCAACGTCTCTTCTGTGGGAGAGGGGTTGCAGGGTAGAGAAAAGGGCATCCCCCACTAAACCACGAAGTCTATTTTGTACTCTGTCAAGGCATGATAGGCTGTTTTTAGCAGCTCCTGCCCAGATATGGCAACAGTATTCCATCCTTGGCCGTACTTGGCTTTTATATAGATAGAGAATTGCATCAGTAGTGAGATATCTTCTGGGACGGTAGAAGGATCCCACCATCTTTCCTGCGACCTTGGCAACAGACTTTATGTACGTGTTCCATTTCAGATCAGGAGTAAAGGTCAAACCCAGAAGCTTGTCAAAACACGGGGCCTCACCCAGACGAGAGCCATCCATCACAATTGATGCCAGCTGGGGATCAGAGCGTTGATGATGTAAGGATAGGAGTTTGGTTTTGGATGCATTAATGGTAACTAGCCACATCTTCCCCCACTGAACCACGCGCTCGAGATCAGAGGAGAGAGTATCAGAGAGAACTTCGTCATTTACAGCCTTTGATGTGTTGCCGTAGATGGTCGTGTCATCAGCATAGATGTCAACGAATGATTTAAGTATGTGTTTAGGGAGGTCATTGATGTAGATCAGGAAGAGAGTTGGGCCCAGGATTGACCCCTGAGGGACTCCAGCATTTATATTGCAGGCCTCCGATTTTTGTCCATCTACCACTACTCTTATGAGCCTATATATATATATATATATATATATATATATATATATATATAGATATATATATATATATATATATATATATATATATATATATATATTTATAGTTTTTTTGTTGCTGATTTTTTAAACGATATTAAGGTGAGCGTCTTCACCTTGAAGATCGGATGTATTATTTAGAAATTGCCCATTTCTTATTTTGGACGTAAACAAATAGTATTTTTATTTATTTACTTATTTATTTATTTATAAAACGGTAATCTGCGTACATGCATGTTTCGGGGCTCTTGACTCGAACGCTGTACCCTATGTATTTCAGTCCAGCGTCTTATCCATTACGCTATGATGCCATAGACGATTTACTGTTCAGTTTTTATCGTTTATATATTTACGTAGTATTTTTTTGCTGTTGATTTTTTGAAATGATATTGAGGTTAGCGTCTTCACCTTTCGGATCGGATGTATTTTTTAGAAACTGCCCATTTTCCTTTTGGACGTAAACAGATAATATTTTTATATAATTCAAAATCTTGGTTTTGTCTTTTTCACTGACCCAGTTTATTAGGAGTGCTTTTCTTCTATGTATACATTTTTTCAAATATCCACTCTTCAGATTAAAACACCTTATTTCTGAGGGATGAATTGCCCGGAGGATGTGGTATTTTTCTGCATTACAGGGCGAGCATTGATTTAATTCCGGGGCGTATGCTGGTTTGTTCTCGATTCTTCTCCATTTTATGGAACAAAGTGTATCTTTTTCTTTAAGATCCCACACCCGAGTTTCTAATGCTGTATTTAGCTTTGTTTTAGCTCTAAAAGCTCATATACGCATAGTATCTTTGTTTAAATGGCCTTTGTTTAAATGGCCTTTGTTTAAATGGGGCTTGTTGAAGTAAGAAATATTATATTCAAAGATCACTGATAACCTAGATATACAGAAGTGAAAAGAGTCGAGGAGATAACAGATAACGTTTGCGACACTAACATGGTGGGTAATGTATTTGGGCCCTATCCGTTCGTCCGTTCGTCCGTTCGTCTATGCGCACTTTTTGGAATTTTTTGAAATTTTTCACAAGCATTAAACATGATATGAGTAAAAAAGTAACTAACTATTTCGGATTGAAATGGCTAAAATTGACACGTTTGTTCTTATTAAAAAAAAAAATGATGGCTTGGATTTTTATAAAACTTTCTGAAAAGTTGTAACTAACTGATTTCTATATAATTTTGTTAGTCTATACTTCACAATAACTCTTGGGTGTGCCCCAGGGGCTCCTTTGTAGCTAATAAATCTCCATTTATGGGACTATTTTGCCATATTTGTCCAAAAGTTTCTATGTCTGTCTATTGCGGAAGTTTGCGTAGCGTTGAACTCACATTTAAATATATTAAGACTTTGGGTATTTTGCGGGTTAAATGGGGCGGAGCAAATGATGGACTTAGTCATTTTTATACCTCTTTCACTCATGGGGCGGTCATGCATACCTCACGTGTTGAATATCGAATTTATTAAGCTTCTTCGTTACAAGAGCGAAATTCGAAAATCTAAATATTGAATTTCACTCAAAACTCTTCGTTTTTACTACATTGCGATGTCGAATTCATAAAATATACGAATATTACGAAAAACAGTGTAACCTAAACATAATTATTAATAAAATAGTTTTGCAAAATAAATATAAAGTCTACACATAAATAAACAGCATGAAAACAGAGGAAGAAACTGCAGTCCCTCTTGGTTTAAATTAATCGCGGATATCACTTTAATTATCTGTTTTGCTTAAAGTGGTATAATATGAAAATGATTTAAAATATTTAACTCGCCGTCTAGTCACTTGATTGGAATTGATGACGCTTGAAGTCTGTGGAAGATATATTTGATGACATAGATAATTTAAATTCCTGGTGAAATTAAGCCATGGATGCGAAAAGCACGTTTTCCTATCATCATTAATTTTGATTGATGATCCCTGTTCGCTTCAGGCATATATGTATATATATATATATATATATATATATATATATATATATATATATATATATATATAGAGAGAGAGAGAGAGAGAGAGAGAGAATATTATTAGTACATATATATGTGGATATACACATTCATATGTATATACACATTCACATATGCATGGTATGTACAAGGAATTGAATATATATCCAAAAACATTTTTAACGAAACGTTTGTTGCCCAGCATATACTTACATATATTTAACACGCATATATATATATATATATATATATATATATATATATATATATATATATATATTGCCCAACATTTCTTAGAACTGAACGCCTGTGGAACTCTGTTCCGTCTGCCTGCTTCCCCCCGGACTACAACTTGGATGTCTTCAAGTCACACGTTAACAAATTCCTAATGAACCGCCCCCTTAAGTAAACACTTCATCAAATCTCCACACTAACATAATGTACTTGCAATAACCCTTATCCCTGAGTGGCTTCCGGGCCTTGATAAGTGGTGATCACTGTGTACAAAAAAGCGTATACTTACATATATTTAACACGCATATATATATTACATATATATATATGTATATACATATATATCTACATATATATATATATATACATATATATATATATATGTCTGTGTGTATACATATAGTAGTAAGTTATAAAATATATATATGGCAATTGAGCTACACAGAATATTACGCGTTTCATTCTCGTGAGAATTTGTCAGGCTTACGCAAAGAGTTGTAGTTACTGTGCATTTTTATATAAGCACATGCTATTAAATTTTCACTTAGCCAATCAGCTTCCTAGATAGCACCACGCCTATCCTAATCAGCCACTGGCCAGTCACTGTCAGAATAAAGATGCAGTTGACCTTAGGTGCACCCTTTCCTTTGTGTGTGCTTTTCATGGGAAGAGTAAATCTCTAAGTAAGCTGATCTATTTTAGAGCTAGGTGTATTGAGATATTCAAAAAACAGAAACGACGACGACGTTAGATATATGATTTTTTTTATATAATTTGGATATTATTTTAGTGTGTATATTTTTGCACATATAAATATAATTATTTATATACATGTATGTTTATTTTATTACTTTTTTTATTTAATTTTTATTTTATTATTTTATTTTCTCTTGTTATTGTCAATTTAAAAAAAATATTTTGTATCGCTATCCTAGAGTAAAGTCCGCACAGATGTTTGCTATGTATCTCCTACAGTTTAATAGATGCTGGGGTACTTTAACGTATAGGATAGCAAACTTTTCATTCAATCATAATGTACATGGGCCGCTTCGGTCCCTACATATATATATATATATATATATATATATATATATATATATATATATATATATATATATATATATATATATATATAGTCTTGGAAGTTTTTTAACGTTTGAAACTAAATAAAAAAGTTATTTAATTTCTATCATTCGTCTGAAAACTATTTAGACAGTAAGTTATTTAATCACTTGTAATCACTGCATCAGCTTGCTCTCTCGAATTTACTATAGTGCTTGTGTTAATTTAAGTGATCATCGGTTGTTTACTATGAAACACTGTTTCGGAGATTTAAAAGCAAAGCAGTATATTAAATTATGGCTCCCCAGCAGTGTTGATCCAACACCACCTCCCTTAATCTCAAGAACAACAAAATTTTACAGATATTAAATCTAGTTCTCTCCTCTTGATTAATTAGGCGAGCCTATTCATGTTACACAAAATATCTTCCTCAACTGTGAGCTTTCCAATGCAAAATGGATATATTTTTTTTAATTTTACAAGTGTTGTATTTATAAGATTAGGAGTAATCTTTTTGACTACATGGCATCCCCTACTATAATTAGTACTTTACATATTAACATACTTATTAATTTAAAATTTTCAATATTTAAAAGTTAACAATATTTATGTATATACATTATTTTGTGTATAATACATTTTATACATTTCTAATATAGATTTGGATTTCCTTTATTAATATATTCTGGTTAATTTTATACGATTCAAAAGCATCACAATTACGAACAAATGCTCTATTTCACTGTTGAAATATTTTAGTTTTATCACCACCTTGTTTTATCATCCTTATTACTAAGCTAGAAATCGGGATTATAAATCTATTAATTTTAAAGTTACGCGAGCTATTCTCAAAAACTCCGACATAATGGTTTCATAAGACATAAAAGCAGGGCAGGTACTATCTTTATGCGGCATAGGAATTATTTTAAAAGGGAAAGATTTTCTTTTATCAAATATTTTATAAAGAAAAATCCCATCCTCAGTTTTTATATCTAACTCCAGAAATGTAGCCTGTTGTCCTCTATGTTAACAATTCAATCCTAACTCATTTGGATACATAAGATGTTTATTTTTTTCGACTTAATCGTTATCCTTTATACACATAAGATCATATATAAATTTCCTACACCGATGAAAATTATGTTTTAGATATATCATTTTTTTTTTTGTGTGATGACATATTCTTAGCGACACCCCAAAACACCCGGGCACCCACCGATTTTTTTTAATTTTAATATCGAAACAAGCTTATTTAAGCCATTTTCACGTGTTCGTTTTTCTGTTTTCATCGTTCGTTTACCTTAAATTACTTTTTTTGTTGTTTTCCCCCCTCTTAAGTTTTAACGTTGTTTTCTTTTTTTTTTACTTCGCTTATAACAAACAAACCTACGTCGTCGTCGTCGTCGTCGTCGTAATGCTCGACGACTTCCGGCCGCGCAACTGTACATTTGGTTCTTAAGTAAATGCAAACATCTTTCACTAACTCACTATATATATATATATATATATATATATATATATATATATGTATATATATATATATATGTATATGTATATATATATATGTATATGTATATATATATATATGTATATGTATATATATGTATATATATATGTATATATATATATATATATATATATATATATATATATATATATATATATATATATATATACTCGAGTCTATGAAAATGCAGATTTGCCCAAAATAGTTAAGGATCCAATCCCATTGGGATTCTTACCGTTTAGAGTAATATTTTATTTCCTATTTGAAAATATTCTTCTTTAATAAGATGATTTATACGTATTTTGAAATACATTTAGAAACACTAGTTTTTTTGTTTTATTTTTATACCAGAAAGTTTTAGAGTTCGAAAAGTCTATATATTTACCTTTACCACCTTCAAAAGATAAAAGTTCATTTATTCCTTTTATAAATTTTTCGTGGAGAATTTAAGTATATAGCTTACGAAAATCATAAGTCGCTAAAGATGCTACTTTTATTCTGGAATTTATGTGATCTAATTTTTCTTTTATTGGTTGTGAATTATTTACTACCCATAATAGATTCATATTACTATAGGAATTTCCTTTCTGTTGGAAATTATCTATTTAATCTATAAATGATAAAAACACTTAGATATACCTTTACTGAAAGGTTTAGTAATGCACGTCTTTTAAGCTACGATAAACCTGCGCTAACTGGATTTTAGCTATCCAATACATTACATGGAAGATTTTGTTTTTTTCTTCTAACTTTAATCCTAGTTTTTCACGAATAATGTTATTATTCAGAATAATGCAATCTAAACTAATATAACTTACTTTATATGTATCTTGGACTTTTTTTTCTTATATTTTTTATTACATTTTCACCCCAAACCAGGCACATTGCCACTTTGATGTAGGGGGCTACTATCAGGAGCAGCAACTACTGGGGCACTATGTTGGGATTTGGGCAGCAAGATGTCGGTTCACGTTACACTTGAACTTCAGCATGTCAGTACAGTTAGGGAAGCAGGGACCTTGAATGGAATCCCAGAGTTTAGCGGTTCTGGGGAAGAAACTACTGGAGTAGAAAGATCTTTTACATCTAGGGATCTCTACTGTGTGGAGGTGGGATTTAGCCGCCTATCTGGTTCGTCGAGAGTGTCTACGTCGTGGGGGCACAAGTGTCTGCAGTTCGTCAGAGCATTCACCACTAAAATACCTGTAGAACAGGCAGATGGATGCAACGTTTCGTCGATGGGACAGAGGCTGAAGCTTAGATGCCAGTTCAGGGTCTATCAGATAGGCGACTCTCTTTTGAACCTGCCAACACTACTCCATACATGGGCGAATGATGGCCTTATAGAGGTACAGGATACTTTCAAGTGTCAGTAGTTTTCTAGCACGGTAGAGAGAGCCTACCTTTTTCGCAGCGGCCCTGGAAATGTTTTCAATATAATTGTTCCAATTCATGTTTCCCGTGAACGTTAGGCCAAGCAGTTTGAAAGATGTACTCTCAGACAGGGAGTCACTGACCATTGCTATTGGTGGCAGATAAGGTTTCTTGTAATTATTGAAGGAAACCAGTTTAGTCTTGGCAGCATTGAATGTGACCATCCATTTATGTCCCCATTCCACTACAGATTGGAGTTCATCCTGTAGTGAGTTTGCAATTTCTTTAGATATGTGTTCATTTGTTTTCCTGTCATGCCTGTTATAGAGTGTGGTATCATCAGCATATATACCCATCTCAGAGGCAGTTTTGTCGGGGAGGTCATTAATAAATATTAGGAACAATAGAAGTCCAAGGATAGACCCCTGAGGCACTCGCGCATTTATATCACACTGTTTAGATGTACGGCCGTCGAAGACACCCTGGAGTTTTTTCTTATCTAAGACGGATTTAATTATGTTAAGTATTCTACCAGTGATACCGTATGATTTCATTTTCCTGAGGAGACCCTTGTACCGTACCCTGTCAAAAGCCTTAGATATATCTAGAGCTACCGCTCTGCCCTACTCCGCTTTGTCCAGTGAATGGTATATATGTTCAGAGATTACAGCACGGATGTTAGTTGTGGAACCGGCTTGTCTAAATCCATAATGTTTGTCAGTCAGAAGTTTAGCATCCGTAAGGTAGAGCATGGTTAATTATAAAAATTCGAGTCTGTAGACTAAAAAGTACAGAGTTATTGCATAGGGAAATGTACACAGAAAAAAGACACACAGACAGACACACAGACAGACACACAGACACGTTCACTTATATATATATATATATATATATCGTAAGTTATAATATATATATAGCGATTAAGCTACACTGAATATTCCGCGTTTCATCCAATCTAGGACTCTTCAGGCGCATAAGCTAGGTCCACCTACGTATTGAGCACTTTTGAATTAAATACGTAAAGTTTACGCAAAAATTCATACTCCCCTGTATTAATTTTATGTGAGTAAATGGAGTGGTTATATATATATATATATATATATATATATATATATATATATATATATATATATATATATATATATATATATATATATATATATAGTGTTTTAATGGAATAATTCCAGGAGGAAATCCGGGTATGAGAGCTCAATGTGGTAAACAGAGCAATAAAATAAAAATATAACACGGAAATTACATAATTGTCGATGCAATAATTTACTTCAACCTTATGGTATTTTCAAGTATCTAAACTAGACAATTACATTTTTGGCGCGAGATATGTCCACATACCATTCAAAAATATTCAAATACTGTTAAGTTTTCATACATTTTTGTGATAGTAAAAAGCTAAATTGAAAATATCCTTTTTTGAGTCGAGTTTGTTTCTACTACATCTCATCTTTTTTCGGTATATATTTTTTCTTAATATTTATCACTATTAATGCGCTATTTGTTTCCACGGAACCACTGGTATCCTTTCAAATGCAACGTTTATATCTGCAAATATTCTGTCGGATATTAAATCCATTATTCGCTTAATTTATACACACAGACGTATAACGGGGGAACGAGAGAGATAAATAAAGAGAGAGAGAGAGAGGTTAACAAGGATAGAAAAATAGATAGAAAGGTGAAAAACAGGTTAATAGACATTTGTCCATTTTCGACGTGAAGCTACATATTTATGACAGCGCTCAAATCTAAGCTCACATATAATGGCCATTAACCCACATTGACCTACTAATGCATATATATTATTCATATATATATATATATATATATATACATATATATATATACATATATATATATATATATATATATATATATATATATATATATATCCCCAACGTTCAATATCTTCGACATTGATCCTCACCGGCAGGAAGCGGCATTTGGACGCCTCCATCCGTCCTTTCTAAGCGACATGAATTTGAGCATCCTTAATCTAAAGTTACAATCCATAATATCGATGGCGCGGCTGATAAAAGCGATTTGTTCGTCTATGTCTAATCGTTTTTTGGAGTCTGATGTAAAAAAAATAATTTTCCTACCACGAATGATGCAAAGTAGAAAGATTAGGGGTGCTTTATAAGTCTTTTGCGTTTTGGGGATAACTTTGTTTTATCTAAATAATCTGCATAAATATGTCTTCTGTATTCTTGTATATCTATCTATCTATCTACAATTATATAAATGCAACTTTGTCTGTGCGTGAGTTCGTTCATTATCGACTCCGAAACGATCGAACAGATTTTTTTTGGCTTTACAGAACTTTACTGTAAAAGACTCGAAGTTTAGTCTCGGAATACTCCCGATAATCACCAATAATCGATAATCGAAACCGTTATTTTAATTTATGTATCATTGGTAAAGCCATTTTGTTCATGTTGTCGCTTAGCAACAATGATACAAATTCGGTCATCAAAATTCTACTGTAGGTAAGTTGATAGTGTGTTTTTGTTGCTTATTGTTTGCATGACGTGGTCTATAGGTTCAAAGTCCGCACGTTAATTTCTAAATTGATTTTTTTCATTTAATGCAAAGAATTTTATAAGACTTATAAATTTACGTGTTTTTTTGTTGTTGTTTTTTTTTTGCATGACGTGGTCTGTGACGTGCACGTAAATTTGTTAAAGTTTCTATCTTTAACTCAAATTAAGTTAATATTTAAAGAATATTTTTAAGAACAGTAGTTTCTAAAGGGTGCAATGTAGAATAATATACATGTTTGACTAAGTTACTGCTTGGAAGTGTGTAAGGCTTTCCTCCCAGAAAAATTTCATGGATTTTGATAGCAATAAAAATATAGGCATGTAAAATGTTCGTTGATAATCATTTAATCCCGGGCAACGTCGCATATATATATATATATATATATATATATATATATATATATATATCGTCCAAAACTGAAGGACAAAATCTTCAAGGCTAATACTTGTTCGAAATAACAAGAAAGGGTGAAATTTTGACAACTGATAATCGTATCATCCATGATAACATCCTAAATTTTGAATCATTTGCAAAAGAAAAAGAATTATAACAATCATTTATTTTGAAATAGAGACGTCGAAATGTGAGAGACAAAATTTCTAACAAATATTAGGTTTTAAAATGCTGTCCCTTAGTTTTGGACGCTACTGTATATATTTCATCCACATACAGATCTGTTTCGTCGTATCACAACTCATCAGTGGTGCTAGACATACACCTTTTCTCAGCCCTGGATCGAGCCTACAACCGTCGTGTTGGCAGTCGGCCGCTCTAAACATCGGACTACGAATCAGTGGCGTCAATATTTCTCCTCGAGTGGGTATTAAATCAACGCTCGCCCATTGCAGAATGTGCTCAAACCATAAGTTTGTTTACAAACAGATAAATAGTGGGTGTCGCTTAATTGATTACATACGCGTCGGGTGAAAATATAGTTACAATGTGCCCAAACCAAAAAGGGTGGCTTTAATTTGTAATTCACATACAGTACTGTTTCGTTGTATCACAACTCATCAGCGCAGCTAGACATACACCTATCCCGAGACGTGGATCGAACCTACAATCGTCGCGTTGACAGTCGACAGCTCTAACTATCGGACCACGAATCAGTATCGTAAATTCTTCTCCTCGAGTGTGTATTAAATCAACCCAATCGCCGCCGCAGACAGTGCTCAAACCATCATTTATTTACAAACAAATAAATAGTGGGTTTCGCATAATTCACACACACACACATACACACACACACACACACACATATATATATATGTGTGTATATGTGTGTGTGTGTTTATTATAAAATGGCTTCAAAGCGAGAAGGCAACAAGAAACTTCACAGCAATAAATTAGCTTAAAACAAGCTTAAAATATTCACATTTTTTTAATCGTAATTGTTATTGTTCCTAGGTTATACAACATAACCTTTAGTCCATATGCCACGAATGTCTCTTAGTGATGGTCAGGAGCTCTTTAATCCTCGCGTGTCTGGTTTAGCCAATCGGGAAATCGGCTGCAGGTTGAAATGTGATGAGAAACCGGTATGAAAGACTGTACAAAAGCACCAAAACACTGGCAGTGTCCGTGATGCCCGAAACCTGGTCGTTCTTGTGTTAATTCTTACAGAGAAGACAATGCGATGAAGATGAGCCACCTCAGAAACAGATTTGAAGCGGTTCCTAAAATCAAATAACAAAAACAAAGTGTTCTCTTTGTACAATTAAGAACAGATTGAAGTAATTTAATTTGCGAAGCTGTGCTCAAACACATAAGCCAATGATTTATGTAAAGAACAGAAAGCACTGTCTGAACTTCCTAGAAGCAATGAAAGGCATGACCCTTCATATTATTCGAGAGTGATTTGTAGCGACGAAAGCAAGTCAAATAGGCTAGGGAGTGATGGTAGGCAAAATGTCCGTCGAAGGAACGACGCAGAGTTTATTCCTAGGTCCATAGTTTCAACGCTGCAAGGAGGTGGAGGTTAAGTTTTGGTGTGGGGCGTTGTTACTGCCAATAGTCCATGGCCTATAGGTCGTTTGCAAGGTCGAAGTAATTCCACCAAGTACATTAATATGTTGAATAAGCATTTTCTATCCTACTTTGGCA
Organism: Euprymna scolopes; assembly: GCF_053919585.1. Lineage (NCBI taxonomy): Eukaryota > Metazoa > Mollusca > Cephalopoda > Sepiida > Sepiolidae > Euprymna > Euprymna scolopes. The sequence continues at coordinate 8,065,528 of NC_136504.1, forward strand.
AGAATTTGGATGACAATACCATCTCCATGCAAGATAATGGTTTCATTCACACAGCTGGCATTGTCAAGAGGTTCCTGGAATGGTATGATATTCCGTGTTTCGATTGGTCTGTACAATCTCCAGACCTTAATTTTATCGAAAATGTATAGCATTACATCAAACAACAGCTACGCAATGATAAAATTTCAAATCTGGAAAAACTTTGGACAAAAATTAAATTTCGCCAGAGTATTGCTGCATATCAATTCAAGAGAATGTCCCAAAATGTTCAGGCTGTCAAATTGTGGGAGTGTTTTGCTACTGACTAATAATTAGTTCATTGTGTTCCTGTTGTATTTTTGTTGCATTACTGTTCTAAAGTTACATTTAAATAACTATTTTCGATTGTGTAGAGTTCGTTTTTGCCGTCTCAATTTAAATTATGTTTTTAATTGACGTGAACACTAGGATACTTATATTAAAAGTCAAATATGAACAGGTAATGTTATCTTTTTTATAAAAAGCACAATGTGTACGTGTATGTTTGTATGTCTCGAAAAAAATATCTTGAACGACAAATATCGTTATTCGCCAAAAAACGTTATTCCTTCGCCCTCACATTGGAAATTTTCTACAAGGAGGAGTCGGTTTTTTCGTCGACATATTCGCAAGTCATCATCTCCATTGGATTTACTACCCTTAATTCAAACACTCTCGATTTCTGGTTTCGCGATGGCTGCATCCGCTTAGTCGTTTGGTTTTTATCACCTTTTCCTTCTTCATGTTATGTATTCGAGCCTGCCTACTATCGCTTTTTTAACAGCTCTCTCCACCCGGGCTGCTTACTCTTGTCTAGAACAATAAAAAAATTCTGTAGTTGAAGTTTTATTTTTTGAAATCATAAAATTTAAATATATATATATATATATATATATATATCTTGACACACACACATACACACACATTTATATATATATATATATATATATATATATATATATATATATATATATATATGAGTGTTTTGCTACCTATTTTGATCCAATCATAATAGATCCAATAAATTGTATTATTATGATTAGTGAGTTTATGCATTCATGATCTGCAAGTTTCATCACTCTGATCTATGGAGTTACTGTGTAAAAAATTAAATCGTGTGATGAGCGTGTGTCAGAAGCAGAGATCTGTCATTATATTTCTGTCAAAAAAATGCATTGAGAATTGTGGGATTTGATACCTTACACATTTCCAATTGTTATTAGATGATTTTTTTTCAATAAAATATTTTTCACGAATATACAGATAAGTTTTTTTGTGAAGAAAATAAGGAAAGTTTGCATAGATGGCGTCTATTTTACATGATTCTTTCACTGTTTTTATTTACTAGTAACTTCTACAAACTCAATAAATGCTGTGCGACTTTTTCTGGCTTTAGTGACCGCTGATTATGTCACCCGCTATTGCTTTCAACATATGAGCTCCGTTAGATTTAATTTGTTTAATCTTATCTGAAATATAACCTAAAATATAAAATAATATTTTTGCCTTGCAGAATTTGAATTGATTTGTTTTCATTTTAAAAATAACGAAATGGCAAGAAAAGATTCCCGCACAAATTGCTTTTTCATGCGTAGCACCCAATAAATTTCAAAGCAACATAAACTTAAGCTGTGTGTAAAGCTATGTGTAAAGCTATGTGTAAAGCTATGTGTAAAGCTATGTGTAAAGCTATGTGTAAAATAGCGCTTTCGATGTTGCAGTTATATCCTTTAAAAAAAAATTTGATTTATTTTTTAAGCTTTAAAAATCCAAATTTATTACCATTTTAAAAATTGTCACTCTCATAAAAATGGAGGCTTAATATTTTCTGATGAAATAAGCGGCACTTCAAAGTTTTGATCGCAAGATATTTAGATCAATAAAAATGTATTGATTTCTTGTCCAATGCGTGGATATCGACATTTTGTGTGATTTTAATCACGGACTTCGAAAAATATTCATTATTCAGAATAAAGACGCTAATACAATATTTAAAAGGTTGATGTTCGTTTCTAATAATGAGTATAAGCCCACTGTAAGCAGAAGTTATAATCATATTAGCACCAGTAATAAACATATTCAGTGGAAGAGATATGTTGTAATTAGTGCTACACTTTTGTTAGGAAATATTTAGATATGATTGCTTGGCGCCGGTAAGAAATTAATTCCTACACTATGTCAAATGTTCGGCTTCTACATATAATATTTCGTAGAAGTAGTATTTTTTGATAGTTGCTTTTCAAGCATATTAATCAATTTCATTCAAATTATATATTATCCAGAATCCAGTCACTTTTGTAAACGTTGTTGTTGATTTCACTTGATATTTGAATATGTCTTTCTTGTATAAATGTCGGTTTAAATCTTTTCGTGTCGCAAGTCTCCGAAGTCAAAGATGGCCGTTTAAACGTAGAAATATATTGCATCAAAATATTATTTTTATTGAGCAAAGTTTCAATTTAATAAAACAACTAAATTATCGGAGACAAATTCAATAAATTTTATAATTTGTTTTGTACAAAATAAATCTAAAACCATATATTATTGACTGTTATCAATATTACCTAAGAAAATTATATAACCTAATTATAAATAATGGATATTACATAAGATATTATTTCTGTCCCTTTTAACAATATGATCGCACAATATTAATAGATAGAGTTGATGCTAGTAATTCTACATTAAAATTCAATAATGGCGTAACTATAAGTAAACACAATTGCAACTTCTCTTCTGATTTTCGGATTTTGTAATCCTGCTCATGTTCTTTTATTTTCTTTAAAAATTGGGCAGTTCCTACTATTTTAATGAATAAGGGCAGAATAAATTCATGAATTGACATAATAATCCTATGAATGTTTCTGTGGTACGAAATACGTGCGATCAAGAATTTAACGTTTTAACATGCTGAAAAGAAATAAACAATAAGATGGACTACAGCTTGATATTTGGACAACAGAATTTTTCTTCATCTATTTGTGTATGCTCTGAAGCTACATCGAGCTTCATGAATAAAGATTGCTATACATAAAAGGTAAAATATAATTGATTAAGCTTATTACACCCTTCCCCCACCACATATATATATATATATATATATATATATATATATATATATATATATACGAGCAAACACTTAATAAAACATGTTCAAAACACTTTGAAATGAGTTAAAAACATATTTAATCTGAAAAGTAAACACTAGATAAGTGGATAGTCCTTAATCCGCGGAGTTTCGAAGAAATGCTTTCCTTCTCATCAGAGGGTAGGAATTAGCAAAATGCGGGATCGGATTTTGCATGCAAAAGTATTTGATGAAACAAAGAGTAAGTCAAAGATCTTACTTGAAAACAAAAAAAGTGAAGCAGAGGGAATATGGTGAAAAAAAGGTGATTACACATGAATGGATAGTCTGGTGGAAGATAAATAATCCAGTGACGGTAAAATACAAGTATATAACTTCAAGAAAGTTAATTGAATTTCTATTTGCACAAGTAAAATCCAAAAATCCCGTAATTAGAAGAAGATGGTCCATAATAATCCAAAGGCAGAAATCCATGGAAAAATTCACAAACATGTCTACGAGGAAAAAAGGAAAAAAATGCCAATAATATTAATAAAAGAAAAATAAGATATGCTTTTCATTCTACTGCCGAGATATAAACCTAATAAGAAAGATCAAGGAAGAAAAAGAGGAGAAAAAATGGTGATGAAGTTAAATATCTATAGAGAAACAATTGTCAAAATGACCAAGACAGGAAATGTTAAAGGCGCGAAAAAATATATAGGGCAAAATAATATAGGTCAACTTAAATGTACAGGCCATCACTTAAAAAAAAGGTCAGCAAGAGTTGTTAGAAGACACTGAATGGAAAATAAATAAATAAATAAAAAAATCGATAGAAAAAAATAATGAATAAACAATAAATAAATAAATCAAAAATAAAATATAAAATATGAAATAAAAAATAAACATTATTTAAGGGGAGAAGATGACCGGTATATTCAAATTAAGGAAAAAGCAAAAAAAAAAAAAGAAAAGAAGAAAAGAGATAAAAGCATATAGTAAAATATAAGTAAATAGAAGATATGAAAGTGTGGGTAGATTGCTATATTAGACAGATAGAGAAAGATTAAAGAATAAATCAGAAAATGCTGATAAAAAACCGGTCATGCAATGAAGAGATAAAGAATTAAAATAAAGGAATATTAAATTATAAAGTATCTCCTATTTGGTTTTATCGAGCTTTTACATGCGGTTGAGATAACTTTATAAATATTAATTCTGTAATATTTATATTATACTTTAATTTTGCCATCTTTGATTATTTTGGTAAATTTAATTGTAATTTTTATTTTATTATATATATATATATATATATATATATATATATATATATATATATATATTATTTATTTGCACTCCTTGTGGGATAATTAACATTTTTTATACCTTCCTTACAGGTTTATAATTGCTTTTTGAATATTTGACTGCATTTCCAATAACAGGTCGTTTATTTATTTATCTATCTATCTATATATATATATATATATATATATATATATATATATATATATATATATATGCATGCGCGTGTGTGCTTGTGAAGGTTGTATGTCTGTGTACATAAAAATCTCTATAAAACTACTCTGTAAATGTTCGGTCTACAGATTTAAGACTTTATGGAATTTAAGCTAGTGGAACAAATTTGCTTTATTATTAACCCGGTAAAAATAGCTGCTAAGTTTTAAAATATGCAACTAGGCAGGCGTGAACTTCTATCTATATACAAATGTTCATTTATACAGTGTATCCAAAAAGTAACTGAAGTGTTGAAAATCATAGTAATTTTACAATTATTTATTATTAAAAAGATTTGGGAAATTAATTATTGATATGTATAGCATTGAATTACGTACGTTGTGAAAACTTTTTACCAAAATCAACGGCCAATTTGGCGACAACATTTGTTTTCACTATGGCAATATAAAATAGCCACCACGTTTCCCAAACTTAACTAATCTGAGCTTTTTCTTGTGGGGACATCTTAAAGAAAGAGTCTCTATTACAAAAACCAAATCCTGCAAGAATTGAAGGAAAACATCAGGAACGAAAAAAGAGTTAAATCATAATCTGAAATCTTTCATGAATAATGTTTTGAAAAGAACATAAATATGAGAAGCTGAAAAGGCAACGTTAAAAGAAATTTCACGCTGTGATAATGGTAGAAATCAGCCTAAATTCTCGCCCTAAAACTGAAGACCCACTACTCAAAACAACGAGGTATTACAAAAAGGCTAATTGGGAAGCCATCAGGGAGCTCATCAGAGATGCCCCATGGCATAATATCTTTGCTCTTCCAGCGGTGTGCAAGTGAGACCACTGAATGGTTCAAAATTGCTATTGAAGCACATGTTCCCGCACGGAAATTCTATAGCAAGCCCCACTCCCCCCAATGGTTTACTTCTGCTTGTGCAGCTGCCATTTGTCAAAGGCAGCATGCATTCTGCAGATTCAACCGACATAAGTCCAGCTCAAATAAACAGAAATTTATAGAAGCTAGAAATAATTGTAAGAGAGTGATAGACACAGCTAGGACAGATTACTCTGAAACCACCAGAAAATGCATCGAAGCACAGAAATTAGGAACCCGGGATTTTTGGAAAATCTACAACAGCGTAGTAAATAATGGACAATCAACTATTCCCCCACTATCAAACGATCATGAGGTTGCTTGCACGGCAACTGACAAGGCTAATCTGCTTGCCAGTCGGTTTGCCTCAAACTCCACACTGAACTCGGTACACCACTCACTCCCTGATTTTCCTCTGCGAACAGACGCCACACTTGACGACTTGAAAATCACTCCTTCTCAGGTACATGCTATTATAAAAAACCTAGACACCTCTAAAGCATGTGGACCAGATCTCATCCCGGCTGTGCTATTAAAAAAATGCTCTGCCGAGGTTGCTCCAGTTCTGTCCAAACTTTACAATAAATGCCTTAACGAATCTTGTTTTCCCGACTGCTGGAAAACCGCTTCTGTGGTACCAGTCTTCAAGAATTCTGGTGAAAGAACTGACCCACTAAATTATCGCCCCATTAGCCTCCTCCCGCTTTTCGCCAAAATATTTGAGTCCTTAGTTAATCAAGCCCTAGTCCAGCACCTAACACCTGCTAAACTCCTGACTGACAAACAATATGGATTCAGGCAAGCCCGTTCTACAGCAGATATCTTAACTGTAGTTTCTGAACGTATATACCGTTCATTGGATAAAACAGGGGAGGGAAGAGCGGTAGCCCTCGATATATCTAAGGCTTTTGACAGGGTATAACACGATGGTCTTCTAAGGAAAATTAGATCATATGGAATCACTGGAAGAATTCATAATGTAATTAAATCCTTCTAAAGTAATAGAAAAATCAAAGTTGTCCTCGACGGTCGTACATCCAAACAATACGACATAAATGCGGGAGTACCTCAGGGGTCTATCCTTGGACCTCTATTATTCCTGATATTCATAAACGACCTCCCTGATAAAATTGTTTCGGAGATGGGTATATTTACCGATGACACCACTCTCTATAACAGATATGAGGGGAAAACAAATGAACACATATCCAAGAAAATGGCAGAAACACTAGAGGATGACCTCCAATCCGTAGTGGAATGGGGACAAAAATGGTTGGTCACATTCAATGCTGCTAAGACTAAGCTTGTTTCCTTCAATAACTACAAGAAACCTTCTCTACCACCAATAGCAATGGCCAAGAACATTACCTGAAAGTACTTCTTTTAAACTCCTCGGCCTAACGTTTACAGGGAATATGAACTGGAATAGATACATTGAGAGCATTGCCAAGGCTGCTGCAAGGAAGGTTGGCTCCCTCTACCGTGCTAGAAAACTACTTACGCCTGCCAGTATCCTATACCTCTATAAGGCAACCATTCGCCCATGTATGGAGTACTGTTGTCACATCTGGGCTGGTGCATCTGCTTCTTGTCTCTCGCTCCTGGACAGGGTTCAAAAGAGAGTCGCCAACCTGATAGGTCCTGAACTGTCATCTAGGCTTCAGCCTCTGTACCATCGACGAGATGTTGCATCCCTCTGCCTGTTCTACAAATACTTCAATGGTGAATGCTCTGACGAACTGCAAACACTTGTACCTCCCCGACGTAACTACCCCCGACAAACCCGACACGCTACTAAGTCTCATCCCTTTACAGTAGAGATCCCTAGGTGCAAGAAAGCCTTTTACTCCAATAGTTTCTTCCCCAGAACTGCGGGTCTTTGGAACTCCCTTCCGGGATTCTGCTTTCCCAACTGCAACGATATGCAGAAGTTCAAGTGTAATGTCAACAAACATCTTTCTACTCATCTCCCTTCATAATGACACCGCTAATTAAGTCCCTGATAGTAGCCCCTGCTTCAAAGTGGCACTGTGCCTTGTTTGGGGTGAAAATTGAATTTAAAAAATATATGTTTCATGAATAAAAATTGTTTGAATGTTGTTATTTTTACATAAATATTACGTCATAGCTTAGTCAGATAATGTTAAATTATCATAAAAATATAATAAAACATAATCCTTAGAGTACTTAAAGGTCTATGAGAGTCAGTGCCACAACCAAATCACATAAGTAAAATATACCAAAGATATGTAAGAATATATAACCTTACATGTTTTTTTAGAGATGCATGAATGCGGGATACCTCTGCTGGATTGTGGAAGCTCTGATGAGAAAAAAAGAGAAATCACAGAAATCGGGACATAGAATTTAGTGCGTAAATAGGAATTTTGGCGCAACGGATGGGGGTTAATTAGTTAACGGTGATATTTTCTAAATATTTATCAAGTTCCAAGAGTCCAAGCAAAGAAATCCAAGTGAATCAGTGTGATGAAAAGGTATATCTTAATAATTGGAAGCCAACCAAAAACATGTAAGTAAATGAGCTTTGGGTATGTTCCGAAAAAGATAAGATGAGACCTTGAGTTTACGGCATAAGAGTGGCTTGATGAAGCAGCTGACGTGGATCAGCAGAAGAATACTCTACGCCCAAAAAGTAAATGCATCGAAGAGAGTCTGATCTTTTAAAATAAATAAGTAAATAAATAAATAAAATTGTGAAGTCAGTTGAAAAGGGTTAACTAAGGAAGTTTTTGGGGGGCTTTGATCTTTCTTAGCCTTGTGGTTGTGTAGATATAGAGAAAACTGTACTAGAATTTAAAAATGCTTACATTTTTTTTAAATGAGGCGGAGAGGGATGGTACAAGTAAGTAAGAAAAACATTAAATAAGTAAAAATGAGATAGGATAGATCGAGATTCGAACCTGGAAATCAGGGTTCGGAAATAGGTCGAGAATAGATTCAGGAAGGCATTCCCATTGCTTAGTTTTATATAAAATAGCAAATATGTTGTTTGAAAAGAAATTTGAATATTCAATTCTTTTACATGAAAACTGAATTAAAACAATGTCAGTTAGAAAAACGAACAATAGCAAATTTAAACATATTGCAAAATAGGTTAGGTCGAAAATTAGGTTAGAGAATTCTTGTCTGCAGAAATGTGTGAACAGTGCATGTTTTAACCACGTGAGTTCAGGATCACGTGAGTCGAGCACATGCTTGGACCTGTGCATGACGTCAGTGAGAAATAAATTCTCAATATAGAGAGAGTCGACAGACAGGGTCGGGCAGGCAGGAGATTTGGACAGACGGGAGATAGAGCTGACATTGGTCTGAAGGAGTCGCTCTTTGGAGGCAAAGGGTCAGAAGTTGTAATCATCTAGTGACTTTTGAATTCCTAGATGTGAAATCATTGCAACCGGCCGAAGTAATAAAAGAAATGTCATATTTGGTAACTGCCGTCTTCGTTGTCGTCTTTCTACCAAATTGAAGGTAATGTGAAATCGTATTTATATGAACTTTGTTCCCACACTCATCTTGATAATGTACATTGCATAAACCCAATCCTTAAGTCATGTGTCTCTCCATCTTAAGAAATGTGTCACCCTCTCTATGGTAAGTAATGATTGTTCCCTCTTGTGTCATAAGAACCGATCTCTCCTCTTCTAATATATGTGTTAAGAAGAAACCTCCCCAGAACTGTATAAATGCCCTCCTCTCTCTTATATCCCTCTCTCATCGTGTATTACATGCCCCCGTCTCTCTTTAAAATGTACCCGATATATGTCTCTCTCCTAAAAGAACCCCACCTATGCAACATACTTAAGTTAAAAATTCTTCAGTTACTTTTTTGACAACCTGTTTCTTTAAGACGTTTTTTTTAGGTATATATGTGTATTGATTTGCTTAGACGGTACCAAAAAATGTTGGAATGCTATATAATTTGTTTGGATTTTTTCTAATGCAACATTAATCATAATTTTTAGTTTTTTAATTTTTAAGATCACTACTGTTTAACGGTACAATATAACAATCCATGAACAATTGGTGCCGTAAATAAGAAATCCGCATTAATTAAAACAATATATTATAAGCTTATATACAAGAGAAAAATGCGAGCATGAAAAGTAATATGGTTAAGCTTAAACATGGAAAAGTAAAGGACAAGTTGTTTAAAATGGGCAAGATAAGGACAAGATATTCTAGTAAAAAATATAATAAATTCATAAATTTAAACATTGCAGCATTAAGAATCATTTATATAATGTTATCCATTGAATTTAAATATTTTGAAATATTAAATATTTTAAGTTATAACTTTATTATATTTTTCATTGTAGAATATATTGTACTTTCCTTTTCCAGTTTTTACGACTAGTCCTTTACTTTTCCATGTTTAAACAAAACCATATTACTTTTCATGCTCGCATTTTTCCATTTTAATCCATGAGTTTTCCAGGCTTCCAATAAATTCACTGGTTCTTTGTTTAATTGCAGTCTTATTTTTTGCCCTCATAAACACATATGCAATAACAAAGTACGGCACTCGTTTGCTCTCAATAAAATCCCCCAATTATCTCCACTTCAAGTTTTTATTCTCTCTGTTTCACTTGTTACTTCCCTTTTCGCGACAGCAGTGAATTAGTAGCAACAGTCGTCGCGCTGAAGCGACATGGTTGCCAAGGACACACAGTCATAAAAATGTCGCTCCCATCCCTATATTTTCTCACGATTTTAAACACCAGTTAATTCATCATAAATTTTGTTTCACTAAACAAAAATTGAATTTTTTCACAATATAACTGAAAATGTGATCTATAAACTGTAATAATTGTTTGAAATTTGGTCGAACAATGAGTGAGCAGTGAAACTTTAAAGCAATTCTAAATGGGTAAAACTGCCACTTAACCACATATACAAACACTGCTGTGTTTGAATAGTATATATATATATATATATATATATATATATATATATATATATATATATATATATATATATATATATGCAATCTCTTTATCTTCATATCTTCATACGCGTCCAATACTTAATGCAAAAAGCCTGTTAGAATATATTTCTCCAACCAGCAACCATTACTTTTTAAACATTTTTAATAATCCACAAATAGAGTAATCGCTTTTTTACAGTTCATCTGTGCTGCGAGACAATAATTCTAAAAGCCAGGAATGAAACTCGGTTGTTTTATTTATGACTGACGATTCTACTTATTCAACCAAGAAAAATTACACGAGCATAAAAGTATTGGATTATGCTGACATTCGCTTAACGGATCAATTAATACCCGTTGATCCGACATTTTTTAACATTATTCGCTCTTTTTCTTTTCCGTCAATGTTTGGCGCCAAAACTATCTTTTCGAAGTCAACCAGTTTTAATAGTTTTATATATGACGACCATTGTGTGCGTTCTTTCTTTTTGTTTTATTTTCTGTTTGTTTTATTTTCTATTTATTTATTTATTTTTTACTGTTCTTGCTCTCTCCGTAAAGACGATTTTCTCGGGCGTTACTTAGACGGAAGAAAGCAGAAAATAGTAAATGGTCCGTTTATCTTATGGGTATCCTCGAGGATTTAGCATCAGTAATAAGGTCAGATGGGTCCCCAGAGCACGTATGTCTGACATTTGGAAATGTAGGCTTTTCCTTGAGGAGAGACAAATGGATTTGCAGTTTTGTCTTTATTTCTTTTGGTTTGAACGTTAAAGATACATAATCACTCACGAAAACAGGAATCACACAAAGAGTAGAGTAAAATCGCAGACAGTAGAGTAGTTGATCGTGAAGAACTAAGAGGGCGAAAGTTGTTTTGTTTTACGGCATATCGACCTTTTTGGTTTATTTATAATGCTGAGCCAGTCATTTGGTAAAAGTTGTTACGCATTGTGTTCTTCAAATTTTTGTTCATAATGTGTGTAACATAACCTCATGAAGAAGAACGCAGCATTCAGTACATTTTTTTGCAACTGCCGATCGGAACAAAGAATGTCCATGGTTTCTTTATCCGGAAGAAAACCACATTGATTTTCTGAAATGACAGACGGACAGATATACTTAAACAATTTAATAGGTAGAACCTGGGAAAATTATTTGCCTACTTCTAACAAGCTTATCCCACAATAATTACAAGAATCAGCCTTAGCTTCCTCTCCGTTGTATCACGATATTATAATCGCATCTACCCATAATTTTATCAGGGAGGTCATTTATGAATATCAGGAATAACAAAGGCCCAAGGATAGATCCTTGAGGCATTCCCGCATTTATATTATATTGTTTAGATGTACGACCGTCGAGGACGACCTGTATTTTTCTCTTACTTAAGAACGATTTAATTGCACTATGTATTCTTCCAGTGATACCTTATGATCGAATTTTCCTTAGAATACCATCGTGCTACACCCTGTCAAAAGCCTTAGATATATCGAGGGCTACCGCTCTACCCTCCCCTGTCTTGTCTAGTGAACGGTATATACGTTCAGAGATTACAGTTAGGATGCCTGTTGTGGGATATGCTGTCCTAAATCCATATCGTTTGTCGGTCAGGAATTTTGCAGATGTAAGTGATGGACTACAGCTTGATTGATTAAGGACACAAGGCTAATGGGGCGATAATTTATTGGGTCAGTTCTTTCGCCAGAATTCTTAAAAATTGGTACCACAGAAGCGGTTTTCCAGTCAGAAAAACAATATTCGTTTAGGCATTTATTGAAAAGTTTGTAGAGAACATGAGAAACCCCAAAGGAGCATTTTTTTAATAGCACAGCTGGAATGAGATCCGGTCCACATGCTTTTGGTGTTTCTAGGTTTTTTATGATACCATGTACCTGAGAAGGGTGATTTTCAAATCATCTAGTGTAAAGTCTGCAAGGGAAAGTCGGGGAGGGAGTGGTGTACCGAGCCCAATGTGGAGTTAGAGGCAAACTGAGGTTAGCCTTCTTGTTTGCCGTGAAAACAACTTCACGATTGTTTGATAGTGGGGGGGGGGTCTTTGACTGACCATTATTTACTACACTGTTGTTGATTTACCAAAAATCACGGGTTCCTAATTTCTGTGTTTCGATGGGTTTTCTGATGGTTTCAGTGTATTCAGTCTTAGCTGTCGCTAAGGTAACCACCTCAGTAAAAATAACATTATTAATTAACTGCAATATGTTCTCCGTTCTAGCAGATCTACAGCAGATGTGCTAACGGTTATATTTCATAAGATTAGTAAATCTTTCGGACGAGGCTTCCTTTCTAAGGAAATTGCTCTTGCCATATCAAAACCCATTTATCGGGTATTAAATAAAGGTGCACTTCACAAGATCTCCAACTATGGCACAGCTGAAAATGTCTTCTCAATTAATAAATGATTTTAAATGATAATAGTTGATGGACAGAAATCAGAAGCTCACAGTATTAATGCTGGAGTCCCTCAAGGGTTCATCCTGGGCCCAACTCTCTTTCTGATCTACATTAATGATCTTCCAAACTACATCCTAAGATCATTTGTAGAAATGTATACTGACGACACCTCCATCTATGGCAACCCGTCTAAGGCCGTAAATGACCATATTGTCTCTGATTCTCTCTCCTCTGATCTTGAGTACATAGTACAATGGGGAAAATGTGGTTGGTTATTTTTATGCACCAAAACCTGGCTTCTATCTTTATATCATCCATGCTCTGATTCCCACCTGGCATTAATTGAAATTAATGGCTCCGTCTTGGAAATGCTTCATTTTTTGAAAAACTTCTAGGCTTGAGTTTTACGCGTGATTTGAAATGGAACGCGTACATAAAATCTATTACCGAGGTCGTTGGGAAAATGGCTGGATTCTTCTACCACTCCATTAGATGTATCACTGTAGATGCAATGCTCTACCGATATAAAAGTCAGGTACGTTTAAGGATGAAGTAATTTTGCCACACCACATCTGGGCAGCAGCTGCTCGAAAGGTCATCTTATCTTGCCTTGACAAATTTCAATATAGACTTCATAGCTCAAGGGGGGATGCCCTTTTCTCTTCCCTGCAATCTCTGTCCCACAGAAGAGACGTTCTCAGCCTGTCTCTGCTTCATCGTTATTTTCATGGCAAGTGCCCATCTGAGCTACAATCTAAGTCCCCCTAGATTCCATACTCCCGTGGAACTCTCTTCCGTTTGCTTGTTTTCCAGCTGACTACAAATTGGCAGTCTTCATATCCAACGTAACCAAATTCTCGATGAACCGTCCCTTTAAGTAATTCATTTTACGAAATTTCCAAGATTTTATCCCGTTTATTACTGTGCACTCAATAACCCTTATCCGAGTGGCCTCCGTACTTGATAAGTTGTGACTCCTATCTAAAAAAAAAAAAAAAGGAATATCAAGCCGTGAGGCCGTCACAATATTTACTTCCTTGAATGCATCTCAAATCTCCTCCTCAGATTGACACTCAGACTTTAAATGGATAAGCTTCTGTTGTGGTTAAAACCTATTGATAACGTTTTCGTCTCCATACGAAGGGTTGTCTCTGTAATGCTCAGTCGAACGAGAGAGAATTTTCTTTGGATCCTTTATAAGAGTAGTTCCCTCCATCGAGAGTAAGGGTGATATTGACAATGTTTGAGGACCAAAGGGTGTTTTTAGCAAATGATACATACACTTAGGGTCTTTACGATCGAAAAACATCTTAATTTGATTAGGAAGTTGAACTCAGGACTGATTTTATTTTTTGGTTGAGTCGCCATTAAAGAAGACATTTGTTTGCTTCGGGTGACTCTCGGGGGAATTCCCGATTTTTATGAAAGGAAGATGACATTTTATGCTCCAACTCACTTTATACGTTTAAAAATTGCGTTATTTCAGAATCATTACCATCAACGCAACGCTGATGTTTGGACTTGCAGAACTCAATTATACATATACTTTATACTACAGAGCGTGTTGTTACAATACTCCCACAACCTATCTAACACAGTACACTAAACTACGTCTAAGTTTTTAACACACACTTGGATCATCCAGTTTAGATACATCAACCCATCTGCGAATCTTGAGCCAAAGTAAAGTTATGAACATTTTTGTGGCTGCGGCAAGTGTTACAGATAGCAAAGTCAAACTGATTGCCTAGATGGAGGATGCAGGCCATTATTTTAAACTTCGCAACACAAAACTGGCGAAGAGAGCTCTAGTTTAGATAATCTTTACCCACACTTCTATTTAAATCACTCACGAGTACAATCTTTTCATATAAGGGAATAAAAGAAATAGCACAGCTAGGATCTTGATAAAACGATGTGATGGTTTATTCATCGTGACCCTTAGTAGGGACATATACAGATAAAAACGTCATATGATTACCATGTGCAAGAGGGCAGAGCATTGTCACGATCCTGTTACTTAAACATTCTGGTTGTGCAATCGTTCTCACTAAATCTCACCGCAAAAACACTACCTTATCGCTTTAGCTCTGATTGCTTACCTCCAAAAAGTGTGTCCTGAACTCTCACATTTTCTCCAACTGATTTTCGTAACTTAGACGAGTTTAAGACAACGCAGAAATGTCTATGCTATACCTAGCAAGCTCTTTTGCCTTACCAGCTTTAAATCTTTACTATCTAAGGCATCTAATAAAGTACCTAAATACCAAGTAGCAAGATTTATTTCGTTTCTTGAATAACTTATTGTCAATTAATTTTGTTTTAATATTTTCTCGTTTGTTCTGAAAATCTGGAGCAGCTGCTGACCACAGGAACCGACCAGCAAATAAAAGGGTCGCAATGTTTAGCTCAAATTTTTTTAATTTTTTCCAAATTCATGGATGAGCCATGTGTTAAGAAGGGGTGCGGGTGAACTGTGTCCAGACAAGCAGGAAAATAAACAATAGAGATTCCAGGCGATCAAAAGAACGATTGGTCCCAGGAGAAAATGACCTAAGCTACATCCAAGCAAACGAAAATAAACAATGGAAATCCTGCGATTTCTGGCGACCTATATTCATGACGTCAATCGGTTATGGGTTCGACCAAAAACCAGGAAAAGTGGAATTTAAAAGAAAACTTTATTTTTCTTCTTTTTGATTAATTTTGTTAAACAATCACGAATTTCTTTCTTTTTTTAACGAAAGCTTCAAGTGTTTATGTATATATATATATATATATATATATATATATATATATATATATATATATATATATATATATATATATATATATAACCTTAGAGCAGAAACAAGCAAAGAAAGAATTCGGATTAGATTTACCTCTTTGTTTTTCCCCCTTTATTTCTTTTTTCTCCGAAATGAAAGTCTTTGATTTGGTTTTGTTTCCGTCTCTTTTGTTTTTTTTTTTTTTCAATATTATGTCCGTTGTAAATAAGTTTTTTTTAATTGAAAGTCCTCGGTTTTGTGTACGTTGGAAAAAAAATTTTTTCAAAGGACCCTTTCTTTGTGTTTCGTTCTATCGTTCGAGTTATTTTTTTTTTAATTTATTCTTGTAGAATAAAAGTGGACACGGCATCAAATTATATGTATGTTACATATATATCTAGATGGTGACCATCTAGCTATTAAAATGGAAAGTTATTTCATTTATCAATATATATATATATATATATACGAGACACTTTGTTTATAAAAAAAATACTTTTTTTTATTTTACGATATATTTAATATACACACTTCAACACAATGACAGTGGCGGTGGTTAGTGCAAACTGTGTCAATTTGTGTCTCGCTTCTGTCTGACTGTGTCTTTGTTTCTCTCTTCTTTTTATTGATATCCTTTCGATCTGTTAATCTATTTCCTCGCCAGCTTGTTTATTGCACTTTTGCTAGTTTTTGGTCTGATACACGGCCGATTGATATCATGGATACAGATCGCTACAAATCCCGGAATCCCCATTGATTATATATATATATATATATATATATATATATATATATATATATATATATGTATGTATGTATGTGTGTGTGTGTGTGTGAGAGCAACGTTGAGTCTGAAGAAGAGTGACCATTTGAAAATTCTAAACGCTATATTTGTTCTCTGTTTATCTCGGCGTTGTTTTCAGTCGTCCCGGAATTTAACAACGTAACATCACGAGACGTGTGGTTGGTGATTGCGCAACTCTTGCCACAAACATTCCACGCGCAGGTATTCTTAAAGTGGGTATCTATAGTCTGTCAAGACCGATGGAAGCTATTATAATTTAATATTCGATAATACCCTATGAAGTTATTTTTCTCGCCTAGTGTCATATATCTATTAATCTAATTTTAATATTTTGATACTTTTTAAAATATTAATTCGAAATATATGAATTATAAAATAAAAGCACAGTAAACGTTATCTAAATAACTTTTTTGTCGCATGCAAGCGACTCTATAAGTAACTCCGTCGGTCAGTCGGTCAGTCGGTCGGTCTGTCTCTCCATAACACTTTTGTGCTTGGCCTTTTTGGTTAAGATCAAAGGTCTGTTGTTAAGAGATGCTGTTCTTAGCTTTTTAAAATTTTCTTGGCCTGTAGGCCAGGATTAAAGGGGTTGGTCCCCATTTCCCCTCCACTCCTCACATTGAAAATCGGCCTTGTGTCTAATTTGCTCGGTGGGGGAGCAAATAAATACACTTTTCTTGGCATTTTGGCCAAGATATAACTGTAGGATCGGTTCCGGCAGATACTGCAAGCAAATACCACATGTGGGGGAAACCACTCATATAAGACCTTGGTAATATAGGGGCAACCCTTATATATCAATTGCCACTATCCAGCCCCCCTACGCCCCGGGGAGTTGGTCCCCATTTCCTCCTAACTCCTCACATTAAAAATCGGCCTTGTGCCTAATTTGCTCGGTGGGGAAGCAAATAAATAAGCTTTTCTTGGCCTTTTGGCCAAGATCAAAGTGTAGTATCTGTTCCGGCAGATACTGGAAGCAAATACGATATGTGGAGGCAACTCCACATGTAAGAGCTTGGTCAATCTAGGGGCAACACTCCCACCATTTTTCACTATCCAGCTATCCTACTCCCAGATAGTTGGTCCCCATTTCCTCTTAACAACTCACATTAAAAATCGGCCTTGTGCCTTATTTGCTCGCTGGGGCAGCAAATAAATACCCTTTACTTGGCCTTTTGGCGAAGATAAAGTTTACTATCTTTTCCGTCAGATACTGCAAGCAAAGACTATATGTGAAGACAACTCCTCATAGAAGACCTTGGTTAATCTAGGGGCAACCCTTCATAACAATTGTCACTATCAAGCTCCGCTACTTCGTGGGGAGTTAGTCCCAATTTCCCTTCACTCCTCACATTAAAAGACGGCGTTGTGCCTAATTTACTCGGTGGGGGAGCAAATAAATACCAACCCCACATATAAGACCTTGGTCAATGTAGGGGAGATCCTTCATACCAATTGTCACTATCCAGCTTCCGTACTCCCTGGGAAGTTGGTCGCCATTTCACCTTCACTCCTCACATTAAAAACCGGGCTTGTGACTAATTTGCTCGGTGGAGGAGCAAATAGATAATCTTTTCTTGGTGTTTTGAGCAAGATCCGGCAGATACTTCAAGCAAAGACCATATGTGGGGGCAATCCCACATAAAAGACCTTGTTCAATGTAGGGGCAACCCTTCATACCAATTGTCACTATCCAGCTCCCCTTCTCCCTGGTGAGCTGGTCTACGTTTCCCCTTTACTCCTCACATAAAAAATCGGGCTTGTGCCTAATTTGCCGTAGGGGAAGCAAATAAATAACCTGTAGTATCTGTTCTTACTACATGCTGTGTTTATGTTTGTAACTTTTACACATAGCTAAGATAAAAGTGTAGTATCTGTTCTTAATAGATGCTGTACTTACGTTTTTCACTTTTCCTTGGTCACATGGCTAAGATCAAAGCGTAGTATATGTTCTTTACTTTTCCTTGGCAATGGGAGGGGAAACTCTTTTATGCTAAGGCATTTTTAGTCGCATGCAAATCACTCCATGGGTCGGTTTACATTTTATTTTTTTTTAAGCAAGTGGTATGGAGTAACATTTTTGTCCCCCGATTTATCAGAGAGGGGCCTATGTTTTCAATGGGTCCGTCTGTCCGTAAGTCCGGACGATTGACGGATAACCGTCCATTAGTTTTTCCTGAAATTTTGTCACAAATTATATTGCTATATATAGATGTGCATAGTAAAAAATATTTGTTGTGCAGAAATTCCCATTTCACCTACAGTGGTTCAAAAGAGGTAAAATACTCCTCAAAATGGCCAAAAATTACACTTTTTGTCCCGTAACATTTAATCCATCCATTAGATTTTTCTGAAACTTGCCCAAAATGGGCATTATTCTTAATAGAAAATCAGTATGGGTGACTCTGGCAAAAGTCTGGTTTGCATCCTCCGGGGACTTTTAGTGCTGAAAACGCCATTTCTTCTGGCGTGCCTTTCATATTTCTCAACAAAAACTGGTTTCCCATGTTGCTGAATGTAAATATACATGTGTTAGGGTGTGAAACTGCACTGCTGGTTCATTGTCACTGGTATTCGGCATTCAAAGTGGCTCAATAGGGGGTCAAAAATGTACCAAAATTGAAAAAAAAATGACGCTTTTTGCTCCATAAATTTGAACCTATCCATTACATTTTGCTGACACTTGTCCAAAATGCACAGGGCATTGTTCTTAATATAAATTTAGTATGGGTGACCCTGGTAATTTTCTGGTTAGCGTCCCCCGGGGGCATTTATTGCTAAAAATGCCCTTTTTTCATATTTCTCAATAAAAAACTTGATATGTATATTTATATAGTGATCTCCCATGGTGGTGAACATGTGTTACGGTTTAAAACTGGATAGTTTGTCCATTGTCACTGGTATTCAGCATTCCAAGGGGCTCATAAGGGGTAAAAAATGTACCAAAATTGCAAATGATGACACTTTTTCCCCATAAATTTTTACCTATCCATTAGACTTTTCTGAAACTTGTCGAAAATTTAACTCTTCCTTGGCCACATGGCTAAGATCAAAGTGTAGTATCTGTTCTAAACCGATGCTTCACTTGTTTGTAACTAATAATTAAATGTGTTACGGACCGACGGAGAATAGTTTTTTTTTTTTTAAATGCATACCACAGAATAGTTTTTTTAGTCGTGTGCAAGCAACTCTATAAGTCACTCAGTCGGTTGATCCATAACACATGTACTTTTTATTTATTTTATGTTTATTATACTTCTATTTATGGGTTTTCGGGGTTCCTGAATACGAAAATAACGTTTCAAATTCCCTAAATCAAATATTTTTTGTGATATAAAGTTGGGGATCACTTTTCTGTATTAATTTAATGTAAAAGGATCACCCACTTTACTATCAGTTAGTCTCAAAGCCATTCATGTCATTCTCCATATAATTCAAGTTGTTTTTGAAAGATTCCAGTTATTTTTTAAGCATTCAAGTCATTCTTAAGGTCCTACAATTCATTTTTAAGTTCATTAAAATCATTCTAAGTCATTTACTTTTTATTTATTTAAGTCATTTAAGCCCATTTTTCAGACATTTTAATTTATCTATAAGAATTTCATGTCAATCCTACATTCACGCATTCATTCATTACACGAGCGCACGCGACTAATGGCTGTCGGCCTCGTTAGAAAGAAATATTTCCTACAGTACGCTTGTAAGAATATTACAACCTGCAATGAATGTTGTTTCACCGCGTTTTATGGGTTTTTCATATGCATACATTTGAACAATAAAAACTCCATATTTTATTTATATCATTCCTCATAGCTTTGGCTTTTACGATAGTGCCCCATTTTATCCTTATTAAACCTAACTACACCATGGAATATTTTTTTTTAATTTCAGGCTTTTTAGGCTTTTTCTGCAAGCTTTTTAGTTTTTCAATCTATGTGCTAAATAGCAACATTTATGACTTCCTATAAAAATTACTTTGCTAAGGGCATTCCCACTACGATGAGCCATTTATTGAAAATTAATATATATATAAATATATATATATATATATATACATATATATATATATATATATATATATATGATTCCCGAAAGGATGAAACAATAGTGTGTGTAAGTATTTAATTATTATAGTATACAATTATATCAGCCCCTTTAAGAAACGTGTTGAGCATTTTCAGTCTTAATAAGTCGGTCAACTTAGCTCATATTCGTAGATCGTCATATAATGACTAGATCACACTGACTGACGTTAAAAGCATTTAAAAAGAATAAATGTGTAATTTCCACTGTATCTCTCGCTGTTGACAGTAGCTGAATAGTTCGGGTCCTAGCTAATGAAGCCGGACATGACTTCTGTTGCTGGGGTTCGAATCTCTCGTCTGGCGTTAATCGTGATACTCTGCACTAATGATTCCCGAAAGGATGGAACCATAGTGTCTGTAGGTATTTAATTATTATAGTAAGTAATCATATATATATATATATATATATATATATATATATATATATATATATATGTATTTGTATATTTCAGCAGCAAGTCATTATTCAACCACGTCTGATTCAAGACGAGAGATTTTCTTTTTTTTCCGATTTTTTCTGATTTTTTTTCCATTCACTGAGAAGTTTTTTTTTGTTTTTTTTTTCAGCTGGCATGTTTTCTAATATGACATCAAAAACGTTGCTGTTCAGCCATATTTTTCTCAAGAGCTTTCTACTAGCGCATCTGATTATCATCGGGATTATCATATATATATATATATATATATATATATATATATATATGTATATATATATATATATATATATATATATATAGCGCCAATCAATAAAATACTAAGTTCATTTTAATTATATATCTAACAATTGAATTGTAACGAGTTTATTCATTCCAAAAAAATAACATTATATTCATTAAATATCTCCAGCAGCCATATAACGTAAATAATCTCACACACATTATTTAACAACGCTCTACACAGTACATATTACTACCGGTCTTCTGTATTCTTAAATAGAACAAAGGCATTTTTTACAAACACAAATATATCTTATATATTTTATGTTCTCCATATTATTGCTACTGAGGAAGGCTGGAAATAAAAAATATATATTATTAAATTTATTTATACAAACATTGATGGCTACATATGTGCATACATGTTTCTGTAATCACCCACGTTGAGGGATTACTTCTTCAGGCCAAGAATTATCGTCGAGCACTGATATTTAAAACAAAAACATTTTCTTATTTCGTTTACAAAGTTAGAATGTAACATGAGTGGGGGTTAAGGTTGGGAGAGGACAAGTGAGGTCTTTGAAGATAATAAACTTTGTTTTTTGTTTCCCTTTTTTTATATTCCATTTTTAAGTTTATCTATCCCATCTTTTGGTTTTTATAGCATAAGGTACTTGAGAATTTAGTATTTTTGTCTTGCGGTCCGTAAATTAAAAACACTCCTTATGGCCATTGAGTACTGACCGGTGTCTTTCAATCCACACACACACACACACACACACACACACACACACACACACACACACACACACACACACACACTAGAAGAAAACATAAGCTTACACCTATACTCAGGAGTGGATATATATTTACGCCATATATATTTAATAAATTACTATATATATATATATATATATATATATATATATATATATATATACTTATATGTAATATGCTGAATTCGTGTAATTCAGTAAGTTTTCATATACCAATGAGTTTTAAGCCAGAAAGAATTGACTTAAGGGGTAAGCTAAAAATTTATCATATTTCATAATTGAGCATTTATATACTGTGGAAGCAAAATCAAGACATCAAACAGGGTGTTGATGGCAACAAAAAGTGTATTTCATTTTACGTTACAATTGTTTCCATGTCCAGTCGAACAATTTCAAACATTATATCGTTTGAAAATTTTCCAAAACCAGCATTTCTTCAGACTTTATGAATAATCACACTTTTGACAGTTTTTGAAGAGGAAGAAAAAAGAAAAATTCCCTTAACGGGAAAAGCAGTTTTTATATCCCATTCGTTGAGTTCCTAAATTAGATCTCGCTTTCTTACCTGGTTTAGAATAATAGAAACTATATTCGCATGTTAGATTTGGATCCTCCATTTAGAGTATAACAATTCTAGCTATTTAACTCTACCTCAAAATTTAATCCTAGCATCCGATGATCCTTATCGTTGTAAAAAGTTATACCTCAGTTACATTTAAGGCGTGATAGCAGAAATCTATTCCTGTGTAGACATCCCTGTATGGCATCTAGTCTTTTGTTCAAAATTTCCTCATTGGAATTCACTATGTAGAAGGCTTCCAATAAGCATAGATTACACCTTTTTGGTTTCCCGGGGCTGCTCTTCTTCCCCCTGTCCACTACTGACCATTTTAATTCAATTTTTTTATTATTTCTGTTAAGTTCCCTAACTCAATCACCTAATGCAGTTGTATTCCTCTTTTTGTTTTTATTTTTGATGCTGATTTTTGTACCCACTCCCCCTGTTGTCGTTTACGCCATCTCTATTAGTTCCTTTTTAAAGGATACTATGTGATTTCTGTATCTGTCCTTAAACACTGTTCCCGTGGCTCCCAGATATATCTTCTTATTGTGGTCGGTTTTTTATCTCGCATTTATACACTATTTCCGAGGTTAGATATTTCCCATCCAACGGACAATTTCTAGGTATTCTGCAATTACATTTTCTGTTTAGGATACTTTCGTTTGATGCTAGTTCGGTATTGTTCCTTATTTTGTGGATGTTTCTATTGTTGGAACATATTATAGTGTTAGTTAAGTCTCTGGACGTTGAGAAAGATAATTTTATAGAGTTTCTATTATTTTGCTTAATTTATTATCCGGCGGGGGGATTTTGGTCTGCTTTTCTGTAGAATTCCTTTTTAAACATTAAATAATAATAAATAGATTAGAAATCCTCACTTGAAATATTGTACAAGGATTTATATATACAATACAGCCTTTTTATTTATTTTCATGTTCAATTAAACTTTAAACCTAAAATGGTCTTTATCTAAGTACTACACTAATGATAATCTGTAAACATTACTTGCCACTAATCATCATCATCATCATCATCATCATCATCATCATCATGACGGGCTCCTTGCCCGGACCATTGTGACTCTTCCTCTCCAGAGTTTCCTGTCTTCCATAAGTTGCCTCAGATCGTCAGGTTCACAGTTGGCGTCGTCTGCTATTTGTTCGATATATGTGGATCTAGGTCGTCCTCTGCTTGCGCGTCCGTGTCGTGGAGTCATTAGCAATACATCACTCACCCATTCATGCTTGCTCCTCAAACAATGACCGGTAAATCGTGGGCGTCTTTCTCTGATGGTATTTAATATGGCAGGTAGATTGCCATAAATTTGCTGCTTTGTGGAATGATTTTGCCAAGATATATTTAATATTGTTCTAAGCATACGGGTGTATGTGCCGTCTAGTTTTCTTTCCAATCTTTTGGTGAGTGTCCAGGTTGTAGCACC
This sequence comes from Euprymna scolopes, assembly GCF_053919585.1. Lineage (NCBI taxonomy): Eukaryota > Metazoa > Mollusca > Cephalopoda > Sepiida > Sepiolidae > Euprymna > Euprymna scolopes. Next base: position 8,089,416 of record NC_136504.1, read on the forward strand.
GTAAACAAGGACAGACTCTACCACTGCCCTGAAGAACTGCATTTTCAGTTTGTCAGCCAGTCTCGAAGTCCATACTGTATGTAGCCCATCCAATACGGTCCATGCTTTTGAGATGCGAATTCCGATATCTCTCTCTGTGGAAACTATGTTGCTGCCCAGATACGTAAACTCAGCTACTTCTTTCAGTGTTGATCCAACCAAAGCCCTGATTTCTCCTTTCACATTGAAAGTCATAAACTTTGTTTGATCGCATTTATGTGGAGACCAATATCATTTGCAGACTTTTCTAGCTTACGTAACACTGTTTGCGCATCAACAGTGTTGTTCGCGAACAAAGCAATATCGTCTGCGTAATCTGCATAAGTTATCTGTGCTGATTGATGACGTCTGTTTCTGGATTCATTTAGGGTGAAGCCTAGCATGTTGTGTATATCAACAGAGGTGCGAAGTACAAAGTCAAGACAGGCAATGAAAAGAAAAGGGGCAAGAATATCTCCTTGTAGAACCCCAGTGCGGATGTCGAAAAATTCAATGTCCCCATCTGGGGACCTGACCATTGCTCGAGTGTCCTCATATAGCATCATGATAGAATTAATGACTTCATTTGGAATGCCATATGCTTATAATATGCTGGCCATTTTTCCTCTATGTACAGAGTCGAATTTTTTTGGAGAAATATACAAAGATCATAACTGTCGCAATGTGTTTTGCTTTGACTCCTTCTATCAGTCTCCTAACAGTAAGTAGTTGACTAGTAGTAGAGCGATTCTTTCTTAATCCATTTTGGTTCTTCCTGAGCACTACGGTTGAGAAACATGGCATTGTAGATTTTTGCTGCAATTGGAGTGAGTTTTATTCCTCTGTAGTTGCTTGGTATGCTTAGGTCACCCTTCTTGGGGAAGGGAAGTATGCATCCTTCCCTCCATATATTAATGATTTTTTTTATTATATACAGAATTGCATGAAATAAGTAGTATGTCATTGAAACCACCGGTCTTCCATACTTCAGGAGGTATGTTATCTAAGCCTACAGCTTTATGATTTTTGGTCTTCTTTAGTACATTTAGAAGTTCCTCCATTGTAAAATCACCCTTCTCAATATCGAGTTCCTGTACAACAATCGGCTGAATTGGTTGGTCTGTTACTTTAGGTTTGTTTCCGAGTAGCTTTTCAAAATGTGCTTTCCATTTCGAACATGCATTTTCCGGAGTGTTTGCCTTTAACTTAGCTTTGACAGGTCGTTTGCGCACAGATATCTCATTTACTACTTGCCAAGCTAGATAGGATTGTTTGTTATCTGCTGCATTCTGGATTCGATCTATTTGTTTATTTACTTTATTTTTTTCAACACTTCAAAAACTGCTGTGAAGAGCATACCGATCCTGGTGATAAAAAGTATTTGCATCTCCGCAAATGTCAACCTTACATCATAGCTCATGCAGAAGTTACAGCAGTATAGGATTGCCTCAACAGGCTATATCGTCTGATGAAAGAAACACTCACATCAGACTTAAATTGTGGCAGAATGAGGATATAGTCTACGGTAATCATGTAGGACCACTCATAACGGAAGACTGATGTAGAACCTGAACTGGTAAATGGGCCCTGGTAACGTCATGTGGAGCAGCATGACAGTTATGCACCTTGGCGGAAGAACTAAAGAATCAGTCAATCGCAGGGCACAAAAGACGCTGAGCGGAAGAATCATTATGAGATCAACGATCAGGTTCAACTAGTCTAATTAAGAAATTACTGCGATTCGCCTGTAGACGTAGCTCACACAGATGATATTATCCGAGCTATCAAAAGATTCAATATGACTTTAAATCAAACCAAAATTCCATACCGCATCGAACGCCACATGGGTAACCGAGGGTCGCTACTTGGTGTGTCGGCACTGACCACAGCTATCGACAAGTTTACTACAGCACCAAAACCTAAGCTAGCAAAATGTAGACACACCATCAAAATATCCACCTTTAATGTACGGACATTTCAATCCATATCTCAAATATCAGAACTTGTTGCTTCATCCAAAGCACATGATATCGATATTGTGTGTATTCAAGAGACGAATAGTCTCTTCCACAACGACATGGACATAAAGTACCATGAAATTGGTAACAGCTGGACACTAGTATCAGCGTCAGCATGGAAAAATTCGACAAATAGTACCATTGGGGGAGTAGGACTTCTACTTAGCCCTCGAGCATTGAAATCATTGAAAAGTGCTGAGAAGATAACAAAAAGGATAATTCTTGCTACCTTCAGTGGTAATCCTTGTACTACTGTTATTTGTTTCTACAGCCCTACCAACGTCAGTGACAAGCAAGAGATCCTGAATTTCTACGATGAACTGTCAGCAATAGTGCGCTTAATCCCCGAACATAATTTATTGGTTATCGGAGGTGACATGAATGCACATATAGGACAGGAAGACAACAAGCATAAGTTACTCCAATAGTTTCTTCCCCAGAACTGCGGGTCTTTGGAACTCCCTTCCGGGATTCTGCTTTCCCAACTGCAATGATATGCAGAAGTTCAAGTTTAATGTTAACAAACATCTTTCTACTCATCTCCCTTCATAATGACCCCGCTAATTAAGTCCCTGATAGTAGCCCCCTGCTTCAAAGTGGCACTGTGCCTTGTTTGGGGTGAAAATTGAATTAAAAAAAAAAAGTTCTCTTTCCATGATGGAACAAACCGAAATGGAGAATATCTATTAACTTTTCTCCTTGAAAACAACCTACAATGCATGAATACCCGTTTTCAGAAAAGACCAGGTAAGCTCTGGACCCATCAATCCCCAAATGGAGACAAGGCAAAACTGGACTATCTTTTTATGAATAGGAAGTGGATCAATAGCTGTCATAACTGTGAAGCTTATAGCAGTTTCTATGGGGTGTCTACTGATCATAGGATTGTAACCTCTAAGTTGAAGTTAAGCCTACGAGCGAACAAAACTAAAAACTCATCTAGACAGCCCTACAACTGGTCAACATTGTCACATGGCAATCAGATCAAACAGAGATTCATCTTCGAACTGTGAAACAGATTTGATGCTTTACAAGCACAAGAGCAGGAACCAACTGCTAATACCACCTATGAAAACTTGTTTAGATCGCACCAAGAAGCAGCAAGGAAGTATATACCTCTGAAGCCCCCCCCCCAAAAAAAAATGATGGCCAGGCGAATAGTCGACGAGAAAGAAAAGAAAAAATATATAGATTTCTTGTTTAATTTTTTTAAACGATAAACATAAAAGTATCGTCTTCGCTTCGAACCTCGTTTTTAGAAAATCGCACATGTTTATGTGAAGACGATACTTCACCGTATTAACCGTTTATGAAAATCAGCAAGAAACCTATATACGTTTATAAACGATAAGAATTAAAGTTAAACTTTCAACGATTGCGTGGAGTAACGGTTGAACGCGCTGGACTAGAACACACATGATCCAGTGTTTGATTCTGATGAGAGGTAGAAACCTCGGAAATTCTTTTTATAAACATATCTATCTATCTATCTATATATATATATATATATATATATATGTATATATATAAAATTGAACATGTCTGTGTATCTGTCTGTCTGTGTGTCCGTGTGTGTACATTTCCCTACGCAATAACTCTGTCAATTTTTAGTCTACAGACTCGAAATTTGATATGCACGGGCCTGAGATTTAGGAAAATCGATGTGATCGGTTTTCAAATAGAAATTTGGCGATTAAGGGGTCAAAGTTCAACGATTTGACCTTTGAGAACGCTACTAAACTCCTCCGACAATTTTTAATCTAAACACTTGAAATTTTAGATAAAAGTTCCTTGGACATGGATCTAACTTAATAACTTGATTTTAGCTCAAAATAATAAATATCACGTGGTCATAATAGGGGTCAAAGTTAAAAAAATTGACCTCTGCGATCTCTATTCTAGTCTAAACATTTGAAATTTGACATAAAGGGTATTCAGAGATAGGACAAGATTTTTAATCGGTTTAGGTCGAAGATTTTTAGTTACCAAAATATAAATGTATGTATGTATGTATGTATGTATGTATGTATGTATGCATATCTGCCTAAAACTTTTGACAGAGGCGACAGTTTTTTACCAAGATCAGTATCGTTTTAAAGTGCGACCTTTTAGACGACAACTATCGAATAATTGGCTAAAAACATCAATATCTTCATCTTCAACTTGGAACTTTTCTACAGGGGGGGGGTCGTTTTTTTTCGCCGATATTTTAAAAAGTCATCCTCTCATTTCGATTGTCTAGCCTTAATTTTAAAAATATCACTTCCGGATTGGCGGTGGTCGTAACAGAATAGACGTCAGGTTTTCCCCGTTCTTTTCCTCTTTCGCGGTACAGGTTCGAGCCTGCCTTCCTACTACCACTTTTTTTTGCTTGTTTTTGTTCAGCAGACACATCCAAACACCCGGGCAACGCCGGGCTTAAATGCTGGTATCTATATAATGAAAAAAGAATTAGAGTTAAGTTTGCCAAAATAATCCAAGATGGCAAAACTGAAGTATATTATAAATATTGAAGAGTTAATATTTAAATTAAATATGTTTTTAACTCTTTTTAAAGTGTTTTAACATGTTTTATTAACTACTTGGCTTATATATATATATATATATATATATATATTTAAATATTATAAATATAAATATTAACTCTTACATTATATATATACTAGCAAAAGTACCCGTCGTTAACTGGGTTCAAAAACAGCCTACAGAAAATGGACTCTGATTTATGAAAGTATGATAGGTTATGAAAGGGTTGTAAACAGATAGTTTCGAATTTGGGGTTATCAAAACCAAAGCAAAATATGATGGAGGTAAAAATAAAATAGATAAACCCCATAATTCATTATACTATACCTGTTCACACTGAAACACTTATCACAATATTTTGTGGATCTATATTAAAAAAACTTGTCAAAATTTGTGACATATTTCCATTTTATGGAGGTTAGGTGCGAAACAACACCCCATCATTGTATTATACGATATTTCTTCAAACTGAAACATAATTATCAAAGTATACTTACGCAGATAGATATGAAAAGTCTTTATTAAAGTGTGTGCCTATTTCTATTCTATGAGCCCAGGCGCGAACGCAGATCCCACAATTTTATTATACCATCCCTATTTAATGTAAACCATACTTATCAAAGTATTCTTATGTATATCTATATCAAAAACACTTGTAGACATTTTTTTTTTAACTTTTTTTACTTTTTTTATTTCCATACTTTGTGGACCAGGCGCGAACGCAGACCCCACAATTTTTATGAATCATCATTATGCCAAATCAAACATACCCATTCCTGTGTCTCGGTACATCATCTATCATCATATGTGATCAGTTATCTATAATAGTCAACCATATAGGAGCCTATTCGTGACCAGACATACACACATACGTTCAGTTTATATATATATATATATATATATATATATATATATATATATATATATATATATATATATATAATTACTTTCTCTGTTCTATTTTGCTTAACAATGTTTGCTTATACTTTTCTATTACTTTCCATTTTATTTCTCCCACTCGCTCGCTTACTCTCGCACTCTTACTATTTCTCTTTCCTGTTCGTTCTCTTTTTTTTCTCTCTCTTAATCACACTCTCCGTGCTTTTTCCTTTGTCCCTTCTTCCATCTTTTTTTCCATTTCACTCTTCTCGTGTTTCCCTTTTATATCTAACTCTCTCCTTCATTCTCTCTTATTCTCTCTCGTCTTTTATATCTTTCTATTTATCTATTAATGTATCTATTTATTTATCTGCCTGTCTATCTCTCTTGGTATCCCTTATCTATCTATCTATCTATCTATCTATCTATCTATCTATCTATATATATATATATATATATATATATATATATATATCTTCATAAAGTACGATGTCCTTCGAATTAGTGGAACATGTCCAAGCTGTAACAATTGCCTAACATATCATCAAAAAGATATCGGTAATAATTTGAACGGGCACGCGTGCCAATAATCGCAGTCGGTCCGACGCCGAATCATGAAGTACGTCGAGCAAATTAAGGGAGAAAACCTGGAGACGCGCGAAGGAGAGAAAGAGGCCTGTTTCACTAATTGGGATGAAGGAGACGAGAGTTAGTCATCTGTTCGTATTCAGTTGATCCTGACGTTGGGTCTACACTGTCATTATTTGAAGAGGAGTGTCCCGCCAAATTAGGGGCGCATGTGTGGAAAGTGTTTACTTAGTTGTACTGCTTTGGCTTTGAACATCTATATCATTATTTGTACCCAAACACATGCATAAACATTCTTATATATGCATAGTAGTACAATATATATATATATATATATATATATATATATATATATATATATATATATATATATATATATAGTCGGATTGCGCCGCGGTCTGCTTGATCTGTATTAGTTGATAGACTTTCTTGTGTGGTGCGTTTGCTCGTGTAGCAGAGTACTCACCTTGCATGCAAGAGGTCTGGGTTTCGATTCCCGTGTTAGAATGTGGCTAATAGATGAGCCCAAATGAGAGCGATATTCGAGTCTTGCACTTCCGGTTGATTGGATGTTATGGTTCTTGTGAGTTGGGACGTTGTTTGGCTGCGGAAATAATTATATATGTATGTATCTGTGTATGTATATACATTAGTAAGCCGCCCATCGTTTTCATTCATGCAGATTTCATATTGATTATTTTGCAGCTAATTCTCTATCCATCATTATATTATCTTCAAAATATATTAGTGATTTTAAAAGTTTAAGCAACAATTTAAATATGACTTGGGTGCTATCGGCTAGATTCCAAACAAAAACATATATCTCTAAAACATAATTCATACGCATCTGAACTGGGTCCATTCACAGATACAAATTTTTAAAATGACGTTGTTAAAGAAATAAATGTATTTGCGCATGCGCATGAGTAACATATTTACTCAATTTACGCCTACATAATTCCATTTGCTTTCTAACTTTGGCTTCTTAGCAGTTAAAAAATAAATTCAATCTGTTCCTCAGATCCAAATTGTTCTGCAGAGATAGTCAGACAAGGTCATATATATATATATATATATATATATATATATATATATATATATATATATATATATATATATATGTGTGTGTGTGTGTGTGGGTGTGTGTGTGTGTGTGTGCAATTTACGTTTTACTATTTTATTGATACTATGTTAAGCATGTCCTGGAGTTAACACTTACTGGGGCCGTCTTACCGCCGAAAAAAGTACATTAACATAAGTAAGTACACAGATATTAAAGAAGATAAAACGAATGAAAAAAAACAAAACAAGATAAGGTAAATTACTTTATAATATATAAAACATACATCATCAGCTGTTTACCACCTGGCTGTTACGGAGATTCAATTAACAGCTGTTAAATCCATGGCTTTCCAGCGAAATATACTATTCTTTAATAATGAAAAGTGACAAAACAGTGTTTATATTTCACAAATATATACATTAATACACAATAATGATATAATATACATGAATAAGTAAATCCATAGATAATACTATAACAATTCTAATCTGAACTTTTCTGTGATATGTTGGTATATTAAATTTTGTAGTAAAAATCATAAATATACATATATATATATAATATTTCAAAATATATATTAACAAGTATTTGTATACATACAAATACTAGCTTTTCATGCGTACGCAATCATCAGTGTAAAAGTTATAATAATTGCGGTTGGGGAGATTCGAACCTAGTCACAAAGCTACACTTAACTGTTAATGCTAGTATTATACCTTAATGCCAACCAAAATGAACACACGAGTTGAGAAAATTAAGTGCCTATAAAGACCAGCATTTGGCAATATATATATATATATATATATATATATATATATATATATATATGTATAAAAGAATAAATATATTATGAATGAATTTATTGATTTGATTCTGTTTTCTTGTACGCTCAACTAAAAGAGTCACGATGCCTTCTTTTAAGATATTTTGAAAATAACTATTGTTTCTGGCCAGAAAGAAAATATCGCGTGAATTATGTTACAAGCAAACAGA
>NC_136504.1:8105000-8150000 GCF_053919585.1 Euprymna scolopes
TTAACCTCTTTTTGCTGATGAGGAGACTTCATTTAGATATAACAAATATTTTTTATCAAATTATTGTTCAAGCCATATTTTCTATTTCAATAAAACATCCTTTTAAAAAAACGATCGTACGAACATTTGGTTTTGTTTGTTTTTCGTTTTGTTTGTTTTTCCTTTTGAAACTGATTTTCAATTCAAAATTATGAATCATTTTACTCAATATTAAAATAGCTCTAGGATATTATAAATAGTTTTACTCAATATTAAAATAGCTCTAGGATATCTATATTTATCGAGCTTATTATATATCTACATTATAACTAGCACTGTTTTATTGTAATAGTATTAATACATTAACTAATACATAAAGATAAACATCTGCTCTTAGACTCTAGGTCTAATTCCCTCCAAATTTTATATAATTTGCCCCTATTTTCTGAAAATAAAAAAAAAGGGCTTTATTTTTCTTTTTTTTGTTTTGATTTTGCTTATATTAAAATCTTCCAGTGTTTTGAGTAATTATAAACTAATTAATATTTATTGATTATAAATAACCAGTAAGACTAAAATCTATAAATAACGCCCCAACAAAGTTGTGTTTTACGCTTGAGACAATATATGCACATTTACAATGTATTTTTAAGATTATCGTGAAAATAATCACGTTATCTCCTATATAATATTTGGATTGCAAAAATGTTCCTCGTGACCAAAATATCGTAGTGTTGCAAAAACGTATACAACATAAAATTTATTATGTATATATTATTACCCACTATCTTATGTAACTTTGGAACGACATTTTGTATACATTAATCATTACATTAAAATCCTCTATTATACCTAGGAGCAACATCATCAGAGTCGTAAAATTTGTTTGCTTTTATTGGTTTGGGAATGTGTATATTGTTTTATAGTATTGTGAGGTTATTTTCTTCCTTAGGAAGGTGACTGTGATCCGAGGTCGTTACTAATGTGTATGTGTGGGGAGGGGGGGCAGCTCTTCTGAAATAAGGGTAGGGGTGCTTTCATTCTATTTTGATATTTATTTTTTGGATTCTTGGATTATAGTATTGTGATTTTTCGTTTTAGTCTTTTTGGGTATTCCTTATATAATGTTTGTTTAGAAAGAGGGGTGTATTTAAAATAAGCAAACACACACACGCACACACACGCGCACACACACACGCGCACACACACACGCACACACACACCCTACCCCACCCTAAAGTAAAAGAAGAAACATTAGCAGAAAGAGAGAGCGACTACAACCAGGTCAGCGGCCTCCCTCGACTAGCCCAATAAAAGAGTAATAAAGATTTAGCATGCCAATGAATAATAAACACTTACAAGCCTCCACACCTTGGAAAAACTTCAAATTAACTACAAAAATTGCCATTTTTACATCTCTAACACATTTGAAAATAATTTCTGACGAGGACGCTTCACATAACGTCTGAAACGCGCGTAAAAACGATTTCAATGACTTCAAAACATTATTACAATGATCCAAACATAATTCTCAATGAAAAACCAAGACACGGAATAATAAAATAATATTAAAAAACACACATTGTTGGTGACTACTCCCTTATTTACATATATATATATATATATATATATATATATATATATATATTAAGTAAGATTATTGATAATTTATAATTAAAAATTGAAATTTAAAATTAAAAATCGGCAACATTTTTTAAGTTTAATTTTTGATTATAAATTATCAATCATCTTACTCAATGTATATATATATATATATATATATATATATATATACATATATATATATATATATAACATCCTACTCAATATGAAAATAGCTCTAGGATTTATATGCCACTCGAGTTTCATTGCAACGAGCACTGTTTATTTTATTTTAATTGTATTAATTTACTAATACATTAACTTATAGTCTGCTCTTCGGACTGTTATTCTTATCCCCTTAAAATCGATCACTCGCTCTAATGATCTTTTACACACATTTTCTTGTTTTTCTGTATATGTCCTTCGTCGTGTATTTTTATATATTTCGTTTTACTGTTAAAATTGACACCAATTTTGTGCAGTGTGGCGAATAAAACCTCATAAAAACAATTTTTCCGGTAGAATGGAATTAAATAAATTGCCAAACTAATAAACTACACGCCATTCAAACCCTGCGCCCAGTTTATAAGCCTTACGTATTTTTGCAATATTAATAAAAACAAACAAAATGAATATTTATAAGATGCGTCCATCTCATATGATATAGACTGACAGAAATTTTTATTTCAAATTTAAGTGCGATAAACCAAGCGATATTTATATGTGACGGACACAGAAATAAATTTTCAATTTTTAGTGTGGTAGATAAGCAGAGATAAGACTTCAATTTCCATTGTGACAGACTAACGGAGATACTTTAATTTCGATTGTTATAGATCAGCACAGATGTGATAGACGAACGGAGTGTGATAGACGAACGGAGTTAATACTTAATTTCTAGTGTGACAACCTACAATGTCCAATGTGACAGACTGACAGAAATGAAAATTTGATTTCCAGCGTGATAGACTAATGGGGATGAAAGTTTAATTTCCAGTGCGACAGACCAACAGAGATAAAAATTCAATTTTCAGTGTGACGGATCAGCGTAGATGATACTTTAATTCCCAGTATGACGATTGAAATTTACTTTCTATAGACAAACCGAGCTGATACTTCGATCAATTTGTCATAGATCGTCGAAAATACAATAATTCTTTTTAGAATTTTATACTTAAAAAAGGCAGTAATATAGCGACATCAATCTTTCTTTAAAGAGTAAAACAGGCAAACAAAAATACGATTTTAAATATAACGCAACAGCATCCAGAGTCTCATGTATACTCGTCTATTCAATTTGCAGGTTTAGTGGAGAGGACTTAACTCTAATATTAATTATAATATATGACCGTTCTACAAACAACGTTTCTCATAGAGATGCATCTTTAAAAACATGGTGGTTTTTTTATTATTATTTTTCAAGAAAGAAATCACATAGAAGGCATCCCTGATAGCGAATCGGTCGTTGATGCCATAAATTTTAGCTAGCAAGAATTAACAGTTGACAAGTCTCACTTTGAAGTAACGACATCAAAGCGAGGTTATAAAATTTTATATCGTTATTCTCCTGAGAAAAAAAACTAATGGACGTGTGCATTAGAGGGAACATTCTTTCATTTAAGTCCCCATAATTAAAGGTGTGTGAAAGAGATTGCTTATATAAAAGTACGCATACAGTTGGGTGCCTCGACCGTGACGGTAACAGTCAGAAATTACCGCTTCCCTTTAACATGTTACGAGACGCGCTCCAAAAAATACCGACTTCAATTTTTCTCCGCCGGAATTTATTAAAGCGGGGTTACAAATTGATGATTGAACTTATGCATTCATTTCCTGAATGTTTCATCATTATGTTACAGATGTTGCCGGTGGGAGACTCTTATAAATTATCCCTCACCATGGGCCTGCTTCAGAGGATAGCACCTCATTGAATTGTTTATAAAAAAGAATGATTGTCATGCCAATATATAAATTCTGCAAAACAAAATGTCACTTGTTTTAATCGGACAATTCTCGCCCTCGTAACTCTTTAATTTTTGGAGTTAAAGAAAAATATGAGACGTTATTTTTGGAACGACTGTCGTATTAAACACGCGCTTTAGACGCACATACACAGTTATCGTACGTCGCTGGCAAAAATGTATTGAGAATCGTGCTGACTACATAAAAGACGAAATTCTGCGATACAAGAAGTCCCTAGTGTTTATAAAACTACGCTTTCATAGTTCGTCAGCTTTTTGAGTTAAATAAAATATGAATCTTTTTCTTTTGGGACACCCATCGTATGACAAAGCACATCCAATGTTAACAAATTCCTAATGAACCGCCCCCTTAAGTAAACACTTCAGCAAATTTCCTCACTAACTTAATGTACTTGCAATAACCCTTATCTCTGAGTGGCTTCCGGGCCTTGATAAGTGGTGATCACTGTGTAAAAAAACAAACAAAAAAAAACATCTCAGACCCATATGCATAAACATCGTTCGTCACTGGCAAAAGTTCATTGTGAATGGGGGTGAGGGTGCAGAAAAATAAATATTGAAGAACAATGGGTCGCTCGTTTTAATGTACTCCTCTCGTATTCGTAGCTCTTCAAATTTAGAGTTAAAGATAAATGAGGCTTATGTTAAGAGCCACTCTCGTATGACAAAGTGTAGCGGCACATGTACGGCAATCCTTTGTCGCTGACAAATGTGCATTGCTTGTGTAGAAAAACAAATTCAGGAGTACAAAAGGTTGCACGTTTTAATAGCACTGTTCTCCTCTCTGTAGCTCTGTAACTGCTTTCGATGAAAAAAGAAAATTAGCAGACTTTACTTTTGAAACGATCCCCGTAAGTGGTTTTAGATGATAAGTTATATGCATTGAACACCGACTATGTTATAAGTGTTAAGGTAGATGGGTAAACACTTTTCTTAAGGCCACAGGAATACTAATATAATTGTTGATCGAATCGATACCTTATTACACACATGCACACGAAAGGATTAAAACAGCATGGACGTAAACCGTATCATTTGTATAATTAAGAAGACTGCATGATCAGAAAATGTGTTCAAATTGTACTTGAAAACGATCATCTTGCAGGTGTATCATTACACACACTTTTTCACACGAGTTAACATGTAGATACAATCGCAAGGAAACCAACATATGGAATAACTCGACTCATTTTTTCAACTTATACAACAGAATATTTAATTACAGGTACTTTCCAAAATAACACATCTATTCTAGTCGTTCTCAGAGCACTTGTGCAACACATCTATTCTAGTCGTTCTCAGAGCACTTGTGCTACACGTCTTTTCTAGTCGTTTTCAGATCACGTGTACAACACGTCTCCCTATTGTCATTTCTCTAGCGTGATCCCCAGTCAGCACACACGTTCTTATTTTTATGACCTTTATTTTTCCCTTTGTTACCAAGAGGCTCTGATATTGTAACTCTTTTGTTAAAACTACAAAAGTATTTATCTAAGCTAGCAGGGATGCCCGGCGAAGCCCGCTCGTAAAGTACGCTTAAATATGATAATTTAATTCTTGCAGATTTGGTATGCATGATTATAGATTTACTGTTTTAGCGATTTTTATATAATTTGCAATTTCAAAAATTACAAAATATATATCAATATGGCTTGGGTGCATCAGCTTGAATAGAAACCGAAACCAAAACATATGACAAAATATGTGTATGTATATATATATATATATATATATATATATATATATAAATTTAGTTACTACAGCTATAAACAAACCGAAACCAAAGCTTATGAAGAATTCTTGATAAAATTATTTATTAAAAAATAAATTACTTTAGTGCCATTAGCTATAATCGAAATAGAATCCAAAACTTATGATGAATTCTTAATAAAATCATTTATAACAAAAAATTGAAGTCTATAAGAATTAAACGACAGTCACTCAAAAACATAAAAGACACGCGATTCTATTAATATATAGATTCCATTTACCACATTATTTACGACAAATATATTTTCTCTCATTTGGTAACATTATTTGTTTTCTCTCCTTTTGTTGATTGTGTAAGATATATTCATCTTTTATATATACTAGCAGAAACATGAAATATATATATACATATATATACATATATATATATATATATATATATATAGAGAGAGAGAGAGAGAGAGAGATAAGTAGTTGGATATTTGTTTCTCATACACTACTATTCTCTAAATAAATCCTTTGAAATACAAAATGTTACCATTGCACTCCATAACTGAGTAGATTCATCTTTTTTAAACAGAAGCTCAACAGCCACAAGAATGCTCCTGGAGAAGCGAAGCTCTAAAAATGAAGACTAGAGAGCGCGCACGTATGTAAAATATTTTGTTTTGTTGATTCGTTTTCTTAATCAATCGCTAGCGAAATCGCATATGCGCATTCTACACGTTTGTTGAAAACGACATGTGCGAACTGGTTGTTAAATAAAATGTTACGTGTGTATATTGGATCTTTATATCTGATGTATGTGTGTGTGTGTGTGTGTGTGTGTGTGTGTGTGTGACTTATCGTGTAGAGTGTAATAATGATAGTCATTTTCTTTGTAATAAATAAGCACACTTTTTCTAAACAAAATGTAATTTTCGGGTGTATTTTTTAAGTCGTAGCTGGACTATTCTTTTCTTTACATGTGATTATTGAGATTTTTTTAGATTGGGAACTTTAATTTATAAAAATCAGTGTCTCTCTATCTGTCTCTCTTTCTGTCTCCATATTTTAAAATTCTAACTCTTCTGAAACTAAAAGTCGCAGACCGGCGCTTAGGGCTTCAAACGTCGGGATTTTTCTATGGACATTTCTTTTATATGTCATTAGGCGGTTAAAATAAGTTTTTAAAGTGTCAAAATTGAAAAAATCTTTCTACATTTTCTACATTATCTTAGTATATTTTAATCATTTCATATAATAATAATATATGCGTATCACTGTTGTATAGTGGTAACGTCGCCAGTTTCAAATACTAACGTTTTGCTTTCTGTTCGATTCTAACTAGTGGCATCTAAATACATTTTTTTACTTTTGAAATCACGAATCGATAATAATATATACGGAATCTAGACAAATTAAAATATCATATTTAAGCGCATTGAACGAATGAACAAGTTCCGCCCCCCGCTAATATTAGAGTATAATACACGATTATCCTCTCTTCATTGATATGCTCAGGATAAAAATTACTACTAGAACAGTAGCAGAAACCATCAATGAAGCAAGCGAACAACAGAAGATGTTGTGTTGTGAAAGAAACAGCTTACCTTATAGACTTATATATAATGATGTTTATCAGCTGTTTTTACTTGTGAAGTAATGCTTTTCGGATGAAGAGAGAACACGCATCTTTCTAATGCCTTTTTTCATCTTAGTTTGTTTTTTACTTGTATAAAATGGTGTTTATCATTTTTTTTGGGGGGGGGTTAATTCATTGCATTACTCAGTTTATTCACTCGTAAAGTTATATATAGTTATATTTTTGGAGGTGTATTTCATCTTACAGATAATAATACAAATATTAAAAGAATACGCGCCGTTTCAGGGCCTTCCTTTCTTGGCTTGTTTTCGTATCGGCTCCCCTTATTGATGGGATGTGAGGCCCGATGTTCTGAATTGCATTTCAATAAACTGCTTAATATAATAAAAAACGGCGTTTGATAATTAGCGCTTCCTGTTACCAGCAACGGCCTTGGGCTTGTCGTTTAATGAGTATACTGGCATATTCGTTATGCGTTCATATCGAAGAAAATGATGATGATGATGATGATGATGATGATGATATTAATAATAATAATAATAACAACAACAATAATAATAACAACAATCTTAACATTAAATATATATATATAATAAAATAAATAAATAAATATATATATATATATTTATATATATAACATTACGAAAAAAATATATATTCCTACATAAATTAAAAATATTAAAGAAACAGACAATCTCAACAGCTCGCAGTATTGTAACGTAACCTTCACGGCTCTCTTTTTACATGTTCCTGTCTCTAGTTTGCACTGATGCTTTTCTAACTGATTCTTATAAAGTATATTAAATCCAATCAAGATGAGCCTTTTCCTTGCTATGGCTTGTTCGCATATCGGCCACATCACTGATGCGAGATTTAATTATTTTAATGACATTTGAATGAACTTCTAAATACAATAAACAAAATGATTTAGCGTTTCCTGTGACGAGCAACAGTTTTGCGTGCATGACGTTTAAATTTTTAAAAGCTGCGTCCAACATATTCGTGAAGTTGAGACGCGCTCATATCGAAAAGAATAGAAAATCAGAAAAGAGAAAAAAATAAAAGAAAAGACAAGAAAAAATAAAAATAAAATAAGTTAATAAATAAAAAAAAAATAAAACAGGTAAATTAAACAAAAGTGAAAGAAAATCAAAAAATGAATAAATAAGAGATAACTGCACTGTGGACACTTATGCTCATGCTGTATACCTTTTTCCCAGAGCCACATTGCACAATGTTTAGATACCTCTATGAGGCGTTTAAAAGTTGCGATTCTTTTTCGGCCTTTAGTTCTAAGCTATCCTAAAAGTTGATATAAAGAGCCTGCAATTAAATTTCTTGCTCCAATCTCAACAGCTCGAGGTCCTGGATATAACTTTAAACTATATCCGATGGTGCGGGTTTTGGGGAGTGTGGAACCACCTTTTAATTGCCATTGCTCCCAGGTCAACTCTGACCCGGACTGGTAGTACTTGTTAGGGTCCCAACTATGGGTTAAATAGAAACCGACTTAAAAAATATACTCTATTAAAAAATTGTTCTTCAAAATCACTGGATTCGGCATTAAATAACCTAAAAAGGGTTGATATCTCGTAAAACAAAACAATCAACAGCTCGAAAGATTGTAACGTAAGCTTCGCGGACCAGCTCTCTTTTTAGGTCTTCATATTTCTCTATCTTGTATTGATGTTATTTTTCTACCTGACTCTCATATGGTGCTGTGAAGTCAATTAAGATGAGTCTTTTTCTTGTTCTTGACGAGAGAACAATGCCTGGCCGTTGACCGTTTCTTTTATAATTTTTGCATAATTACTTTGCCAGCCAGAGAGGTCTGCGACGACCATCCAATCATCATCGATTCCAAGAACATTTTGGCTATATACTAGTAATTGGGCAGTTATACGTTTTGATCCAATCCACATTTTTCCTCCCTCAGAAAAAAAAAAAACAATTGTGTCTTATGTTAGCTGCTTCGGGCTTCATGTGGTTACTTATTGTAATGGTCAGTTTCTCCAGTAACCTGTTGTACCGCCACGTATATCAGCAATTATCAAGGGTCACTCTGCAGGAACTAAGAAAACGTTTCATAGTCTGAGTTTTTTTTTTTTTTTGCATAAAGGGCAGGTTTAATCATCACCGTTCTTCCATTTGGCAAGGTGAATCATTGACGGAAGCACATCGTAAGTTGAGCGTATTAAGAAACTCAACCTTCGCTGCGACATATGCCAAATGTTATTCCACGTAATGGATCTTTGTATAGCTTCTTCCACTTTGGCCATTGTACCTATTGTAACTGTTAAACGGCTTTTTACGATCCTTTTGCTTTTTTTTTTATTGGATTTTCACCCCAAACAAGGCATGTTGCCACTTTGATGTAGGAGGATACTATCAGGGACCTAAGTTGCAGGGGTACTATGCAGGGAGTTTAGCAGCAAGATGTCTGTTCACATTACACTTGAACTTCTGCATGTCAGTACAGTTGGGGAAGCAGGAAACCGGAAAAGAATTCTGGAGAAGAAGCTATTAGAATAAAAGGTTTTCTTACACCTATGGATCTCAACTGTATAGGGTTGGGACTTCGCTGCTTGTCGGGTTTGTCGGGGGTATTTTTCGTCGAGGGGGTACAAGTGTTTGTAGTTCGTCAGAGCATCCACCATTAACATATTTGTAAAACGGGCAGAGGGATGCAACATTTCGTCGGTGGGACAGAGGCTGAAGTTTAGATGACAGTTCAGGCCCTATAAGGTTGGATTTACTCTTTGCTCCTTATTTCCTGAATGACTCTTTTTGGTTGTAACCCTAGACTATCTTTGAAAGCTGGTCATTACCAATCCAGATTCCCCTGTCTGACTGATCCAATGAATTCTTTGGAAGCTAATTTTTCTTTCGCTTCATGTTTAGCATCACGGATTTTAGATTTTATTTAAGGGTCTACTTCAAAAGATTTCCAGCTACGGTATAACTGGAAATGTTTTCTCAATCATTAAATCATAAGAGTAGTGGTAGATGGACAAAAATCGAAGGCCTGCAATATAAATACTGGAGTCCCTCAGGGGTTTATCCTGGGGCCAACTCTCTTCCTGATCTATATCAATGACCTCCCTAAACGCATACTTAAATCATTCGTTGACATCTATGCTGATGACACGACCATCTACGGCAACACATCAAAGGCTGTAAATGACAAAGTTCTCTCTGATTCTCTCTCCTCTGATCTCGAGCGCGTGGTTAAGTGGGGGAAGATGTGGCTGGTTACCTTTAATGCATCCAAAACCAAACTCCTATCCTTACATCATCAACGCTCTGATCCCCATCTGGCATCAATTGTGATGGATGGCTCTCGTCTGGGTGAGGCCCCGTGTTTTGACAAGCTTCTGGGTTTGACCTTTACTCCTGATCTGAAATGGAACACGTACATCAAGTCTGTTGCCATGGTCGCTGGAAAGATGGCAGGCTCCTTCTACCGCTCCAGACGATATCTCACTACTGATGCAATTCTCTATCTATATAAAAGCCAAGTACGTCCAAGGATGGAATACTGTTGCCATATCTGGGCAGGAGCTGCTAAAAACAGCCTATCCTGCCTTGACAGAGTACAAAATAGACTTCGTGACTTAGTGGGGGATGCCCTTTTCTCTACCCTGCAACCTCTCTCCCACAGAAGAGACGTTGCGAGCCTATCCTTGTTTTATCGTTATTTCCATGGCAGGTGCTCATCTGAACTCCAATCTCTGGTCCCCCTCGCCAATCTTTCACGAAAAACACCCGTCCAGCTGAATCCACTGTGAAAATTTTCCCCCACTCTATATCTGTGCCTAAATCAAAACGCGGATTCCATGAACAAAGCTTCTTTCTTAGAGCTGCACGCCTGTGGAACTCTGTTCCGTCTGCCTGCTTCCCACCGGACTACAACTTGGATGTCTTCAAGTCCAATGCTAACAAATTCCTAAGTAACCGCCCCCTTAAGTAAACACTTCATCAAATCTCCACACTAACGTAATGTACTTGCAATAACCCTTATCCCTGAGTTGCTTCCGGGCCTTAATAAGTGGTGATCACTGTGTAAAAAAAAAATTATCATATTTCGTATCATATTTTTATTTTATTTTATTTTATTTATCATATTTCGTATCATATTTTTCCTGCACGTGTAAATATTCTAAGTTTTCTGTTCTCTTACGAATTTGTTATTTTGTTTTTTTTTTTATATCCGTGTATTTCCTTC
The DNA here is from genome assembly GCF_053919585.1 of Euprymna scolopes. Taxonomy (NCBI): domain Eukaryota; kingdom Metazoa; phylum Mollusca; class Cephalopoda; order Sepiida; family Sepiolidae; genus Euprymna; species Euprymna scolopes. Next base: position 8,116,084 of record NC_136504.1, read on the forward strand.
TATTTTGGGGCTGAATGGCGAAATGAACAAAACTTCTTCACTTGTTTACATAACGAGGGTCGAGTTTGGTGGGATAATTTTCAGTGACATATGAATATCATAAGTAAGCAGAGGGAAAAAAGATAAAAAAACGTAACTGTCGATCAGAAATATTCTGCCTTTTGGATTCGCAAGTTTTCAAGCTTGAAATGTCTTTCTGTGTGTTGTATTCCGAGTGAGGCAGTGCGTACAGTGTGGCTGGATATAATGAGATGAGTTATTCATGTATCCATTACTCTTTTATCCCTTCTCTCTCTCCCTCTCTCTCTCCCTCTCTCTCTCACTCTCTTTATCTTTCTCTGTGCGTGTGTGTGGGTATCGTACAGATTTGGTAACCCCTTTATTTAATAAACCATTTTATGAATATTGGCATCCGCATGAGACAAATTGAACTCGAGTTCACGACGAAGACATCGGTGTATAAGCATAAACACATGGGAAAGAGGAAATATGAACACGTTTTCATATGGTTGCCGATAAATTAAAACGAAGTGAGAATAAATGCGTTACTTTTATGGTGCAAGATTTTGATGATGTTGTACCTATAAAACTTTGTTCTTTACATTTAGACAAATACAGCGCTATGGACTTATAAACTTCTATATATACTTATATATTATCATCATTCGATATTAGACAAAGTATCTCAGTAAAGACCTACGAAATTTTAGCTGAATACACCCCATCAATATATATCTATCCATCTATCTCGCTAATACATACGTACACACACACACACACACACACACATATATATATATATATATATATATATATATATATATGAAGGGGAGAGACAAAGAGAGAGAAAGAAGGAGAGGATATTGTCGGTTTATGTATATAAAGTAATATCTCATATGAATTGGCCTGTTCTGACTCTAGCAAAATGCCGTTCTCTGAATAAGCCTCCCGGTCCGGAGAGGCCACTGACACCATAAAGTGTCATGTGTCACCAAATGGAAAGAATTCAATTTCATATTACCCAATTTTCGGATTAGCGCTAAAATATTCCTCGTCACGGCGGTCGGCTGGTACGTTCTCTTCAAGATGGCGAAGAGATCAAGGGAAGAGACGCGCTAGTGTGACCGCTCCGTGCTATGCGTCAGCTGGACTACGGGCGCGATTTTATCAGATTTTATTATTATTAAACTCCACGTCTCACATATCCATCTAATGGACTAATACATTATATATATATATATATATATATATATATACATATATAAATCTACATTACACATACATATGTATTGTATTATCTATTAATATATGCATATATACATACGTACATACACACACATATATATATACATACATATATATATATATATATATATATATATATATATATATATTCGTCTTATATACTGTAATAAAATTTGTGCATTATTTCCCATATGTTCAAGATTGTATCATACATACTTTTATGAATTTGTATTGATCTTTTGGTGCAGATTCCATGACATGCATTTACATATATATATATATATATATATATATATATATATATATATATATATATATATATATATATATATACAAGAAAAATTACCCGTCGTTGACTGAGTTCCAAAACAGCCTACAGAAAATGGACTCTGATTTATGAAAGTATGATAGGTTATGAAAAGGAAAGGTTGTAAAGCTTCGACTTTGGGGGTATGAAAACGAAAGCAAAATATAATGAAAGTAAAATAAAATAGATAGACCCCATATTTTATTATGCAATAACTGTTCACACTAAAACACTTATCACAATATTCTGAGGATCTATATAAAAAAAACCTTGTTAAACTTTGTGACATATTTACATTCTATGGAGGTCAGGCGCGAAGGAACACCCCATAATTTTATTATACCATATTTCTTCAAACTGAAACATAATTATCAAAGTATACTTACGTAGATATATATGAAAAGTCTTTATTAAAGTGTGTGCCTATTTCCATTCTATGGAGGCCAGGAGCGAACGCAGACCCCACAATTTTATTATATCATCCATAAATCAGATAACACATACTTATCAAAGTATTCTTATGTACATCTATATTAAAAACACTTGTAAACGTTTTTTTTATTTTTAAATTTTTTATTTCCATACTTTGTGAACCCCACAATTTTAATGAATCATCATTATGGCAGATCAAACATACCCATTGCTGTGTCTCGATAAATCTTCTATCATTATATGTAATCAGTTTTTTAAAAATAGCAAACCATATAGGAGCCTATTCGTGACCACACACACACACACACACACAAACACACACACACACACACACGCAGATTCAGCTTTATATTATAGATATACGTGTGTGTGTATAATATATATATACATACATATATATATATATATATATATATATATATATATATATATATATATATATATATACGAAGAGCAGACTTGTATAATGGAGTTACACAAATTGGTTGGGATTAAAATATGAATAATTATATTTATATTTGATTTTGGTGTTTGCTTCTCTTTGATTAGTAAACTCCTCCGCAGAAATCATTCTGATGCATATATATACAGTGATGATCATATTTATTGGCACGGTAAAATAAAAGTTAAATTTTGTCTAATAAATTCTAAAAAAGGAATTAAATTAAAGAAAATAACAAAGTATATTATGTATTTTTAACTGGCCTTTCCGATGCAGCAATCGGATTTTAGAAAAAATAAATAACAAAGGAACAACAAACATAATTGCAAAAAACCCTTGTTCAAAATTATTGGCACGATTTATTTTATAATCAATTGTATAGCCTTTGGCCTTGATTACCTTTCTCAGTCGCTTTTCATAGTTTACAACCAAGTTGTTGCACTCTTCAGTAGTAATTTTAGCCCACTCTTCCTGACAATAATCCTCCAATTGAATAAGATTCTTAGGCTTCCTTTGCATTACCCTCAATTTTAATGTTCTCCATAAATTTTCAATTGGATTAAGGTCTGGGCTTTGTGATGGCCACTCCAAAACATTAATATGATTGTCCTCAAGCCATTTCTTAGTCAGTTTAGTCGAATGCTTTGGGTCATTATCTTACATGAACCACCAACGACGACCAAGTGAGAGCTCTTTAGCAGAGTCTTTCAGGTTTTCATCCAATATTTTAACATAATCTTCCTTTTTTATGCTACCTGTGACCTTAACAAGTCGCCCTGGTCCAGAGGCAGCAAAGGATCCCCAAAACATCAAACTGCCTCCACCGTGCTTCACTGTGGGTATGGTGTTCTTAGGCAGGAAAGCTTCGCCAGATTTTCTGTAAATATAAGACACTTTATTATGGCCAAATAACTCTATTTTCGTTTCGTCAGTTCATAGAACACGTTTCCAGAATGCAACATCTTTATCAATATGACGTTTTGCAAAGGCTAGCCTTGCTTTCAGGTGCATAGGCTTCAATAAGGGAGTCTTTCTCGGACGACATGCTTTTAAACCAGCTCTCTTCAAAATTCTACCAACTGTATGTCGAGATACATTCACTCCAGAGGTGCTCTGTTCATCAACAATCTCCCCAACAGAGATCCTTGGGTTTTGTTTTACTTGTCGAACAATTTTCCGTTCATCTCTTGGGGAAAGAATCCTTTTTCTCCCTCTACCCTCTAAACTCATAACGTGGCCTTGCGATTTGAACTTGTTTATTATGGCTCTAACAGTGGATTTGGGAAGGTTTAGCTTCTTTGAAATCTTATCATAGCCCTCCCCATTGGTATGGCATGCTACAACAAGCTTCCTGACGTCTTCGCTGTGTTCCTTAGTTTTAACCATGGCGATTGAAAATTATAATTTAGTCACTTATAATAGTTTAAATAAATCGCTATCTAAAAATTATCTGAAAAAAATATTCACTGAATTAGCGTTAAACAAGCATAATATGGCTATAAAAAAGTTCAGAAAGCACGTAAACCGGAAATTGATTGATATTATACTGATACTAAAAGAAAAACAAAGTCGTGCCAATAATTTTGAACAAGGGTTTTTTGCAATTATGTTTGTTGTTCCTTTGTTATTTATTTTTTCTAAAATCCGATTGCTGCATCGGAAAGGCCAGTTAAAAATACATAATATACTTTGTTATTTTCTTTAATTTAATCCCTTTTTTAGAATTTATTAGACAAAATTTAACTTTTATTTTACCGTGCCAATAAATATGATCATCACTATATATATATATATATATATATATATATATATATATATATATATATATATATATATATATGAACAAATGTTTAATAAAACATGTTAAAAGACATCTTGAATTTTTTTGATTCATCCAGCCTTGACAGACGTGTTTTAAATATTATCTCTAGTGCTTTTCTTTTAATGATTTGGAATGGAATTCATTCCATTTGCGCTTTTTTCCAAGGAACTCTGCCTTTTGGATGATTTTGGACCATTTGGAATTTACCTATTGGATTGAAATTTTAAATTACACCGTTTTGGATTTTACCATTTTTGGATTTTTACCCTTCACCGGACTATCCATTAATGTGAAATCTTTTTATTATTTTTCTTTTGCCTCCTGTTCCCCTTACCTCACCCTTTTTTAACCAAGTAAGATCTTTGACTTACTTGTAGTTTCATTAAATACTTTTATATGCAAAATCCGATCCTGCATTTTGCTAATTCCTGCCCTCTGATGAGAAGGAGAGTATTTCTTCGAAACTCCGCGGATTAAGGACTATCCACTTATCGTGTGCTTCCTTTTTTAAAATTAAATATGTTTTTAACTCTTTTTCAAGATGTCTTTTAACATGTTTTATTAATCATTTGTTTTTTTATTGAGCTTTTTACATCTGGCTGAGTTTATTTTACTTGTAAATATTAACTCTTTAATATTTATAATATATTTTAAGTTTACCATTTTGATTACCTTAGTAAACTTATTGTAACTTTTATTCTACATATATATATATATAGAGAGAGAGAGAAAGAGAGAGAGTGAGAGAGAGGGAGAGAGAGAAGGAGGGATAGAAAGACAGACAGACAAACGATGGGATTGAGAGGAAGAGGCAGAGAGCAGTATATATATATATATATGTATATGTAGATAAATATATATATATATATATATTACAAACATATATGTACAAATAAATCTTATTAAACATCTAAGCATATTTGATACATGGTTTAATAGCAGCTATATAACGAGATACATAGGTAGATAAATCATTCTATATATATATATATATATATATATATATATGTGTGTGTGTGTGTGTGTGTGTGTGTGTGTGTGTGTGTGCGTGTGTGTGTGTCCGTGTGTTATTTTGGTATAATATGTTTTTCCTGAACATATATATACGCTTGCAAAAAATATTAACGATCGAAGTTTTTACAAAAAAAAACAAACCCAGACGCCATTTTCTTTTTAGTAACACTCTTTAGAGTAAGGAAGACGAAGTGTGTGTGAGAGAGAGAGACGCAAACAGAGAGAGAGAAAGACGCAAACAGAGAGAGAGAGAGAGAGAAACGTTAACTTTTTCACCCCGAAATCGACAATTTTCAACAGGGAGGGGGTCAACAACGCATGCGTCAGATGACGTCATGACGTCGTGACCTGATTTAATTTACATAGTTGAAAAACCGAACAAATTTCATATACGTTGCTTTAAGCTAGTTAAGGCCTTGGTTCATTATCTGAACATTTTGGGTTCGAATCGTGGTGTGAGATGGGTTGTTTTTTTTCGATTTTTAAAATTTAAATATTGAACCCTGTGTTATTTAAGCCATTTTTCACGTAACGTTCGTTTTCCTGTTTCTTTTTTTTATTTCGCTTATTCATAGCGACACCCCAAAACATCCGGGTACCCACCGATTTTTTAAATTTTAATATCGAAACAGGCTTATTTAAGCCATTTTTCACGTGTTCGTTTTCTGTTTTCATCGTTCCTTTGCCTTACGTTAGCTTTTTTTGTGTTTTTTCGATGTTTTGATTACCCCCCTCCCCGCTTAATTAAAACGTTGTTTTCTTTTCTTAGTTCGCATATAACAATGCTTACATCGTCATCGTCGTCGTCGTAACGCTCGACGACTTTCAAACATCTTTCACTTATTCGCTTATAACAATGCTTCATTCTGGCCCGCCGATTTTAGTTTAAAACTTCGCCTCAGGGCTTCGGCTTACATCCTACCCCCCCACCCGGTTTCTTTTTATTTAACACCACACACACCTACAAACACCCGGGAAACGCCGGTTCCCCTCGCTAGTTATATATAAATGAATAACAGTATGGGTACATTTCACGATAATATTATTTATTTTTAATACAAAAGATCTCCACCCTCACGTAAAATTTGGGTACATTTTTCACAGATATGTCCCTTTGTCCAAAAACAAATGGTTATTAATAGATCAATACCGTCTCTTTTCGTGCTTATACTCTTCAGACAAATTAAAAATTCTTTGCTTAGCAAAGTGACGTTTTGACATGATAATCACCGTTTGTCTCTGCATTCCGAAACAGAGCATTTACAACTAGCATCTCACTATCAAACAGTTTCGAATTTAATAAGTTCCACAGTATTAACAAAGCTCCAAATCTTGTCATATCCAAGCAATGTTCCATTTCCGTGTCTTTTACAAATATTTTCACTGAACGATCTCTGACAAGCTTGTATTCTCTGAACACATTTCCAAATAATCCCACAAGTACCACAATCCCGCTCTTTCAACATAAAGGTCCTGAGATGCCAGAAATGTTCTACGTTAAGAAATTGTTTATAATCGAATTGTTAGACTTTAAAATCCTCTTCCGATTTACTGCTTCCCACACTGTACTAACACGCTAAACTTATTAATTATGTAGACATAGGCCCTAATTTACAGAAGCCTTCCAGGTTTTCAGTGGTTATACGCAAAAATCTGGAAACTTTTTTGAAGCACCTGCTATATATATATATATATATATATATATATATATATATATATATATATATATGCATATATATATGTGTATATATATATAAGCGATACTTTAAAAAGGTCTCCAGACTCTTTTGTATAGGCTATTTTTATCAATAGATCAGACATTAAACTCTAGTTTATTCGAAGTAATCTCCTCTGGCTGCAATCCAATTGTTTTGCCGTTCTGAAAACTCCTGGAAGGTTCCTTAAAAGTTCTCTTGTGTGGGCGTGACAATGGCCCTCGTAACACTTTGTTATATCTCCTCAATTGTCTAATTACTACAGCGTTTAAGTTTTTCTTTTAGCTTAGAGAATAATGAAAGATCACCGAGAGTAAGTTTTGGACTATAGTGAGGGTGAGACACAGTCTGGATGCCGATCTTGGTCAAATAGTTTGTGAAAAATGATGAAGTTGATGATCGTCGCATTCGTACAAATCTTCTGCATCTTCAGTTCTTCGCGAATAGTTGTGTGTAAAGTTCCCATACTGACATCAAACTGTGCACTGTTTTTCACCATAGACACACGACAGTCCTTATCCCTCAACTGATTTATTTGGCCACTCAACTCAAGTGTTCTCACTTTCTGACGACTGCAACAACCCTATCACCCCTTAGAGACTATCTGAATCTTATATGTCAAGCAAACACTGATACCGGATCTATGCAAATTGGTCCAAAAGCAGTCTGAAGAATTCTATATGATTCTATGGCGAGTTTTTCAAGTTTCCAACAGAATTATATTGCGTATGGTTCTCTCAAATATCCTCACGTTCAGATTGCATTTTTGAAATTCACCAGCTCTGATTACAAGGTTTTGGTAAGGTGTACTCACATTCCTGCTGTAGCTGTCCATTTGAACCTGAAATAATAAAAGATTGGCATCATAAGATGTATAGCAATTACACACTGAATGTTTGAAGATCTAGGACATTTTTTTAATTCTGTACGAAAGACATCCCTGCAAACCTATTGAAAACACCTCTGATATATATATATATATATATATATATATATATATATATATATATATATATATATATATATATATATGTATGTATGTATATATATATATATATATATCGTATATCTATTTTTACAAACATAATTAGCTACATGTGTGCATACATGTTTCTGCAGGGACTCTTCACAGAGAGCCTACTGTGAAGCTAAAAATCACGTCAGTTTTATATCTAAACATACTATAAACGCGCTCTGCTCATCCGAGATTTTCTTTCAACAAACGCAAGCGTTCAAGTTGATTTACATCAAGGAAACGAAAACTATATATATATATATATATATATATATATATATATATATATATATATATATATATATATATACATATATATACATATATATATACATATATATATATATATGACTACTTCATTTAATCACATAAATTAATATACGAAAGTATAGATTTATACCTAAACTTTAAGTATTTACTTCAACAGTGCTCAATACGTAGGCATAAGCCTGATGAATCCTACCCTGGATGAAACGCGGAATATTTTGTGTAGCTTAATTGCCATATATATTTTATAACTTACTATATATATATATATATATATATATATATATATATATATATATATATATATATGCATGCAAATTACCATTAGTGTATGAAGCGATACTCTTTAAGAAAACAAATTGAGCTTAGGTACTTTGTCGTTCATCAAATTCTGTTTGTCTTTAGAATATTACATCAGCTGATATTTGGGCTTGAGGAATAATGCCCTTGAAAAGTTATTTCAGATTAATGAGTAATGTTAACATATGCAAATGAAAAAATGATTTACGGCGATATTAAATGGTACCTCTTCTTTTTTGGTGAATTGAATTCATTAATAAGAAAAAAAACGATATAAAATAGTAACGTATACTCAGGCTTGAAGAAGGAATCATTCGAGCTGTAGTCGAATGCTTTATCACTGAGCTATATCTAAAGATGAAAATGAATCTGCTTTTATTTAAGAAGAAATGATTGCCTGAAAGTTTATAATCTCCTTTAGCCGGTGTAATGTAAAATATTCCTCTGTGAATGGGTTTGCTATCTATAAAAGAGGAAAGACTATTTTAAGTTTTTTTTTTCTTCGATTTTCAATACTTTTTGGATGAAATTATCTAAGAATTCTGCAAAATATATAAAATAGCTTCGTGTAAAATTTGCAAAAGATCAACTCAGCTGTTTCAGATCGGTAGATAGATCGATAGATAAACTGATAGACAGATAAATAATATCTGAGATATTACTATAGTGCAGAGCGGTTTTTGCCGTTAATTTTAAGGAAATTATAACTGTTGCTTTATGATATTGGATAGCGAACGTTATAGGGATTTCATATATTATACGGAAAGCAATATGAACGGACATGAAACCACTATATATATATATACATATATATATATATATATATATATATATATATATATGCACACACATATTCATATATTTATATATATACATATATATATACATATATATATACATATATATATATATATATATATATATCTGTGCGTTTCCTTTCAGAAGTGTAAGAGCCGCTTCCTTCTCCGCGTTATATTGACAGTTTTATGCTTATAAATTTTCACCTTCGATCAGAGGTGACTCGTGCCTTTTGGTAATAATTGCACAATCCTGTGAGATTTCGAGAATATTCGCCGCATTGCCGATTATATTAAACGAGGGGAAAGTGTGTGTGTGTGTGTGTGTGTGTCTGTGTCTGTGTCTGTGTCTGTGTCTGTGTCTGTGTGATTGTACTGCCGAAATAAACGATAGCACCCTGCTTCTCTTTTTCCCCCTCCTCCTCAAAGTCGTTTGAAAAGATTGGGTTTTATTAAATTTATTTTACGGCTAAGCGTGACTGTAAACTTTTCCTTCTTATTCTCTCTCTCTCTATCTCTATCTCTCTCTCTCTCTCTTGCGTTCTGTTTACCTCTATCTACGGCCCCTTATTCACTTTCTCTGTAATTGTTTCTCTTTCTTGTTGCTGTGAGTACACACCTGTCTCTCACCGTCCCTTTCTTCGCCTTTCCATGGGATAAACATCAAAGTCAACATTTTAGATTAAATGAATTCGTTTCAGTAATGTCACCAAGGTCAAGCCTTAAGGTCAAAGAAAGGAAATTCTCTTACATAACAATAATCAAGACACAAAATCCATCTGCATATATTTATGAATACACGTGAACATGTATAGTTATACCGTTTCATATGCGAGGATTCGGATGCATAAACGCATACGCTTTCACGAAATTTGCTATCAGGGATATATACGAATATATATATATATATATATATATATATATATATATATATATATATATATATATATATATATACATATATATATTTCTGTGAAAATATATTTTATTTCCTTAGACTAATCCTTATTTAAGAAGCCCAGTGTAATTAGAGAACACTATAGTGAATAAATAGTAAAAGACTATATTTCAAAGTTGACCATCTTATAATTTATCATTTTAATTCCGTTAACATTTACAATTGTAAATGCCAGCTGAATTAAAAGAATAAATTATAAAATGGCCAACATCATGAACTTTGGAATGTAGGTTTTTGTCATTTATTCACTATATATATATATATATATATATATATATATATATATATATATATGTGTGTGTGTGTGTGTGTGTGTGTGTGTGTGTGTGTACTTTTATGATTTCCTTGTACATGTCTTAAGAGTCATGTCTTTCTCAGTTACAGCATAATAGAAAACAATACAATATAAACAGTACAATATCGAATATACTACATTTGTCTGATGCGCAATGATATTCAGAGAATATATATATATATATATATATATATATATATATATATAATGAATAGATGATAAAAGCGTATATTCGAAATTTCATGCTGTTGACCATCTTCCAATTTATTCCTATAATTCAGTTCACATTTACACTTCTTGATTGGATGAAAGGAATAAATTGTAAGATGATTAATATCATGAAATTTGGAATATAGACTTTTATTATTTATTCATTATATGCTCTGTAATTACATTGAGCTTGTTACATGAGGATTGGTATAAAAAGGAAATATAAGTGAATAAAATTATTTCCACATTAATATATACGTAAATATATACATATATTTGTATATCTTATTTTCTCATGTGTATGTTTCAGATTTATTTTGTTAATGATCATCAACAAAATTCCAAAATATGTTATCACCTTATTTTTTAATATAGCAAACTCGTAAGACAATTCTATGGAGACATGACGAACAACGAGAATTACACCCTTGACATCAGAGTTACATTGTTAACTATTTATGACATGTAAAGATTGTGTTTGAATGTTTTTTCCCATAGCATTGTCTGAAACGTTTGCTAAATTTAATTAAAATAAAAAACACAGTGATAACATATTTTTAATGCTCGTTGAAGATTGCTGGCGAAATATATCTGTAACCTATACTCTTATGAGGAAATAAAGAACGAGTTTTAAAAGTATATTAATTGTGAATTTAACCTTAATATATATATATATATATATATATATATATATATATATATATATATATATATATATATATATATATACATAATGGAATATGTTTATTCACTTATATTTTGTTTTTTTTATATATACACCAATCCTCATTTAGGAAGCTCAATCTAATTACAGAGCATATAATGAATATATCACACACACACACACACACACACACACACACACACACACACACACACACACACACATATATATATATATATATATATATATATATATATATAAAATATTATATATTTACATAATAAAATATTATATATATATATATATATACTAGCATGGGTGCCTGGCGTTGCCCAGGTGTTTTGATGTGTATGCTCAGCAAAAAACATAGTTTTTTTTTAAATTTGACCCTATTATGACCCTTTAACATTTATTGTTTGGGGTTCAAATCGAGTTATTAAGTTAGATCTATGTCCAAGGAACCTATATCTAAAATTTCAAGTTTTAGACCCAAAATTGTAGGAGGAGTTTGGTAGAATTCTCAAAGGTGAAATCTTTGAAATTTGACCCCTTAATCGCAAAATTTGTGCCTCAAAACCGATCACATAAATTTTCTCCAAATCACAGTACCCTGTATATCAAATTTCGCGTCTGTATATATATATATATATATAATTACAGGTTCAAATTTTCCAGAGGTTAAGTAAATAATGAAGCTTTTAAAATGAGTATACTAGAGTGCTCAATACTTGAGTAGGGAAAAATACAGTTTTTTTTTGTTTACCTATGCATCAGTATGTCGCTACACATTCATGCGCATGTTCCGGTCAGCCAGTTACAAGTAACTAGAAATCTTTTCAGGCGACATTACTTGCATAAAAGGTTAGTCCATGATGAAAATTATTCAAGGATTCAGCGAATACAATAATAATAATAATATATATCACAAGGTCATATTTCACGTCATTAGTCTTTAATATATGTAAGGTATACGGAATAGAAGGGGTTAGGGATAAAAGTTTGGATCGAAATAGAAAAGAAACAGATGAAAAACACAGATAAAAATGAAAGGAAGGAAAAGATAGAAAAAGAAATAAAGAAATATCCAAGATAGAATAAAACAAAAATATAAAAGAAAAAGGGAAAGCCTGCAAGTAAAAAAAATAACATCAATTAATAATATATACCTAATATCTTACTTCCATACATTAGGTTCAATATAATAATCAATAGAGAATTGTATCTATAATAATAAATACGTAATCTCAATGAATTAAAATATCATATTACAGCATGGCTCACGACCGGGCAACGCCAGACAGCCTGCTAGTAGACACACACACACACACACACACACACACATATATATGTATATATATATATATATATATATATATATATATATATATTATGGACGGCTAAATTTTTGCACAAATCAAGCAATCCGCGGTGAAATCCGACTGTAGAATGAATTCACGCTGCCTCGCACAAGATGTGTGGCCACCCAACGAGTGAGAAATAAAGTCGACGTCACACAAGTAGGAATATTACACTTGCAAATACCATGTCACCCAACATGATAACCTAGCGAGCAAATTAGTAATAACATTTTCAAAATGTGAAAAATAATATAATTATTTCCACAGCCAAACAGCGTCTATTGTGCACGTGCACACACACACACACACACACACACACACACACACACACACACACATATATGCGCGTTCATATATATGTATGCATATATATATATATATTATAACTACCTTTTATAAATCTTATGTACATGCATATATATATATATATATATAAGAGAGAGAGAGAGAGAGAGAGAGAGGGAGAGAACTTAATTGCTATAACTATTTATTTTGCATTTGCATTTACACATCTGTACAAATCAACGCTTTCTTTAATTTGCATCATATTTTTCAAGTTTTCCTCAACAAGCCAGGGCTTTATTTTGAATATTCGTTTAACCAATACATCTAGCCATTATTATAAACTTTTATTCGAATATGATTTTTATCATGAATTGTAGTTTTCAATTCATGTGCCCAGTTTGTAAAATCTGTAGCCTACGAATAGCAGTTTGCTAACTACATTCCATATCAGTATGAGAGTCATTTTTGAAAGTTCATTGAATCACGAAAATTCGTAAAATATTTTTTTTTTTTTTTTATCTTGTATATTGCGATGCGTATTATTAATATTAATTTAGTTATTGCGGACTAAAACGTCGTGAAACAACAACAAATAAAGATGAGAACAATAGCCCGCATTATATAAAAGTAATATAAATAATACTCACGTCAATAATGAATTCCAGTTAAAATAATATATATACCATTCGGTACGAACCTGACTATGGAAGATCAGATAATAAATAAACGTGGATTTATAAGATAAAAAAGCCAACCTTGATCGCCCTTCGGTGCCCGTGGCGCAGTTGATAGATACGTTGAATCTCTACGGTTGCAGATGAGCGTTGTCTGAAGAAAGCAGTTTCAATCCAAGGCCAAAACGTGGTGAGACGAAAACAGCTACGGACGCCAGTGATTGCTAAGAATGCAGTTGGGAGATTCGACGTTCCTATTCGTCGGTTACCACCTGACGAAGGTCAGAGGAATAGTTGACCGAAACGTCGTGAATAGTCCGCAATAAATAAATTAATGAAAATTCAAAAGTTTGCAACTTTGTTGAAACATGTTTTGTACATTCAGTGTCACAGGTTTAAATTTAATTTCTATATCAATGCATTATCTCAAATATCAATTATCTTTAAGAATTGATTAATAAATGTTAATATTAATATTATTAGTGTAATTTGTAAGAAAATATTCGAATTTCATACGAATATATATATATACATATATTTGCCAGAATTTTCAGAATGTGACAGATTATTATTAAATATAAATTAAAGATACATATATAGTTTATTAGAAAAACAGCATTTGTTACATATGTGCATATATGTTTTAGGAAAATTTTATCGACACCGCGCCTATAGACCAAAAAGTATAGGAATCGAAAAACCTCCAGAATCGTCTCATTTCTGATATATATATATATATATATATATATATATATATATATATGTGTGTGTGTGTGTGTGTGTATATGTGTGTGTGTAGATGTGTATATATATATATGTATGTGTGTGTGTGTGTGCGTGTGTGTGAATAAAAATAAAATAAAAATACCAGCTATGGTTGACGTTATGTTGTTTTGAAAAAAGAAAATAACCGAATAAATTACCAACATTTATAGTTTCCTTCCCAATATGGTTAGGGTTTTAACACTGTTTCCTTTTCATTTTCGTATGGCCTATGATCATTTTCTTTTTTTTTTTTTTTTTTTTTTGCATTTTTCCTTTTAATAGGATGTCCCCTGCAATAGGGATGAAACGTTTTATAAATTTATTCGGTGTTTTTTTCTATAAATTTTATAAATTTATTCGGTGTTTTTCTTTTTTCAAAACAATATATATATATATATATATATATATATATATATATATATATATATATATATATATGTGTGTGTGTGTGTGTGTGTGTGTGTGTGTTTTATCTACCATTGAGCACTCTTTAATAATCACGCGGTTTAATTGGTTTTAAATCTAGAAAACCAATATATATATATATATATATATATATATATATATATATATATATATATATATATATATATATATATATAAAGCTGAACGTCTTTCTGGGTGTCTGGTCATGAATAGGCTGCTATATGGTTGAATATAATAGAAAACTTATCACATATAATGATAGAAGATGTATCGAGACACAAGAATGGGTATGTTTGATCTTGCATAATGATAATTCATTAAAATTGTGGGGTCTGCGTACACGCCTTATCCACAAAGTATAGAAATAAAATTAAAAAATTAAAAAAAAAACGTTTGCAAGTGTTTTTGATATAGATGTACATAAGAATACTTTGATAAGTATGTTTTAACTTAAATAGGGATGGTATAATAAAATTGTGGGGTCTGCGGTCGCGCCTGGCCTCCATAGAATGGAAATAGGCACAAACTTTAAAAAAAAAATTTTCATATCTATCTTCGTAAGCATACTTTGATAATTATGTTTCGGTTTGAATAAATATGTTATAATAAAATTATGGGGTGTTCGTTCGCGCCTGACCTCCATAGAATGGAAATATGTCACAAAGTTTAACAAGGTTTTTAATATAGATCCACAGAATATTGTGATAAGTGTTTCAGTGTGAACAGGTATGATATAATAAATTATGGGGTTTATGTATTTTATTTTTACTTTAATCATATTTTGCTTTCTTTTTTGTAATCCGCCTTGAATCTGTTGGAGTCTTCCATTATAGCTAGTCCATCATCTCTATATAAGCCGATATCTGTAGTATAAAATATGCTTGTGAGGGTATATAGAATTAATAATCCCACAAGATCGGATGCCTCTGCAGAATCTGTAGGACGCATCGCCAAATCAAAAAAAGTTGTCATTGTAGTTTTTATAGATTGATTATTGTTATTTATTTGAACTGATTTTCTACATTTTTTAATAATGTGGATTTCTTCAGCGGATATATCAGTGTATGCCTCGGCAAATTCTAGGGCAATGTTGAAAAGTTCATCGGATATCGAGGGATAGAAGTCTATGATGTCGAACTGTATAAACGTACATTTATTTTTGTTTTCTATCTTTTTAAACCAGGTGATTGCTTCGACAGTATTTGCCCACGTGTTTAATTCTAGATCTTGTTTGATATGTTTGTTTACTCTAGAAAGTATTGCTTTGCTAATTTTACCTATTTTGGGTTTAGTTGGGTTTATCAAGCGGCTGTTTGGGTTATTATTGAAGTCACATTTATGGTCTTTTAGCAAAATGTATACTTCCCTAGGTTTCAATTTGCCAACTTTGTCGCTAATTTTTAATTTATCGGTGATTTGTTTACTTTTTTCATACAAAATTCTAGTTTCATCTGTTTATCACTGTCTTGCCTACACAACTTGCTTTCGTCGCTAAAAAGCAGTTTTGACCAATATGAAGAGTCATGATCTTCATTGTATCTGACGAATTCCAGACGGCGCTTTCTGTTCTGTACAAAATCATTGTCTTGCGTCTTGCAACGTATCCTCGCAATTAAATTCCTTTAATGTGTTCTTAACAGTAAAACGAGAGAACTTTTTAACAAAATTGCACTGTTGTTGGATTTGGGGTGCCGTGTCAAATCTGTTACTTAGGTTGCGGATCGTGATAGCATCGTCTTCCCTGTTAGAGGTAGCCTTAATACGACTAGAAAACTGCTGGTGTTTTAATGCTTTTGCACAGTCTTTCTTACCGTTTTCTCATCATATTTCAATCTGCGGCCGATTTCTCGATTGGATATACCAGAAAGGTAAAGATTAATTAGTTGACTTAGAAAACGCCGTGGCATATGGACTAAATGTTACGCTATATAACCCGGCACAACAACAATTCCGATTAGAGATATTTTGTTGCCTCTGGTGGATATTTAAAACTGACTTAGGGGATATAATTTAAGTTGTTTTTAAGCGAATCTGTTTTTTTTTGCTTCCTAAATTTTAAGTTATTTTTTAAATTGACGTGAACACTAGAATATTTCAATTAAAAGTCTAATATGAACAGGTAAAATTATAGAGGAATAAAAGGCGAATTGAATAGGGTATAGGCTGTTAAACAGTTACATTAAATTTAGCTTAAATTTGCATCATTTTTAAAATTACAAGTGTCGGCTTTCTTTTTGCCGTCACTGTATATATATATATATATATATATATATATATATATATACATATATATATATATATATATACATACACACACACGTATATATATATACATACAGTCTGACCCCCCAAAAACGGGCCCCAACTCTAATTAGACCCCGTTTCTTAGTGTTTTGTCCGAATGAAATGAAATTTTGGTCATAACTAGGTTATTGTATTCAAAACTCAACATCAAAACACTAGGGTTTTTGGGCCTTTTTTCTCCGTACTACAGCATATGTTCAAGATAGTCTCCATTAAGCTTTTGTTTGTTTGTTTTTTGGGGGGAGAGGTCACCCTGTATATATACATATATATACATATATGTATACATTTACAGGGTCAGGCAAATGTTATAACCAACTTTCGTGAATGCTTTCAATAGTGTATGGGCAATAACGGATCCCATGTGATTGATATTATTTGTAAAACATAATGAAACAGAATCACATCATATGTACTTCCGAAAATTAATTTATTAGCATTTGATTAAATCTACAAATGTGTCCGATACTTTTTTCGTGATATAGTAATAATAAAATAAGAAAACGACAGCATATAAGTATATGCTGATGTATATAGATTCATTCTTTATTAAATAAGGATCATACATCATTTAGAGGTGTCAAAAAATTTATAATGTGGTATTTCGAAGCCGTATGCTTTCTATCAGACGAGGAAAGAAGATGCTACATAATATAATAGGGCTGCGACGTCCAGCGATAGTTACATTAAGATCGAAATAATTGTGTGATGAGAGATAAAATATTGAAACTGTTTGAAGGTTTGAAAACTAAATTGACCTTTGTGATATAGGAGGAGTATAGCTTCATTATAAAATAAAAGTAGGTGTATGACGAAACTGTCATGGTGGGTGCAATATGTGTGTACAGTATGCGTGATTAAAGTCTCAGGGTGAAAATAGGATAAGTGACTATAAAGAAGATGCTAATTAAATCATATGTATTATGTGGTTTAACTATTTGGATTCTTAATTTTTACAATATCTATTAGTAATTAAATTATTAATTGAACGAAATTATTATAAAAATTCGTATTTCAATGGACGCTGATTTTTCACCTTGATTAAAATCGACCTGGTGTCTAACTTTACTCTCATTAGTAGGCAAGTAAATGATTTGTTTTATTCAAATTTCTGTTGTTTTAATGTCCGTTTATAAAATCATTAGATTTATTGTCCGAAACATTCATTTTTTATACAGTCTAACCCGGATATAAGATACTCGATTATAAGAAAACGAATATGAGAGATTTTCTATGGTCCCAAATAAGAGTCTGTGGTAATTTACAGTGTAACCGAGAAATAAAAAAAACGGATATAAGTTTACCCCGATTAAAGAGAACTGCAGAGACCGAAGAATAAGTCTCTTTTATCCAGGTCACACGGTATATGAGAGTTTGCTAATAATTTGAAAGCCAGTTTATTTTATTGATAGTCTATAAAAGCTTCAAAGCAATTTGTCGAGCTTTGCATTATCCAGATGTGTCTCCTCCTGAAGAAACGACTTCATTTTTATTCTTTTAACTCCCCATCAACACACGCACACATATATATATATATATATATATATATATATATATCTGTATGTATATATATACTTAATTTACTCACATAAAATTAATATACGAAAGTATAGATTTATGTGTAAACTTTAAGTATTTACTTCAAAAGTGCTCAATACGTAGGAAGAGCTAGTTAGTCAGGAAGGGTGCGGTGGATACTAGAAAGTTGATTGGCTAACTAAAATCTCAATAGAAGAGGAGCATATAAAAACGATAAACAACCACAGAATTCGCGCATAAGCCTGAGGAGTCCTGTAGTGGATGAAACGCGGAATATTCAGTGTAGCTTAATCGCCATATATATTTTATAAATCACTATATATATATAAATATATATATATATATATATATATATATATATATATATTGTTGGTTGTCCGCGAATGATTTGCTTATATTGATCGTCAAATATACCAATTTAATAACAGCGAGTAGAACCTGTCGAACTGATGGACAGGTTACGCTTGCCGATATACAACATACAAGTGCGGGCAAAGATTAAGTTTTCTATTATTCGTGAGTGTTTCTAGTAGCATGATCCTGTTAGACTATTGAACTGCGAAGATTACTATATATGTTGATGAAGAATGCAAAACTTACAAGCCGGCACCGATGAAAGCAATCATGTTAAGTTGTTGCTCGCTTTGATATTTAATGATATTTTATCGCGAACTGCGGCATTACATATATAAGGACGCACATACGCATACATACATATACACATATGTGTGTGTGCTTGTATATTTTGCGTTCGTAGAGTTTGAAATTTTGTAATGTACACACAAACAGACGGACACAATTGAATTGGTTCAAATCGAGTTATTAAGTTAGATCCATGTCCAAGGCACCTATATCTGAAATCTCCAGTGTTTATACCCCAAATTGTGGGAGGAGTTTGGTAGAGTTCTCGAAGGTCAAATCGTTGAATGTTGACCCCTTTACCAGCCAAATCTCTGGCCGACAACCAATCACAAAGATTTCCCCAAATCCCAATTCCTTTTATATCAAATTTCCTGTCTGTAGACTGAGAATTGACAGAGTTATTGCAAAGTAAAATGTACACAGACACACAGACACGTTTACTTATATATATATATATATATATATATATATATATATATATATATTGAACCCCAACCCCACTACACCTTACCATTGTCGTCTTTGAAGTGCTATTATTCAAACTGTAAATTTTTAAATATATTGACATTATTTTCTGTTATAATAAAAAACATACACAAACTGGAAAATAATTTCTTAATAATTTTTATATATGAAGTCAAATTGTTCCATATATGAACCTTTTGAGGAAAATGATGGTCTTAAGTGTAGGCACAGAGCTTTTCTTTAGTGTGTGCGGGTGCCTTGCTTTAAAGACACACACTGATGGAGACGCTTCTGTTACCAACTTGACTGCTTGTTCCACACATGAAGATACATTTAAAAGATGTTTACTTAAATATTTCTTCGTAATAAGTTAACAATTGTGAGTAAAAGTAAATATTTATTCTCTTTTGGGAAAAAAGCAATTTAGCATTTATTCATGTTACGATGGGTGTGCAATTAATAATGCGCCTGATCCACACCCCATAGAAGTAGAGCAACGAAACTTGACACAGTTATTAGTCTTTCTCTACATAGTAAGCACCAAGAGTTATGGATTTCTCCCATCGTTTGATGCAGCTCTGGAGACCGTTTTTGTAGAATACCCCAGAATGGTCCTCCAACCACGACATGACTTCAGAAATCAAGGCTGCACCATTTGGGAAACGCTTTCCTTTCAAAAACAACTTCATGGCTGGGAAGAGGTGAAAGTCAAAGGGTGCAAGCTCAGCAGAGAAGGGAGGATGGGGAAGGATTTCATAACCACACGCCCGTGCTTCTTATATGGCGACATGCGAGTTGTGGACCGGGGTGTTGTCCTGCAGGAGGAGGGTACCTTTGCTGATCTTGCCCTGCCTCTTGATTTTGATAGCTTTCCTTAATTTCCTCATAAGTGAAGCATAATAGGAATCTGTAATTGTGGTACCCTTTGCCAGGAAATCTAGAATCACTACTCCGTCCTGGTCCCAGAAGACTGTGAGCATGACCTTTCCAGCGGAGAGCCGCACCTTGCCTTCTTTGGAAGTGGTGAGTCCAAGTGCTTCCACTACATTAACTGGGCTTTGGTCTCTGGATCATAGTGATGGACCCAGGTTTCATCCTGTGTAATCAGTCTTTTGAAAAACTTTGACTCATCTTCTTGCCACATCTCCACATTCATTCTCCAGCACTCGACACGTTCTCGCTTCTGGAATGGTGTGAGCAACCTAGGAATTCATCTGGCAGATTCCTTATGCATATGAAAATAGTCATGAATCTTGACATATTGGGCTATTTGGCGAATAGTAATGCGCCGATCTTCCAAAATGGCAACCTCAACTTGACGGACAGATGCCTCATCAATGGCAGAAGGGGGCAACCAGGTCTCGGAGCTGTTTCCACAGACTTCCGGCCTTGTTTGAATTCACGATGCCAGCGTTTTACAAGGTCATATGATGGGGTATTATCACCATAAGTTTCTTTCATTTCATCAAAAGTCTCATGTGGTGTGCGTCCTTTCAAATACAAAAACCGAATCACTCCTTGATATTCAACAGGCTCCACTTCACACCTGACTCAGTTCAAACACCTGTGAAACAGAAACCACAATTAGTTCAGAGCTGTAATTTGCCACATAACCTGAAAAGAAATAAATCTTTGCACATGCAAAATTTCTAATAGATAAGACAACTGCAAGTGGGTCAGGGGCACTACTTATTGCCCTCTTCTTGTAGCTGACAATTTCTTGTTCATTTTAGGTTAAAGTGTCAAATTTATATCATACTCTAAATTCATAAAAAACTGAGACATTTGCAGAATCTTCACTAAAAGCGTGTAATCTTATTATCTAATAAGGAGAAGCTTTAAGTGAACAAGAGCAATCTATTCACCGAAATCTAAAAAACACACACAAAAAAGACCACGAGAGAAAAATAAATTATTAGTTTTGAAATTAACTATTTTATATGTATTTAGGTTTTACCTACCGACGGTTAATAGTACTTTTTGTCGTGAAAAAATTGTTTTATTTTTTAACAGCTTTCAAATCTTGTATTGGTGCAAAAATAATGTCGTTTTTTTACCGTTCAACTATATAAATAAAGACGACATCATTTTTGTAATCAACCTATTAAATACTGCATTATGAAATTCTTGTTGCTCGTTGTTCACCGCCAATTCGGATTGAAAACGTAATGTTTGAGCTTTAAAACCTATGGTAATTTACTTGACGCCAAATCCTATTCCCTACTTATTCTATTAAATCAGTTTTTTTTTCTTTGTGGTAAAATAAATGAAGTAGCAATTTAATTTTCACACAAATTTGATTTAATTAACTTTGTTACTTTAAGCAATTTAGATTGGATAATCGATAAACAGCGCTCTTTTGTTTTTGTTCAAATTGTAACGTGAATATGATGGAGCACATCCAATCCAGCAACTCAGAAATATACTTTGAGCGGAGCATGGACGTTTTTCAAAGGGAATTAAAAAGGGAATCTGGTTTGAAAGATCATTTCATGGTTAAATTCAGATGATCTTTTTGGTTAGAATTGAAATAAATAGGTTTGGATATCAATCCTCATAGATCGTACGCTTCATAAACACAAACTTCATTACTTTATAAAGAATGAATATATTGACAAAGAAAATGTATATATATATATATATACCTATATATATATATATATATATATATATATATATATATATATATATATCTGTGTGTGCGTGTCTGTGTGTGCGTGTGTGTGTAGACTTTATATTAATAATTACTGATATTGTGTAATGAAAATAATCATACATTTATATATACAAATATATATATATATATATATATATATATATATAACAACTGAAGAAGACTGATGTTGTGTAAATGTCAGAATGTATGTAATAAGTTCATTAATTTTGTTAATTAATTTACAACTAAATTATGAAACAAATACAGAAAATCTATTTTGCTGGTTTTCTATAATTTAATTACATGACATTAAACTATTTCGTGAAACATAACATTAAACACATCGAATGTCAACTTGAATTCACAACAACGTTTATCAATAACATCATGTTTATATATATATATACATATATATGTATATATATACATATATATATGTATATATATATACATATATATATACATATATATATATACATATATATATGTATATATATATATATATATATATATATATTTATAAAAGTGAAATTATCTGCCTCTGTGTGAGTGTTTTTGTGTACATTTACCTACCAATTTACTCTGTCAACTTTCCGTTTACAGACTCGAGATTTTACATAAAGGTACTGAAATTTTGGGGAAAAAATGTCATCGGTTTTCGGCCAGAAATATGGTTGGGAAGTGGTGAAAGTTCAATGATTTGAACTGTGAAAACTCTAC
This sequence comes from Euprymna scolopes, assembly GCF_053919585.1. NCBI lineage: Eukaryota > Metazoa > Mollusca > Cephalopoda > Sepiida > Sepiolidae > Euprymna > Euprymna scolopes. The sequence goes on from NC_136504.1 coordinate 8,139,401, forward strand.
AAAGCTCCTCCGTCAATTATGGGTCTAAACATTTTTTAATTTGATTTGAGCCCACAACATCTTAAAGTATCAAAATTGGGGTCAAAGTTTAACAAAATTTACCTCTGCGGTCTCTACTATATTACTCAGCCAATTTTTGGTCTAAACATTTGCAATTTCTCATAAAGTGTATTCAGACATAGGTCTTGCTTTTAATCGGGCTTTGGCCGAATATTTGGCTGTCTAGGGCTTAAAGTTCTAAAGATAAGACCTTTGCTGTCTCTAGCAAACTATTGAGCCAATTTTGGGTCTAAACATTTGAAATTTTACGTAAAGAGTATTCAGACATGCATAAATAAATTAAATAAACATGAATATACATAAACGATCACACATATATGTATATATGTATATATATGTGCATGTGTGTGTACACATAGGTATATTTATATATATATAAAAAAAGGAAGGAAAACGTCTACCTTAAACCACTAACCTAGTTCTAAAACAGATCCTTTGTTCGATAAAATGCATGCCCATTGGCTCATAGGAAGGGGCGCGGTGGATACTAGAAAGCTGATTGGCTAACTAGAAATCCTCAACATATATAAAAACAATAAGCAACCACAGGAATCGCGCATAAGCCGGACGAATCCTATAGTGGATGAAACGTAGAATATTCAGTGTAGCTTAATCGCCATATATATTTTATAAATTACTATATATATATATATATATATATATATATATATATATATATATATGAGTATTGTTTAACGAAATAGACTTGCTTTTTTTCACATTAACAAAGCGTTAATTATTTTTATAATGCAATGTACAAGAAATACTAGTATAGTCAATAATAACGTTTATTACAATTTTATTATATTTACTGTAGAATAATTACTGTCACATTGTTATTCTTTTCCAATTATTAAACATACATATAAAGTTTTTATAGATACACTGTACACTATTATTATAGACGCCGTCTACACTATGACAACTGTTTGGTTTAATATTCCATTTAATATGAGCAACACACATTAAATTAAGCTGTCAGATTTCTCATAGGAGGCTAAGAATGGTACTGAATAGTTGACCGTAAAAATGATCAGCTGTAGTTACTGGTGTTGTACCATTATAATAAGCGACTCGTTGTGATCCAATACGTATATTTCTATATAGTCACTACCATTCTCAATTCAATTTTTCCATCCTCTTTTGATGCCTCAGTCGAAAATGTTTGGAGCGTACTTGTCAATTGCATCTGTATCGTCCTTCTAAAATCAACGAAGCCGTCTCCTTATTGTGCTAATATAAACTGCAAAGGTTCCGTAAGCATTCAAAAGGTGCCGGTGAATGTCGATCAGTTCAATTCTTTGTATTTATGGATTCAATAATGCATATCTTCTCTCGCACATCCAGAGTTTCACACCGTCAATACTGACATTCATGGATGCATCAGTTTAGTCATAATAACAATGTAATTTGCAATACTCTCTTCCCAATTACGGATCATTAAAAATAAGGAGGCATAACATTTTAATGTGGAATGGTGCTGTCTTCCTCTATGTTTTTTTTTATTTTTGCATTTTTTCCTGGTCATAGCCTGGTAGAAAGTTCTGTTCTATTTTTATAATATACGATCTTCATGGGCCAAACAACGACTGGATTAAAAAAAAAAATCTACTGCAAAATTCTTATCTAAAATCCGCTATGTACCAACTTCATATCTACTTAGCTTTAATGTTATTGCCAATATTGTAAATACAACATAAAAAATGAACGGAACAATTTATATGTGATATACATTTATTATTTACTAGTTATCTTTAAGGGTCCAGTTATACGGTAGGTGGACTGGGATGTCAGCTACAATCTCTAAAAATTCAGCCACGTTGGTGAGCCTTATATATATATATATATATATATATATATATATATATATATATATATATATATATATATATATATATATATTGGGGAAAATAAGTGTTGCACACACCCCATTATTCTTTATTTAACACATTTTTATGCAGAGAATGACGCGAAAATTTAACAAGAAAGAGTTACTAATTTAACAATAAGAAATAACTTGAGAAATTGGAACCTTTTAATGCATAACAAAAATTATATAATAAAAACGAGAATATCCGGAAGTTCGGAAAGGTTGCATAATTCGAGACGTTGTGAAAATCATACTCAAGATCAAAACAGTAGTTCCATGAATCCAAATAATTGGTTCTTTTGTTTACAATGCCTGAAATAAGGAACCCTCCTTTAACAAGTTCTGGTCAATTGATTGGCTGCTTGTATACGTTTATCAGATTTAGAGAATATCGGAATAAGACAATACATTTTTCAGTATACACATCACGAATTCAGCAAAATGGCGTTATATAGATACAAACAACCGGATAATTTAGACGTAATGTTGTATTGTCGTCTGATTTATTAGTCTTCGCGCGAAAGAGCAGGACAGAATGTTTTAAATAATAATAATAATAATAATAATAATAATAATAATAATAATAATAATAATAATAATAATAATAATAATAATAATAGAATAACAACAACAAAGACTTTCGCTGGCGAGGACTACTATTGAACGTAACCAGTTATACAGTCCTTTTGAAATTTTCATCTCTATTTTTCTCGTTCTTTGTTAATCAAACCTATATGAAATATGTTCCTTATAAAATTTTAAATGTTTTCTATTCTGAAAGAAGTTTTAAAAATTTTAATCTAAAAAATGTCATTTTAAAGGTTTTCTTTAAAAATTCAGATTTTCTCATTATTCAGACCTGTATTACAAAGAGGGACTTGCAAAAAATGAGTTGTGGTGTGAGGAGAAATACAAATTGAAACAGAGAAATATTCAAACTGAAGCAGAGAGAATATTAAGACGTGTAATAATACAAAGAGGGGTTACAAAAATGAGTTGTGTTGTGAGGAGAAATACAAATTGAAACAGAGAAGTATTCAAACTGAAAAAGAGAGAATATTAAGATCTGTAATAATACAAAGAGGGAGTTGCAAAAATGAGTTGTGTTGTGAGGAGAAATACAAACTGAAACAGAGAGAATATTAAAACCTGTAATAATACAAAGAGGGGGTTGCAAAAATGAGCTGTGGTTGAGGAGAAATACAAACTGAAATAGAGAGAAGGAGAGTTTTAAAATATAATCTTAAAAAGATACGATACAAGTTAGAAAAACATTTCAAGGCATGGAAATTGTTAAACAAAATGTTTTTACTATAGGCTTTAAAACTAAAGGTACAAGATTCAATTTGAAATTTATTTATCTTCAAAGTGCACTTTTATAAATTTGACAAAGTAAGGTATAAAAATGTAATTTAAATTGAATCAAAAAAATTACCTTGGATTTATTTTATCTAATGTACATTTTGTTGCAATTCAAAAACATTATCTTTCATCTAGCAATTAATGATATAGATATAAAATTTTCAATTAGTTTTTATAAGTGCAACAGCAGAAACAAAAACAACAATTAAATCTTCTGGTCGTTTTCTATAAAAAGGATTATATTGTCAGGAAATAGATAATTATAAAGTTCTAAAAAAATGCACAATATACAATGCCGTTGCTATAAAAAATGATTAGATCTATATTTGAAGGGCGTCAAGCTAATAGTCCGTTAGAGAAATAAGCCGTTCATATACCTTGTTTAAAGCCGCGTCAATATTGAATTAGAAAAACAAACGCTTGTTTATCTAATAAGGGCAACAATCTCGTTAAATCATCAGCCCCATATTAGCTGGTTAGTTCCCCTCACTTTAGGAGATACCCTTTCTTCTATCGCCTTATGAAGTACACTTTTATTTTTATTTAGTTATTTTTCCTTGTTTTCAGTCGAGTCACCAACAAATGAGGTTGAGCCAGCAAGGAAATCGAGAATTGCCCGGTATCTTTACACGAAAAAGCTTTAATAAGCTTTACAGTAATAATCGTTACAATACAGCTTATAAAAGCTTTTTCGTAACGATTATTACTGTTAAATCCGGTCTCACAGGGGTTGGGTCACACATGCACTAAGAAATATATCGACATATTCATTCTTAACTCTTCCTGCATTTTATTTTCTGAAGAGTTTTCCTACCAAAGCACGAGTTTGCGAAAACTTTTTAAAATAAACATTTCTGACCAAGAATACTTTTATCCTCATGTAAACTGGCAATCATATATATGTTTTGCTATTTAATCATGTTTTTCTTGATTTCTCATTTCATACAAAACAGTGTTCAGGTTAAGTTCGCGCTTACTTGCTTGTGATCTTAATATTCACAAGTGTTCATTTATTTTCAGTTTAATATGCACGCACTTTCGTTTACTATCCATCATTTCCTCACGATAAAATAAGTTTTATAAACATGTTTTATTAATCTTCGACCTGTCTATTGAAAATATCCAAAGACGCCATCAGCATCCTCAGATGTCCTACCAAGACCAAGGACAACGCAATATTGCTGTCAATAGAATCAATAGTTTTATAAGTATTTACTTGTGATAGTTTCTATGATTACAATTTAAAATAGCGTTTTAGTGTCAACGTCTGGTGTTACCAGATCAGACCGTCTGAAAATACAGGATTTCTTAATTGAAATCCACAAAACATTGATAGTACTACTTTTTTTCTCTCCTTCTGGAAGACTATGTCTTGTTCAGCCAAAAATGCTCTACAAAACCAACCAACATCATATACTCTGACGCAACGTTCCACTAAGGTGGCTAAATGATGAGGGTAAGTAATAAAAAAAGGATAAATAACAAAAGAAAAGAGAGAAGGTTTAGTAAGTAATAAAAACACTTATCAATACAAAACGGATATGAAGCTGTTTTTTTTTAATTTTTGCAAGGTTCTCACTCAGGGATAAGGGTTATTGTAAGTACAGTACGTTAGTGTGGATATTTAAAATGTCTACTTAAGGGGGTGGTTCATTAGGAATTTGTTTACGTTGGACTTGGAGATCCAAGTTGTAGTCAGCAGGGAAGCAGGCAGACGGAACAGAGTTCCACATGCGTACAATTCTAAGAAAGAAGCTTTGTTCGTAGAATCTACGTTTTGATTTAGGCATAGATAAAGAATGGGGAAAGTGTTTGACAGTGGATTCAGATAGACGGGTGTTTTTCGTAAAAGATTGGCGAGGGGGGACCAGAGATTGGAGTTCAGACGAGCACCTGCCATGGAAATAATGATAAAAGAAAGATAGTCTTGCAACGTCACTTGGGACAGAACATAGATATGAAAAAACATCTAGAAACATATACTTTGTGTCTAACCGACAAATATTTGAGACATCGGCGTCTGCGTTTTTTCGTGTTGCGTTTTGTTTCATTTTTCTACTTGTGGATCAGTGCAATGACGATACGGCCAGAAGTAGATAGAACGATGTACGGATTATCCACGACATGCAACGTTTGGGTCGGCAACTTGTCTGTGGGCCACGCTTTGTCACAATACTGTAGAATGAAATAACCAGACCAAACATTCTGAATAAATATTTAAACATGTAAAACAATTAAAGCATAAAAGATTTAACCAAAATGCTATACTTAAGCATTAAATAACCCGGAAAGTGTTGACACGTCGTAAAATAGAATAATCAAACATAATCGCTAAACGCTCAGCTTGAATTAACGCATCGAAATAATATCCGTTGTTAATTAACCTAGAACGCTTTACAAAACGATTCTCCATTTGCTAACGAAAAAAAAACTATCTGTTTATTCAATTCTAAGAATTTATAAAAGCGTTTCCTTTTTTCTCTATAAACTGCCGTCTTTTGTGGAGTATTGTGGTCACGTGACCAAAATGTTTAATAGGTCCATTAAGAAAGTATTTTATCCGTTTTGTTGCATTTTTTTTTTGTTTCAAGTTTCAGTGGTTTTGTCGAGCGACGACAAAATAATCACAAGCAATTCAATTGAACTTTTGTTTTGCTTCCGTCGCTTTCTTTAGAATTGCAAACTCTTAATGGCATTTACTCTCTTACAGTTTTCGTGTTTTCTTTTTTGCCTTTGAAAAGACAATATAATAGAAAGATATAATTAAAGTGGTTTAGGCGAAAACGACAAACTGATGCTGTAAAGTGTCAAAGAAACCAAAACCAACGAGGACTAAATAAATGGGATGTTTAAAACAAATGGTGAAAAGGAAACGCCATAAATAAATCTATTGCAATAAACGCCGATATCTGTCTGCATTCAGAGGATGTAAATTTCTCTGATTGTAAGGTGATTAAAACTCGCGTAAAGTCCCTGCTATAAAACAACTCACAATTGAGAGTATCCTGTATCTCTACAAAGCCATTATTCGCCAATATATAACATATTACTGCCAGATTTGGGTTGGAACATCTGTAACTTAGGCCGAGAATAAACATTCAATGTGTGAAGTTTCAGTTGCAAGACAAAGAATACGAAATAATTCCAGCTCGCATGATCTTTGTAGCAACAACATTTCATCCTAGTGGATACAGCTGTGACGTCACCCACATGATCTAGAACGTGCTCCACGTCTCTTATGAAATCTTGAACGTTATCTCATCACTCATGTGACCGTTTTCTTTCCCTTTTACTAGTCATTTTCCCCAACTGTAAAAACGTCATTAATAATTCTATTGCAATAAACACGATATCTTTCTGCACCGAGAGCATGTGAATTTCTCGGATTATAAGGCGATTAAATCTCGCGTAAAGTCTAGAATACAACCCACACTTAAGAGTGTCACGTATCCATATTAAGCCATTGCTGAGAAAATCGTAACTTACTTGACCAGTATGTGTGCGTCCTTCAAATGATCGGTCGTGTAATAAAATATAGAAAAAGAAAGGCTAAAATCGCGATACCCAGTCGGTTTTTTATGGCTGACGGTCACGTTAGCGACGCCATTGCTATGCAAATGAGACAGATGAATAACAACGGATGTAGAACCAAACAGGAAAACGAATTGGAAGAAAACGTGTGCTACGTCTGTAGGTGTGTGCAAGTCAACTAGAAAAATTGTCGAGTTTTGGAGTTGGAAGTTTTGACAACAATCTGTCGAATTTACCCGATAAATTGTCAGTTTAGCTATAGCCACTATTCGCCAAAGTATAACACATTAAAAAAGGACACAAAATGAAACACGTGCTCGCGAGAGAATGAATAATGACCGAGAAGGGAATTAACATGTGAAATTGAGAATTGGCTGGCTGTGCCCGGCGTGCCGTGCGAAGAAGTAAAAAAGCCGATCACGTTAAAATAGACACGTGGCAGGGAGAGACTTTTTAAGTGTCGTAAAAAAACTTTTGTAATTTTTTTTTAAATCCCGACGCTTATTTTTCTAATTGCTATCCGTGTGTATTTGTTTGACCCTAACCCTAACCCTAACCAGTTGCAATTAGTTTTAAGCTACATGGCTAAGAATATTTTATTTTTTATTCCATGGAAACAAATAAAGCAGGAATATAATAAGTATGTCTAGTGTACACCTTCCATAAAAAAAATGTAAAAACATTTTCACTATTGTTTGCATTTGATATATAATTATATATGTATTATAAAACATAAAACTGTGTTTCTAAAAATGTGGCTTCGGTTTCAATTGCCGGAAAGGTAAAAGTTCTGTATATCCGTTTCAAGAATGATAAAAAACAAACAAATGAAATCTTTTCAGTTTATTCGTAAGTGTTTTTGTCTGTTTACATATTTATAAAAAAAAAAGTAAACATTTTCTTACCTACACGGAATTATTTTTCCACGCCAGAAACTTATTGATATTACCAAATTATTTTATTTGGTGAAGAATTTAATTTAACTTTTTTATGCTTCGAGGTTTCCAGGGGGCGATAACTTTAAACCCGTTTTAAAAAAAAGTCAATGTCGGAAATAATAATTACAAATAAATTAAATTAAATATATTATCAATATAATACATATTTAAATTAAATATAGTATCAATATAATTTATATTTAAAGTTTATAAACTAACTATTTTAAATAGAACACTTAAAACAATTCTCTCGCTAGAAACATTAACTAAGAATATTGCTATTTAGTCAAAGGAATTTTGTAATATGCAGATGAGGTGATCTCTTAGTTGTATATTTTGCAAGAATCATACTATATACAGAAATAAATGGAAGAGTAATGTAACAGACCTTTTGTATATATTATTCAAATTGTGAACAAACAAACGAGCAGACAGACAGGTATATGAATGTTTATATGTGTATGTATGTGTGTGTATGTGTGTATGTGTGTGTGTGCATATGCATATATCGTTTAGAAATCAACGTTATAAGTGTGCATGCGATTGTTCCCTCTCAGCTTTAATACCGCATCAGAATAGTATCTACGTAAAAGAATAAGCAACCCACATCTTATTTTTGTGTAACCCCATTAAAATAGATTTTGTTCATTTCTATTATGTTGTTTCACCCGTAATAGTTTGATCACACAATAAAAATGTTTGTTCACGCGAGAGTAAAATAAATCTAACAACCATTACGCAGCAGATGTAGATTTTGTAATGTCCGATTTGAAAATAAATAGACAAGTACATCTATCTCTGTCCATTTACTTCCTCTCATTCTCTCTCTCTTTATATATATATATTTAATTTAGATTAAAATTCTACACACGCGGGTGCGCATGCACACACACACACTCACACACACATATATAAATATATAAATATATATATATATATATATATATATATATATATATATATATATATATATATATATATATAATATAAAGCTCCACGTCTATGTGTGTGTCTGGTCACGAATAGGCTCCTATATGGCTGACTATTATAGAAAACTGATCACATATAATGATGGAAGATGTACCGGGACACAGGAATGGGTATGTTTGATCTGGCATGATGATGAATCATTAAAATTGTAGGGTCTGCATACGCACCTGGTTCATGGAAATAAAAAACTTAAACAATTAAAAAAAAAACGTTTACAAGTGTTTCTGATATAGATGTACATAATAATACTTTGATAAGTATGTTTTAACTTAAATAGGGATGGTATAATAAAATTCTGGAGTCTGCGTTCGCGCCTGGCCTCCGGAGAATGGAAATACGCACAAACTTTAATAAAGACTTTTCATATCTATCTGCGTAAGTATACTTTGATAACTATGTTTCAGTTTGAAGAAATATGGTAGAATAAAATTATGGGGTGTTCGTTCGCGCCTGACCTCCATAGAATGTAAATATGTCACAAAGTTTAACAAGGTTTTTTAATATAAATCCACAGAATATTGTGATAAGTGTCTACGTGTGAACAGGTATAGTATAAGAAATTATGGGGGTTATCTATTTTATTTTTACTTTCATCATATTTTGTTTTGGTGTTGATACCCCCACATTCAAAGCTATCTCTTTACAACACTTGTTTCTCATAACCTATCACACTTTCATAAATCAGAGTCCATTTTCTGTAGGCTGTTTTTGAACCCAGTCAACGACGGGTACTTTTACTAGTATATATATATATATATACACACACACACACACCCACGCGCACACACACACACACACACACACACACATATATATATATATATATTTATATATATATATATATATAATGTGTGTAGATATCCAAAGACACATTTAATCACAATAGTTAAGGATGTAAACCCAGTCGTTTTACACCTATTGTTGACCACTGCACAATATATATATATATGTGTGTGTGTGTGTGTGTGTGTGAGTGTGTGTGTGTGTGCGTGCGCGTGTGTGTGTGTACCTACAGAGGGAGGGTGAGAGAGAGGAAGAGAGACGGATAGATAGAATTTAAATGTGATCTGTGATATGAACGTATATCCCTTGCAAGTGAGCCACAATATCCTTCGTTTTTCTTTTTAGCCAATAGTCATCAGGCTTTAAATTATATGTATGCATGCAAAGGCAAGGAGTTTTTACTGTATTAATATCTCTACGATAATTTTCTGTACTAATACAAACATAATTGGCAACTCATGTGCATGCATGTTGTAACTGTTCGCAATCTAATGTTTCTAGTATTTATTTAGCGGGGCTCAATAATTGAATAAAGTTTTAGAATAGCTTATAAAGGTATAAATAGCAAATGCGCTACACAGAAATTGATGGTTCAACTCTTACGTGAAATGATTACATTTAGTAAAAATGCATCGTCTACCAAACCTGGCTTATTCAGTCTAACTGCACTTGATTTGATTTTATAGTAAAATATATATATTCGAATTACATTAATTAATACAGTAATTCATATAAAAAACTTGCATGTCAGCGTGAAATACGCTTAAATATATTTTTATTTATGCAATTTAGATATTTATTTTTATTGTAGACACAATTCTCTATCGATTATTATATTAAACTTAATATTTAGTACTAAAATCAAAACTATGTATATATGTATATATATATATATATATATATATATATATATATATATATATAAATGATGTACCACGTTTTTCGTGCGAGTAGGCAGAGCAATTATGAGAACGTGTTAGTGGTCAGAACGCCATTATCGACAAAATATCGTACACAACCAGTTTTTCTAGCAACTCATCCAAGCTGCCAATTTGCTTATAAATCA
>NC_136504.1:8155000-8240000 GCF_053919585.1 Euprymna scolopes
CGGCACGCACCTTAGTTTTATGTAAAATCGAAATTTGTGAAATCGCCCATTTTCAACCCAATCAATTGATTGTCTGCTCTAGTTATGGACCCATCGCAGTGCACCGGGAGGAAGCTTGACATGTCTCTCTACATTACACTTAGTATTGATTTTATAAACTCATATTTTATATATAAAGTATTGCATTAAAATTAACAATGTAAAATATATAACGGTTTAATTGTGTTCTAAACTGAATCATTTATTTCGAACGCGGCTCTGCCATACCAAAGAGCCTACTGTTTATTTTATATGTCAGGCCTTTCAGCTTGCGTGGTTATTAAACTTCTCAAATGAACTTGTGATGTTAGTCGTTAACTTCTCAAATGAACTTGTGTGTAAGTCGTTAACTTTGGTTAAGACTGCCTGTTCCTTCTTCCATCGGATCATTTCGATTATCGAATATCGACACTTGATAAATTGTAACTTTTTCCAATCTGAATTCTATTGATGAGGATACGCGCTCAGACATTAATTCCATAGCTAAGTTTTACGTTTCTAATCTTCAGTTTTACTTTCACAACGTTTTTGTCGATGTAACTGCCGATTTCTTCCAGTGTATCTTGTCAAACTCGTTAATCTTTCTGTCGAACTGGAGATCTTGCACGGAATTTCGACCGAAAGTGTGTATTCAATCTACGGAGGTAGCATCTTGTCGTTCAGTCATCCATGTATAAGTCTTAAGTAATTTGCGATTATATAATGCACGAACTAAGAGAATCTGGAGAAATATCACTTACAATTGAATTTTACCTAATATGCTATTTATTTCACCACGAGTTCCAGTGAAAACTTTCCGAGTTCGGCAATATACACCAGAAGAAGTTCGGATGTTACATCGGCCGAAACGTTGTGAGAATAACACAAAGTGAAAGAATAGTCCGAGTAACACGAACAATTCAACATTCTTAGATAGTTATCATATATATATATATATATATATATATATATATATATATATTGTATATATATATATACATATAAATGCATATATGATATATATAGTGTGCATATATATGCATATATATATATATATATATATATATATATATATATATATATTCTTACTACCGTTGCTCGTGTTCTCGTTTAGACTGGTCAGTACGAAAATGAGTGACCATTAAGGAATAATATGTGCTATATGAACTCTCTGCTTATCTCGGCAGTGTTTCGTCCTGCCCACCTTAATCAGGCAGTGCTGACTCAGGGTAGGTGTGGTTTTAGATTGCGCAACCATAGCTTTATACTCACATGTACAGACCAAATTACAGTTTTAATTACGGATAATCTACAGAAACGAAGATTAGTGATTTTTATTGATTATTATGGTGGTCGCTTCAAATAAGGCAGGAAGTCACTTGAAGTAAGGAAATACGAAGAACGAAAAATGATGATTGCAAAGACAGGAGATGACTACTTTTTTTTTTATTAAATTACCAAGGCGATAGTAAAGAGGAAAAGATGAACAGGAAAAACGTTCGTCACGGTTCAGTGCTTTTGAAGAATTTATTAAAAATACTAGATGTGTTGTTACGGAATAACCAATATTGCAATTTAGTGAAGACTAATACAGTAACAAGTCAAATGAGCTAGAACAAATCGCTTCTTTATTAAATAATAGACAACATGAACAATGATTGTTCTGCCGGTCACACGATTTGAACTTCAGATCTAAGTCAATATTTCAACTTCTATCAAAACCTCTAGACCCATGCACCGAAGCTAACAAACACAATTATATGATGAGAATTGATGTTTTTACAAGCGGGCATTGCAAAAAAAAAAAAAAAAAAAAAGAAAAACTGACATAAGCAGTGTTCAACAACGCCATATGACTGAACACTATATATATATATATATATATATATATATATATATATATATATATAGGTACTAGTGCACTTATTGATCCGTGCTGTAATGATAACGTTATTATTTAAAAAGCCATTCTTAACATGGGGAGGGGAGGGTGTTTTGTACCTATTTTATACTTTAACCTTACAATTGAATAAAAAACATATCATAAACCTTTAATTAAACTTTGAAATACGATTTTTAAAAAATAGCGCGGATCAGTAAGTGCACAAGCATATATATATATATATACATATACATATATATATATATATATATATATATATATATATATATATATATACTTAGGAATAAAGTTATCCAACAAATCAATTGCTATGGAAACCTGCGATTATTGGGCTTATAAAACATTATTGGCAGTAATATTCTTTAAGGACTATCCCATCTAAATAAGATTTCACGATATACAAGATAGAGCAAATCAAATTTAATTATTCAATAAATTTATAATTTATGACGTGAAATGGTAAAATTTCAAAACAAAAATATTTTTATTATTCTCTATAAGACAAGGAATACATTTGAAATATTTTAACTCCTTATCTACCATCTCTTCAGGGGAGAAAATATTAGCAAATAGTTATAATGGTTTACACCTTATTTGTTAAAGTCAGTGAGACATGGAAAATCATAATTAACAGGTTTTTAAGCATTTAAATATCATAGAGTTAGGGAAGTTAATGAAAAGGATATTGAATTTTACATCCAAATTGCATGGTAAAATTCCAAGTGCAGTTCTTTTGGTAGCAGCGAGGAAATGGGATCCAATCTGCATTTTGAGTAATTTACATCACAATGTAACGGTCCGAAGTTGAAATATTCTCCTGGATTTTTTCTTTGTTTATGAAATGAGTCCGGTAAATAAATTATCATATATGTCCGGTAGATCTATTTATTAATAAACAAATAATTTTATATAAATATAAATATGAGCTTCAAATTCCACTCCAAAATAGCTTCAAATTTGAAATTAATTTTGAGTGGAATTTGAAGCTCATATTTAAAATTTATTGAATGAATAAAAGTATATATATGTGTGTGTGTGTGTGCGTGTGTAGAGCGAGAAAGAGAGACAGGGAGAAATAAAAAGGAATAAACGAAGTTATGTGTTCATCAACGTTTCGTTTTTAGTTCGAAACGTCCACTGAAATAAAGACGAAACGTTTATGAGCACATAACTCGGTTTGTTCCATTTTATTTCTCTATTTTGTCGGAATACTATTTCTATTATTCTCATGATATACTTATATATATATATATATATATATATATATATATATCTATAAAAACAGAGATGTGTGTGCCACAGACGATTTCGGATTGGTTAATCCAATAATCACATCTCCTAAAAAACTATAGTTCTTACGCTCTTAACTTTACCATAAAATATTTTGGTCTTATTTATTGTCCATCTTGGAAGGGTTTAATTTTTTTCTAACTTGCCATTTACAAATTACAAAAATACGAAACTTACACCAGACATCACAATCCAACCTCCCACTCAACGTCCGCCATTCTGGCGCTATCCGCACACACGTACACACAACAGGAAAGCAAACGCTGGAAGATTATTAGAACTACTACTACTACTACTACTACTACTACTACTACTACCCAGCACACGCGCACACACGCACACACACTCTTTATAACATGTTCTTTTGAAGAGACGATTTTTTAAGCTGTTGACACACATGTTTTAAAAATCAAGCAAAACTTAATTTTCCTGAAATTTTTCAATATTTAAAAATAAATTATGCCGGCTGATAAAATTTTAAAACATTTTTTTAAAGCTAGAAAGATAACATTTAAAAATACTTATTTATATATATATATATATATATATATATATATATATATATATATATATATATATATATATATATATATATATATGAAACTAAACTAAAAAAAACGCGAGTTCACTCGTGGTCTTTTCATTTCGGGTTTGTATTACTGTACACATAGATTCGAAAAAGTTGTCAAAAAACAAATATATAACAAATAAATGTTATCAAAGGCAAGATAAGTTACTTTTCTGCCAAACTGGATATTTAAATTAACCACACGTGGTCTCAAAATGAATGACGACGCTCCAAGTGTATACACATTTTGGTTCCTCCCTTTACTTAAAAATTCACCAAAAATCAGGAAATTAACGAATTTTAATGAAAATTGCAGTATTTTTCAAATAATGATCGCAGAATATAATGAACTAATTACTTTTTACTTAACTCTTAGTGAAAATGTTTTATTTTGTTTAAACAAAAAATACCTTTACTAAAGTTATGGTTTTCAGTAGTAAATAAACCACTCAAGAATTTATTTTTGCTTTTTTTAAAGCATCGTAATTTGTAACAATAAAAATAATTTTTACAGTAACATTACGAAAAAAGCCCCTAAAGTCCGTATTAATGTATTCGATATAACTCGAAGAAAAATGAATTATCGGATACTATTCAGGAAATTAAAGATTCAATTAGATTCCTATTTCAGTCACCTAAATTATTTAGGATGAAATGAGTTTAGGAATTTATAGCCAAACCTAAATATTTTTTTTGGATAAATATCCAGATACGCTACTACAGAACACCGACCACTCTAATTTGTTTTGGAAGGGGGGGGGAACAAGTATATAACAAATAAATGTTATCAAAGGCAAGATAAGTTACTTTTCTGCCAAACTGGATATATTTTTCGTGTTTTTATTCAATGTAACATATTTATTCAGCTCGAAAAACATAGTGTTTACCGATGTATTTGAAAATTCAAGATGGCGTCTCACACCCTCTTTAACACCGTAAGTTTGGAAAAAGGTGTTATAAATAAAAAACTATACAAAATACGGGTCTGTATTACTGTACACATAGATTCGAAAAAGTTGTCAAAAAACAAATATATAACAAATAAATGTTATCAAAGGCAAGATAAGTTACTTTTCTACCAAACTGGATACATTTTTCGTGTTTTTATTCAATGTAACATATTTATTCAGCTCGAAAACCATACAGTGTTTTCCGATGTATTGGAAAATTCAGGATGGCGCCTCACTCCCTCTTTAACCCGGTAAGTATGGAAAAAGGTGTTATAAATTAAAAACTAGAAAGAATACTATTAAAAACCCGCCGAATATATGTCAAGCTATGTCACGGTAACATATATTGAGCGAGTTTTTAACAGTATTTTATCCAGTTTTTTATTTATAACACCTTTTCCCAAACTTACCGTGTTAAAGAGGGAGTCAGACGCCATCTTGAATTTTCCAATACATCGGTAAACACTGTATGGTTTTCGAGCTGAATACACATGTTACATTGAATTAAAATACGAAAAATATATCCAGTTTGGTAGAAAAGTAACTTATCTTGCCTTTGATAACATTTATTTGTTATATATTTGTTTTTTTGACAACTTTTTCGAATCTATGTGTACAGTAATACAAACCCAACATTCATTTTGATTTTAAAAAAATTCATTTTGATTTAAAAAAAATAGTTTAATTTTTATATTTGTTTATTGTCTTAACTCATATCAAATGTTTTGCTTGTGTTCTGCTTCAAATATTCATAATCTTACATACATAATTTTCATTTAATTATATTAAATAAACTTCAAGTTTACTACAAATCAAATCGTGTTCCTTCAGTTTTTTAAAATGTAATTTATAAGTAATTAAAGAACACATTCTAATCTTGAAAATCTATAATACAACGAAATATTCAATTGCTTATAATACTTAAACAAACTTGTGTTTTTTTAAATTATTTTTTATTATTAATATTAGATGAGTTTCAGTATAAATCACCGTGTTCTTTCTTTATTTTTTTATTTTAATCCAATTTTGAAGTTTTGTAAGGCTGTCTGTAAAAATTACTGTTCATTATTGACAGTCTAAGAGTTCCACATATCTTGCTTGTTGGGACCTCGGCGATGACGTCATTTTTTCAGCTGGCCGGCCATCTTTATAACGAAGGCCACGCAACCATCCCCCCACCAAAATGGGAAGCCTGGCATTTTCTCACCCGAAAGGGGGGAGCTTGGCAGTTTCTCCCCCAAAGGAGGGAGCCGGTGTCCCCCCCAAGGGTGGGGGGGGCGAAGAGGCCAGGAGGAGGTGACTTTTTTCTTGGGAGGGGGAGAAGCCTCCAAGCACCCTCCTCCCTGAAGGTGGGATTGGGGATTATCTCTCCCTGAAGGGGGGAGGCCGGCACCAAGCATGTAAATCCAGAGGGGTGACTTTTTTTGTTACCCCTCGGAGTGGGAAGGGGGCCGATCACCCAGGCAACGCCGGGTAACCCCTCCTCGTATATATATATATATATATATATATATATATATATATATGTGTGTGTGTGTGTGTTTGTATGTGTAAAAATAATGTGAGGAGTATGAAAGTTTTTATTTATTTATTTATTTTATAAGGTGACGTGTAGGTATACAAAATTACATGAAAAGTATGTGTTTTTCCAAGAGCAAAATTTTCGAACATACCTTCGCTCTGCCACGGTGTAATAAACGGTATGCGCGCGTATGAGTAAGGAGGTAGTGGTTATTGATAATTATATGGAGGAATTCTCTCTTCCTATAATTATCTCTATATAATTATCAACAACCACTCAAAAAACTAATTTCAATAATTGTGCTGAAAAGCAAAATAAGTGTCTATTCACAGCTGAACATTTTGCTAACTGCATTTCATTTCCTCTGATGAGATGTGCCATTATTGAAAATCCATGGATTAAGGAAATTTACATAACCCCTTCTATATATTCCTTTTGTCAAACAATAAATACTTAATTCGAATATATGTGTCTATATGTTGTTCTTTCAGAATTTAAAATTTAACCAATAAACTTATATATTGCTCTATTCTTAAATATTAAGCTTTTCCTTTTGGGCTAGGATCACCCGGAAATTGTGATCGGTATCCTTTTAGAATTTCGATTCTTCGGGCGACAAATATGGAAAAATTGGCTAAAACACTTCACCCTCAACTGGCCACTTTTCTACAGGGAGGGGTCCCTTTTTCGCCGAAATTTTCGAAAGTTATCCCCTCTTTTCGATTGACCAGCCTTAATTTAAATCTTCGGCACTTCCGGTTTTGCGATGGGGGCAACAGGAAAGATTTCACATATTTTTCCCGTTCTTTTTCTCCCTCGCAGTACGGGTTCGAGTATGCCTGTCAACTACCACCTTTATTTTTATTTATTTATTTATTTATTTATTTATTTATAGCTTAACACGCGCCCCCAAACACCCGGGCAACGTCGGGTACTCAGGCTAGTCTATGAAAAAATAAAACAGTAAATAAAAAAAGTCTCACGCATTTCATTTCATATACACATGTAAAGTACATGCACGTGTGTTCATGCGTGGTTATTCTGATATTAATTTACTTCTGAGCCATAAGATACTCAGAACCGTTTGTGCTTAACTCCCTGTGTTGATATTCTGGTGTGTTAAGCATGACAAATCATTGTTAATTGGCCTTAAATTAATCCAAATAAGAAAACCAATTACAATCAAATAAATAACTTACCATTGGCACAGCTGACTACTACATTGTCGTTTTCAAGTCCAATGTAAACAAGTTCTTCTTGATCCGTTCTCTTACATGATAAAAGTTTACAAAATTTTCATTTTAATGTTGCTTGAATAACCATAACTTCTGGAAGATGATCGTACCATTTTTCATATCATTCAACCGTCTTTTCATTCATGTATCTTGCCGCCTCTTGCACTCGTTTCCAGCTAAATTCTCGCAACTACTTGTACAACGTGTTGTACATCCTAATTTTTATTTTCATTATTTTATTTACTCACTAGGAGTAGTCACACAGGCTATCATGAAAGATTTCTCTGGGAGTGATAGCAAATCCATTATTATTATTATTATTATTATTATTATTATTATTATTGTTGGTGTTATTATTATTATTATTATTAATTAAAGAGGTATGGTGGAGCAAAAGTGTAATGGCGACCAAGCAATTGGAACATCATCGTCCGGATTTGGTCGTCAAAAAAATGGCAGATTGTAGACTTCTCAGTA
Organism: Euprymna scolopes; assembly: GCF_053919585.1. Taxonomy (NCBI): domain Eukaryota; kingdom Metazoa; phylum Mollusca; class Cephalopoda; order Sepiida; family Sepiolidae; genus Euprymna; species Euprymna scolopes. Next base: position 8,162,964 of record NC_136504.1, read on the forward strand.
CTATGGGACAGGAATGTGAGAGAGAAGGAGAACTAGAAGTGGAGCAATTATGCTCTATTGGCCTTGGAGATAAGGCGTACACACGGGGTTAAAACATAAATAATCCCGATCAGATTAGTACGTTAGGATTGTATCAAGTCGTCTGGAATTGCAAAAACTACAAATCCCTGATGTTTTAGGCGGCCTTCAGAATTTACACTGCTATTGTAAGTACGACCACCATCCTTAGGAAAACCCTTCATCTTTGAAACTCCTGGTTTGGAGCCGGGATTGAGGGAAATCCTCTGGAAATGAATATCATCCCTTTCCAGAGAGACGTTAATAAACGAAATCAGAATTATTATTATTATTATTATTATTATTATTATTATTATTATTATTATTATTATTATTATTATTATTATTGCTGTTGTTATTCCTATTTACAATGCCTGCCCACGGGACAAAGTTAGACACCAGGATCGTTGTTTAACGTGGAGAAAATGAACAAAAATAAAAATTGTCTCAGTCGTGAAGGATTTTTCCTCCACTGACAGAGAACAAGAAATTGAAGTGCAGCATCTGAAGAACAGATACTACACGTTGATCTTGTCCCGAAGGCCAAGCTTATTGTTGTTATTATTATCATTATTTTTATATTAAGATTATTATTATTATTGTTATTATTATTATTATTATTATTGTTGTTGTTGTTATTATTACTATTATCATTATTATTGTTGTTGTTATTATTATTATTATTATTATTATTATTATTATTATTATTATTATTATTATTATTATTATTACTGGCTCACATGGAGCATTCACACAAGTCAACAAACGATCTGATTGGAAACCTGTGATGTTCTCTGGAGGCTGAGTGACAACAAGTCTTCCCAGACGTCCAGTTCTCTCCACCTCCTTCGATAGCATTTGCAAATGAATTTGCATCATCGCAACAGCCTCTTACTATTGATTTTTCGCCGGCCGTGGCCATTGGTTTGTACTGGAATTTAAGTAGCACTAAGCCTCCCCAAAGTCCCAATTCTATTTGCGCTTGTCCAACCGAGGTCTGGTTGGCGCTCTCTCCTCGGTCTTTGCCCTTCTTGACCCTTCTCAGCTCTTTGGTGTAACTTTTTCATTGGGAGGAGCGGTGGTGAAACTATGGGGGGGTGCATGATGGTGGTGTAGAACTTGTAGGTATGTAGCTTCGGTGTTCTTCATTCCCTGTAACTCTTATTCGTTATATTGTCTTCTTGTATTATTCTCCGCATTCAAGGGTTTTCCTTAATATTTCAGTCGTTTTCATTATCGTTAGTCGTTGTACTTTTGCAGTTATTCCTCTGATTCCAATTTCTGACATTCTTTTTTCGAATTTTTTCAGAATTGTTCATAGTACTCCTACTATTATCGGTACTATTTTGATTTTCTTCATCATCCAAATCCCTTTTAACTCTCTGGCTAGCTCTGTGTATTTGCTTCGTTTCTCCTTTTCTTTCATACTCACCGTGTGATCAGCTGGGACAGCAAAGTCTACGATTTGACAGGATTTTTCTTTCTTGTTAATTATTACGACATCTGGTCTTCTTGCTTGGATTGGTTTGTCCGTCTGTATGTCCATGTCCCATAGGATTTTGTGGGTCTCGTTTTCGAGTGCTTTTGCGGGTTTATGCTTGTACCATTTGTCTGTACGCTCAAAATTCAGTAGTTTGCACAATTCCCAGTGCACCGCTCTCTCCACTTGGTCATGCCTGTTTTTGTATCCCTTTTAGGCATGTTTGCTGCATTCACTTACTATATGGTTTATCGTTTCGTCTCTTTGTTCACAAAATCTGCATTTGCTCTTTTCTTGTGTTTTATCTATTCTTGCTTTGATATGGATGGTTCTTATCGAGTTATCTTGTGCTGCAGTTATTAGAGATTAAGTTTCTCGGTTTATATGTCCTTCTCGCATCCATGTCCAGGTGTTTTCGTTATTTTCATCTTTTGTCATATTTATGAATCTTCCGTGGAGTTGGTTCTCTTTCCACTTCTCTTTTCTCGTTTTGTCATTTGTCTCTCTGTTTTCTGTTTTGGGGGTTTTTCAGTGTCTCTCGCTGCCATAATTAGCATTTCAGTGTTTTGCATTATGTATTTTCTAGTACTTTTTTCGTGTCCTTCACACAGTCTTCTATACAGATCAGTCCTCTCCTGCCGTCTTTACTTTTCACGTAGAGCCTGTAAATATCGTCCTTTGGGTGTAATGCATTATGCATAGTCATGAGTTTCCTGGTTTTCTGGTCGAGTTGTCTCAGTTCTTCTTATGTCCACCCTATAAACGATCCAGAGTAGTAACTAGTGATACTACCCATGTATTTATACCTTTTATTAGGTTTCTGCTATATTATTTCGTTTCCAGGAGTTTTCTTGTTCTCCTGAGGTATTCCTTTCTAATTTTCTCTTCAATTTCTGTTGCTCTGATGGTGTCCGCTTCCAGAATTCCCAAGTATTTATAGTCGTTTTGTTCTCCTAGTTCCCTCATTTTTGTTTGCTTGGGTAGTTCCATGCCTTCTGTTGTTTCCAGTTGTCCCTTTCTCATAACTAGTTGTGCGCACTTTTCAATTCCAAATTCTTGGTGGTGTAAATTAGTGTCTCTAGCGCTTTTTCGGTCCTTGCAAAAGTTTCAGATCGTCTACGTACACCAGGTGATTCATTTTTTTTCTTCTGTATTGGAGAACCTGTATCCGGCTTGACACTTTCTTAGAATACTGTTCAAGGGCATCACGGCTATGATGAACAGTAGTGGTAATAGGGAGTCTCCTTGGAAGATGCCTCTTTGTATGTTAATTTCTGTTGTGTTGTCCATCAGCTGTCAATTCCAGTCTCCATGTTTTCATTGCATTTACTATTACATTGGTGATCCCGCTTGGTATTTTATACATTTTTAGGCATTCTATTATCTATGCTTGGGGGATCCTGTCGTACGCTTTTTTGTAGTCGATCAATGCCATGGCTAAATTCTTTCTCCTCCTTTTCACCTCCTTTAGGATCTTTTGATCTATATATAGCAGGTCATGTGTTCCTATTTTTCCTTTTTGGCATCCTTTCTGCTCCTCGGGGATGAGTCCACGGTTATTCAGGGAGTGGTAGATTTGTTCCCTCAGTTGTGCTGTCAGTATCTACCACATGGTGGGTAGGCACGTGATTGGCCTATAGTTGCTATGGACGGTTCCTTTCTCCGTGTCCTTCTGTAGCAGTGTAGTTCTACCTTTTGTCATCCAGTCTCGTACGCTTGCTTCCTGTATACATCTTCTCAGGTTTTGGGCTAGTCTTTCATGTAAGCTTGTGAATTTTGTGAACCAGTATGCATGTATCTCGTCGTGCCCTAGTGCTCTCCAGTTTGCCATTTTCCTATGGTTTTCTTTAGGGTTTCCTTGCTGATTTCATTCGCTGTTCCTTCTTCTATTTGTTGTAACTCTTCTTTCATGTCTTTCAGCCATTCGGCATTTCTATTGTGTTCTCGTCGGTCTTCCCATATGTCACTCCAGTAGAGTTTCGTGTCCGTCGGCTTTGGTTGTTCTGTTTTTGTTTTTCCTCCGTTCACATTTTGGTAGAATTGGCTTTCATTAGTTTCGAATGTTCTTTTTTGTTTGCATTGTTCATATTTATATCTATATCGTCTCAATCTCGCTTCTTTTACTTTTATTTTTGGTCCAGTTCTTCATGTTTCTTGTTTAGCCTCTCCCTATCACTTACATTTCCAATATTCCGTTTTCTCCACATTGCTTTCTTCCTGTTTATCATTTTGGTTTCTTTTTCATGTTTGTATATTTGAGTTTCTAGTCTTAGTTCCCATACAGATTTTGTCGGTCCGCATGTCCCCGGTTGTTTTTCTGATTTGAGATTCATACTTAGCATTTTGGCGCCTGCTTAAATGAGGTTGTTTAAGTCTGTGATTCTATTTGTTGGGATATGTGAGAGGAGCTTGTTAACCTTCTCTGTTTCTGTTTTTAATTTCTTCTGCTCTTGGTTCCTTAACGATGGGCGCTTTGTTTTTTCCTCGTTCATCAGCTGTATTATTTTATTTATTTTATTTGCTTCATTCTCTGTTGGTTCTGTTTCATTGTTGTCGGTTTCCACGTTTGTAGATTTCGTTCTTTGTTGGTCTTCGGCCTTTGGTGTTTTTACTTGTGAGGCTTCAACTTGTGGGGTTTCTCTACGTGCGGTTCCGTTGGGGGATACTTCTTGTTCAGTTTCATCATTTAGTTTTCGCTGAATTTCTGTTAGTTCTAGTTTATTGTTATTATTATTGTTGTTATTATTATTATTGTTATTAATATTATTGTTGTTATTATTATTATTACGTTTTATAATTATTGTTATAATTATTATGATTATTATTATTGTTATTGTTATTATTGTTATTATTATTGTTATTATTATTATTATAATTGTTGTTATTATTATCATTGTTATTATTATTATTGTTGTTGTTGTTGTTGTTGTTTCATAAATTGGATGTTTTTCTTAGACTTTTGACATTGAAGCTATACCTTAACGCATAATTGAAACCCTGGTTGATATTGTCAGGGTGGGGTTTGATCGCGTTTTGTTTTTTATTTGGATGTCACTCTATTTAATTATTTTGTGGAGTCGAGTGGGTTAGGCAAATTGTTTTTATTCCTTTTTTTGCTTATTTAACTTCAGTTTCAGACATGTTTTTATGGGTAATAATAGTTATGCGAACATTAGCAAAACATACCTTTGTTTCCATTGGGTTTTTTTTTTCAAGAGGATTTATATTCGTGCTATAACGATAATAAAAATTTATAGAACGTAAAATACTTTTACGTCACAGTATATAAATATTCTTAAACGTAATAATTATCAAAGTATTTGCCACGTGCATTATGCAAAAATTAAGAAGCTGTTTCTTTATCAAAATGGCGTGGTCTTAAATAAGTCACATTGACAATTCTAAAGAAAGGAAAGAAAATTTAAGGCAAAAAGAGGACGAATACACGGTTTCTGATCTATTAACAACCCTTTACAGATTGTCGCTTACATAAGGTTCGAAGTATGACAAACTATCCTTTAGGTTTTGGCTGTAATCGATCGATACCGAATAAAGGACTTCTCCGTGTTTGTCTCCTAGAAACGCGACTGTGAGTCACTCGCGACACAGTCTGGAAAGAGAACGAATAGGGCAGCTGGGTTGGGTGTAATTCACCGGATATTGAAGTGGGGTGGGAGGAACACAAAAAAGCAAGACCGATCGAGTTCAATGCTTAAAGGGAGAGATGGAGACAGAAAGGACGAAAAGAGGAAGAGAGTAAATATAGAAGACGGAAAGAGTCGCAGTAAAGATATCTACATTCAAAATAAAAAAAAGAAACCATAGAAGATGGCCGATATAAAATGATAGAAAGAGAGAGAGAGAGAGAGAGAGAGAGAGAGAGAGAGAGAGAATGTGTTCTTAAGAGATACTACGTAAACGAAGAGTGTACGAGAATGCGAATCCTAGAAAAAGTGAGCGTTTAGTTCATCAGTTTTGAAATATGCCAACTCATTTTTGCTTATAAGAAATAAAAATACTTGATTCCCCGGTTGAGCATACTTGATAATGATACCGTGTGCTATTACGTCAGTGTAATACAAAGTTATTTGAAAATAAAAATAAAATGAATGTTCGTAGAGCTACAGTCAATGTTGGTATAAAGCATTGATACCATTATCGATGTGCCCTCTTGTGTAGCTATTGACTATCAACTCGATGGTTGCGGTTTCGATCCCGGGCTTGGGGATATGCTCTAGTCTAGTATACTAAAGAATTATGATACGACAAAATGGTCTGTTTGTGGATGACTATATAGAGTCGAACAAGGCCTTGAATATTTCTAATAAAAAACAATATAAACTTTTAAAAATGTAATTGGAATGCCTAGAAAGAATATTTATAGGAATTTAAACAGCATCAAATATTATATAACACATCTTGAATACTTAGCACTTACATTAGTCGACTTCTTCAAGAAAATTTAAAATTACAAAACAAGCATTCAACCATTTAACGGTAAACGAACAAAATGATGACGAATTTATCTTAACTTAAATTCTGAAAGAGAAAATGGGAATCACCCGCTGTTTACTATGTAGCTGTTTCAAATATTTAAATACAGGGCAGCTGTTAAATGCATGGCTCTCTAATAGACAATATTAAAGCAGTAAAATATCAGCACTAATTCTTTGATAAGACAGGGGCGAATTAGAAATGAATGTTTCCTTTTAGATCAAAATTGAATCAGGATACTTCATTTAAGCAATTTAAACATTTAATAAAAATTTATAAAATATAATTGTAATTAGAAATTAAAATTAATAAAACATAATTTTATTCTTTTATTTATTATTTATCTATTATCCTCATCTTTCTTAGTTGTTGTGTCACGACGTTTCAGCCAACTATTCCTCTGGCCTTCGTCAGGTGATAACAGCGACAGGATAGGAACTCTGAATGTCCTAACCGCATTCACAGCAATTACTGCCATCCACAGCTATTATTGTCGCACCACATTTTAGTCCAGTAAGCCTCTGTCCGGTTTTGGGTAGGATTGAAACCGCTATCTTCAGACAATTCTCACTTGGAAGCATAGAGATTCAACGTCTCTATCCACTGCGCCACGGGCCCCGATGCGCAGTGGATAGAGACGTCGAATCTCTATGCTTCCAAGTGAGAATTGTCTGAAGATAGCGGTTTAACTTTTGTATTATCGATAAGTTCATTCATCCAGAGGAAGTCGCGAAATAAAGACGAAACGTTGATGAAAACACCTAACTTGGTCTGTCCCTTTTTTATTTTTCTCTCTCTCTCTTTCTCTGTATATATTTATATATATATATATATATATATATATATATCCCTACATGTATATGTATATACACAAATACAGGGTCAAGCTATACAAGTAAATCTGAGACTGTTTATTGTGTGTAAGACAGTTCAGTTCATTATCCTCCCACGTGAAGCCAGATTGTGTCTTCATAATCATTCTTGGCTCCGAAACTACAATCAGAACGAGATTATCCGATCATAATTGAATAAAAACAAAGAGAGGACACTTGTTAGACAAATTCTATCATGAAGATAACGGAATCTGTTGAAGTGTTTATGATCGGCTTAATTATAAAACACTTTTATCTCTGTGTGCACGAGTGAGTGGAATAACTAGTTCCGATTGGTTGCTATATTTAACGGCATATCAACTCTTCTGATGCCGAATCCGGTATCTATGATAATGACTTTTTATCCTTTTATCTCTTAATATATTTAATACGTAATCACGGTTTTTTCATTTAACGAATTATTTATATTGAAAATCTATTTTTTTTAAATTACATTTTCACCCCAAACAAGGCACATTGCCACTTTGATGTAGGAGGCTAATATCAGGGACATAAGCTACAAGAGGTACTATGTAGGGAGTTGGGCAGCAAGATGTCGGTTCACGTTGCACTTGAACTTCTCCCTGTCAATACAGAAGGCGAAGCAGGGACACGGAAGGGAATTTTAAAGTCCTAGCGGTCCTAGTGAATAAACTACTGGAATAGAAGTCTCTAGGGATCTCTACTGTAAAGGGGTGAGATTTAGCTGCTTGTCGGGTTTGGTGGGGGTATTTATGTCGAGGGGTGCAAGTGCTTGCAGTTCGTCGGAGCATTCACCGTTAAAGTACTTGTAGAACAGGCAAAGGGATGGAACGTTTCGTCGGTAGGACAGAGGCCGAAGCTTAGATGACAGTTCGGAACCTATCAGATGGCATCTATCAATCCTTTAGATTAGAATGGATAGGAGATTACTTAAACTATGAAAATCTTATGTCAAATATTACCGATCAGAGTTATCAGGTTCGTTTCAACAGCAATAGCACATATTTTTATCCACCCAAATTGAGCAGAAGGGATTACAAATTGCATTTTATATTATGATTGTACTGATGCGTTTATGAATCATGAAGTTTCATCTCATTGTTGCAGATATTAACGAGGTAAGACTCTAAGAAAAAAAACTTGTTATGAACGTGCGTCAGTAGCAGAGATGCGTTATTGAATACCTGGTAAGATTGCGTGGAAAATGATAGTAAATAAAAAAATAAATTTTAGGGAAAAAAACACCATTTGAATAGTACAACTACCGTTTCTGTAGCTCCACATCTTGTTAAGTGAAAAATATAGGTCTACCTAGTGTAATCGGATATTTAAGCAATTAAATATATATATATATATATATATATATATATATATATATATATATAGTAATTTATAAAATATATATGGCGATTAAGCTACACTGAATATTCCGCGCTTCATCCACTCTAGGATTCTTCAGGCCTATGCGCTCTACCTATATATTGAGAACTTTAGAAGTAAATACTTAAAGTTTACGCATAAATTTATACTTTTGTATAATAAGTATATGTGAGTAAATGAAGTATATATATATATATATATATATATATATATATATATATATATATATATATATATATAGCTTGAGGTATATCTATATGTATATATATATGTATATATATATATATATATATATATACTCATCTATCACTAAAGAGCTATTCCATGACGCAATGGAATTTGCTTTTCTTCTCACCGATATCTCCAAGGATGAAATCGATATTATAAATAACTACAGAAACACGGTCCTAATTAGTGGGAACAGCAATGGATTAAAATTCAAGCGGGGACCTTTGACGTTCCGATGGGGTACCTTGACTCTGCAGAAATTACAGATTTAGTGGGACTATACATCCTATTTAACCTTAGTAAGGACATTGAGGTTGACACGATCGGCCTCTATAGAGACGATGGCCTTCTTTTCGTAGAAAATGCTGACGGCCCACAATGTGAAAGTATCAATAAAATTATCATAAGAGAATTAACCTTAAAGTTGAAATTACCACGAGCATTAAAACTTCCTAGATTGAACAAAGGAATTTATGAACCCTATAGGAAAGAGAACAGTTACCCTTTATATGTCCACCCCTCTCTAACTATCCTAAAGTTTTAATTAAACATATACCCAGATCCATTAGTAGAAGAATTAGTTCAAACTCCTCACCCAAAGAAATATTCAATAGACACAAAGATTTTTACAACAAAGCCTTAGTTAACAGTGGATATGAGGAAACCAAATGAGAATATATAGAACCCTCAAGTAATACAACCACATCTAGAAAAACCCGTAAAAGGAAAATCATTTGGTTCACACTTCCGTTCAACCAAATGGCCAAGACAAACTTGGGTAGAGAATTCATTAATCTCGTTAAACTACATCCCCCCAGCAACATGCTCTACCAAATATTCAGCAAAAAACTGAGCTACAGTTGCGGCAATAACTTAGAAAAGATAATAAAAACATAATAAAAAAATGTAAGCAGGGACACAGAACACAATTTAGGGAACAGGGTAACAAAAACGTCCAACTGTATTAATAAATCCAAATGGCCCTCTAAGGGAAAATGTCTCACAGCCTCTGTAATTTATCAAGCGAATATTAGGGCCAAGGAATGCCCCACCACTTACAAATCCTACATCGGCCACACTAGTAATACCTTTAAACAGAGACACACATGCCACAAAAGCTATTTCCTAAACCAAAATTACAAAGATAAGACATCATTAGCTACATACTACAATGATCTAACAAGTAAAAACTTGGCACCTATTGTTAACTGGCACATCCTGAAAAAGCAAAAATTTAAGGATAGGGATAAACTCTTAAATAAGAAACAAGAAACATCCATAAATTGCAGGCATTAAAAATTGCATCTGCTCTCTCACTTGTGAATTACTTCCCAATATATTCAACTCCAAAACGACCCATATGCAATATCCGACAGTTGAACACCTACACCTCCTAACCTCCTCAGGTCCAACATTCACGAAATCCAAAAACTATACTTTTCCTGAGTAAAACCATGCATAAAAAAGGCTAAATTTAACCATCATAAGTTTATAAATGACATATATCCTGAATTTTGCAATTACCATCACTAAAAAGTCTTTAATAAATTTACTAATACACAAATTAATGAATCTACATTAAATGAACAAACGAAAGAGAAATTTATATTAGGGAGGTCCAAAAATAACCGATTGTGTTTCAGTAAGAACAGAGCTATTAAATGATGCCACCTTATTTTCTACTTTTCTTAGTCCCTTTTCCTTCTTCCCATTCCATCTTCCCTTACCACCGTCCTTCCTTTCTCTTTTTTACGCATCTTGCCTCCTTTCAACCGTTCACTGGAAGCCCAGACAACATCCAAAAGACCTGGGTAAATTCCTAACCTCTTCTCAGATATGAGCATATTAAATTGAAATAAACTTTTAGAAAAAGAGAATTGTATGACACACTGACACGTGAAAGTCTAAGACATGGACGAACGAACCCTTTGCTTGTCAAAGATAACATCTGTATATCCCTAGATTTAGAACTTAATCCCCTCAACCCACAAACTCTAACCCCTAACACCAACACGAAAATGAATAAAGTTACCGATAAATAAGTAAATAAACAGATACGAGAATGAATAACCCAATAAATTCGCACCCAATTCAACCCTGTTCTTCACACTCATGATAAAAAAAGAAAAAAAAAAGACTTCTTTTGCTGAGGATAGATTTTCGCTTTTCATTTAGAATTCCGTTTTCCAAAATAAGGGTTGTTGCCTGATGAGGTTTCTAGTTAGTAAACACTAGTAGACCGAAACATGCTCATGACTGTGTAGCAAAAACTACTGCTTATGTAAAGACAAATGTAACCTGTTCTACTTCTGTATTGAGCACTCTTGTATGAACCTCGTTATATTTCACTGGTTACCCTACCTTTGGAAAATAGCAACCTCAAATTATATATATATATATATATATATATATATATATATATATATGTATATATATATATATATATATATATATAACTACTTCATTTACTCACATAAGATTAATATACGAAAGTATAGATTTATGCGTAAACTTTAAGTATTTACTTCAAAAGTGCTCAATACGTAGGTAGAGCTAGTTCGTAATTTATAAAATATATATGGCGATTAAGCTACACTGAATATTCCGCGTTTCATCCACTCTAGCATTCGTCAGACTTATGCGTGAATTCTGTGGTTGTTTCTCGTTTTTATATGGCCCTATTCTGTTGAGGATTTCAGTTAGCCAATCAGCTTTCTAGTATCCACCGAGACCCTTCCTATAAGCCAATGGGCATGCATTTTATCGAACAAAGGATCTGTTTTAGTACTAGGTTACTGGTTTAAGGCAGACCTTTTCCTCCCTTTTTTTTATATATAAATATACATATGTGTACATACATATATTCACATATATATGATGATTGCAACGTCTTGTCAGACGAGTGCCACTCCCTCAGAAATTTAAAATCCATGAGCCGAAATGTCCGAGGGGGTATCTATACAAATATGATGTTACAGAGTCTTAGCTTTGTACGACAGCTAAGTCTCTCTCTCGGTTCAAAATGTTGAGATCCAGCAACAAGGAAGAGCAAGATAGCCAGCAACAAATTAAACTGCAGGCCAGCTTAATGCGGGTACTGGTCTTCCGCTTTATGGTTTTTTAAATCAGAGATTTGCTTCTCCTAGAAAGGTTGCCTTCACCACGGCTTACAGGAGCCCTCTCTACCCCAATACACATATACACACACACACACAAATATACACGGTGCTAGTTAGTCGTTGACCCAGAAAAAGAGTTCATTCACATATATATACATATATATATATACATACATATATGTGTGATCGTTTATGTATATGCATGCTTATTTAATTTATTTATTTGTTTATTTTCTATTGTTTTTGTTGGTTTTAAAACTATTTTGTATCGCTATCCTAGAGTCAGTTTTATTTTGTGAACACAATTATTTGCTATTTCTCTTCTACAGTTTAATAGATTTGGGGGTTCTTTAAAGTACAGGATAGCAAATTTTTCATGAAGCCATAATTTACATGGGTCGTCTAAATGCCTCCACGTGGTAGCTTGTCTTATTATTTTCCATTCGACTACCGGCGATTGTCCGCTTTCTTTGAGTTCCCAGTATTTATTCGTAGTGTTGTTTTTATAAGGCGTTTTTTTATTGTTGAATGTAATATATATATATATATATATATATATATATATATATATATATATATATATATATATATTATATATATATATATATATATATTTTGAGGTTGCTATTTTCCAAAACCAAACTCCTATCTTTACATCATCAACGCTCTGATCCCCAGCTGGCATCAATTGTGATGGATGGCTCTCGTCTGGGTGAGGCTCCGTGTTTTGACAAGCTTCTGGGTTTGACATTTACTCCTGATCTGAAATGGAACAGGTACATCAAGTCTGTTGCCAAGGTCGCTGGAAAGATGGTGGGATCCTTCTACCGCTCCAGAAGATATCTCACTACTGATGCAATTCTCTATCTATATAAAAGCCAAGTACGTCCAAGGATTGAATACTGTTGCCATATCTGGGCAGGAGCTGCTAAAATAGCCTATCCTGCCTTGACAGAGTACAAAATAGACTTCGTGGCTTAGTGGGGGATGCCCTTTTCTCTACCCTGCAAGCTCTCTCCCACAGAAGAGACGTTGCCAGCCTATCTTTGTTTTATAGTTATTTACATGGCAGATGCTCGTCTGAACTCTAATCTCTGGTCCCCCTCGCCAATCTTTCACGAAAAACACCCGTCTAGCTGAATCAACTGTGAAAAGATTCCATGAACAAAGCTTCTTTCTTAGAACTGCACGCCTGTGGAACTCTGTTCCCTCTGCCTTCTTCCCTCCGGACTACAACTTGGATGTCTTCAAGTCCAATGTAAACAAATTCCTAATGAACCGCACCCTTAAGTAAACACTTCCGTAAATCTCCTCACTAACTTAATGTACCTGCAATAACCCTTATCCCTGAGTGGCTTCCTGGCCTTGATAAGTGGTGATCACTGTGTAAAAAAAAAAAAAAATTGTGGTCATAGTATCAGGTTTTGAAATCTAAGGAAGATTATATATATATATATATATATATATATATATATATATATATATATATATATATATATAAGAGTAATATATATTATATATAGTAGCAAGTCGCCCGGCGATTTCCGGTCAGAAAAACGCTTAAATATGATATTTTCATTCATGCACATTTCGGTTTGATTATTCTATTGATCGTTGAGTCTCAATTAATACTCAATTTATTATTATAGTTCATTCAATATATGGCAGATATTACAAAATTAAAAACATATTACTTAGGCGCCATTAGATAAAATCGAAACAAAACCGTTTAGATCTCTAGCGATACTCCTTATAGTCTGATCTACACGTATATTTAACCTTAAAAATAATCTTGTTTAAAATATAAATGTATATTCGCCCATGCGTAGAAATAATTAGTGGACATACGCCTGCAAATTTGCATTTATTTTTTATTTATATACCCACATCCTAAATTCGTGTTTTATATAATATGAAAATGAAATAATTTATTATATGTTGTTCATAAAAAAAACATAAGTTTCTGTTCGTAGTTTGGATGTAATATATTCGTCGTCGGTTTGATGTCTTCAATCTAAGAAATTGGATTTATCTGGGTTAGTATTTAAATCCCCAATTCCAGTTTTTACACACCTTCATTTTAATCTATTTCAAGAGATTATATAATTTTATTAAGACACATTTTCAGCAATTCCTATCTTATTTATTATTCTTATTTTTATTTTTTTATTTTTTTATTTTTTTTTATTTTTGTTTTTATGGCTTCATAGTTCTGTTAGCTATTTTGGTGCAGAATCTTATCCTCATCTTTATAGTTGCTGTTTTTGGCCAACTAATCCTCTGGCCTTCTTAAGGTGATTAACCGCGACGGAAGTGTTGTATCTGTATTCCCAGTAATAACTGCTTTCTATTGTTATTGCTAACAATACATTTAGATAGGATTGAAACCGCTCCTTCAGATAATACTCATGTGGAACCGTATAGACTCAGCTCCTCTATCCACTGCGCCGCGGGCCCCGTGCTGAGACAACAACAGCTATGGAAGCCAGTAATTACTAGGGATACAGTTACAAGAATCAGAATTATAAACAAAAATGTAGTAGGCAAAAAAAATGTTCTGTCAGCAACAGTACAACTTCAAAATAGTCAATATCGCCCACCTCCAGAAGAGAGGGAATTCCTGTCCGTGATAACCGTGGTAAAAGAAGACACACTCCAATCGCCAGAAACACCCTCACACACAATTTGCAGGACACTGCCGACTCGTCTCTAGCCTCCTGCTTTTATAGTGGCCGGGAATAATCCATTTGCATAATCACATGAGAAAGAAACGTGATTTTCCGAGAGTTGCATGGGGTAAACTCTAATAAAAACCCCTGGACGCCATCTTGGAATTCTCATTTCCCCCAACCGGTGACACAACAGACGTACCCGAGGTAAGCTTTTTTTCCCCTCATTTTAGTTATTGCTACTTCTGCTACAGAATTCTAATCTTGTTGCGGGTAATCAATGAAGAATATCAGAGGAGGTATGTTATTTAGTTGTCCGAAACGTGATAAAACAGCAGCAACTATAAAGAGGAGGATAGCGGTTCGCAAAGAAATGAATAGACAACTCCTACCTTGTTTGCTGTTGGGCTGGCTTAATATATCATTTGAATTAAACAGAAATTAAAAGAAACAAGAAAACGATTTGATTATTTAGAAAAAACGAATAAAATGTCCTTAACATAAATAGTCAAAAAAAAAAAAATACAGGAAATCTGACATCCATCTTAAATGCTAAATTGACAAAAAATGTTTAAATGTGTTTATTTTGTTGTTGATTTTAAAAGAAACTAGAGAGAAACGACTGCGGCTTTAAGTGATGCTGTGGACATCTACGTCGCCCTGGTCGACGTCACGTTGACGACGGGAAAGCGATTCCTTTAGAAAAACAGGAAGTCAGGGAAGTGTTTGTTTATGCGTAAAGGTTAAAAGTCTGTCTTGACAAAACGCTAATATCAGATATCAATCAGAACAGAGACGTTTCTATGAAAGAGGGGTTTTGTGGAAGAATTGATACAAAATGTAAGCTATAAATGGAAAAACAAACGGTAAAAAGAACACTGTGTAAACATGAGAAAAACACTCGTAAGCACGCATCTCATCTATTAAGGACAATGTTCATTCCTGCTTCCAAGTCTGCAATAAATACTACTATTATCTAATGCATCCGCCATCTCTCTCTCTCTCTCTCTCTATATATATATATATATATATATATATATATATATGTATATATATATATATATATATATGTATATATATATATATATATGTTGGGTCAAGAAATTCCAACGAGAGAAAGATGTATATTTAAATAAGGGGGTGGTAAAGTTCAATTTGTGTTTCGCTCTAGCATTGATATTAAAAGCCTGCATATTCCATTTAAAAATTATTAAAACGAACTTTTTAATTTACTCAGTGATAGATATGCGAGCGACTACATGAACTTTAACAAATTTGCATAGTCGTTTAAAAAAAAGCTAGGTTTAATTAATAACATATTCATTTTAAAGGTTTCCTATTAGATGGTTGGTTCAATTTTGATATTACGATGAATTCCCTTTTTGTACAGTTTCTACATTTTTCGTAATTGCGTGTAGAATTTATGATGAAAACTTTCTAGTACACGGATATATATATATATATATATATATATATATATATATATATATATATATATATATATATATATATATATATCTTTGGGGTATATTTGGGCAGCAGGTCGTTATCAAGACACGTTTGATTAAATACGAAAGAGTTTTTTTTTCTTCTTCTTTATTTTTCTGGCGATTTAGTCAATCTACCGAGCATTTTTCTCGTTTCAGTTTTTCAGTTGTATATTAGGTTGCCGAGTGAGTTTTTTTTTATTACGTTTTCACCGCAAACAAGGCATATTGCCACTTTGTTTTAGGTGGCTACTATCAGGGACATAGGCATCAGGGGTACTGTGTAGGGAGTTGGTCTGCAAGATATCGGTTCACGTTGCACTTGAACTTCTACATGTCAGTGCAGTTGGGGAAGCAGGGACCCGGCAGGGAATTCCAAAGTCTAGCTGTTCTGGGGAAGAAACTACTGGAGTAGAAGGCTCTCTTAATTCTAGGGATCTCTACTGTAAAGGGCTGGGATCTAGCTGCTTGTCGGGTTTGTCGGGGGTATTTACGTCGAGGGGGCACAAGTGCTTGCAGTTCGTCGGAGCATTCACCGTTAAAGTACTTATAGAAAAACCAGAGGGATGCAACATTTCGTCGATGGGACAGAGGCTGAAGTTTAGATGACAGCTCAGGACCTATCAGATTGGCAACTCTCTTTTGAACCTTGTCCAGGAGCGAGAGACTAGTGGTAGATGCACCAGCCCAAATATAACAACAATACTCCATAAATAGGCGAATGGTCGCCTTATAGATGTATAGGATACTTTCGGGCGTTAGTATCTTTCTAGCACAGTAGAGAGAACCTAGCTTCTTCGCAGCGGTCCTGGCGATACTCTCGATGTAATTGTTCCAACTCATGTTTCCTGAGAGCGTTAGGCCTAGGAGTTTAAAAGATGTACTTTCAGATAAAAAGTCATTGGCCATTGCTATTGGTAGTAGGGAAGATTTCTTGTAATTATTGAAGGAAACGAGTTTTGTCTTGGCAGCATTGAATGTGACCATCCATTTATGTTCCCATTCCACTACAGATCGGAGGTCATCCTCTAGTGCTTCTGCCATTTCTTTAGATATGTGTTCATTTGTTTTCCTGTCGTATCTGTTATAGAGTGCGGTGTCGTCAGCATACATACCCATCTCACAGGCACTTTTGTCAGCCATTTTTGTTAAGCACTTTCGATCATTGATGGGCAAATTTTTGTTGTTAAAAAGTTGGGTTTGTTTCTGTTTCTGTTTTATATATAATTAATTTTATTTAGGTTTTTTTTTCCTTTATTAGTTGAATTTTATTTAGTTAATTTGATTAAAGTTGTCCATAAGGAGAGGAGTGTAAATTTTAATAACTAAATAAAATTAAACTGGCGTATTTAATCAAATGCTGAAATAACTTGCAGGCTAGCCTAGGATAGCTCTGCTTTTGTTAAGCTTGACAAACGTCTAATGTCCGATAGAAGAATCAGTATGAAGACAAAGATCAGTGTGTATGAGACATACACAACATAGACTTACTAAACGGAATAAAGATGTTCTGCGGATGTGAATCAGCAAAAATGATGATAGAATGGTGACGAAGCTTTTAGGAAAATAGTGTTAAACCAAGGCCACCGAGAGTAAGAAGAAGGCGTTTTAACTGAAAAATGTCTGCAGGCAATGTAGGTCAGATTTGTCAGACGGTCTGACTGTCAATATTATATGAGGGCCATTTGACAAAGAGCAATAAAACACTTTTAAAAAGAAAAAGGAACACAGTACGATTAATACTGAAACTTTTATTCAATATAAAATATAAATATTACCTATGTAAAATTAAGTAATTTTAAAGCAATATACAATTTAATAATGATAAAACTGAATTATGAATTTAGGGAACAGACGATTAAAGAAACATTAAATACAAATATTTCTTGGCCTTCGAAACAAGATCACAGTGCAGTATCTGTTTTGATGCTACACTTTACCTTTTCTGTCCTCGGTCGGTAGAGCAGAAATCTTTCATGACTGATATTATTTTTGTTCCTATCCAGAGTGCCCCTTATTAGGAAGATGGATTTTGCCCACAAGATTATATGTTGAAATATTTAAATAACTATTACTTTAAATACAGAAATTAGATTTAAAGTTTTGGTGTCTTCTTCTTCTATGTTCATTTTTCCCATGTTTTTCAGCAAAATGTGTAGCGTATTATTTATCACACAGGCCATCATCAGCGGTCGCTCACTGGCAGTAACCTGTGGTGTTCCCGGGAGACCAAGTGACAACAGGTCTCCCCAGATTTCTCGTGTTCTCCACCTCTTGACCACTTGTGCAGATGATTGCATGCTATCGCAACAGCGGTTGTCACTGATTTCTCGTTGACATCGGCCATTGGTGTTTCCTGGGGTTTTGGCGACAAAATGTCTCCCCAAAGTACCAGATTTAAACTGCACACTTCCAGTGGAGATTTGGTTAGTACTCCCCCACCTCGGTCTTTCCATCCTCCCTAACCCTTCACAACTAGTTGGTGTGGCGCCAGTCGATGTCATCTACACCAGGGTTTTTTTTATTATTATTACTATTATTATTATTATTATTATTATTATTATTATAAGGAATACAAGCCGTGGGGAGGTGCTCCCACACAGACCGTGGGGAGGTTCTCCCACCCAAGTATTATTGTAATATTTGTAAATTAGTATATAAATCAGCAATCGGTGTAACAAAGCATTAATACTAGCAAGTGCAGGTTCTGTCGCATAGGCGTATAGAGTTTGAGACACCTGATATCGAGCTTTAAGGTTCTTTGGTGTTATAGGATGTGATAAAATTGAATGTGTAAATATCACTACTGGACGATCTGTAAAATGTTGAATATCGAATGCAGCAGCAAGTTATTCGAACATGTTTACCAGCAATAACAGTTGGAAATAAGTCATACACCATCACCTATGAATATGTAATTCCTACATCTACGCACCTAGAAAACGAAGCATCAGACATATGGATACTAAACAAGAAGGAGAAAAAGCAACTTAGTAGAAGGTAGTGTCCCTAATTCTACTGGTATAAACAGACCTGAGAGGGAAAGATAACAAAATGCCAAGGTCTTATGTATGACATGAAAAAAAACTGGAATCTTAGGAAGATCCCTAGCATTCCGGTAATTATAAGAGCAACAGAACTCATGAAAAAGAATTTCCAAAAACCATCCGACAAATATGCCCGCTGAACCAAGTGCAAGACAGTTTAAAACAATTGCACTGAAAACAGCGGTCAGAATCTTTAAAAAAATTACTCGAGTGGAATATATGGATGATCCATTCCCATGTTTAAACAAACTGATATTTTTTCTTAAAAGCTTCATTCACACACACACACAAATACTGACAGGTTGTACTGTTACAACTGAGAACAATTACGCAAGAGTGAAGCTGTATTGAAGAGCTTACGTACACATGCACTTACGACATCTAACATCACATATATATATATATATACATATATATCTATATATATATATATATATATATATATATATATATATATATATATATATATATATATATATATATATATATATAGGTAAATTTATACAAATAACGTGACAGCGAATTGGGTAAAAATCCGAAAGTGTATCCGAAATTGGGTAAAAATCGATTTTGTGCGCGTAAAATTGGGATACTGCGCATGAGCAAGTAAAATTGGGGTGGTGAAGTGGTGGGGAATTAATTAAAAAGAAAAGGAAATAATTAATTTATTTATTTTTTTATTATCGCTTATTTTCATTATGGATTATCTCCACTTGTTTTGATTTAAGAGTAGAGCCGATGTACGCCATTTTTGAAAGTAAATATTCCCTTTTAAAAATGTTAATATCTCTGAAACTATTAATTTGCGAGGGGTACGGTTTTCAGATTCGTGTTCAGCACACCGAAACGTAACAGAATACTACGTCTGTTTTTACTAATTCGCTGTCACGGTGTTTGTATAATAATACCTATATATATATATATATATATATATATATATATATATATATATATATATATATATATATATATATATATATATATATTTCAAGTCCCCCTCCTTGGGTAGAGCACTGTCGTAAATAATTTCACCCGCTACTTAATTGGCTGAAAATGCGAAGCTCGTTGTTTGTTTGTTTACGAACAGACAATTTGAGCGCTATAAAAGTGGTGGCGGGTGTCTATTTAAATAGACATGTCGACGAGTTATTTACGGGTGTCGATTTGAGCGCTATAAAAGTGGTGGCGGGTGTCTATTTAAATAGACATTCCGACGAGTTATTTACGGGCGTCTATTCCATGGTCGAGTGGGAGAACTGCCGACTGTCAACACGACGGTTCTAGGTCCAATCCTTGGCTTGGGAGAAATGCTAGACTAGCGGCACTGATGAGTTGTGATACAACGAAACAGGACGGTATGTCGATGACTACAAATATATATATATGGGTTGGGTATAAAAGTTCGCAAGAAAAAACAAAAAAAAGGAATGGATTCATACACATTTTTTTTCAGTTGAATGAAAAGTCATTTATTTCCGGTCTTTTCCACACCAAGCCGCTTGATACGTATTTTGTAAGCCAGTTATAATGATCGCATTCCTGATTTTTCCCCCCTCGATCTCAATTAATATTTTGCGATTATAACCCGCTGTTATGTCTATAATTCATTACATTGTATACAATCGTCCGAAAATCATTTAAAGTTCACTGTTCATAGGATAAATGCGTCTTTTATCTCGTTTAAAAGTTCTTGTCATGCTGCTACGTGGTTAAAGACATTTTGCTGTGTCAATACGACTTGCTTAAAAATCTCTGTATCCGCCATGTTTTTCCCCTGCTTTTTTCCTTTCGCTTTCGCCGATCCTGCTATGACGTCGCCCTCGCGCCAGGGCTTAGTCATTTTCATACGTGTCTATTATTTCGTTACAGATAAATGAATGTATCTGGCTAAACGTTTCAGAGGTAAGAGAAAAGACAAATGGAATATTCGAATATTTATGTCTTTCATATAGAGATCAAATGTTAAAGTCTTGATTAATGAAAACTTGGTCTAAAGTTCGACTAAACTGATACAAAAATTAGAAAATCGCACACTTATCTAAATAGTATAATTCGTGATTTCCCGTTGCATCTGACCAATAAGACTTAGTTACCGGTTGAAAAGTGTATGAGCATCAGTGGAGGATCCAAAAGCCAGTATATGCGTAAGAAAAAAAATATGATCGTTGTTGAGGGTGTGAATATCTCAGAAACGTTTCCTCCCTGTACAAGAGCGAAACCTTCACCTACACTAACACTCTCGCGTTTATGCGCTCATACGGACCCTTTCAATTTGCCCTCTCTGTTTCTGTTTAATTTCATTTAGCACGTTTACATTCCGCCTCGTATATAATTATGCCATGCGAGAGTGGATACAAGGTCTAAGTGAGAAACTACCCCCTCACTTCTATTATCCTAGTGAATGCGAGGATCTTTAGAAAGCGGCTTTCAGAACCTTTACACACACACACACACACACACACACACACACACAGCCCTCGAAACTTGCCTCCTACTCTTTTTAGCCGGCTTCCATGACCGATATTTATAAGGGAAAATCGCTTTCTCATCAGTGTTCTAGAGAGCAATTCTCTGAAATCGCGTTCTATTCATCGAATCTACCCTTAAAGCCGCGTCCGCAGGAAAAGAATCGTCGCTTCACAAGTCTCACTATTGATGTCGGAGATCAAAGCGAAGCTATAAAATTTTATATCGTCATTTGCTAAGGTGACGTAGAAAATGCCATGGCGTTGCGCTGGGGAAGATAAAAAGCCGAATTCATCTCGACTCTCTTTGATTTTAATATCCTGTCCGTCACCAAATCCCGCTTTTCGACGAGTTTGCTTTTCTCTCTTAAAATATTCAGCTGAAGAATTTTGTGATTAGCGTATGCAAAACAAAATAGATTGTATTCGCAGTATTGATAGGTTTTCGATAATATATTGAAATTATCTGAACCTTATTGCAATTTATAACGCGCCGTGTAAAGGAAAGAATTACAAGACGGTACTAGAAATCGACAAATACACACAAAAACGAATATTCCTAACTTAAGTCCATCCAATCTACGCGGTTTGTGATTACAATGCTATTTCAAAATAAAGTTTGACAAAAAAAATTCCGATTCTTAATTTCATACATAAGGGTTGATTACTGTTCTCATTTTTAATGGTTATTTACAAAAAAATTCCGGTCGATATAAGGTCCGAGCTTCTTCAGTTAATCTTGTCGAACTCGGGAATATTCAAGGACGCGTGACGCAGTCGATAGAGTACATAGACACTTCTATCGTAAACATTACACACTTCTAAACGATAACGGTTCAATCCACAGTGCGGTCGAGACCAAAAATACACTTGCAAATTACTTAGGACATCTACCTAGTCATGGCTGATAAAACTAGAGCCTGCTTCTTCCGTCGATTAAACAAAGGATCCAGTTTGAAATTACGTGCTGATTCCTGAGTTCGACAGAAAGTTTCCGAATTCAGCAAGGTACAGCAAAAAAGGACCGAAGGTTATATCGCGCAAAACGTTGTAAAAATGATACTCAATTGTTGTTTCACGACGTTTCGGCCAACTATTCCTCTGGCCTTCATCAGGTTGTAACCACGATAAGATAGGAACACAGAACCTCCTAACTGCATTCTAAGCAATTACTGCCATCCATAGTTGTTGTCGTTTCACCAGGTTTTTTGGCCAAGTAAGTCTCTGGGCGATATACGGCACAATGACGTTGACACACCGGTTCTCGCCAGATCACCAAAGTTAAGCAACGTTGAGCCTGACCAGTACCAGATGGGTGACCATTTGGGAAGGCTAGGCGCTGTATATACCTTCTGGAAAGGTTGGACGTGGGGCCAGCACCCTCACCCCGTAAAAAACCTCAGTCGCTACAAAAGCATTTACAAAGTTGTAGAAGCCCTATGCTCCGTATGGGCTCAAAGGCTATGGATGAATGGCAGTCTTTGGCCGGTTTGGGTAGGATTGAAACCGGTATTTTCAGACAATTTTCACTTGGAACCGTAGAGATTCAATGTCCCTATCCATTGCGCCACGTGCCCGAATAGCGATCAAGGTTGGATTTTTTGGTATTACCACCTGACAAAGGCCAGAGGAATAGTTAACCGAAACGTCGTGAAACAACAACTAAGAAAGATGAGGCTAATAGTCCGCAATAAATAAATGACTAAATAATACTCATCTCAATAATGAATTCCAATTACAAATAATATAATAATGCACAACTTGAGAATAGTAATCCGATAAATGTAAACAATACAAGTAAAAAAAAAATCAATCTTAATCGTCATGTATGAATATTGTGAAAAGAATTCTCAGAACGATACTCGAAAACGTCGAATATAAGATACGTCCATTATCTTTTGGCGTGTGGCGATAAAAATGCTTAAACATACCAAACGTGACATCAATCAACCGACTTATATTTCGAAATACAAATATTAATATTAATGTTTTGATATATTTTAATGGCATGTGCTATTTTAATAATTGGATTTTTTACTCTTTTAATGCCAGAGAGGGAAAAGTTTGTCGGATTTAATTAAAGCTACTAATTTATTTATGTTTTTTATGAAGCGAGTGATCAAGGTCTTTTTACATGACACTATTCCGCCAACGGTTTGGAAATTGCGGGAAAGTCACATTCATAAGAAACCGTACACACGCACAAATCCACACACACACACACACACACAAATTCACACACACACACACACATATATATATACACACACATATATATGTTTATTATACACACACGCGCGCATACACACACGCACGCATATATATATATATATATATATATATATATATATATATATATATATATATATATATATATACTAGCATTTCAGCCCAGCGTTCCCCGGGTGTGTGGAGGTGTATGCTGAGCAAAAAAAAAAAACAAAAAAAAACGGTCATTTTTTTTTTTAATTTGACCTCTATTATGACCCCTTAACATTTATTGTTTTGGCCTCTAATCAAGTTATTAAGTTAGATCCTTGTCCGAAGAATCTATATCTAAAATTTTAAGTGTTTAGACCCAAAATTGGCGGAGGAGCTCGGTATAGTTCTCAAAAGTAATATCGTTGAACTAATACCCCTTACAGACAAATTTCTGGCCGAAAATAAATTACAAAGATTTTTCAAAATCCTAGTACTCTGTATATCAAATTTTGAGTCTGTAGACTGAAAATTGACATACATATTGTGTAGGGAAATGTACACAGACAGAGAAACAGAAACACACAGACACTTTCACTTTTATAGATATACAAGCATAGGTGTCCGGTATTGTCCGGGTCTTAGGAGGTCGCTGTTAAGCAAAAAAAAAAAGTGGTAGTAGGAAGGCAGGCTCGAACCCGTACCGTGAAGGAGGAAAAGAACGGGGAAAATACTGACGTATTTGCTGTTAAGACCACCGTCAAACCGGATGTGACGTAGGTTTACATTGAGGCTAGACAATCGAAAGGAGTGGATGAATTTTAAAAATATCAGTGAAAACAGCGACCCCTCCCTGTAGATAAGTGACTAGTTGAGGGTGAAGAAATTAATATTTTTAGGCAATTTTTCGGTATTTGTCGTCTTGAGGGTCGGGCTTCAAAATGATACTCATTTTGTGAAAATTCGTCGCCTCTATCGAAAGTTTTAGGCAGACATGTAAACATACAGATATAGATTTATATATTGGTAGCTTAAATTTTCGACCCAAACCGATGAAAAAGCTTGTGCTATCTCTGAATACCCTTTATGTAAAATTTCAAATGTTTAGACCATAAATTGTCTGAGTAATTTGATAGAGACTGCAAAGGTCAATTTTTTTTTTTTTTAACTTTGACCCCCTTTTATGATCCATTAACATTTATTGTTTTGGGGTCAAATCAAGTTATTAAGTAAGATCCATGTCCAATACATGTATTCCTATTCGTCCTTCACTTTTCGGATATGTCCACCAGATTTTGTACTTCCACTTCTTACAAAGCATTCCCACAGTACTCTTCTTTTCTCATACGTTCACCTTTTTTTTTTACATTTCCTGTTTCAACTCCATTCGTGTCTTGGGACCCCTCTGGCAAATCTCACTCCTCCTATATTCAGCCACATTGTCAGAATTTCGAACAGTTATAATAATAATAATAATAATAATAATAATAATAATAATAATAATAATAATAATAACTGCAGATCAATAATATGTTTACCTTTAATGTGAAAAGTACTAACATCACAACTGAGTGAACAAATTTATCATGCCCTTCATCTTTGCGGACTACTCCCAGGAGAAAAGAAAGGATGCCAACAAAAGGAAAAGGAGGAAAACATGACCTATAATTCATAACTCAAAGAACTTTGAAGACGAAGGTTAACAGTAGAAAAAAGAATTTAGCCATAGAATGGATTGATGACAAGAAAGCCTATTAGAGGATACCACAAGAAAGGAGAATAGAATGCCTAAGAATGTCCGAAATACCAGGCAATATTATCTATTTGATGGAAATGCAATGATAAAATTGAGATTTTAAATGATAGTTGATGGACGATACATAACTGAGATTAAAATACACAAAAAGATCTTCCCTATCACCACTTTTGTTTATCATAGCCATGATGCCCCGGAACAATATACTAAGAAAATACCAAGCCGGATACAAGTTCACTAATACAGATGAAAGAATGAACCATCTAATGTACATGGATGGCCTGAACCTGCTTACAAAATCAAAGACAGAACTAGAGACGCTAATAAACACAAGTAGGCTCTTTAATCGGGATAGCCGAATGAAATTCGGTATGGAAGAGCGCGCACTGCTTAACATAAGGTGGGGGAAAATAAAAGCATCGGAAGGTATGGTATTACCCAATCAAACTGAGATAAGGCCACTAAGTGAACATGTAGCTACAGATAGTTGGGAGTTGTGGAAGCCAACACCTTCCAAGCAACAGAAAATTGGAAATAAATACCTCAGAGGAATAAGAAAAATCCTCGAAGCTAAACTATATAGTAGAAATTTAAAGGCATAAACACATGGGCAGTGTTACTAGTAAGATACATTAGACCGTTTATAGGTCCAACCAATAAAGAACTGCGGAATCTCGACCTGAACTGGGAATAGTATAATAATGTACAATGCACTACACCTAAAGAATGATACCGACCGACTCTTTGTAATAAAAAAAAAGACGGAGGAAAAGGGCTGGTTTGTATAGAAGACTATGCAATTAACACAAACGAAGAATTAAAAAATATATAATACAGGACATCGAAAAAATAATAACCGCGGCAAAATACACTAAAGAACAGATTGTACAAACCGGAAGCACTCCTGGGAAATTAAAATCACAAGATCCTATAGGACATTTATATACAAACAGATAAAATCATCCAAGCAAGAAGACCGGTCATAATAGTTTACACGAAAGAAAAGTCCTGCCAGCTTGTAGATGTTATTGTTACAGTAGACCACAGATTAAATATCAAAGGGGGGGGAGAATCGGAAAAAATATACAGATTTAGCCAGAAAGCTCAAAGGAACCTTGAAGATGTAGAAAGTAAATATAACACAAATAGGAGGAGCACTAGGAACAATACCAAAAAGTTTGACAAAAAATGGGAGAGATTGGAATCAGATGATGGCCAAGACGATAAAACAGATAACGAAAATGAAACTGCAGAAATATAAAAGAAAACCCTTGAATGCAGAAACAAACACACATGAGCTACAAACAAAGACTGCAACAGATGCCAAACACAATGTAACATCATATGAAATCATGACAATTGAAACAGTGTCTCCCCGTTGCGCCCCTTTCTTCTCCATTTTTTATGTCGTCATGAATAGGCCCCACACCAAATAAGTGAGGAGGGTTAAAATGGATGGAAAGACCGAGGTGAGAAAGCACTAGCCAGACCTCGATTGGATGAGTTCGAAGAAGACTGAGACCTTGGGGAGGCTTATTGCCACCGAAATTACAGTGAAGACCACTAGTCCATACGAACGAGAAATCAATAGTAAGAGGGTGTAGCAATAACGCACTCATTTTCAAAGATTATCGAAAGTGGTGGAGAATAGTAGAGATATGGGAATATTTGTTGTCGCTCAGGCACCAGATAACAACACAGGTTGTTCTCGAAGATCTTTGGAAATGGATTGTGTGGCTATTCCTAGTGATTAAAATAATATAATGGAATTGAAAATCGTAAGAGTCAGAAGAAAGACGCAAATATTATTGGCAGGTACTCTCTGAGTATAGAATGTGACAGTAAGGTACAGTGGTTTCAGGACTCCGAGTTGGCCGATGGTGTCGTGATCACCACATGTTTAGACTGGTCGTTCTTTGTTTCCTTCCACGCTCACGTTGCTTTATGACCCGTGGAAAAGAAGAGATGAATGCGGTCCAGTCGACAAACGTTAGATTTGGTGTTGGAGAGAAGAAATTTTGCCAAGCAATCAAAAATAAAACGATGAGAAGTGCTTGTTATAAACAATAACAACGTTTATTCACACACTTTTCAATAAACACCGCGGATTCGTAGGTGAATGTGGTTGACTAGCGGAACAAAGATTTCTTCGGAAATCTTAACTGCAATTAAGCAATGATAGAGAATGCAGTGGCAACGGATTTTGTTCTTTAAGCGGTGAAAAAAAAACCCCAAAAAACAGAAATCAACTAACACAATTTTTCGTTTGGGTATCCTCTGTTTATGGACAATCCTGAATAACTAGTTTCTTTTTGGTCAGCTAATGGGGATTGCCGACTCTAATAACAACCACCCTGTTTTTTTTTTTCTGATTAGTTTTAATATTCAACCAAACAGTCGCAGCTATTGGGAGCAATGCTGTGGTTGGTTGATAAATGATTTATATCTGTCCAATCCTTCTGACAAATTTGTACTCAATTCCAAGGTACGCCGACTTGAAATGTTTGCAAACTTTAAAAAATATTTATCGTATAAATTTGGAAAATTATATGATTTTTGGCAGGTGCACACACCTGCAGATTGTTTTGCTTTATTGACAGTTTTATAGGTCAGTTCTGTTCTTGCTTGGGTCACAATCTCTTTGCACTTAATGACTGTGTTTATTACACTGGGTTCTTAAAAAATGTTGGATACCCAAAACGAACTTGTTTTTATAATATTTTATAAAACAAATATTATCGTAATTTAATCAATTATCATTTAATTAATTTCGCCAATCAACTTGTTGACTTTTAAATGAAAGTGTCATAACAGGACCTAATATTCGCGTTTCTAATAACAAGAACAAGAATAGTGTGACATTTAGGCAGCATGATGCGTCTTATCTATGCTAGTAACCAGGGACAATCCTGGAACACCTCTCCGGTTCTCTTTCGATCCGAGGAGCTGAAAAGTTTTTTTAACATTCCAGTGTCGATCTTCAGTAGAGGTCGGGTGTTTTCTTCTTCACTCCTCGAAATAAGGGTCGATATGTCGCCCGTTCTGTAGCGCCAGTCGCTCGCTGAAAAGTTGGTGCAAAAATGATGTCGTTTTTCTCTATAAACTTAACGTTAAAAACGACATTATTTTTGCACCAACTTTATAGCTGATTAAGCCAAACATGTCGTCAAGCAAGCGAGGAGAAAAGAAAAATCAGCTTCACAAAAAAATATTACACTAATAATTAAAATCCAAAACAAATTAGTTACAATCCAAATAATATTTACAAGTTCTTTTTACAATATTTTGATGAATTTATTTCAACAGTTAGTTACACAAAATCTTCTTTTTTTTTCCTTCAATTGACTAGTGGCGACGGTGAACAGGCAGCCGACGATAGCGAACTTGGCTTGGCGATTTTAAAACTTAAAAACTTCAACCGGACTCTGACTCAAACTCTTGACTGGCAAACATTTCTTGTGCAACGGGTTTTGTCGCCATGAATAGTGTGGGTGGGGGGAGGGGCGAGAAACTCTGAGTTCAACGTTCAGCCAATCATTTTGCTTTAACCTATAACGGGACCTTCTCTGATTGGTTAATTGGCCAACACTTCCTTGCATATAAATTAGAGATATTTGCCCATAGAATTGCGTAATTCATATTTCTTCACACGACTTCTGAGTCAATACCTTGACCCTCTAGGCCATATCCGGCCTCAGACGAAAATAAAACATAACTTGTTTTGTCTTTGCAATTTCCTAGACCCGCGATCAACAATTTATTGCAATTTATTGGTTCATCATTAAAGTTGAACTTTTTCGTATTCGATATATTAAAATCCCGCAGGACATTCGTTGTTGTCCGGGACAGTTTACCAAACAAAACCTACATTTTTTTTGGGAAATCTGTTCCCGTGGTCTTCTTTTCAGCTGTCTGTTCAAGTCCAACGTAAACAAGATCTAATTGAAACGTCCGCTACAAACGATATTACGCAACTATACAAGTGACTAAAATGCACATATTAACCCGTATCCTCGAGTGGTATTCGGGTCTTTATATCTGGTAACCACTTTGTAAAAAAAGTGAATAAATTACAATAAAATATATAAATGAAGAGTAATAGAATCCCAAGACTTTGCACTAATTTTCATAAACGAGAGATTACTTGTAAGAAATGTTTTGTGGTTTCCTTGGAGTATGAGTTAAACACATTATCTACAGAAACCATGTGTTCACATAATTTTTATTTGATGTTCTCTACGAAGTTAATTATGTGTTTTAGCATTGACTATAGCTTATCTCCAAATTCCGTATTATTTATGGTATTTTTCTATTTCGTCTTCTATTACAAACAAACATATGTATTTGTAAATAAATACAGTACGTCATAAAAGTTTACACACGTTCTGAAATTTGACAATCTTAAAACTAAATACTTTCAGGAAACTACATGACGCCTACTAGAGCAATATTTCGCTATTCTTAACAAAATGAAAGACTTTATTGTTTTCGAATCTTTTTTTTTCTATCTCCATCTCTATTTCAATTTCTACTGTTATATAATAGTCACTTTGTATGCTTGTGCATGTGAATTCCTTCCTCAATGTTTAGCAGTTTCGAAACCTATCTTTTGCAACTTTAAAACAAAAGTAATATATATGTCTGGCTGTGTTCTTTGATAGGTTTTGTACAGAAATTAATCCGATAAGTTTCAATAATTGAAAAAAAATGATCTTAAAAATAGCTTTTCTCTCTTATAGATTAAAAAAAATTACAGGGTAATATTTTACGTTACACCGGCCAAGAAAGATAATAAAATTTCATCAAATCATTTTTTTCTTTAATTTAGAGATTATTATAAGTTGAAGATATGGCTTAGTAGTACAGCATTCAACTAGAAATCGAATGATTCCCTGTTCAAGTCCGGATGTACCACACCATTTTATTTGAATTTTTTCTTATAAAATAAAACAAATAAATAAATAAATAATAATAATAATAATAATAATAATAATAATAATAATAATAATAACAATAACAATAACAATAATAATAATAATAATAACAATAATAATAATAATAATAATAATAATAATAATAATAATAATAATAACAATAATGATAATAATAAAAGAAGAGGTACCATTTTAAAGCGCCGCAAATCGTGTTTCGTTTCCATATTTTAAAACTAAACATTAATCAGAAATTACTTTTCCAGGGCATTCATCGTCAAGCCCAAAGATCAGCTGACGTGATATTATAAACAAAAACAGTCGGAATTTGATGAAGAACATTGTCCTAATTAGTTTTTTTTTTTTTTTTTTTGCCAGTTAGTCAACTAGGCAAGTTTTTCCTTTTAATATAAAATAATCAATAGAGGTTTTATTCCATAGTAGTTACTACACAATCTGCATAAATTAAAATTTCGTGTTTAAGCGTATTGTTTGACCGGGTAATGCCGGGCTGCCAACATTACTCATATAACTAAAATAAAAATGATCTAAATTGTGATATGGTTCTCTCAGATGCAGCCGGATTTCATGTATGTTAAGAGTTATTCATATGTCCTGTGAAAGGAATATATTCGTTTGAATCAGACGAATTGGCTTTATTAGATTTTCGAGAAATAAGCTAGTATATAACTTTACTGAATATGTGTTTGCGTTGGGATCTGGTGTTCGTTAGCGTGAGGCTTGCGGCCTACTTTTTGACTCTTCTCCAAGACGGCTCTAACAATTGATACTTATGGCTGAATCAACCAATCAAATTCTTGCATTCATTTTTTTTTTAACTTTTTCTCTCACTTTAGCTGCACCCTGTGATTTGCTGTGACGGTGTGCCATTATTTTTTCTATTAGTTGTGATTATTTCACTTTCATGGGATAATTCGTTTTGTATTTAATAGCTCCCGATCACCCACTGACTTTTATTTTTCAGTTGCGCCCATGCTAGATTATCTTCGATTTCAGCCACCGGTAAAGTATACACACGTCTAAGGTAATACCAGCATCAATTTTGTAGTGGGATGGTTGGTTGGTTGGTTGGTTGGTTGGTTTTGTTTTACGGCATATCAACCCTTTTCGGGTTATTTAATGCTGAATCCAAAAATTTGGAAGAAAAAAATTTTAATAGAATATATTTGTTGTTTTCAAGTCGGTTTCTATTTAACCCATAGTTGGAACCCTAACAGGTACTACCACTCCGGGTCAGAGTGGACCTGGGAGCAATAGTAATTAAAGGGTGGCTCCAGACTCCCTAAAACTGACAAGCTGGGGCCTTACCATTGGATATAGTTTAAGGTCATATCCAGGACCCCATTGAGGGACTTTTACCCTCTGCAGGGGGTCAGTCGGTGTATTCTAATGCCCCACCGACAGGGCCTGTAGTGGGATGGGACCGTCAATAAATGGTCACATAATGTAACTAAAACTAAACTATTTTTCCATTAACAAATATAAAAGGCATTCTCAACCACCGCTACTTTAACTAACAACACGCTACCTGCGTTTTGCCTCAAAACGCCTCAGCTAACTTCCACAAGCAATATCAACTGTAAAAAACACATTGAAGATCTTGAAAAAGCTGCCAAGAATAAGGTTGATTTCCTACAACGTTTTATAAAAATTACTGATATCCTTTCTTTCTACAAAGCCACCATTCGCCCATGTATGAAGTATTGTTGCCACATCTGGGCCGGTGCATCTGTCACTAGTTTCCCCCCTCACAGAAATGATCTAAAATGTGTTTGTAATCTAATAGATCAGGCAGTGTAAACTAGGCTTCAACCCCTGTGCCATCCCTGCAGCGTTGCAGCCCTGTGCCTGTTTTTCAAATATTTTAATGGAATGTCCTCTGGTAACCTGATCACACTTGTCGTCTCTCAACGTATATACCCCCGAAAAATCTGTTTAGTAACAAAATCACATGTATTTACTGTTGAGGTTCTTAGACGTTGGAAAGCTTTCTACTGTAATATATGATTTTTACAGACTACTGGACTTTGGAATTCCCTGTCAGTGATCTGCATTACTGTACTAACATACAGAAGTTTAAATGTAAACATCTTACCTATGTCCTATAAACATGGTCCGAAATAGTAGCCACTTACGTCAAGTGACAATATGCCTTGTTTGTGGTAAATGTGACTAAAACGAAAAAAGAAAATTGAACCGATGCAGGTTAACTTTTAACGTTCATGTACAGTGCTTCCCTGTGAACTGAGGGATTCTTCTTCTGGCATACAAAGTCGGAACAAAACAAAACAAAGAAAGACAATCAATTTGGAAAATATCCGTTTTTTGTTTTGTTTATTCAAACTTTTTCGAGTCTGACTTACGTTAAAACTTGAGGCAATAAAAATAAGAGGGAATATGGTGACAGAAATGGGATGGTCACGCATTGCTTTAAATTATTATTGATTCCTTATTTATCTTAAATCAAGAGAACGCTGACCTCAAAGGATAACGTTTAACTTTACTTTAAAGCTTGCCTTGTGGCACAAATGAAAAGGACTATTTTGGGGAGGCTCTTGAGTTCCCCACATTTAAAATCTTCTACGTGTATGTCTTTACTCTTGGGAAAGATGTAAATTAACTCAGGGTTGTTTTCGTCTCAAAATGCCAGCGCAAATCAGCAGACACGGTTGAGTAAGCGGTTGAGATTGACAAATGAACAGATCACATCTAAATGACTGACACAAGGATTGTAAAACGGTAACGTTATGTATTTTAGTTTTAATATGTAGTTATCAATATCTCTTCCTTCTCTCTTTGTCTCTGTCATTTTTATCCATCTCTTAATCGTGTTTCGCTACAATAGAAAATTTAAATTTTCTTTGAAAGTTCAACGCATCTCAATCAGTTGCATCCAAGTTATACTTTCCAGTTATTTGAATCTTCTTTCAAAAAACAAAACAAGATTAATTTCATTATAAATCATGCGTTCTTTTTTTTTTTTTTTTGCATATTTTATATAGCGCTCAGTTATTCCTGCTGAGAAAATTAATTCTCAGGAGTGAATTACTGAGGTTTAATAGTGTCTAAAATTCGACATAAGAGCAACCAGCATATAAACTTCTTGATCTAAAGAGGATGTGCATATCTGTAACGTGGCCGTTAATCTGTACATTAGTAATTCATCTATATATATAAAAGGGAAAATGTGTCCGCAAAAAGCTTTTGTCCGGGAGTTGCTTGGGGGGGTCGCTTATTCTTAAAACTTTTTATATGCCGTCTAAATAATAATATCTACGAGTTAAGAACAGGGGTCGTCTGTCTATTTAATTTGCCCGACTTTGAAACGCTAGATATTCCAGATTTTTTTATCGCTGCCTGTTACTTTCACTTTTCAGTATAAAAACAGCGAAACTGGATTCGAACCGAATGTAAACGTTTGGTCAATCACCGTCATATCAGATGCATTCATTGGGTAAACAAACTCAAAACAACTATGCCGCAGTAAAACGATTTTCCCTCATTAAAAACTGCGGAATAGCGTGATGTTTAACATTTACTTTTTAATCGCTCTTACATTGGTACTATCGCCGTAGCACAGGTGTTCCGGCTCAGCCCATTAGCTTCAAGGCTCCGGGTTTGAGCCTACCTACCACTCAGCCCCCCCTTTTTTTTCCATTTTTAAAATCGCTGTGTTTTATCCTGTTTTTTTTTATATTTAAACAGAGTTAAGTTTCCTTTTTTCTGCTTTACCTCCCCAAGTACACACACCTATTAACACCCAGGCAACGCCGGGTACCTCCGCTAGTAAAAAATAAAACTGAAAATAAATAAACAAAATCCGGCATTTTTCTTTTTTTACAAAACGTTTTTATTACCGTTACTTTCGGCACCATTTAAAAAGTCTCTTGCTGCAATCGGTCCATTTTAGTCTGGCACATGTTTCTAATTCTTCCGACCGCATGCTGTGTACAGCCGGCTCATTCTCATCTTCACGTTTCACGCCCGTCTCTTTCGACGCCGACTTTGTTTTTCCTCAAGCACTTGGTTCATTGTTTATCCTGATTTCTTTTTCTTCTCGCGCACACTTCCTAATTTGTGTATATCTTTGGGGGATAATGCTGCTCATGGTAATGATGTCACTGCCAGCCATCCTTCGCTGATGCTAACCCTTTCTCACAAGTTCATATGCACTATGTTACATATCATGTTATCGTGTTTAATAACCGAAGAGATGGACAGATATAGGACGTAACAGCAGTTCCAGAGCGAATTTAGTAAAACTTCTCAGAAAGTGATCGTGTTAGAGCTTTAAATGATTAGCTTTCTGCAACTATCTTTTATTGAGTAGTAGTTGACGTACACGCAACGTGTGACCTCTTGATGAAACGTATACGACGATGCGCTTTTTTCAGAACTAATTATTTATAGACGAGACACTTGAAGATAGCGAGTATTCTTCTTTAAAATGGTGCAATAGTTCCAACAGGATTGAAACATCTCGCAGCTATTTCACCGTATGTGCCAGTAACAATTGCACTATAATGTTATCAGTTCATTGACTTTCTAATCACTGAACTTACTGAATACATCTTCGAGCTCGTTTTTCCCAGCGCAGAAAGATCATTAATCATTCGATGCAATGTCACATGCTTCCATCTGCTCGAAGACAAACGATACGCGTAAGAGTGAAATGCGTAGGATGGAAACAAGGTAAAACCTGCTGTCATCGACAACAACAACAACAACAACAAAACAGTTTGGACATTGTAAGATAAGCAATTTCCATCGGGGAACTGTTTGGGGTCTGTTTAACTCGCCATATTGTCCATTGTGAACGACTCTCCCTAGTGTCTCATCAGATTCCTGGTCCTCATTCGTACAAATAAAAGAACTGAAGGGGTAGCGAAGAGTGTGTTGCGTCAGAGCTAATGAGCTGGATTATAATCTCTTTCGAACAACTCCTCCTCCCCCTCCCCCTCGAAAGCGATCAATAAGTTTTGCTTAGTTTTACTTCAGTTTTAGTTTGTTGATATATCATGTTTTTTCTTTTAGGTCGGACCTTTTTTCACTTTCTCTTTAAAACGGTAGAAGTTCAAACTAAAACTAAATTTGTAAAGATAAAATTATATCATGTGAAATACAGAGCCTGTAAAACTACATAAACGACGATGTACATAGCGGCCTTTAGGCTCAATCTTATGGAGAGCTGCATTAACTTCCGTCCTTAAGCACCATTTATTCATTCATTTCGGATAAAGAATCTGAATGCTTACTAGAGCAGAGAACTAGAATGCCGACTAGACTCTATCATCGACTGTCTTAGTTCACCCTGGACAGGTATTTGTCAGAACAACCTGGCATGAGGATACTTTTCAGTACAAGTGAACACTGACTAAATATTCAGAATTACATAGTATTGGCGGTAAAATTTAAACTTCTCGGCATGCCTAGCTGAGACTGGCTTTTATGAGAATTGGTGCACATTCTCTATGTAATGCTATCTCAAATAACACCACAAATGTTGATACTCCAGAAACTCAGGGGAATTCTTGTTCTGGAATACAGTAAGATCAAAAGATCACAAGAAATGTATATTATAACATATTTATAAATGGTCAGTTGGAGAGGGGAGAATTATGTTCTAACATCTTTATTAATTCAGTGTTTGAAAGATAAAAGAGAAAGTTAATGGAATATTCAAATATTTTTATGTATCTAAAATCGAGACAAACTGTTAGTCCAAGGATGCGTGTCCCTTTTATTTCTGAAAACTTCGAGTAAAGAAAAATGAAAGAAAACAAATAAGATGATTACAGTTGGAATTTTATTTCTTAGAAAGACATCGGGTACTTACTGAAGGAAGCACGTGAAGGTTGCCAATATCTTTAAATGAAAGCGTTTCTGTAGAAGGAATTGAATTCGAACGTGACACATTCAGGTTCCCTAGTTGCGTTGTCAACGACGTAGACATTGTCATCTCTTAGCTGTTGCGATTTTGATGGTCATAAAAGGGATGTTTAATGCGGTCGTGTTACTGCGTCTTCAGCGTTTTAATTTTTTGAGTGCATAATACTAGTTATCAATAATAATAGTACTCTTCATATTTATATTATAGTTGGCAATACTATAATGATAGTAAAATTTTATTTCATGTTATTGGCGGGCCAAATAAGATCTCTTCTGTATGGCTAGTCAAGACTGGCTTTTACGTGAAATGACGCACCTTCTCGAAGTGGTCTTTCCTCAAGTAGCAGGTAACAGTTGGATCCATCACTATCAGACAAAAAAAAATATCCTGGAATCCAGTAAATGCAAGAGACCACAGGAAATACAACATATTAAATGCTCGGTTTGAGATAGGGAAATAACGTGACTACTGGGAATTTATGATCGTAATTATAGGAGCATCATAAGCTTGGAGTTTTGTAACGATTGTTTTTATTAATATTTGTTGATCGTAGATGTAATTGTCTGCAGTCTCACATATCAACGAGAATGGAAGAGATTTACAAAAGTTATTTATGTCAAAATTTTTAAATTTATTTTAATAATTTTCGATTCGATTCTTTAAAAATAAATCATTCACGTATGTGGAGACTTCAATGTTCACAACTTGGAATGGTTGACCCACTCAAACAAGACCGCTGACAAGGGGAGGTTCTGTCATGATTTCTTCATTGCTTATGACCTCACTCAGATTGTTCACGAACCCACCCGTGTACCCGACAATAAACGCCAGTATGCGAGTCTACTATACCTTTTTTCTGACAACTTGTCCTGAACTATGTTCAGTTTCTGCTCTGTCTCCTCTTGGATCTTCGGACCACTGTGTTGTATCAATTAAGATAAAAATGAACTATAATAAGCCCCCAGACGTACCTCGCCATCGTACAGTATAGCGATACACTATGGATGACTGGGATCTACCTCTGTGTTCCATGTTTAAAAGGGTGTGTTCGTTTATAGTATTAGACCTGACGGAATGGTTAATTGTAGGTGTAGACCGTTTCATACCCTCGAAAAAGTTCCAGCAAAAACCTAACAGGCAGCCATGGTTCTCTCCAGAAGGTGCTGCTGCCATTGCGAACAGAAATCACTTTTTCCACTGCTTCCAACGTAATAGATGTATGAAAACTGAAGCCGCTTTCAGGACTGCTAGCAACCACTGTAAGAAAGTAATAAAGAACGCAAGAGAGTTCTATGCTCAATCCGTCAAGTCAAAAGTAGCTGAGCAGGGGCTTGGTTCCCACCAGTTTTGGCAAAGAATCCTGAACAGAAGCGTGTGCTCTATCCCAACTATCATCAATGGACCTGAGGTAATCTCATCAGCATCAGACAAAGCCAAACACTTTGCCAAGAATTTTGCAGTTAATTCTATCCTTTGCGACCAAGGCCGCCAACCCCCAATATTTCCTCCTGTATCAGAAAACGCGCTATGTGATATGCACGTACGTACGTAGTGTTGCCAAGCTAATAAAAAACCTAGATTCCAGTAAAGCAACCGGCCCTGACGGTATTCCAATTATAGTACTCAAAAAACTTCAACCAGCACTAGCGCCTATACTTACAAAACTGTTTAAACGTTGTCTTAAGGAGAATTGCTTCCCATCACTCTGGAAAATCTCATCAGTATGCCCTGTATTTAAGAATTCAGGTGATCGCTTATCCCCCAATCAGTACATGCCAATAAGTCTCCTGTGTGTTATGAGTAAGTTGCTGGAATCTGTGTTAAATAGAGAAGTAATCAACCATCTCAGCAAAAATAGCCTTCTTAGTGACACAATATAGTTTTCATTCTGCTAGATCTCCGGCAGATGTGTTTAGTTATATCTTATAGGATTAGCGAATCTCTCGACGGAGGCAACCTTTCTAGGGCAATTGCTCTTACATATCTAAGGCTTTTGATAGGGTATGGCATGAAGGTTTACTTCACAAGATCTCTAGCTATGGTATAGCTGGAAATGTCTTCTCAATTATTAAATCATTTCTCTCTGATAGGTTTATAAGAGTAGTAGTTGATGGGCAAAAATCAGAAGCTCACAGTATTAATGCTGGGGTCCCTCAGGGGTCTACCCTGGGCCCAACTCTTTTCCTGGCCTACATTAATGATCTTCCAAATCACATCCTTACATCATTTGTAGACATTTATACTGATTACACTTCCATCTACGGTAGCCCATCTAAGTCAGTAAACGACCAAGTTTTCTCCGATTCTCTCTCCTCTGATCTTGAGCATGTGGTACAATGGGGAAAGGAGTAGCTGGTTACTTTTAATGCATCTAAAACCAAGCTTCTCTCTTTACATCATCAACGTTCTGATCCCCATCTGGCATCAGTTGAACTGAATGGCTCTCGTCTTGAGGACGGCTCAAGTTTTGACAAGCTTCTGGGCTTGACCTTTACTCCTGATCTTAAATGGAACAGGTACATCAAATCTGTTGCCAAGGCCGCTGGAAAAATGGTGGGATCCTTCTATCAATCCAGTAGATATCTCAGTGCTGATGCAATTATCTATCCTTATAAGAACCAAGTACGTCCAAGGATGGAATACTGTTGCCACATCTGGGCAGGAGCTGCTAGAAAGGACTTGCCCTGCCTTGATAGAGTTTAAATAGACTTCGTAGTTTCGTAGGAGATATCCTTTTCTCTTCCTTGCAACCGCTATCTCACAGAAGAGATGTTGCAAGTTTGTCTCTGCTGTATCGTTATTTTCATGGAAAGTGCTCGACTGAGGTTTAGTCTATGCCCCCCTCGCCAAACTTTCACAAGAAACACTCGTCTAGATGAAAACACTATCAATAATTCTCCCCACTCGTTATCTGTGCCTAAACCTAAACGTAGATTCCATGAACAAAGCTTCTTTCTTAGAACTGCACGCCTGTGGAATTGTCTTTCGTTTTACTGATTTCCAGCTGACTACAATATGGTTGTGTTCAAGTCTAATGTAAACAAGTTCTTGATGAGCCGTCCTACTTATTAACAAATTTACCGAATTTCCATTGCTAACGATTACTATATTGTTCAATTTCTACTGTACACTATTTAACCCTTATCCTCCAGTGGTCTCTTGGCCTTGATAAGTGGTGATACCTATGTAAAAAATCAACGAAGCCAAAGTGCAAATACGTGATATATTTCAAAGGCTTAATTAATAGCTGTTATATTGTCTTATTTTACAGATGATAATGAAATCTACTTTTTACTAAGATCGATTATGGTGGAATTTTGCATGTAATTCATACTTAATTTACTTCGGGATTCCGCTATGGATGAAATCAGAATATTAAAATAATTACAAGATTAAAATTATGTGGAAACGTTCGGTTCGGGAATTCTAAAGTTTAGTCATCATAATCATGGAATTTGCATTCTGCTTTTATTGGTTTGGTTAAAACAAAAAATATAGATCAGACATTATTTTTAGAACGTCTTTCGTATTTATGGTCCAAAATTAATAAACGGATTTTGTTCTATTCGGCAATTTCACCGTTTTTCTGGAGCCGATGTAACACGTTCTTTTGAAACATATTCTCATTGAATCCAAGCTTAAAAAATAAAGCAAATGTTTCTTTATATGCTCGCATTCGCTATGAAATCCTTTTTGCTTAATAATTTATATATATATATATATATATATATATAATATAAAGCTGAATGTGTGTGTGTGTGTGTGTGTGTGTGTGTGTGTGTGTGTGGTCACGAATAGGCTCCTATATGGTTGACTATTTTAAAAATCTGATTACATATGATGATAGAAGATGTATCGAGACACAGGAATGGGTATGTTTGGTCCACAAAGTAAGAAAAAAAATTTAAAAATGAAAATAAAAAAACGTTTACAAGTGTTTTTGATATAGATGTACATTAGAATACTTTGATAGGTATGTTTTAACTTAAATAGTGATGGTATGATAAAATTGTGGGGTCTGCGTTCGTGCCTGGCCTCCATAGAATGGAAATAGGCACACACTTTAATAAAGTATACTTTGATGATTATGTTTCATTTTGAAGAAATATGGTATAATAAAATTATGGGGTGTTCGTTCGCGCCTGACCTCCATAGAATGGAAATGTGTCAGAAAGTTTAACAAGGTTTTTTTTTTAATATAGATCAACAGAATATTGTGATAAGTGTTTCGGTGTGAACAGGTATGGTATATGGGGTTTATCTATTTTATTTTTACTTTCATCATATTTTGTTTTGGTTTTGTTACTCCCAAATTCGAAGCTATCTCATTACAACCCATCCTTTTCATAACCTATCATACTTTCATAAACCAGAGTCCATTTTCTGTAGGATGTTTTGTCAACGACGGTACTTTTGCTAGTATATATATATATATATATATATATATATATATATATATATATATATATATATAATGCTCCCTATCTTGGGTTGAGCATATTGGGAAGTGATATACAAACTGCCATTAGCATATTAAAGACGCTCTTTGTGTAAACAAATCTAGCGAGGCATTTTGGACGATGTCAAAACACTGTGGATGACTATATATATATATATATATATATACTAGCAGGCTGCCAGGCGTTGCCCAGTCATAAAATGCGCTTCCATATAATATTTTAATTCAGACAAACACTGATACATGTATATGCGAGTACTGTTTTCTTTTCTGAACATTAGATTTCTCGCAAGTAAAAAATATTCTAGCTAAGATCGAAACGAAAACCTAAATGCAATGAGTACTATAACGATTAGGCCAGCTTTAAACGTTCTTAAAATGGTGTTTTCAAACATACTTATTCTTGACATATGTAGTCGATCATGTTAACGATTCACGCATGCGCATTCACACTACAATTAAGTTATCCAAAATGTTCACAGAAAATTTTTTTATAACAATAAAGACTTGTATAGACCCATCAGCACGGTTTTTAAACAACTGCTAATGTCAGCCGGTGTAATTGTATTGCACGGTCAGAACAAGCTTTGGCAATCAGGTTTTATATCAGTGTTCCTTCTCTTAGACGCATTTTTTAACGAAGACTTTTCTAGTGATTTCATATTCGCTCCCAGACACAACTTAGAAATTTCTATGTCTTATACATACAATGCCTAGCATTCCAATATGATCAGACATCTTGTAGTGACCAGGCTCATTACTGCTTACCATCCATCTATCGATCTATCTATCTATCTATCAATCTATATATATATGTGTGTGTGTGTGTGTGTGTGTGTGTGTGTGTGTGTGTGTGTGTGTGTGTGTGTGTGTGTGTGTGTGTAAGCGCATTTGTAGCTACATGCATTGTCGGAGCGAATGTTGGAAAGTAGATGGCAAAAACGAGAACCGATTCTTCAGTCCAAATAATTGTAGCTCGCTAAAACGAGAGGTTCTTCTTCTAATCGGTGGTTCCAACCAATTAGTTAAATCAAGCCACCGAGAAAAAAGAGGAAATGAATTATCTTCCCTTTTTCCGCCATTCTATTCATCCTACCTCGCCACTAAAGGTCGCGCTAGTGTTTAGGCCTCGTCAATCAATGCGGTACGAAACGGTTTCTCCTCAATTTTTTTTCCTCTCGTTCTTTTTCCACTCGCTCTTTCTCTCATTTCTTTATTACTTTTCTCTCTCCATCCCCCCCCAGTTTTCCTCGTTATTTTAGAAGGACGCACAATTGTCTGCTCGCTTTCTGTTTCGCTGGACGAACACATATACATGCAAATAGGCAATTATAGCAAACATCCCGTCTCTCTATCGCTGTCTGCCTAACCCTCTACCTTCCTCACCCACTCATCCATTGGCTCTTTTTGGTACTTCAGATTCTCCAGTCGTCACTCAAACCCAACATGATGGCCTACAATCATCGAACGAAAAGATATATCTTTCAGGAGAGCAATTGCTGACTTCTTTTAGCCAAGAGCTTTTGTGGGCCCCTCATTGATTGCAAAGAAGACTTATTTCAGTCCATTTCCTTTACGCCCCCCATACCCTTGAACATCTCGTGTCCAATGTTGACCGAACATATGCATTTTGAGTTAGACGAATTTGTACTATGATCAGTTGGATAAATATGCCTGCACGGTCGCCATTTAAAATGCATTGGCAACTAAGTCACGGGCAAAAGAGCGCGAATGAAGTCATTTCCGTCAACGATGCAAGGAATTATAACAATGCAACGAGCCTCATCATGTGCATAATTTATTTATTTATTTATACTGGCGGGGCCTGTGGAAATTTCACAGCGGAATTTTTCATATGTAGTATATTGCTGTTGGGCGTTCTGTTGGCGTTCAGCATGAACGAAGAACCCGCGATATTATTGTATTATTTAAAACTGTAAATGTATGTATCTTACTAATCAGGTTAATGTACCGTACTCTTCCTGGTACCAAATGATCAAGGTAAATAAGGGATTATATTAAGCCAGATATAACGATATTTTGGTCGAGAAAGTAGTGGTATTTTTCTCAATTCGCTGTTTCATCAGAATCCACTTAAAATGGGCGCATTCTATTGTTTTGCGTCAAAAGATAATTGATTCATCCAAAATCCACAGAAAAATTAGTAGTTATCGAGGGACCGGCTAATATATAAAACTTGAGTCGTAGCACCTGTGGAAATTTCGGTAGCAGCATCCTTTGTATGTAATATATATCTGTTGGGCATTCTGTGAACGTTCAGCGCGAACTGAAACCTATCGATATTCTTGTAGCCCTCTAGTTAAAACTGTAAACATATCCATCTAAGTAATCTGGTTTGTGAGGCGTCAGAATATATCTGGCCATTATCGTTTATCTCCAATATCCTTATAGGAGTCTGTGGAATATTTCTGTATGAATAGCCGGCGCCAACGAAAACCCACAATATCATTATGCCATCTTTAGATATAACAGATAATACCCTTAGATCCTTGCTAGAAGGCCAAGAATGTATATTTTTGTTTCACATACAGCCCAAAAGCGATATCATTTTAATTTACTTATTTTTTATATTGCCTCTCGGAGATCGGAGTTTTTATATTGCCTCTTGGAGATGGAGTAAGAGATAATTTACTACGAACATAAAATTAGTGTCTAATTCTATGTTATCACCGTCTATTCTCATTTTTAATAAATAGCATTACACGATCGATATATTTATAATCTGGACATCGTGACATACGTGCGTACGTACGTATTTTAATGTACTCCGGTATTAATATATACTAGAGTAACCCGTGAAAATTCCAGTTTAGTTGAAGTTGTTTTAAAACACGTTATAAAATGAATAAAAATAAAATAAATAACGACGAATTTAAAACAATTTTTTTAGCAAATTCATTTTAGCAAATTCTTTTTAGCAAATTCTTTTTAACATTTAAAACACTTGAACGCAATAAATAAACCTTAGTCTCATCTCAATATGACGTTTTTTAAATTATAACATACTAACGGGATCTGGTTCGTGCCTGTACTCCATGGAATTATGGCACAAACTTTAAGAAAGACTTATCATATCTATTTGCGTAAGTATACTTTTATAATTATGTTTCAGTTTGAAGAAATATGGTATAATAAAATTATGGGATGTTCGTTCGCGCCTTACCTCCATAGAATGTAAATATGTCAGAAAGTTTAACAAGTTTTTTTTAAGGTGTGAGGGTTCACAATAACACCTTAACTTTAATCTTAATTCACGATACCTCTTTTTTTATTTTTTGAGTTGAATCATATTGTGCCGAATAAATTCACCTCATAAATTCACGTTCTTATTAAAGTGAAAGCCAAAAAAAAGTCTGAACTTTAGACAATTCTCGACGCAAATTTTGCATGACCCTGTTTTTTTCCTTCTCCACTTCCAAGTGGCACTTTTTCGAAAATAGATAAATAGATAAATAATAAAAATAAGAACGTTACTTGTTATCGTGTCAAAAGAAGGAAAAAATCCGTCTCACGTGATGACGTGTCTTTTAAAAATATTTACGTAATCTTTTTATTTTTATTTATATATCTGTTAAAGCTTTTTTGTCAGTGTACTGGAAGGAATTCAATTGATTACAACCCTTTCTGCGTGTTCTTTACATTACAATAGTACATTTCTGAATCCGACGTCGCAATACTACACCGTCCAATACTGTAAAACTGAAACGAAGCTGTTCTGTTTGAAAAGGACGCCATTTTCTTATTCATACATATATCGATTCTTTGCTTTAAAAAACTGAAGTAATTACGTGTTTACTTTTTTAATATTCCATTTTGCTGTTTCGGAGTATTTTACACAAGTAA
Organism: Euprymna scolopes; assembly: GCF_053919585.1. NCBI lineage: Eukaryota > Metazoa > Mollusca > Cephalopoda > Sepiida > Sepiolidae > Euprymna > Euprymna scolopes. The sequence continues at coordinate 8,207,364 of NC_136504.1, forward strand.
GTAACGCTTCATTATTTTTCAAAACTGTTTTTTCTTTGTTTTTCGATATTTCGCCGATAATAGTTAGTAAGAGTGTTTAGCAGAAAAGCTAACAAACGTCTACCCGAAAAAATAAATATACAAGAAATAAAGGTTACCATAGTCAATAAAAGTTCAGTTCATGTTTTCTTTTGTTTTGAAATAATGTTTAATGCTCTTTACTTGAAATAATTTCAGCGAACCGAAATTAAAACGAAATTTGAGGCGATAACTACTTAAATGAATTTTTATATAAACTACACAACGCCATAATCGAATATTTCTCAAGCACAAAATAACGGAAAACATTAAAATATGTTTATAAATATCCCTTATGTTGACGGAACTCTCTTAAATTGTTAACACAGAATGCTCAGGTGCCCTTCCCTCAAATTGAAAACGGGGCTCTCCATTTCAAAGCCGCTGCCATTTAGATTTTTTTTTTAAACCGGTTCGTGAATCCCAAAATTTTTTTTTACAAACTACTTAAAAATACAAACCAATGATCTTTTTTACCATAAAAGTAACTTTTATTGACTATGGTAACATTTATTTTTTGTATATTTATATTTTGATATATATAATATTTTCTCTTTGTAAGGAAAACTTTTGTTGGTCACTCTTGGCTACGAATGGACACAAAGTTGATATAAAAAATATATTTTCGCGAAAATTATATTTACTTTCATCATATTTTGCTAAGGGTAAAATTTCTAAGTATCAAAACTTATCTCTTTACAACCCGCCCCTTTTCATAACCTATCATACTTTCATCAATCACAGTTCATTTTCTGTAGGCTGTTTCTGAACCCAGTGAACGACGGGAACTTCTGATAGTATAATATAAAGCTGAACGTGTGTGTGTGTGTGTGTGTGTGTGTGTGTGTGTGTGTGTATGTGTGTGTGTGGTCATGAATAGGCTCCTATATGGTTGACTATTATAGAAAACTGATCACATATAGTGATAGAATATGTTTCGAGACAGGAATGGGTATGTTTGATCTGTCATAATGATGATTCATTAAAATTGCGGGGTCTGTGTACGCGCCTGGTCCACAAAGTATGGAAATTAAAAGAAATTAAAAATTAAAAAAAAAAACAACGTTTACAAGTGTTTTTGATATAGATGTACATTCGAATGCAGCCCCTGCTTTTCATAACCTATCATACTTTCATAAATCAGAGTTCATAGGCTGTTTTTTAACCCATTCAACGACGGGTACTTTTGCTAGTATATATATATATATATATATATATATATATATATATATATATATATATATAAGAACAATGCCAGAGGACGTTTAGCATGCCTATAGAAAGTTCAATCTTACACTCTCTAACAATATTTTCATTAGCTAACGGTGATTATTAAGAAGCCTGTTTTTTAGTTAGGGGATCCATAAAAGGGCCGTGAAAACGGCAGCTGAATATATTGCAAACGATATAAAAGTACGGAAAGTATGTGCGAGAAAATTTTACTAGATTTAAATTGTAGCAAAAATGTGTAGATTTTAATATCAGATATACATATTCCGTTCATTGTGCTACGATTTTCGTGGCAGAATCAATGCAATGAAAACAGGGCATAGTTTTATACGAATTCACAAATCAAATGAATTCACATTATACTGTACATTGCTTTTCTTTTTTATTTATTGTCTTCATTTCTTTTTTTTTATTGTTTATTCACTGAAATTACTATGGACTCCCTCAATTCATTAGCGCTTTTCAAACATTTTCAAACGGTTGTACATTAAACTATTTTGTGACAGAACATTGATTATTTCCCTTGGTAATACAAGCATTTTTTTTCATTAGCAGTTTTCTGAAAATTGACGTGGAAGATAGGTTGAAAAGTACGGAACACGTTGGCAGATATTCTTTCTGTATGTCTTATTTTTCAAGCACCATTAATCAACGTGATATATTTTACACACACACACACACACGCGCACACACATAATGTGATATATTGTACACACATTTATTCCAAAATAAAAACAATTGCTAGAAAATTAATTGTATAGGTGGAATTTTATTATGTTTAACAATTCTTGCTTAAATCAATGTACGCAACTCTCTCTCTCTCTCTCTCTCTATATATATATATATATATATATATATATATATATATATATACATATATGTATATATGTATATTATGTTAGCGTACATTGATTTAACTCAATGTACGCTAATTCAACACACACACACACACACACACACACATATATATATATATATATTGAGTTGCGCACATTGATTTAAGCAAGAATTGTTAAACATAATCAAATTCTACCTATACAATTAATTTTCCAAGCAATTGTTTTTATTTTGGAATCAAAAAATTAAAAAATAAACGTTCCGTGGATACTGCATTTTAGTACAATTTCGATTCCTCCTCAAACTATCTCTAGTAAAATGAAAACAAATAAATAAATCTTTGAAAAAAAAAGGGAAAAAATAATTAAAAAAAGAACGCGAATGTAACGTTATTTTGACGTAAAAAGTAATAAACCGTGCAGGTCAGGACAAAACGTTGGACTTTATAAAATGGTGTTATTGGTTTCATGCATAATGTTTGTTTAATGCATATTGTTTTCTGCTTTTCCTTTTCGCAAATTACTGTTTCATCGGAACCTAGGAGCATTTCTACGAACTTTACGCTGCCTTACCTCCATGGTATAAAAAATACGTGATGATCCTTGTCGGATTTAATTAGCAACCCGAATTCCGTCTGTGGCGATATTCGCACTTCCTTTCATGTTTGCTGGCGAGAACAAATGATTTTAACCCTACATTACATAGGTCATTTCGCATATCTCCGCATAACTTCTATCAATTCCAGGTCATTTCGCATTTTTCATGATAACGCGGGTTCTTTCATACCAATATTTAAGGGTTGTGCTGATTACTACAACGCACTTTGGACGCTTATTTATGTACTGTTGCGTAAAATCAGTAATCAATTAATCAATTAAACCCGATGTAAGTATGACCATTTGCTGATTCCTTTTGGTTTTATTTTTTTCTCTCTACAGGGTGGTACGATAAAATTGTTGCCCTTGAAAAAAAAAAACGACATGATTCCATTTCCGCTTCATGGAAACTATTTTTATTTATTTTTTTTTGGTTGCAGACAATCTACTAGTTGGCCAGTTGTGTACGAATCCCAAGAACGATAGAAGACCTATAATCATGTCTAAAAGTGACACAATGTTCAACGATCGAGATCGGAGACACGTTGCTAAACAACTTATGCTTTCTACCGACCCAATTTATGATAACAGGACGATTGAACACGCCCTCAAAATGCATTTCTGGATTGCAACGAATAACAGGGGCGTGCCCAGCGTGATGAAAACAACGTTTCTCGTCACAGTTATGGTCTTTGGTGTGGTTTCAAATGAGGGTTGCATCATGCCACTTCACATCTTTGAAGGTAGCTTGAAAGTCAAAACCAAAGTGTACCTGGGTATGCTGAAAAGAAAAAATGAAAAAATAGGACGATATCAAGAAAAGTATCCTAGTAAGATAGTTTCCCGGTGTAATACAGTGGAGTAGCAGTAAATACTTACTGCAAGTAAAAGTTACTCCGACTTTATGACAATTTGGGGGAAATCACATGAGTCTGAAAAATGTAGTAAATTTGGAAAATGATCAAAATAAAGGCATATTTTCAGATAATACGTATTAGAATCCAATCTAAAGCGTGGGTATACTCGAATGGTGTGTATTGATTGTTCATACGTCATTTTAATACCCTATATTGATACAACCTTGTTAACGTATTTATTTAACAGCAATAATTCAAGTAAACTATATTTCCCTTATATCATGGATGACGTCTCTGCGACCAAAGATGTTAAGCTTACTTTCGGTTCATCGATTTGGCCCCAATAAATCGGATTGATATCAAATAGACGATTTCACATATTTTGATGAAGATAAAGATATAGAAAGTGTAAGACATTCGTTGGTCATTATTAAATACGATTGTAAAATACGTTTAAATATGATATTTTAATTAATGGAGATTTCATATTTATTATATTTTATTGAACCAATACATAGTAATGATTTAAAAAGTTAAGAAAATGACACATGCGCCATCACCGATAATCGAAACCAAAACGTTTAGCTAACGATTTACTATTTCCTTTGACGTGAACGCCTGAGCTATAAATATATATTTGCTGCAAGGTTAAAAATTAAAACATGAACCAACAGCTATTACATCACGCATGCATATTCGTAATGCCGTCGTTCTACCAGCACCTAGCAAGCTTTATGTTTTAATTTTCACCTTTGCACTGATTTTCCCCGGCTATGTCTGTAGATAAAAAACATCTGTAGAAGTTTGGTAGGCAATTTTTAAAAACAAATACATATATATATATATATATATATATATATATATATATATATATACATAATTATATATATATATACATATATATATATACATAATATATATATACATATATATATGCATACATAAATATATATATGCATATACATATATATACGTATATATATATATGTATATATATATATATATAGAGAGAGAGAGAGAGAGAGAAAGAGGTTTGTGTTTACTATAAATTCTGATGCAAATATTACGCAAGTATAAATTATGTAGAATATCTGGATGAATATAATTATACGTAATAATAAAACTAAAGATGATCATCCCATAAGAAAAACAAAAATATATATAATAGGAACTTAATTAGAACGAATGTTTTAAAGAATATGCAAATAAGTTAGATCTTTTGCCGATGAGTTCAATTTCACGACATATGGATAAAAAAAAAGTTGTGTATTCTTTTCAAATAAATACAAAAAAGAAATTTGATATAAATATCAATACACAATAAAATTATATACATATAATAGCAAAAGTACCCGTCGTTGAATGGGTTAAAAAACAGCCTACAGAATATGGACTCTTATTTATGAAAGTATGATAGGTTATGAAAAAGAAGGGTTGTAAAGAGATATCTTCGAATTTGGGAGTATCATAATCAAAGCAAAATATGATGAAAGTAAAAATAAAATAGATAAACCCCATAATCTACTATACCATACCTGTTTACACTGAAACACTTATCACAATATTCTGTTGATCTATATTAAGAAAACCTTGTTAAACTTTGTGACATATTTCCATTCTATGCAAGTCAGGCGCGAACGCAGACTCGACAATTTTATTATACCATCCCTATTTAAGTTAAAACATACTTATAAAATTATTATTATGTACATCTATATCAAAAACATTGTAAACGTTTTGATTTTTTTTTACATTTTAAATTTTTTTATTTACATACTTTGTGGACCAGGCGCGTACGCAGACCCCACAATTTTAATGAACCACCGTTCTGCCAGATAAAACATACCCATTCCTGTGTCTCGATACATCTTCTATCATTATATGTAATCAGTTTTTTTTTTTTTAAATAGTCAACCATATAGAAGCCTATTCGTGACCACACACACACACACACACACACACATCCAGCTATATTATATATATATATATATATACATATATATATATATATATATATAATTTTTTTTAAATACGATAAAAATAAGCGTATATTTTCCGACAAAACATTAAAATGCAACGCAAAATATGGGCATACTGGAATTTTATCTATTGATTGTTCATACGACATTTTAATAACCCAGTGTGTGTATGTTTGTGTGTGTAATCATGTGCGTGTGTGTGCTGGTGTATGGGTGTGTTCGTGTGTATGTTAGTGTGTATATTTTTTTTAATTTATACATTCATAGATAAAATATTTATCCCGGAATACGTTTTTCGTCCTAGTCCCTACGATGCAAAAATGTATTTGAGGATAACATATTCCTATATCTTTCCATATCTTTCCATCTACCCATCTATCTGCAAATATATATATATATATATATATATATATATATATATATATATATATATATATATATATAACTTTCGAATTTTGGGAAAGAGCTATCAAATTTAATAAGCAAGTGAATCTCTCGCATCTGGTCGGGTAAATAGCGTAAACTAAATCAATTATTGGATAATTTTGCAAATGGCCTCGGCTCTATTCAATTTGCTTAAAATATTCCCTCTCGAAATTGTCAGGAAGGACATGAAAAGGCCAAGTGATACGACTTAATTCAATCGATAGATATTGATAGAAACATCGACGAAGATTTATCATGGGACGAATCAAAAAAGGGCAATGTGTATAATATGAAAAATAGATTCGTTTGAAAAATATTGACTTCGGAAACAGTAACAGATCTCGCCTTACCATATAATTTGTCCGTACAACGGAATCGTTTTCAGATTTTTACGAGCTATGTCAAAAATAAAAAGGAAAAATTATGAAAGATAAAACTAAATTGACTACAAGACAAAAAATTATCATCATGAAAATCACAGGAAAAAAGGCTTTAGACAATCATAATAATTTTAAAGAATGACTTAAAACGGATTTTCTTATCTGAATAATTCGGACTTCTGCTTTAATCTCGGATGATATGTTAACAAAGTTGCGACCAAGTTGACCTAATAGTCTTTAGGTACGGTCTATTGAACCTTAGGCGCAAAGTTTAAAGTGCTAAGTTATAATCAGATTTAAATGGCAGTTTTTTGCAGAGTGGAGTACAGGAAACACAGAGATGTTCGAAATTAATTCACATTTAATTATTTAGCACTTACGTTGAAAACAACTTTCCGAAGAGAAGGAACAACCAAACAAAACCAAAAACACTGTACATTAATACAGTAATTACATATATATATATATATATATATATATATATATATATATATATATATATATATATATATATATATATATATATATCTGTGGAAATCTACTTTATTTATTCTAATATATAACAATCTTTATTTAAGAAGTTCAATGTATTTATAGAGCAATATAGTGAATGAATGGCAAAAGTATATATTCCAAAGTTCATGATGTTGACCATTTTATAATTTATTCCTTAAATTCAGTTGACATTTATAATTCTTGACAGTATCTGTTTCGTAGCACAAGATGAATCGCTTAATTATTATATCAGTTAGTAAATCTATTTAGCTCCAACTCATAAGAAGAAATAGCAACAATCAGTCCATCCAAAGGAAATAAAGTGCGTCATGACATAATTGAAACCCAAAAATTGGAAGAGAAGCTGTAAATACCCTATAATACGTTTCCATTACGCCATTTTGAATATGTATATATATATATATATATATATATATATATATATATATATTTATATATGCATATATTTATATGTGTATATATTTATGTAGAGATGTGTATATATGTATATATGTATCTGTATATCTATAATATAAAGCTGAACGTCTGTGCGTGTGCCTGGGCACGAATAGGCTCCTATATGGTTGACTATTATAGAAAACTGATCACATATAATGTTAGAAGATGTATCGAGACACAGGAATGGATATGTTTGATCTGGTATAATGATGATGCATTTAAATCGTTGGGTCTGCGTACGCGCCTTGTCCACAAAGTATGGAAATAAAAAATTTAAATATTAAAAGAAAAATTTTACAAGTGTTTTTGATATAGTTGTACATAATAATACTTTGATAAGTATACTTTAACTTTATTAGGGATGGTATAATAAAATTGTGGGGTCTGCGTTCGCGCCTGGCCTCCATAGAATGGAAATAGGCACACATTCTTATAAAGACTTTTCATATCTATCTGCGTAAGTATACTTTGATAATTATGTTTCAGTTTGAAGCAATATGGTATAATTAAAATTATTGGGTGTTCGTTCGCGCCTGACCTCCATAGAATGGAAATATGTCACAAAGTTTAACAAGTTTTTTTTAATATAGATCCACAGAATATTGTGATAAGTGTTTCAGTGTAAACAGGTATGGTATAATAAATTATGGGGTTTATCTATTTTATTTTTACTTTTATCATATTTTCTTTAGTTGTAATACCCACGAATTCGAAGCTATCTCTTTACAACCCTTCCTTTTCATAACCTATCATACTTTAATAAATCAGAGTCCATTTTCTGTAGGCTGTTTTTGAACCCAGTCAACGACGGGTACTTTTGCTAATATATATATATATATTTATATATATAAATATAGTATTATTGATAGATAGATAGGTAGATAGATAGATAGATAAAATGATAGTCCTCGAATTTATTTGTTTATTTTTCGAAATGATGGTTATATTAAAGGATGTCATTAAAGCATTACTTTTTCTATTTGAAAATATGTAAAGATACCTTTTTATTTTTACCAAATGATAAGACGTTTTCTTAATTAACTCCCCCCTGAAAATACATGCGTAAAGATAGTTCTTATTATTTAATTTTTACGTGCAATATCATATCGACGGATATACTTTTTTCTAACTAAGAATCTTATTAAGTATTCCTTAACATATCCTTCTAGTCATTATTTACAGGACTATAATATTACTAATTTAGTTGATATAAAAATGTTCAGTTCGAAATTCTTTACAAATTCCAGAATATTGCATAAAGATTCTCGACTTCGACAGGAAGCATGTAAACAAAGAGGGAGATTGTAACATGCGGTAGGATAGTAAGGTAAGAAAACACTGTTCCGTCTGCCTTCTTCCCACCTGACTACAACCTGGATGTCTTCAAGTCCAACGTAAACCAATTCCTGATGAACCGCCCCCTTAAGTAGACACTTTATTAAATCTCCACACTAACGTACTATATTTACAATAACCCTTATCCCTGAGTGGCTTCCGGCCATTGATAAGTGCTGACCACCTTGTAAAAAAGAAAAATACGCACTATTCCTCGCGAGTTTTTTTTTTTTTTGTCGGTAGTCCGAGAACCGAAACATAAAGATTGTTTATCTTTTAACTTTGTAAGAGATGTGACATAGCTAGCAATACACGTCCTAGTATAGTGTAAAAATAAAGCTTTTAAATGAAAATACACAAATATTATGCTATCGAAAACTTAAATGTACTAAATTATTTGTTTAGGCAAGCATTGACTTATAAAAATATCTATTTCATCTGAATTAATTATAGGTTAATTATTAAATTGACCAATGTGATACTCAAGTCTATAAAACATTTTTATCTGAATACTCCAATCGTAGGATTGTTTTTTAAACTGTTTTCAGATCGTTTCAAATTATTCTGTCTTATTATATTTAAAAAATATATTATCATTACACAATAATAAAATCTGACATAAACTGCAAACTTTGATACACAGAATACTCAACCCTTTTTTAAATATATTTACAGTTATTTGCATGAGTAAAGAAGTTTATAAACATATTATTGGAAAATAATATATTCATAATTGTCATCATAAATATTTTCATAACAGTTCTATTTTATGTTTGATATGAAAAAATATCAATACCTGACGTTTGATGAAAAAACAGTGCATTAACAGTTGTTATTATTATAAAGGTTGTAATTAACAGTTATTATTATAACGGTTGTAAACAGTTATTATTATAAAGGTGGTAATTAACAGTTATTATTATAAAGGTTGTAAACAGTTATTATCATAAAGGTTGTAATTAACAGTTATTATTATAAAGGTTGTACTTAACAGTTATTATTATAAAGGTTGTTATAAACAGTTATTATTATAAAGGTTGTAATTAACAGTAATTATTATAAAGGTTGTAAACAGTAATTATTATAAATGTTGTAATTAACAGTTATTATTATAAAGGTTGTAATTGACAGTTATTATTATAAAGGTTGTAATTAACAGTTATTATTATAAAGGTTGTAATTGTGTTATAAATTTTAATTTATGACTGTTTGAATAAAACTTCTACTTTTAGATTTCACTAAAAAAATATGGATTGAAGCTCAGACGAGCACTTGCGATGAAAATAACGATAAAGCAAACACTCGAACCTTCTCTTCTGTGGGAAAGAGGTTTTGTAAAAAAAGAAGTACGACTCTTAACGGAAGCCGACATACTTATAGAGTAATGCGGTATTGTACTGACTAATCTGTATTAATTAGTAACTGCGCATCGAACAGATACCATAATATTCAGTTCGCTGCACATTATCTTAACAATCTATCTATTCATCTTTTTTTTTTTTTATATACTTGCACACGGATTTTTCTGTTATGTAACATCCTTATATAACATCCTTAATCCATTTACATAATTGGTAAAAATATTTTCTGTCCGTCACGAGTATCAAGATTATACAATAATTCTTTATATTCACTGTTCCATAGTTAGTTATTACATATACTGACCCAACGGGTCATGTGTAGTCTAGTAGTTTATATAAATACGATTTTGACGACCCGTTGACCTTAACTGGCATTTACCAGCTCATAACAATCCATAAATGTTTAGATTTTAACAATGGCAATTGCGTTTTAGACAAAGACGGATTGATAACGAAATCGCCATTGTCCGCCATTTTGGAACTCTCTTTACTCGGCGTGAAGAGCTAAACTAAAGGACAAAATGAAACAATATTAAAAGGGGCTCGTTACTTTCGATGTTTATAACACGGCGTCGCTGAAGATTTGATCGGTGACCTTTGCCGGAAGAGACTGAATATTGACATTGTTTAAAAATTGGGCTTTATTTTGTGTTTATCCAACATAGTGTGGCAGGAAATCGACGGAGAACAGCACAATGAGATCACTTATTACATTGCTTTTGCTGAAAATATGCACGTGCCGCAAATAATACCCAACCGATCCATAAAAGAGCATAATATACAGGGTGAAACAATAAAAGTGTCGCTCCAAAAAGACACTAGACCTGTATTTTGAAATTTTATTGAAAAAATCAATTTAGTTAACTTGATTATGTAGTAGAGCTGACATCTATTCAATGTAGCCGCCTTCAACCTCAATAAAGGCTTCGATACATATTCGGAACTGGGAGCAGCCTTTTCCACAAGCGTCAACTGGGGCTCGGCGGATACTCGACGGATGGCAGCGATCAGGCTGGCTTTATTGGAGGTAATATTAGTGATGTTTTCGACGTATCAACAAAAGAAGTTATCAAGCGGCTTTAAATTGGAGTAGGATGGAGGCCGGTGCGAGAATGGTATAAAGTCGTAGCACTTCTTCTGAAGCCAATTCTGGGTCTCTTTGGACTTGTGGACTTTGTAGAGTCCAACAAATAAATAAATAAAATAATTTGAGTAAATGTAATTTTCTCATATAGTTGATTAATTTTGAGTACGCCGTTTCTGTCTTGAAAATGATTGAAAACCTTTAATTTGTCAAACATGCAATACACGTTCTTTGTTTTCTAATATAAACTATTAATTTGAATCGATACAAAATATTTACTTTCTGCGTTTTTACTCTTTATGATCTTTTAAAAGTCGTTCCTTAAAAAGGGTTTACTAAAAAAACTTTGTGATCTGCACCGATTAAACACTGCCTGGTGTTAACACTGAATAGTAAGTGTAACGTTGCCGTTACTTTTTAATTATATCGTTACATTTCAAACCTCTCGGAAACAAACACGAATAACCAAATAAAACAGGAAAGAAACAAAACCCCGAGTTGGCATTCATTGCCGTTACTTTATTAACAATGCCTGTTCCTTATTTTCTTATTGTTCATTTTGGCTGCTATGAGATTAATAAAACACTGTCGTCTCGACACCAGCTAAAAAGTCCCTCACCGCCATCACGTATTCACACACCCTGAGCGTTTACTTCTCTGTTCCTCACCATGTGGTGCATGTTTTCTCTCGTCACACACAGGTTAAAATATAACTTCGATCGCTTCCTTTGTTCGAACATGTGCTATATTTTTCGTCGCTTTTCTTGTGAGTCAAGCTCGCACACGTATGCTATTTTTCATACGTGCTTTAATGGCGACTGCTAAAATTTTCTCACACGCGCCCATGAGCGCTCTGTTACAATAACAGCTCAATAAAACCAATCATTAAAATAATGACTTACTACGAGCAACATAATTGTGCTTCTTAAAATAGACTGTATAGAAAATCTCGAGGTCATGGAAGAAAATTTGATACAGTTTCAAAAGCAACTTTAATTTAAATAAACCGAACAATTGATCCGAACATTTATCGTTTCCATCACTGTATATTCTCTTCAAGCAAACTCGGGGGTAAGGGTTATTGCGTGGGCAGTACGTTAGTGTTTAGATTTGATAAAGTGTCTTACATAAGGGGGCGGTTACTCAGGAATTTGTAATCAGGTGGGAAACGGGCAAACGGAACAGAGTTCCACAGGCTTGCATTTCTAAGAAAAAAGCTTTGTTCATGGAATCTACGTTTTGGTTTTGGCACAGATAAAGAGTGGATACAATTTTTGACAGTGGTTTCAGCTAGACAGGTATTTCTCTTGAAAGATTGGTGAGGGGGATCAGGGATTGGAGCTCAGACGAGCACTTGCCATGGAAATAACGATAAAACAAAGACAGGCTCGCAAAGTTTCTCCTGTGATAGAGAGGTTGCAGGGAAGGGAAAAGGGCATCCCCCACTAAGCCACGAAGACTATTTTGTACTCTGTCAAGGCAAGATAGGCTGTTTTTAGCAGCTCCTGCCTAGATGTGGCAACAGTACCATATCCATGGACGAACTTGGCTTTTGTAAAGATAGAGAATTGCATCAGCAGTGGGATATCTTCTGGAGCGGTGGAAGGATCCTATCATTTTCCCAGCGACCTTGACAACAGACTTGATGTACGTGTTCCATTTGATATTAGGAGTAAAGGTCAAACCCAGAAGCTTATCAAAGCATGAAGATTCCGCTAGTCGAGAGCCATCCATTTATATTGATGCCAGATGGAAATCAGAGCGTTGATGATGTAAAGATAGGAGCTTGGTTTTAGATGCATTAAAAGTATCAGCCACCTCTTCAACCACTGAACCACGTCTCCGAGAAAGTGAATCAGAGAGAACTTTGTCATTTACTGCCTTTGATGTGTTGCCATAGATGATCGTGTCATCAACATAGATGTCAACGAATGATTTAATATGTGTTTTGGGAGATCATTGATTTTGATCAGGAAGAGAGTTGGGCGCAAGATTGACCCCTGAGGGACTCCAGCATTAATACTAAAGGCCTCTGATTTCTGTCCATTAACCACTACTCTTATGAGCCTATCAGAGAGAAATTATTTAATGATTGAGAAAACATTTCCAGTTATACCATGGCTGGAAATCTTGTGAAATAAGCCCTTATACCATACCTTATCGAAGGCTTTTGATATGTCAAGCAATTGCCCTAGAGAGGAAGCCTTTGTCAAGAGATTCACTAATCCTATGAGATATAACCGTTAGCACAGCTGCTGTAGATCGGAAACGATATTGCATGTCACTAAGAAGGTTATTTCTGCTGAGGTGTTTTACTACTTCTCTATTTAATATGGATTCCAGCAACTTACTCATGACACACAGGAGGCTTATTGGTCTGTGCTGAGATGGGGATGACTTATCACCTTCATTCTTAAGTGCAGGGCATACTAATGAGGTTTTCCAGGGTGCTGTGAAGCACTTTTCCTTAAGGCAACACTTAAACAGTTTTGTAAGTATGCGGGCAAGTTCTGGTGTAAACTTTTTCAGCACTATATTGGAAATGCCGTCAGGGCCATTTGCTTTACTAGAATCAAGGTTTTTGATTAGCTTAGCGACCTCACGCACATATATTTCTATGTTGCATAGCGTGTTGTCTGTTATAGGGAGAAATAAGTGGAGGTGATGGCCTTCGTCAAATAGGGTAGAATTAGCTGCAAAGTTCTTGGCAAATAGTTTGGCCTCGTCGGAATCAGTTATTTTTCCTTTTAAACTTCTAAAAATAACACTTTTTTCAATGATTTGTATACAATTTAACGTTTTACTGTGTGTTGAGTTTAATAATTACACAACTTCAAACGACATTTAAATGTATGATATAGTTATTTAATGTGGTTCCTACGTTTGTGAAGGATTTTATTCTTGTTCGTATCACTTTCAGTTTCATTTTACACAAAGTTGCCACCCATGGAAAAAAGTGTATGTATCTACCCGGTGTTGGGCGTGCGTGTGTGTATGTTTTAACTAATATTTTGTTTTTCTTTTATTATGCAGTTCTTATTTTTAAATAGTATTTTGTTGTTAAATATAATTCTCAAAGTTAAACGTAATTGAAATTTAATCAAATAATAGGGTGGTTGCACAAGTCAAAGCTCTTATTTTTTTAATTAAAATTTTGAAAAGCTACGAAAACAGGAATAGTACTATTAAAACGAGCGACCTTTTGTACTCGAGAATTTATATTTTCTATATAATCAACACCATTCTCAATGCATTTTCGACAAAAATTTAATTACGAATTTGTGATTCTAGCACACATCAATGACAGGTATTATATTCTTAGAGTATCGTACCGGCAATATCTGCAAAAGGGAGATGGAACGTTCAGATCATGAATGGATCGTAACAATTCACTTTACATATCCTTCTGATACATCGGGTGGAATAAAAGAATAGGAGCCATTCCTTTTGCAATCCTCTTTAGTCTACTGAGACAGAAATAAAAACAAGACGCATTACTTTTAAAACATCCTTCCTATAAAGAAAATATCAAAATATTTTCGTTACTAAAAAATAAAAATTCTAAATGTTCCTACCTTACAGCATTACATATTTTATGCCAATGAATAGTTTATTAGTCGCAAATTATAGACTTCTGAAATGAAGAATAGGGGTTGTCAATATCTGTGATTGTGATTTGTAACTCTAGTTTCTCATTTTGACAGTCCACCAAATGTATTATATTAGGTTGGTGCAAAAATAATGACATTTTTGACGTTCAACTTCATGTCAAAAAACGATATTATTTTTTGCACCAACCTAATTTATCGTATAATGCTAAGTGTTTTTTTTTATTTATAATGTTAATGGTTGTAATTCTCCGATTAGTTATGTTAAAATATTTTTTACCTATGAAATCTATTGTACGATGAATTGCATTGAAATGCAGACGAGGTGCCTTCAATAAATTTCCAGACATTCCTCTTTTATGATCGTGTCAATGATTCTCGTCACCACCTCTTTTATCTCCTTATTTTGTCTCATGACGATAGCCTCTAAAGTTTTCCTTGAGCTTAAGGTATAGTCAAACGTCACAGGGAACAAAATCTGGACTATAGGGAGGGTAAGATTCCCATCTTCGTCAAATAGTTTGCGACAACGATAGACTTGTGGAGTGGTCCTTTCGCGACAATCTTCCACATCTTCAGTTCCACGCAAATTTTTGTGTGTGCAGTTCCTACACTGGCACCAAACCCTGCACTTATTGTCTCTATAGACACACGATTATACTCATGCATAACATTCTTTATGTGGCCATGAATTATGGCGTTCTGACTTCCTTACTCTTGCAGCACCTCTCATCGTCCATTACAGACGCCTTCTCTTCCTTGAATCTCTTATGCTACTCAAAAACTGATGCTCGATTCATGCAAGGTAGTCCAAAGCAGTTTGAAGCATTCCATACGTTTCTGTGGTATTTTTTATTGCATATCCTTCGTCTAAGGTGACCTTTGAAATTCACTAGTTGAGACAATCAGTTTTCAGTAGGCTGTATTCTAATTCCTGCTGTAGCTGTTCATTTGTACCTTAAATCATAAACATGGCCAGTCATCTTGCAATGTGTATAACAATAACATACTAAATTTTCAAGAATCTACGATAATTTTAAATGCTTGTACAGAAAAAGTGTGGAAACTTATTGAAGGCACCTTGTATTTCATTGTAAACAAAAAAATACGAATCAAACTCAAATATGTTAAAATTAATACATTGGTAATGAAGACGCACACTCCTATATTCTATAGATTATTAGCAGAACATCTGGCGTTGCATGGTCGTGCAATACGGTTAAATACGTTATTTTAATACGTGGCTAGTTTGTATTCAGTATTTTAGAGACAATTATTTATTGATAATTATATTGTACCCAATATATAGTAGGTATTTCGAAAGTTTTAAAAAACATGATTTATGCGGCATTACCTAGAATCGAAACTAACACATATAGCTCTCCAGCTTTATTCATAAAAATCTGAATTATGCCAATATGCATCACATAACTCCGCAAATAACGTTGCTTAACTATGAACTATGGATTTGTAAATGCATTGAGGTGCAGTTTAAGTCGACTTAAGCCGGCCAAATTTTTTTTAATATAATTTTTATGCCTTAGCAGCTATATTTAGCGGCTAAAGGCTAAATCGAATTTATTTCACCGTTCTGCCCTCAGACAGACAGACAGACAGACAGAATCACTCATACAGTGGGTAGCAAATCTATTGGTACATTGGTTTATTTCGTATTTCTCAAGAAATATCAGTTAATTTGCATGAAATTTACACTCAAATCTTTGAACAGATATTATTTATCTAAAAATAAAACAGAAAATAAAGATATATTTAGTTGACAAAAATTTATCAACAAAAAATCCGATTACCCATATGCAAAAGTATTTAACACATTGTCAAATTGTATTCTTAAGCTTGCAACAATATTTCAACCAATCGGAAATTCTATACTTAAGCTGTCATTTGATTTTGCTACAATATTTGAACCAATCAGAAAGAAGCCCATGATTCCGGCTCCTTACAGGTCAGTTGATAACAGCTTTCAGACACGACGCAGGTTGCCTCTTTCATTAATGTTTTAAAATGGTTTAAACAAAAGAAATTGACTAACGATATGCGACAGAAAATCATAGCATAAAGATATAAAAAGGGTACAAGGAAAAATAGCTTCAGAACTAAATTCGGTAGTGATTACAGTGGGGTTGTCATGAGAAAGTAGAAACAAAGGGTAGTAACACAAAAAAATTTCTAATAAGAAGTCCACCACGTAAAGTAAATGATGTTACAACTCATTGCATTATTTATATCATGAAAAACGAATTTGACTCGGATATTGAAGTAAGCAAGGACATAATCAAGATATAATTGAATCGCACGGGCGTGTATTCTAGATCGCTGAGAAAGACTCCATTGTTGAATCGTAGACATGCGAACGATCTTTGGAAATTTGTTTATAAATATCAATGTGAATCGGATGGATTCTGGAACAAATTAATTTGATCAGATGAAACAAAAATTGAACTTTTCTGGAGAAACATACCCGTGTATGGAGAAAAAAGGCACAGAATTTAAACCATCTAATACCATACTCACTGTAAAATTTGGAGGTGGAAGTGTGATGATTTGGGGCTGCTTTTCTGCGAATGGACTTGAAGGAATGGAAGTCATCGAAGGGAAAATGAATGCAGCAAAATATACGAAGATTTTGTCAACACATTTGTTGAAGAGTGCCGTACATTTAGGAGTATGCCATAACTTATATTCCAGTAAGACACTAATCCCAAGCACATGGCTAAAATAACTATAAATGGTTTAAAGATAATGTTCTACACTGACATAGCCAGTCACTCGACTTAAATCTGTAGAAAACTTTTAAGTTAAGGGTACATGCCAGATATCCAAAGAATATAAAGTAATTAAAGAAAGTTTGCAAAGAATAATGGCTTGAACTACCAGCAAGTGCATGTAACTAGTAGACAGTTATGGAGGCAAAACAGAGGAAATGCAACGAAATATTAGTAAATGTGTTAAATACTTTAACATATGGGTAGTTTAATCTTTCGTTGATAAATATTTGTCAACTAAGTATATCTTCATTTTCTGTTTTATTTTTACATAAATATATCTCTTCCAAGACAGAGTGTAAATTCTTACAAATTAACTTAGTATTTATTGAGAAATACGGAAAAACAATGCAACCCACTATATATATATATATATATATATATATATATATATATATATATATATATATAAACAATGCAACCCACTATATATATATATATATATATATATATATATATATATATATATATATATATAGTGGGTTGCATTGTTTATATATATATATATATATATATATATATATATATATATATATATATAAAGTATTGGGGGCGGAGAGACCAAAAGGCTCGGCGTTTCGTCCGTCTACTGTGGGCTTTCTAAAAAGGGGTGTTTAATGACGAGAGGGTCGAATGGTTAGGGCTATAGTACTAACAGTGGGTAGAGTCCTAATGTAAATTAAACGTTTATAGACATTTATACAGTTTATAATGGTTGTATGTATATAAGGAAGAAATTACGAACGGAATATTTAGGTTTATCCTGTATCTAAATTGTTTTCGTTAATAATGATTTGCGACGTATATGCAGAAACATGGAAGAATCCTTTTCTTTGCTAATTGTATTAGTTTATTGGCAAATGAGAGTAGATGCAATTAAACGACATGATGATTTATTGTCTATGTGTTTTAGTAGAGTCGAATTATTGTGATCATTCTCTCATAATGTGACAGAAATAGCATTAAGTGTTTTATTATTGTTTTGTGTGTTAATATCGGCACAAGACAAACCTAAATACTCCCTTCTTAATTTCTTTCTCACTTTCTTCCAATCCAATTTCTTCCAATTACGGGATTTCTCTTGGATTTTACTTGTACAAATAGAAATTCTTTTAACTTTCTTGAAGTTTTATATTTGGATTTTACCGTCACTGGATTTTTTATCTTCCACCAGACTATCCATTCATGTGTAATCACCTTTTTCTTTACCTTATTCCCTCTGCTTAACTTATTTTGTTTTCAAGTAAGATCTTTGACTTACTCGTTGTTTCATCAAATACTTCTGCATGCAAAATCTGATCCCGAATTTTGCTGATTCCTACCCTCTGATGAGAAGGAGAGTATTTCTTCGAAACTCCGCGGATTAAGGACTATCCGTTTATTTAGTGTTTCCTTTTCAGATTAAATATGTTTTTAACTCATTTCAAAGTGATTTTTAACATATTTTATTAACTTTTTGCTCATATATATATATATATATATATATATATATATATATATAACTACTTCATTTACTCACATAAAATTAATATACGAAAGTATAGATTTATGCGTAAACTTTAAGTATAGACACCACACACTTTGCCCGGTTCAAAATAAATGTCTAACTAAAAGCGTAGTTTATCAGGCAACAATATTTGCGGCAGAAAACTCGAATAACAAGAAATATTACGTAGGTATGACTTCCTAAGATTTCAAAACCCGATACTATGACCACAAAAGTACATTAAACAATAAAAAAAACACCGTATAAAAAAACACTAGCGAATAAATACTGGGAACTCAAAGAAAGCGGACATTCGCCGGTAGTCGAATGGAAAATAATAAGACAAGCTACACCGTGAAGGCATCTAGACGACCCCTGTAGATTATGCCTTCATGAAAAAGTTGTTATCCTGTAATTTAAAGAACCCCAACATCTGTTAAACTGTAGAAGAGAAATAGTAAATAACTGTGTTCACAAAATAAAACTTATTCTAGGATAGCGATACAAAATAGTTTTAAAACTAACAAAAACAATAGAAAATAAACAAATAAATAAATTAAATAAACATTAATATACATAAACGATCACACATATATGTATGTATATATATGTATATATATATGTGCATATATGTATGCACACATTTGTATATCTATATATATAAAAAAAAAGAAAATGTCTGCCTTAAACCACTAAACTAGTTTTAAAACAGATCCTTTGTTCGATAAAATGCATGCCCATTGGCTGATAGGAAGGGACGCGGTGGATACTAGAAAGCTGATAGGCTAACTAAAATCTTCAACAGAAGAGGACCATATAAAAACGATAAACAACCACAGAATTCGCGCATAAGCCTGACGAATCCTAGAGTGGATGAAACGCCGAATATTCAGTGTAGCTGAATCGCCATATATATTTTATAAATTACTACATATATATATATATATATATATATATATATATATATATATATATATATATATATATATATATATATATATATATATATATATATATATGATTGTTGAGCTGGATTAAATCCGACGATATGAAATAAAATGGAGGTGGAAGGACCTGGATACTCAACGTTTCGCCCGATTTATGCGGGCTTCTTCAAGAGGGATGGTCATTGACGAGAGAGTCGGAGGATTGGGGCTATATATAATGATGGGGGAGAGCAGCGTGTGTTCCTTATGTAAATTAGATGTCATATATACATGTATATACATTTTATGAGAGAAGAACTAATTAGAGTAAACTAGTGTAGTGGATTACGTCTAAAAGATAAAATATCGTAGAGATTAAAAATTGTGTTTGGAAATATAGCGGTGATAGATTAAATAAATAAAATGACACGAGATTACGAAAGTATTTTTTTTTTTAAATTAGAATTAATTGAATTGGGATAAAATAGCGCAGTAACTTAAAAGATGGTATCTAAAAATAAGAATAGGAGGTGATAAAATGGAGTCTAAAAATAGATAATGATAAAATACAGTAAATAAGTAAAATAAAAATAAAATTAAGTGAAATTACGAATTTTTTTTTTTCGCATCTTTTAAGTTACTGCGCTATTTTATCCCAATTCAATTAATTCTAATTAAAAAAAAAAAAAAAAAATTCTTTCGTAATCTCGTGTCATTTTATTTATTTAATCACCGCTATATTTCCAAACACAATTTTTAATCTCTACGATATTTTATCTTTTAGACGTACTCCACTACACTAGTTTACTCTAATTAGTTCTTCTCTCATAAAATGTATATACATGTATATATGACATCTAATTTACATAAGGAAAACACGCTGCTCTCCCCCATCATTATATATAGCCCCAATCCTCCGACTCTCTCGTCAATGACCATCCCTCTTGAAGAAGCCCGCATAAATCGGGCGAAACGTTGAGTATCCAGGTCCTTCCACCTCCATTTTATTTCATATATATATATATATATATATATATATATATATACACGACGGACATTCCAAAAGTAAAAATGTGTTTTTATTTTTTTAGTTATAGAGCTGCGAAGACGGAAGTAATTAAATTAAAACAAATTAAATTTGGTCTCCAGATATTATATATATATATATATATATATATATATATCCATTTATATGTGTATATATGTGCATATATGTGTGTACACATATGTATATTTATATATAAACTAACAAAAAACACTAACCTAGTTTTAAAACAGATCCTTTGTCCGATAAAATGCATGCCCATTAGCTGATAGGAAGGGGGCGCGGTGGATACTAGAAAGCTGATTGTCTAACTAAATCCTCAATAGAAGAGGACCATAATAAAACGATAAACAATCACAGAATTCGCGCATAAGCCTGACGAATCCTAGAGTGGATGAAACGCCGAATATTCAGTGTAGCTTACTTGCCATATATATTTTATAAATTACTTACTATATATATATATATATATATATATATATATATATATATATATATATAAAATCTCGGCAGTAGAATGAAAAGCATATCTTATTTTTTTTTATTAATATTATTGGAATTTTTTCCTTTTTTCCTTGTACACATTTTTGCGAATTTTTCCATGGATTTCTGCCTTTGGATTATTATGGACCACCTTCTTCCAATTACGGGATTTTGGGATTTTTCTTGTGCAAATGGAAATTCAATAAACTTTCTTGAAGTTATATACTTGGATTTTACCGTCACTGGATTATTTATCTTCCACCAGACTATCCATTCATGTGTAATCACCTTTTTCTTCACCATATTCCCTCTGCTTCACTTTTTTTGTTTTCAAGTAAGATCTTTGGCTTACTCGTTGTTTCATCAAATACTTTTGCATGCAAAATCCGATCCCACATTTTGCTAATTCCTACCCTCTGATGAGAAGGAGAGCATTTCTTCGAAACTCCGCGGATTAAGGACTATCCGCTTATCTAGTGTTTCCTTTTCAGATTAAATATGTTTTTAACTCATTTCAAAGTGTTTTTAACATGTTTTATTAACTGTTTGCTCGTATATATATATATATATATATATATATATATATATATATATATATATATATATATATGTTATAAAATCATGTAAGAATGATATGCGACTTTTTGAAACTATTCGAGAAAAATATTCCTCAGTTATGTCAATATCATAGAACTCTCTCCACTGGCTATTCAATTATTTCAATTATTTCAATTATTTCCGCCCTCATGCGGCAACTGTCACTTCCAAGTGGCAAATGACCGATTTATTCCATTTTAAGCGCATGCGTATACCGTCTTTCTGAATTTGTTTGAATGTGCTTCTTTCTCGTTTATTCATTATTTGCGTTTTTTATTTGATTGTTTTATTTTTTTGTATTGTGTTTATTTTATTTTGCATGCGTCCTCATAAATTTATGATGAGCTTCGTCGGTCTGTCTTTCGTTTATGTGTTTTAAATGGTTTACGTGTTGAACTGTATTTTATAGAATATTAGATATGACCATTAATTTCCACAAGAACTTTCGTCACTAGCTCACTGCCATCCAAATGTTCGACATCGAATTGTCTTCGTTTACATGCGCACGTCTTATAAACGTACTTCGTTATTAATGTGTTTAGTTATTGTTATACCGGCCTTCCTTGAACAGAGAAATTTACATCGAGTAGCACTATAAATAGCTCTAGTAATTCCGACACCGGTGAGAGAGATGCGACTTACGGCAGAACACCTTCGTCATTTCAACAGGCGTTTGGATACGCAAGCATTAACAGCGAATTAATTACTACAATAGTAATTTGGCGACGGGGAAAAATTTGCTACCACAATCTACAGCTAAAAACGCGAATATTGTCAATTATTTAATAGTTGAACACACTTACCTAGTGTTTTAGAAAGGAAAAAATGTTCATTTGTCCTTCACCACAAGCCATTTTTGCTACGGTTAGAATTTTCTTCTTCAAAGTTAAATGTCCCAAACCAACTAGCAAATACCATGTAAGCTTATCGTTATTTCGATAACATCTGGGATTTGAAAAAAAAAAACACGCTTGAGTTTGTCAAGAGAAAAAAGGCAGACCGTGAAAAATAATTATTCGCGTACGTCATTTGTACTTAGCAAACGCCTAAAGAAACAAGTCATTTTTTGCAAAAGGCACATAGGGTAAGCAAAAAACTAAATGTTTCCCCATATGAATTCGTCGGATATTTAAAGCGACGAATATTATTTTTTTGCTACGTAAAAATGCGTGCAAAAAAATGTTAAACAAATGTTATTTCGCTGGATTGTTTCTAGTAAGACTAGAAATATAACGTTCAACAAATTAAGTTACAAAATGACTGCTAAACTGTTGTTCTTCAAACAAAAGAATTGGGAAAGAAAACTTGGATGATTTTTTTATTAAGGAATATTTATTTAATACAAGCGTAAATTGTAAACTGAATTCGTATGATAGATGTGAAATTCAAAGATTCACTGTTGGAATTGTTCCAATTCCAGGCAGAGCAAAATTTCGCGGTGCAAAAGCAGCAAATTCAACAAGAAGTAGAAAGAGAAGAGAGATTTAAACAAGCATTTGAAGAAAAAATGCTTCAATAACAGAAACGCTTCAAGGAAATATGGATGAAAACACCGGAGGAACAAAGAAAAATTCTGGAGGCGACACAATTAACTAAAGCGGGCGATAATCATATTCGCATTTTCTCAAACAGCTGTGTGGGCCGCTATTGAAAATTTCAATTATAATTCAGAAGACGATCTCACTTTCGTCCAGTACTATAGACGATATGAGGATATTTTCATATCGGATTGTAGTACCTGGTCAGACGCGAAAAAAGTTAAACTTTTGCTAAGGAAATTGGGAACAGCCGAGCATACAAAGTTCGTGAATTAAATTCTCCCAAAAAAGACCAGTGAGTTGAGCTTTCAAGAAACAGTTACGCTACTTACAGAACTGTTTTCTGCAAAAACGTGCATAGGCGATATACATGTATGAATTTTACTAGAAGAGAAGAAGGCGACTACACTACTTATGCAAGTATAGTGAACAAGCATTGCGACGATTTTAAAGTGGAGGAGTTATCATCAGATAATTTTAAATATTTAATATTTGTGCAAGGGCTGGTCTTAAATAAAGACGCTGAAATTAGGCGAAAACGAACCGAATTTAAGACTAGAAAACTTAGCGGAAGACGGAATGACTTATTGCGTTGAAACAAGACAGTCGTGACATAGAGGAAAGCGGAGTGTCGCATATTAAAAATATCTATCAAAAGAATAATTCGACTTTAAAAAATAACAAGAGAAAGAAACCGGGAAAAGATCCAACTGGACCATGCTGGAGGTGTGGAAATAAACCTTGGTACAATGAGTGTCTCTACAGATTCAAACAATGTGACAACTGCCACCCGAAAGGGCATAAAGCATCGCATTGTAGAAAAAAAATCTGGTAGAAAGACATCTATTAAACTTACGAAAATTAAACCTGAGGAACAAAATATCCGGAAATATGGACAGGTCAAAATGTTTAAAGAGAAAGTAAGGCGACAGCTTGATAGTAAGCCTGCCATATCCATTATTAATGTACAGACATGGAAGAGGCTTGGGAGACCCACTATGATTAAATCACATAAAACGGCGAGAAGCGTCAGTGGCGAAAAAATTACCTTCGAAGGAGAATTATTGACGAATATTTTTTTCCAGAACTGGGCCGAAAAAGCAAGAATTTTTGTCATACGGAAATCAAACAACTTCTTTGGAACTGATCTGTTCTATGGGATCTGCCGTTAAGCTCATTTTGCCAAAAGATTGAGGATCCGAACGTGGAAAACTTTAGAGGGAGTTGAAAGAGAATTTCCTAGACGTATTTTCAGGTGGTTTGGGAAGGTGTACAAAAGCGGTAGCAAAATTTGACGTAAAAGTAAATGAACAGCCAGTGTTCAGAAAGAAAAGAAATGTTCCATATGCCGCTATAGAACAGATAGACGGTGAATTAGAAAGACTCTAAAACAAGGGTGCCATCAGAAAAATTGATCACAGTGAGTGGGCTGCACCAACGGTTTACATCAAAAAGAAGAGTAAGGAAATTCGGGTTTTCGGCGACTTCGCGACAGGCTTAAATATGGCATTACAAGATCACCATTATCTTCTTCTGAGCCCTGAACAGATATTTGCGAAACTAAGTGGAGGGAAATATTTTTCTAAAATCGACCTCAGTGACGCGTACTTACAAGTTCCAGTCGATGAGGAGTATTCCAAGCTGCTATGTATTAATACCCATAAGGGATTGTACAAGTTTAACAGACTTCCTTTTGGGGTCAAAGTCGCCCCTACGATTTTTCAGCAAATTATGGGCATTATGTTAAATGGGTTGGATTTCGCAGTAGGGTACCTGGACCATGTGTTAATGAAAAGCGCTAGCAAAGAACAACACAAAGCTCATGTAAACCAAGTATTCAAAAGGATCCAGGATTATGGATTTAAAGTAAAAAAGGAAAAATGTACATTTTTCATGGAGATAGTGAAATACTTGGGCAAATCATCGATAAACAGAGAAGGCCGGATCCAGATAGATCGAGTGCAATAAAAAATATGCCTGCTCCAGAAAATATTACGTCTTTACAAAGTTTCTTAGATTTGGCAAATTACTAAAATGTATTTGTGCCAAATATGCATAAACTAAGGTCGCCTTTAAATGAACTGTTAAGGAAAGACCAAAACTGGCTCTGGACGCAAGAGTGCGAAGAAGCATTTCGGAAAATAAAAGGGACTTTAACGTCTGACTTGTTTCGGGCACATTATAATCCCAAGCGTGAAATTATAGTTGAAAGCGATGCCAGCTCCTATGGCATAGAAGCATGTATTTTATACAAAATGGATGATAGAAAAGTGAAAACCATAGCACATTCATCCCGATCACTTGCCAGCCGAAAATAACTACTCGCAAATTAAAAAAGATGCGCTAAGCATTATATTTGCGGTAAAGAAATTTCATCGTTTCCTGCACGGTAGGCAATTTCTGTTACAAACAGGCCACAAACCATTATTAACGATTTTCGTATCGAAAAAGGGACTACCACAACATACGGTGAATAGACTCCAAAGATGGGGTACCATACTTCTGAATTACAATTTTCAAATGGAGTATGTACCATCTAAAATATTTGGTCATGCAGACGGGTTATCGAGGTTAATACGTAAGCAGACAGAACAATTAGAGGATATGGCAATAGCAGCCATTCAAGCGGAAGTTGAAATAAAACATACGTTATGTGACACAATAAGAGAACTTCTAGTAACGCTTGATGAGATTAAGAGTAAGGCAGAGGTGGACGAATTTATTATACGCGCGAAAGAAAGGATCAACAATAACGAACTGGATGAAGAAATTTATTCAATTTGCGATAACGTCCTGTTATATAGCGACAGGGTCGTAATTCCTGCGACATTACAGAAAAGAATGCTCAAGGAATTCCATGTAGGAAATGCAGGTATATCAAAAATGAAAAGCCTTATGCGGTCTTTCGTTTATTGGCCAAACATGGATAAGGATATAGAAGAAAAATCAGGGAGTGTAGAGGATAGGCATTAGTTATGAAAGCTCCTCCGACTCAATTCGGATCGTGGGCAAAGTCGGACCGACCTTGGTCAAGGATTCATTTAGATGTTGCAGGATCGCTAGATGGGTTCTACTATCTAATTGTTGTAGACAGCCTATCTAAATTGCCCGAAGTATTAAAATGTGAGAATCCCACATCAGAGGTAACTATCAACTTTCTGTATGAACTATTCGCTAGGTTGGAGTAGTAGACTGCATTGTTACAGACAATGGAACGCAATTTACATCTACCGAATTTAAGCATTTTTACGAGGATCATCTATTCGAGCATATAACAATTCCGCCATACCATCCAAAAAAGTAATGGACAAACAGAGAAATTCGTTGACACATTCAAGAGAGCTCTGAAAAAAGATAGTGGGTCGCCGACGGATAAGTCAATCCAACAGTTTTACAAGTCTACAGAGTCACTTCGAATGCAAACATCGAAATGTCGAAGACACCTCTGAGATTATGTTCGGACGCAAGGTTAGATCGATTTTTCACAAGTTGTTACCAAACCAGGATAGGCCAAACTTAAAAAAAAAAACGATATCAAACATAAAAACGGTATAAAGTTGGCGAAAGAGTCTTCTACAAGATTCACAAAAATAATGACTTTCTGGGAGTCCGGCATTGTTGAGAAACAAATAGGCAACATGGTCTACATGATTAAGGTACCAGACTTCGTGCACAAACGTCACACTAACCAAATTCGAAAAAGATACCCAAACAGTGAGGTGACCAGATCGCCCGAGGAGGACATCATGGACACAGTGTTTGATACTTTTCAGGTGACCATACCAGAGACAGCTCCGGAGAACAGAAGATCAAACAGAAAACCGAAATCAACATAATTGATTAGGGTGATTCGAAAACCAAAACGTTATTAATTCCAGACGGAATATTTTCAAAGGGGAGTGTTATACTGGCCTTCTTTGAACAGAGGAATTTACACCGATTATCACTATAAATAGCGCTAGTAATTCCAACACCTGTGAGAGAGATGCGACTGCACTTCAACTGCTGACCGAGTGCCCAGCAGATATACACACTTTCCTATCTTGTACATTATTGTTAATGCACTTGTTCCTTAACTGAACCTCGACTTGATTGTTGTTATTTTCACTGTTGTTCCACGACACAATCAATTATGATCCACAGGTCGTCTGTTTATTATTACTTTTGTCAAGCTTAAATTTTAAAAAAAGATATTTCCTTTGATCCGTAATGCTTAAGTTTCACACGTACATTTTCTTTGTTTTTGTTTTTGTATTATTTGTTTGTCTGTTTTTCCGAAAGAAATTTTAAGAACAAACAGACAAAATAAATGCACATGTGTTATTTTAAATAGGGCCAACCATCTTTATCCAACGGCGTCTTTTACACGACAGTTAAGAAAGAATTTCTATCGCAAGATGGTTGGATAAAATACAGGACATCCTCTGATCTATCATGTATTTTCTTTTGTCTATCTTAGATATGTTTGAAATTTCGTTTCATTTTATTGTTTCGTTTAAGTTTGTACTAAGATTGTACTAACAGTTACATTGGTCTGTCAAGCCCAAGTGGAAACAACAATTTTATTACTCTTTTACGCTTACGTTGGAAATAGAATTTTTATTATTCTCTTCCGCTTTAGCTCAGAACAGTATTTTCACCAGTTTGACTCGTTTAGTCTACTTTTGGTCTTTCAAGCTTAAGTTTGAAACATCATTTTCATTGGTCTGTCAGGATTTCTGGCATCTATTCAATGTAGCCGCCTCTAGCCTAAATGACCTGAACTGGAAGCATGCCTTTTCCACAATCGCGGACAGGAGCTCAGCGAATACGGCAGATGGCGGCGATCAGTCTGGCTTTGGCGTTGTGGGAGGTCATGTAGATAATACTCTCAACGTATGACCAAACGGAGTAGTTAAGCAGGTTCAGGTCGGTGAAGAAATGGGACCAGTAGGAGCAGGGTACAAAGTTGTGGCACGATTTCTGAACCAATTCTTACGTTCGTTACGAGTCTTGCTTCCACACCAGGGCTCACCAGCAGCCACCTGATTGCACCAGAGGATCACCATACTCTTCAGTACATTCGGGTGCACTTTGGTGTTGAATTTCAAACCTACTTTAATAATCTGAGGTGACATGATGCGACCCTCACCTTAAACCACACCAAAGACAAAAATCCTGCCGGGGAACTTTGTTTTCATATCTCTGAGCACGTCCCTGTTATTCGTGGCAATCCAGCGATGCCTTTGGAGGATGATGGCAATGGTCCTGTTGTCACTCACATTAGTAGAGACATTAGTTGTAAAGATCTCGCCTTTTGAACATTGTGTCACTTTCAGACATGATAGAAGGCTCCTATCGCTCATGGGATTTGTACACAATTAGCCAACTAGGAGATGGTCTGCAATAAAATAGCAAAACTGGTTTTTATTAAACGGAAATTGAATCATGTCGTCTTTTCTGGGGCGGCAATTTTATCGTACAATCCTGTACTCTAGAATGTATATTTTTGACATAGTTATCACAATTCGTAAGGCACGTGTGTCAGCGGTAAGCGATGCCTGGGCGTTCGATGCGTTTTTGTTTATACGAGGTTTATTCTAAAAGTAAAGTTTCCTATTTTTTAACTCAATAATTTGAATCGTTACAACATGACTGACACCATTAAAACAAGCGACGTTTTATGATCTAGAATTTATTTTTACATAACCACTTATATTCACAAGTTTTTATATTACCACTAACATTTGCAATTTTTACATAACCACTAACATTTGCAATTTTTTACATAACCACTAATATTCGACGTTTTTTACATAACCACTAATATTTGAAGTTTTTACATAACAACTAATATTCGCAATTTTTTACATAACCACTTATATTCACAAGTTTTTATATTATCACTAATATTTGCAATTCTTTTCATAACCACTAATATTCGCAATTTTTTACATAACCTCTACTATTTGGAATGTTTTACATAACCACTTATATTCGCAAGTTTTTCTATTAACATTAATATTTTCAATTTTTTACATAACCACTAATATTTGAAATACTTTACATAACCAGTAATATTTGGAATTTTTTACATAACCGCTAATATTTGGAATTTTTTACATATAGTTATATTCACAATTTTTTACATAACCATTTATATTCACAATTTTTTACATAACCACAAATATTATCATTTTTTACGTAGCCACTAATATTTGGAAGTTTTTACATAACCAATAATATTCGCAATTTTTTACATTACCACTAATATTCGCAATTTTTTACATAACCACTACTATTTTAAATATTTTACATAACCACTAATATTGTGATTTTTTTACATAACCACTAATATTTGGAATTTTTTACATAACCACTAATATTTGGAATTTTTTACATAACCACTAATATTTGCAATTTTTTTACATAACCACTAATATTCGCAATTTTTTACATAACCACTAATATTTGCAATTTTTTACATTACCACTAATATTCGGAATTTTTTTTTATATAACCACTTATATTTGAAATGTTTACATAACCGCTAATATACGCTATTTTTACATAACCACTTATATTCGCAATATTTTACATAACCACTTATATTTGGAATGTGTTACATGACCACTTATATTCGCAATTTTTTACGTAACCACTAATATATGCAATTTTTTTACATAACCACTAATATTTGGAATTTTTTACATAACCATTTATATTTGCAATTTTTACATAACCACTAATATTCGCAATTTTTTACATAGCCACTAATATTTTGAATTTTTTACATAACCACTAATATTTGGAATTTTTTACATTATTACTAATATTCGCAATTTTTACATAACCACTAGTATTTGAAATATTTTACATAACCACTAATATTTGGAATTTTTTACATAATCGCTAATATTTGGAATTTTTTACATAACCACTTATATTCGCGATTTTTTACATAACCACAAATATTAACAATTTTTTACGTAACCACTAATATTTGGAATTTTTTACATAACCACTAATATTCGCAATGTACTTTTGCCACGAATTCAATGAGTCATCTCTCCTTTCGAATCACTTTAATAACATCGATTATTTTCTTAATGTCCCAAACCATCAATATCCGCAAATAAGAGATGAAACATTCCTCGCACGAATGCATACGTTCAGTCATCATCATAACAATACAATTTGCATTTTCTTCTGATACATCCGGATATAATAAAAGAATATGAACCAGTACTTTTGAGACATCCCTTATAAGAACTGCAGAATGGACGCATCTTATTGTAAATGCGACAAAACTTCTTGATAAGAAGATTCATCTTTCGTTCGTTTTCTCACGATTGAGTTTGAAAGAAACATTTTTTAGTCTAAAACAACAGATTGAAGGAACAGAACGCGTGGCGCAATGGTTAGAATACTTGGAAAAATTCAGTTGTAAAAAGCGAAATTATACTGAAGATTCAATCCTCAGTGTAGGCAACCAAAAAGACTATTCCAAATTACTTAGGATGCCTTTCCAGTCATGGACGAGGGAAGGAGAGTCTACTAAATATGTACGGGGCCGTTTTAAAAGTAATGTCTCACATTTTTATCCCGCCCGAATGTTTCTGAGGGGATAAAAATTGTATTGCTACGGTGACTGAACTGATGCTTTCATGACCTGAGCGTTTCATCTCCCCGTATATATATATATATATATATATATATATATATATATATATATATATATATATATATATATATATATTAATGGCGTGAGAAAACAGCCTTTCTCATGAACGTGCGTCAGAAACAGAGATGACTCATTGACATTCTCCATGCAAAAAAATTGAACCAATCGACATTCCACGGCGCTTTTTAAACGTTTCTGAAACTTCTGCAGTTGACGTCAGCACATATAGGAGATGAGTTTGTTGATTTAAGAGTGACGACAAAAATCTACATGACAAAGCGCACCCCGAATTCCAGGCGCATGCACCAACCCATCACTCGCAAAAATGCATTAATAATGATGGTGACTATGTAGAAAAATAAATTATGAAGCCTAAAATTCGTTCGTTTTAATGATTTTACTCTTGTTTTCATAGCTCTTCTTTTTTCCATTAAAAAAATAGAATGCATTAATTTGGAACAAGACTAGTATTCCTTGTTTTCTAATATCCAATCTTGTTATTTGTTTAAATCTTTCTTTTCTATGTGTTTTTTTCTAGTTTTTCATAGAATTTAATTGCATCTTTGTCCATTTGTTGACAGTTTCGTATTCACTCGCCGCACACCAATCATCACATTTTCGGACCACTGCCATTATCCGGTTGGTTTTTAACTCTCTGTAGATCTTCTTTCCTAAAAGGAATAACCGATTGAACAGAACCCGATCAAAAGGATGTTTCCATTAGAGACGGCAAACCCACCGGGGTCATTCATGTGTCAATCAGACTCTTGCTGGGAGTCAAATTAAGTTTGGATGTGTGTCACGCGGCTGAGTTAAAATGCTTTGCTCTGAGCCAGTCCTCCCGGCGGCCGCGCAGTACGCATCCCTGTTTAGAAATCCAAATACTCAATACCTCTCCCCCACACAAGAATACTCATTTTCCCTTTTTTATCGTCTTTTTGTTATGTTTATGCTTGCTGATGCATTGTGCAACGCAATTTGAAAGTCGGATTTATCAAGGGATTCATCAACGCATTTATACAATGATAAGCGGAGAGTTAACAGATAAAAACACGAATTTGTGCGTGTATGTCTGTCTACGCATGTGTATGTGAGTATATACGACATAATTACGTTGACATACCGATTTTCGTCAGATCATAGGAGTTAAGCAACGTTGAGCTTGGCTAGTACTAGACGGGTGACCATTTGGTAATTTTAGGCGCTGTATGGGCTCTGCCGCTTAGCTCGGCGTTGTTTCCAGTCTTCCTAAACCTCCATTGTCCACTGGTATTTAACGCCGATTCAGGAGCGGTGTGGTTGCTTATTGCGCAACTTTTGCCACAAAAATACCACGCGCAGGCACTCTTAGTTGTACCTATAGTTTGCCAAGACTGAAAGAAGCTACAATGTGAGTGTGTGTGTGTGTGTGT
>NC_136504.1:8245000-8260000 GCF_053919585.1 Euprymna scolopes
AGGGTTTCGGCGTTCCTATTTGGTACAATGACCAAGAACCCCTCCTTTTCGGCGGGGTCGTATCCACCGAAGACCCAGACCACCGGCGTCAGAAGTCTGCCGACGTTGTGTTTTCTGCGGTTAAAAACGGACTCGTCGGTTTCTACCGTTATGGCCTGGGACTCCAATCTGCCGGGGATTCCTAAGAAAATAGTCCCTGCATATATCACGCAGGAAATTTTCCAATCCACAATTGTGTGGCGAGAACGTAACCCACATTCGTGATGGAGATTTTTTGTAGATGCCATCTCGAACGCCCATAAGTATATTATTTTTTATTATACATGCGATGGTTAGTCGGGATTTTGAGAAGAAGGTCCCAATCCTAATAGAGGTCCATCGACGACATGTTACACTTCTACACCTCCAACCGTAACCGTCGGAAAGGCTTGTTCTCTTTGCAAGTACACAATCCTGGCCAAAATGTAAACACCTTTTCTCTTCTGCCAACAATTTCCGTTGCTGGCAAAAGTTTAGTGCCGCCTCTGGGGTCTGGAGCTGGTCCGCAAGGTTTGTAATATTCATTATTATTTCGTCAGTTATCTTTTTAAAACTCTTCAAATAAGCGTTTCTTGAGTTGTGACACTCTTCCAATTGATAGCGAAATTCTCGTCTGCTTAATCGGCAACGCTCGGTTATATCCGGCTGTTGACGTCATGCGGCGCACAAAGCCGAGCAAATACTGAGTTACGTCTGGTTCGTTAAATGCACAAGTACCATATATATATATATATATATATATATATATATATATATATATATATATATATATATATATACACACACACATTTATACATATAATTTAAATTTGTATGCATTTTTATTTACACAAATAGTATCTTTCTATTTTGCACAAGTTTTGTCACCATTTAAATCTACTGTATATATATATGCATATATATATATATGTGTGTGTGTGTGTGTGTGTGTGTGTGCGCGTATGTGTGTGTGTTATATGTACATATAACGTGCGTGCGTGTTTGATTATTTACTGTATCGGTGAGATCGCTCTTTCTATGCGCCAATCTATTTCTGTCCATCTCAGTTCATCGTACATCATTTATAAATATACGTTCGCCTATCCCTGTATTTACGCAAAAAATTGATCCCAGCACTTTGCCATAAATTGCAGGATATCGGAAGTCTCTCAGAAGCGTTTTTACTTTTATCAATGGATATAATTATTATTGAACTGTCGTCCATTAACCTGAATGGCGAAGTAAGCTGGCGACAATGTGTGTTACTTGTGCGGCTTGACTACATACCAGCTCTACAATCACATCTCGTAAAGTGCTTTAGCCCTCCTCCGCTGACTCATAATCTTGCAAGTATACATATTTATCTATATATATCTCTGTTATCTACACACACACACGGAGGCTGCAGGAGTTAATTGGTTTAAGTTAAATTCTGTAAATCCAAATATAAACACATATATTTAAGTTAAGAATTTATTGTTTGAACCAAAGAATATATAGAGGGGAATTATGTTAATTTCCTTAATCCATAGATTTTCAATAATGGCTCATTTCATAAGTGGAAATTAAATGCAATTAGCAAAATGTTCAGCTATGAATAAACAAGTATTTTGCATTTCAGCACATATATTGAAAATGTTATTTGAATGGAAATAACAGTTATAGAAAAATAAATTTCATAAAACCTGGGCAGTCCATTAACACCGCAGTGCGGTAGAGACAACTGTACGCCCAGGATCAGCACAGAAGAATGACCATCTTTATCACCTGATCTTCACATTTTTTTTATTATTCTTTATGGTCAATCCTGGAAAGTGAGGCCTGCCCAATGATTTGTCAAAATATTGAAGCTTTTAAAATAAAATTGAACAAATGCTGGGAGGCTGCATATGCTGCTATGGGTGATTTCCCAAAAAGAGTTGGAATTTTAATGAAGGTTCAAAGGAAAAAATGTGATTAATTCTTATGACATATTGTTCCTTTTGAATTTACTAATCAATCCTACTCAAAGCCGGCAAGAGGCTTACTTGGCCAAAACGTGGTGAGACGACAACTACGGATGGCAGTGATTTCTGAGAATGCAGTTAGGAGGTTCTAAGTTCCTATCCATCGCGGTCACCACCTGACGAAGGCCAAAAGAACAGTTAGCCGAAATGTCGTGAAACAACAACCAATAAAGATGAGAATAATAGTCCGCAATAAATAAATTGATATAAATAATACTCATCTCAATAATGAATTCCAATTAAAATAATATATACCAACAAAGTGCATTGACATCTTTAGTGTCGTTATTGCCGCTAGTCGTATTTTACGCGAGCATTCACGAAATATGTATCAACGTCGTTTTTACCTTAATAGAAAAAACTCTGTTTCTGTTGGTGTTGCTACTCCGTGTGATAACATATAAGAGTAAGTTGAAACGACGATGATGATAATGATGATTTTTTTATCTGTTTTCAGTTGTTTCACGACTGTGTACGCGCGAGCGTAAAACATGGCAGCTCCCTTATATTAAGTACGAGCTGATTTGAAAACACTTTTTAACGTTATGTTTAATGCCTACAGTATTTATGCATTAATTAAAATAGTATTTATGCGTATTTAACGACCGGGCAACGTCGGGGATATCTTCTATTATATCTTTTATTATAGTATCTATTAAAATGAGAATGTGTGTGAGGATCATCATCATCATCATCATCATCATCATCAACAGGTGCCCTGACAGTCATGGCTCTCTAAAGCCACTTATGAATTCATTGTTGCTCATTATTTTTGATGTTGGTATTAAGTTGGTATTCAGATTGACAACGTATATTTCTCGCTGTCATCCTCTATTTCTTCTACCCAGGAGCTTTTATATGGGAGCACACTTACACATTTCCTTTACCCTAACGACTCCCTCTTTGCCGTCGATGGCCGTTCAACAATCGACCGAAGTAAAATATCCTTATTTCCAGAAAGTTCTTCTACCAGGAATGAACACCCGTAAAAAAATATATAAATAATATAAAGATATTAAGTTTTCATTAAAAAAAGTAATTTTTTTTCCTGTACTTTTATCTAACAATTTAGGCTTTTCGTAAACATATGTTTACGTATTTTCCTTAAATATATATATATATATATATATATATATATATATATATATATATATGTAAAATTTCTGTCCCCCCTGAAAAAAAAAACAACTTGACTGGACAAAAAAACATTAAAAAAAACTTGTTTCTTACACCTAAGAATTTACGGTGAAAAAAGTAAAAGGTTTATCTTTTCTTAAAAAAAAAAAACAAAACTTTTTTTTTTTTAAATAAACAAAACAAAATATATAAAATAAAATAAATAAAAGTATTTTCAGTCCTTTAAAAGTAGGTTTTGGTATTTTGGATTATTTAAATTTGTATTTTTTCCGGTTTGTTTTTTTTTTTTTTAAGTGTCTGTTACAATGCTTGGCTTAAATCGATGATTGTCGGTCTCGCCCGATCCATGCGAAATTATTTTTCCACGCTAGAAAAGTCTTGCAATTTAATTGGGGAATAGTTTTTTTTTTTATCTTTCGAACTTCGGAACATATAAAAAAAACTAATCAGGGGAAATAACTCTACGTTTTATAAAAAAAAATCGATGTCGTAAGTAATAATTCCAAATAAATTTAATTAAAATATATTATTAATAGAATTGTTATTTAGAGTTGATGAAATAACAATCTTAAATAATTAAAATTAAATAAATAAAAACAAATTAAATAAATTAAAAAAATTCTTTCGCTAGGAACTTAAACTAACATACAGCTATTTAGTACAATTGATTTCCTTAATATAATAAACAAATGAGGTGACCTCTTAATTTTATATTTAAAAAAATCATACTATATATAGAAATAAATGAAATACTAAACTAACGGACTTTTTGTATATATTTATGAAATTGTGAACAAACAAACAAACAAACAAACAGACAGACAGAAATACGAATTTATATACAGATATAGATATATATGCAGTGTGGAACGATAAAATATCGCCCTAAAGGAAACAACAAACCAGCTTTATTTTAAAACTGTTATAGAAAAAGTAAAATCAAATAACTTATGTAGTAGATCTATTCAATGTAGCCGTTTTCAGCCTCAATCACTTCCTGAATACGTGTCCAGAACTCGGATCATACCTTTTCTACAAGCGCCGGTGGGAGTTCGGCCAATACTCGGCGGATGGCAAGGATCAGGCTGGCTTTAGTATTGTGGGAGGATATGTTCCTGATGTTCTAAGACGTGTGACTAAGCAAAGTAGTCCAGCGCTGTCAGGTTGAGGGAGGAGTGAGGGCGAGTGAGAGAAGGGTACACAATTGCTGCACTCTTGCTGAAGCCAAACCTGGGTCTCTTTGGACTTGTGGGCCGGCGCAGAGTTCTGCTGCCACACCCAGGGTCTACCAGTGTCTACCTGGTTACTCCAGGTGCTCACCACTCTCTTCGGCACAACCAGATACGCTTTGGTTTTAACTTTCAAGGCGACTTCGAAGATGTGAGGTGGCATGATGTGCATGGCAATGGTCCTGTTGGCATAACTTGGATCGGTAGAGAGCATGGGTTATACAGCGGCGGATCTCCGATCTCGCTTGTTGAACATTGTGTATATTTCAGACATGATAGAAGACTTTTATCGCTATTGGGATTTGCATAAATCTGGTTAACTAGTAGATGGTCTGCAACAATGAAAGAGAACCGGTTTTCATCAAATGGAAATGGAATTGGCGTCTTTTCTAGGGCGATAATTCCAGCGTTCCACTCTGCATATATATATATATATATATATATATATATATATATATATATATATATATATATATATATATATATATATGTCTGTGTGTGTCTATATATATGTATATAAATACATACATATATATATGTATGTATGTATATTCCCCTGTAGTCCTCTTTAATTTCGCCAGTAATATTGTTTTTGTATGCTATTGATTTCTCCTGACGAGATGATAGCCGAAAGAGCTTTCGAGAAATTCCCGTACATTTTATTCAAATCCTTATATAAATTTTGTACATCCAAACATTTATATGTATGTGTGTGTGTTTTAATTTAGTGAAAAACAACTTCAACAGAATTCTCGATTATTAAGAATATTTCGTTAATTACAACGAAATAATTTATTCACATATGTTTAACAAGAGATTAAATATGTTTATTGTTTATGGCCTTAAACTTTCGGATCGGGAAATGTCGATTAAGACTTCCAACATAAATCTGAATAAGACAATGTGTTCATCATTTAGGCGCGCTGACTTCATTTTTTCGATCAACCGGCCTTGTATACTTTATTTGCTTAATGTCTCTTGACTGTTAAATATCTATCAAGGGTCGCTTTGGAACAATCGGCCCGGAGAAAATTAGGATATTTTGATGGCATTTTATCAGTCAGTCGGTGGGATTGGTCCTATGCCGTTCCGTTATATGCGCTTTTCCACAATTTGCCTCTGCTATTTGAAGTTATCTATTTTTTTTTAAACTAGTTTAATAGGCCAGAGCGTTTATCTTTTAGACGGTTGACTTAACTCTCACCACCATCGAGCACAGTGGCACACCTACTGCGACAGAAAGGAACGAGGTATCGGTAGATCGATGGCTGTGTGGATATGCGTTCGAATTTAGTTCCCATATTTTATGATACTTTTTGAGGAAGATTTTTTACGTCGCATTTTCTAAAGTGTTTCCTTTTTATTATGGGACGATTCAAATACTTTTTTTGCCCAGTACAACCGCCGGTTCTGTTTAAAACTTTCAGATTCTGACACAATTACTCATTCCGACTATTCACAATATCTAAATATTAAGCCATTAAGGTGTCTTTAGAGGGGGCGGATAATCTTCAATCTATGTGTAGTATGTGTATGTATTAACACTTGTGTAGAGGGTGTACAGACATTTTTTACTGGTCATATAAAATCAATAAAGATTAATAATTTCTATCATTAGTATCAGTTTAAAAAAAAACACAACAATGAAACAAGTAAAATAGTGTTTTTTATGGTATCGAAAAAAAGGGAAAGAATTTAATTCCGATACCCCAAATAGTTCTGATTTTTCCGATGTCAGATTCCGATCCCGATTAATGCCCTGATTAATTGTCCAACACTAATGTAAGATAAAGATAAACAATTTTTTTCTTATTTGAACCCTGTTTAGTCGTCAGTTTTATATTCATATGTATTAGTGATGGGGTAATTCCAATATTGTTCCCGATTGATATATAATTACTGATTCCGTATTAAATTTCCGATTCCAATACAAGTATCGATTCTGATTCCGATTTTTAATAAAGGACTTAATATTTAACTATAGAGTTGTTATTTTTTCACGATTTCCGTAAAAGCACACGTTAAATTCGCCGATATTTTCTGAAACGGCCAAATATATTTATTGGAAATAATCTATCAATTACTTTTACTAGTTATTTCAAATCAATAAATATTTATAAATTTGTCATTACTATAAGCAGTAGAATGTTTTGTTTTCAACAAAATATAATAAACTAGCGAATTAAAAGAATCGTTTTTAGCATTTAAAAGTAGATAACATTTTTCCGATTCCTATATCAACTCCGATACCCACAAAAGTTCCAATATTTCCGATTCCCGATTCTGATTCTGAGTAATCCTCCCAACACGAATATATATATATATATATATATATATATATATATATATATAGCGCCAAATCTGGGGTAATTGCGCTAACTAAAAAAGTTGACTTTATATGCGTGGTTGCCAAAAGAGCACTTTTAGCTAGTTGGCGCAATTACACCTGATTTGACGCAGTTACAACAAAGTACGGTATATATATATATATATATATATATATATATATATATATATACGCACACGCGCACGCACGCACACACACACACACGCATATATATATGCGTGTGTGTGCGTGCGCGTATGCATGTTTGTGTGTGCGTTCACGTAGTTTTGTTCCTATGTGCTTCCAAGGGTGAGAGGGTCACGAACTCGAAGCCTATTATGTTTCAACGAGTGAGACTCGCATCTTCTAAGCGAATATATCTTTAGCGAGCAGACAGATATATTGTATAAATGTCGAGATACGTCATTCGTCCTGAACATTTACGACACCCTCGCAACGAAAAAGATACATAAAACGGTGATTTTCATTTAGTTATGGACAGGGGTGGAAGCCATCGCTGTCAGAGG
The DNA here is from genome assembly GCF_053919585.1 of Euprymna scolopes. Lineage (NCBI taxonomy): Eukaryota > Metazoa > Mollusca > Cephalopoda > Sepiida > Sepiolidae > Euprymna > Euprymna scolopes. The sequence goes on from NC_136504.1 coordinate 8,252,244, forward strand.
TTGCATCTTCCGAAGTTCTCGAAAACGGGAAGGGAGGCACAGCACAAAAATAGATTGCTGAATGACAGAGACATTATTGTCTATTGCCAAAATACGAAAATACACCAAGGGAGAAACATTTATGAGAGAAGTTGGGCCCATCAATCATTTTTGCATAGTCCGTCGCAATATATCCAAATAAAAATCGCACCAAGGAGTCGCATGAGCGCTAATATTTGCACAACGTCGACTTAATGTCGGTGTGTGTGTGTGTGAGGTGGGGTTAACCGGCACTATGTGTACCGATCGTAAAGTCCAGTAGAAATTCTACCACAAAACCCACAGATACCGGAGGCCATTGAACTGCGTCAAGTTGTTAATGGACGAAAGTGTAATTATGGAGAACTGTTTGTAATGTTTCCGTGAAGTAGCTTTGCGATTTATTCAATAGCTTGCGATTTCCACTAAAGTGCTCGAATCATATTATTGATAAATGTCGAAATACGTAAATGTATATATTTTGATGTTTGTAGATGAACATTACGAATAGATGCTGTCAACGATAACTAAATAGAGTGTAATATATGCCAATGCGTATATAAATAAACACACAGATTTCTCGTTGATATTTTTAAACGATAATACGGTTACGTACCGTCTTCACCTTGAAGATCATTTTTGGGGGAAAATCGCCCATATATTATTTGGACGTAAACAAGTTATATTTATATTTATTTATTAATTATTTTTCAAAGATAATAAATAAATAAGTGTATATATATATACATACTCATATATATATATATATATATATATATATATATATATATGTATGTACATATATATAGTAAGTATTAAGTTATGATATGATTTGCGTGGCGCATTGGGCATAGTATTAACAGACTCGTGTATGTAAGGCTATGATATAAGTTCAGATTGTTTTCTATGAAATAACCGTACGTAATCGATATACCCTTTTTTATTGAAAGACTTATGCGCGTTATTTATTTTCGATAAAATATTTCAATCTATCTGAAGAGATGAACTAGATTTTGAATTCCGCATGCGTACGACAAACATATAAATTGTTCAATTAGATTAAATAACAAAGTATATATAGAGAGAGAGAGATATATAGACAGATAGATAGATAGATATATTGTTCTTCAGAGCCTATAAAAAAGTTAGCAAATTCAAATCTATGAGCTTGTACGAGACATTAAGTTGATAAATAAACATATTATAATTGATTTCTTTTAATTCCTACAATGCTGCCGCTATTCTTTTACTTCTTTGGCTCGGGTCCACACCGAAAACTTTACACACAAAACTTTACACCCAAAACTTTACATCCAAAACTTTACACACAAAACTTTACACCCAAAACGTTACATCAAAAACTTTACACCCAGATCTTTACACCCAAGACTTTACACCCAAAACTTTACATCCAAAACTTTACACACAAAACTTTACACCCAAAACTTTACATCAAAAACTTTACACACAAAACTTTACACCCAAAACTTTACATCCAAAACTTTACACCCAAAACTTTACACCCAAAACGTTACACCCAAGACTTTACACACAAAACTTTACACCCAAACTTTGCACCCAAAACTTTACACCCAATACTTTACACGCAAAACATTACACCCAAGACTTTACACCGAAAACATTACACACAAAACTTTGCACCAAAAACTTTACATCCAAAACTTCACACCCAAAAGTGATCATCCAAAAGTTTACATCAAAAAATTTACACCCAAAACTTTACACCCAAAACTTTACACACAAAACTTTACATCCAAAACATTACACCCAATACTTTACACACAAAACTTTACACACAAAACTTTACATCCAAAACTTCACATCCAACATGTTACACACAAAATTTTACATCCAAAACTTTACACCCAAAACTTTACATCCAAACGCTTACATCCAAAACATTAAACCCCAAAACTTTACACACAAAACATTAAACCCCAAAACTTTACACCCAAAACTTTAAACACAAACTTTACACACAAAACTTTACATAAAAAACTTTACACCAAAAACTATTGACCCAACACTTTACACACAAAACTTTACACCCAAAACTTTACACCAAAATCTTTACACCCAAACTTTACGCCCAAAACTTTACACCCAAAACTTTACATCAAAACTTTACACCCAAGACTTTACACCCAAAACTTTACACACAATACTTTAAACACAAAACTTTACACCCAAAACTTTACATCAAAACTTTACATCCAAAACTTTACACCAAAAACTTTACATCAAAAACTTTACACACAAAACTTTACATCCGAAACTTTACACCCAAAACTTTACACACAAAACTTTACATACAAAAAATTACATCCAAAACTTTACACATTAAACTTTACACACAAAACTTTACATCCAAAACTTTACATCCAAAACTTTACACCTAAGACTTTACATCCAAAACATTACACCTAATACTTTACATCCAAAACATTACACCCAACACTTTAAATCCAAAACTTTACATCAAATCTTTACACACAAAATTTTACACACAAAACTTTACACCCAAGACTTTACACACTAAACTTTATATCCAAAACTTTACACCCAAAACTTTACATCCAAAACATTACATACAAAACTTTACACCCAATACTTTACATCCAAAGCATTACACCCGATACTTTACACACAAAACATTACACCCAAAAATTTACATCCAAAACATTACACCCAAAACTTTACACCCAACACTTTACATCCAAAACTTTACACACAAAACTTTACACATAAACCTTACATCCAAAATTTACACCCTCAACTTTACACACTAAACTTAACATCCAAAACTTTAGACACAAAATTTACAACCAACAATTTACACACAAAACTTTACACACAAAACATTACATCCAAAACTTTACACACAAAACTTTTTACACAAAATTTTACACACAAATGTTAACACACAAAACTTTACACACAAAGCTTTACATCTAAAACTATACATCCAAAACTTTACACACAAACCTTTACACTAAAAACTTTACATCCAAAACTTTACACCCAAAACTTTACACCCAAAACTTTACATCCAAAACTTTACACCCAAAACTTTACATCAAAACTTTACACACAAAACTTTACACCCAAAACTTTACATCAAAAACTTTACACCCAATATTTACACCCAAAAGCTTACATCCAAAACTTTACACCCTAAGATGTACACCCAAAACGTTACATCCAAAACTTTACACCCAAAACTCTAGATCCAACACTTTACACACAAAATTTAGACCCAAAACTTTACAAACAAAACTTTAAACCCAAAACTTTACATCCAAAACTTTACATCCAAAACTTTACACCAAAAACTTTACATCAAAAACTTTACACACAAAAGTTTACATCCGAAACTTTACACACAAAACTTTACACACAAAACTTTACATACAAAAAATTACATCCAAAACTTTACACATTAAACTTAACACACAAAACTTTACATCCAAAACTTTACATCCAAAACTTTACAACTAAGACTTTACATCCAAAACATTACACCTAATTCTTTACATCCAAAACATTACACCCAACACTTTAAATCCAAAACTTTACATCAAATCTTTACACACAAAATTTTACACACAAAACTTTACACCCAAGACTTTACACACTAAACTTTATATCCAAAACTTTACACCCAAAACGTTACATCCAAAACATTACACACAAAACTTTACTCCCAATACTTTACATCCAAAGCATTACACGCGATACTTTACACACAAAACATTACACCCAAAAATTTACATCCAAAACATTACACCCAAAACTTTACACCCAAAACTTTACATCCAAAACTTTACACACAAAACTTTACACCCAAACCTTACATCCAAAACTTTACACCCTCAACTTTACATACTAAACTTAACATCCAAAACTTTAGACAAAAAAATTTACAACCAAAAAGTTTCAAACAAAACTTTACACACAAAACATTACATCCAAAACTTTACACACAAAACTTTTTACACAAAGTTTTACACACAAATGTTTACACACAAAACTTTACACACAAAACTTTACATCTAAAACTTTACATCCAAAACTTTACACACAAAACTTTACACTAAAAACTTTACATCCAAAACTTTACACCCAAAACTTTACACCCAAAACTTTACATCAAAACTTTACACACAAAACTTTACACCCAAAACTTTACATCAAAAACTTTACACCCAATATTTACACCCAAAACCTTACATCCAAAACTTTACACCCTAAGATGTACACCCAAAACTTTACATCCAAAACTTTACACCAAAAACTCTAGATCCAACACTTTACAAACAAACTTTAGACCCAAAACTTTACAAACAAAACTTTACACCCAAGACTTCACCCAAAACTTTACACCAAAAACCTTACACCCAATACTTTACATCCAAAACTTTACACCAAAAACTTTACACCAAAAACTTTACATCCAAAACTTTACACACAAAACTTTACACAAAAAACTTTACACCCAAAACTTTACACCCAAAACTTTACACACGAAACTTTACACCCAAAACTGTACACCCAATACTTTACACCCAAAACTTTACACCCAAAACTTTTAACCCAAAACTTTACATCAAATCTTTACACAGAAAACTTTACACCGAAAACTCTACACCCAAAACTTTACACATAAAACTTTACACACAAAACTTTACACCCAAGACTTTACACACAAAACTTTACACCCAAGACTTTACACCCAAAACTTTACATCCAAAACTTTACACGCAAAACTTTACAACCAAAACTTTACACACAAAATTTTACACCCAAAACATTACATCCATAACTTTACACACGAAACTTTTTACACAAAAGTTTACACAAAAATGTTTACTCACAAACCTTTACATACAAAACATTACATCCAAAACTTTACACCCAAAAGTTTAGACCCAAAACTTTACACTCAAAACTTTACACCTAATACTTTACACCCAAATCTTTACACCCAAACTTTGCACCCAAAACTTTACACCCAATACTTTACACGCAAAACTTTACACCCAAGATTTTACACCGAAAATATTACACCCAATACTTTTCACACAAAACTTTACACACAAAGGTTTACGTCCAAAACTTTACACCTAAAAGTTAACACCTAAGACTTTACAACCAAAACTTTACACAACACTTTACACACAACTTTACACACAAAACTTTACACACAAAACTTTACACCCGAGACTTTACACCCAAAACTTCACACCAAAAACTTTACATCCAAAACTTTACATCCAAAACTTTACACCAAAAACTTTACACACAAAACTTTACACACAAAACTTTACACACAAAACTTTACACACAAAACGTTACACACAAGACTTTAAACCCAAAACTTTACATCCAAAACTTTACACCCAAATTTGCACCTTAACTTTACACCCAATACTTTACACGCAAAACTTTATACCCAAGATTTTACACCGAGAACATTACACCCAATACTTTACACACAAACCTTTACACACAAAACATTATACCCACTACTTTACACCCAAAACCTTACAGCAAAACTTTGCACCCAACACTGTACACCCTAAACATTACACCCAATACTTTACACTCAAAACCTTACACCCAATACTTTATATCCAAAACTGTACACCCAAAACTTTACATCCAATACTTTACATCCAAACTTTTCATCCTAAACTTTACACCCAAAACTTTACATCCAATACTTTACACCCAACAGTTTACACCTAATACTTACACCCAAAACTTTACACCCAATACTTTACACCCAAACTTTGCACCCAAATCATTACACCCAACACTTTACTCCCAAAACCTTACACCTAATACTTTACACCCAAAACTTTACACCTAATACTTACACCCCAAACTTTACACCCAATACTTTACACCCAAACTTAGCACCCCAAACTTTACACCCTAAACTTTACATCCAATACTTTACACCCAAAACTTTACACTTAATACTTACACCCAATACTTTACACTCAATACCTTACATCCAAAACTTTACATCGAAAATTTTACACCGAAAACTGCTGTAGAATACCCTTCAAAGTCAACCACTTCCATATTAGTGGCCTGGGAAGTCCACAGTGGAGACAACTACATAAAAGAAGCTTTAAGCAAAATTCTTCCCAAAGGAGCAAAACTGAAGTTTGTTTGCCAGGACACTATAAATACAAATAAATAATTTTGTAGTTTTAACAAGAGAGCTACAATAATATCAGAGCTTCTATATTTAAGCTGAACATCTACAGAATGCCAGCATTAGTATATTTCATATGAATGAGTCCCCTGTGATGTTTTCACACGTCCCGCTAGTAATATAATAATACGAAAGCTGCATTAATCAAAATATATTTAAGCGTATTTTACAACCAGGCAATATATAAATAAAAGTGTCTGCCTGTATCTGTGTGTGCGTGTGTCTGTGTATGTACATTTCCCTACCAAACTACTCTAATTTACTACTAATACTACTAATTTTCAGTCTACAGACTCGAGATTTGACATAAAGGAGTATTGATATTTTGGGAAAATCTTTTTAATCTGTTTTCGGTCAGAAATTTGGCTGTCACGGGGCCAAAGTTAAATGATTGACCTTTGAAAAATCTATCAAACTTCTTGGCCAATTTTTGCTCTATACACTGGAAATTTTAGATGTAGGTTACTTGGGCATGAATCAATAATTATTATTTGATTTGAGGCCAAACGAATAACTGTTAAATAGTCAAAATTGAGGTTAAACTTTTAAAAAATACCTCTGCGGTTTCTACCAAACTACTCAGTCAAGTTTTGGTCTAAACATTTGAATTTTAACATAAAGTGTATTCAGCCATAGGACAAGCTTTTAAATTCGGTTTTGGCCGAATGTTTTACTGCCAAGGGGTCAAACTTAAAAGGGTTTGATTTTTGTGGTAACTAGCAAACTATTCAGCCAATTTTTGGTCTAAACCGTTGAAATTTTACATAAATGGTATTTTGACATGCAGCAAGCTATATAATGGGTTTTGGGGACCAAAAAATGTCTGCCAAGAGGTCATAGTTGATAGAGTGGACCTTTGCAGACTCTACAAAACTCTTCCGCACATTTCAGTCACACCGGCAATAAAGTGTAGAAGCACCCCAGGTTTTTATGGGTCGCTATTTTTGCCATAAATTGTTAGGTGAAAGTTTGTTGGGTTTTTTTTTTCAGGAAAACTTGCACATTTTTTTAAAGAAATTTGCTAGTAAACGTTTCTTTTTGAAAACAGAATTTGGTACCCCTTGGGCGTTGAGTTCCATGGCGACCAGCATAAAAAAAAACACGCATCGCTCTCTTTCTGACGCAAGCGCCCGTAACACTTTTTTTATTTACTGATGTTGTCGTACTAACTAAATGGTTATTTGTCACATAATTTATTTTGAAAACAGTTTTACTCTTTATGAATATTAAAACAAAAATTACTAAACATTTATTAATTATGCCTCACTTTTACAGACATTTGGTTTTAAATTTATTTTTAAATGACGACTTTTATCGACTTTTTTTAATAGCATTTGCGGATAGGTATGCTGACATTTGTTTTTTTTTAATTTCTATTTAAATGACTTTTTATCGACTTTTATTTTACTTTTATTTTAATAGCATTTGCGGATGGGTACAAAACGAAAAAAATAACTAAGCCATTTACTGAAAATTTCTCGGTATCTTGACT
>NC_136504.1:8265000-8447500 GCF_053919585.1 Euprymna scolopes
TTTGGGGCTCAAATCAAGTTATTAAGTCAGATCCCTGTCCAAGAAACCTATATCTAAAAGTTCAATTGTTTATACACAACAGTTGCGGAGGAGTTTGGTAGAGTTCTCAAAGATCAAATCGTTGAACTTTGATCCCTTAATAGCCAAATTTCTGGCTAAAAACCGATTATAAATATTTTCCCAAATCCCAATATCCTGTATATCAAATTTCGAGTCTGTAGACTGAAAATTGACAGAGTTATTGCGTAGGGAAATATACACAGACAGACAGACAGACACACACACACACAGACACGTTCACTTTTATAGATAAACTAGCATGGATGCCCGGCGTTCCCTGCGTGTTTGGAGGCGTATGCTGAGTAAAAAAAAAAAAAAAAACGGCAAGTTTTTTAGCTTTTCCCCCTATTATGACCCCTTAAAATGTATTGTTTCGGGCTCAAATTGAGTTATTAAGTTAGATCCATGTCCAAGGAAACTATATCTAAAATTTCTAGTGTTTAGACTCAAAATTGTCGGACGAGTTTGGTAGAGTTATCGAAGGTAAAATCGTTTAATTTTGACCCCTTAATCGCCAAATTTCTGTCCGAAAACCGATCACATAGATTTTCCTAAATCTCAGTACTATGTGTATCAAATTTCGAGTCTGTAGACTGAAAATTAACAGAGTAATTGCGAAGGAAAATGTACACAAACACACCGAACCACAGACAGACACACACACACAGCCACACAGACACGTCCACTTTTATAGATATACTAGCAGTTCCGCCCGGCTTTAATCGGGTCCTATGTAAGGTTATGTGCATATGTATATATTAAAAAGTGGGAATATGTAAAGTAATGCCTTTCTGTATAATAGCTAAAACAGGCAAACATTGTCACCTTCATATATATATATATATTAATGTTTTTAGCCAATTTTTCGATATTTGTCGAATGAAGGATCGAACTTTAAAACGATACTGATCCTGTTAAAATCTGTCGCCACTAATGAAAGTTTAAGGCAGACATGCAAACAGATATACATTTATATATGGGAAACTAAACATTTTCGACCCAAACTGATGAAAAAGCTTGCCCTATCTCTGAATACCCTTCATGTTAAATTTCAAATATTTAGACCAGAAATTTTCTGAGTAATTTTGAAGAGACTGCAGAGGTCAATTTTTTTTTATTTTGACCCCTATTATGACCCCTTAAAATGTATTGTTTGGGGCTCAGATCAAGTTATTTAGTTAGATCCATGTCCAAGGAACCTATATCTAAAATTTCAAGGGTGTAGACCCAAATTTGTCTGAGGAGTTTGGTAGAGTTCTCAGAGGTCAAATCGTTGAACGTTGATCCCTTGATCGCCAAATTTCTGGCCAAAAACCGATTACACCGATTTTCCCAAATCCCAGTACCGTGTATATCAAATTTCGAGTCTGTAGACTAAAAATTGACAGAGTTATTGCGTAGAGAAATGTACACAGACACACAGATACGTTCACGTTTATATATATATATATATATATATATATATATATATATATATATATATATATATATATAAAGGTTGAATCGCCACCACCGAGAATCGAAATCAAAACGTTCAGCTCACGGTTTATTTTGCCTCTGCCATCAATGACTGTGCTATGAAAATATGATTACTGCAAATTAACACATGAATCAATAGCTACTACATTATGCATTCGGAATGCCGGCGTTCGACCTTCACCTGGCAAATTTAATTTTTTTTTTTAATTTTCACATTTTTGCGCCGATCTTTCCCCGGCTAAAACCCAAATATAAAGTTTTGCATGGATTCAAATACCTTATACACGAAGTTTGATGCCTGTAGACCAAAAACTCTAGGAGTTTTGTAGGCAAAATTTGGTAAACAAAAATATATACGTATACATAAATATATATGGAAACAATTTTGTGTTTACTATAAACATTTTACGCAACTATTATGCAATTATAAATCATGTAGAATATCTGCATGAATATGATTACATGTAGTAGTTAACTAAAGATGATTATTCCATTAGAAAACCGAAGCAATTAATAGGGAAGTATTTAAAATGAATGTTTAAAAGAATATGCAAATTAGATCTTTTGCAGATGAATGCAATTCCACAATCCATGTATAAGAAAATTGTATTTCCTTTTTAAATAAATAGAAAGAAGGGTTTTTAATATGAATATCAATACACAAACAAAAAAAAACGAATTTATAGGAGTATAGATTTTTTTTTTATTATTATTACATTTTCACCCCAAACAAGGCAAATTGCCACTTTGGTGTAGGGGGCTACTATCAGGGGCAACAACTACTGGGGTACTATGTAGGGATTTGGGCAGCAAGATGTCGGTTCACGTTACACTTGAACTTCTGCACGTTAGTACTGTTGGGGAAGCAGGGACCTGGAATGGAATTCAAGAGTCTAGCGGTTCTGGGGAAGAAACTACTGGAGTAGAAAGATCTTTTATATCTAGGGATCTCTACAATGTGGGGGTGGGATTTAGCAGCATGTCGGGTTTGTCGAGGGTGCACACGTCGTGGGGGCACAAGTGATTGCAGTTCGTCAGAGCATTCACCACTAAAATACTTGTAGAAAAGGCAGAAGGATGCAACATTTCGACGATGGGACAGAGGCTGAAGCTTAGATGCCAGTTCAGGGCCTATCAGGTTTGCGACTCTCTTTTGAACCTTGTCACTGGCACCAGCCCAGATGTGACAGCAATACTCCATACATGGGCGAATGGTGGCTTTATAGAGGTACAGGATACTTTCAGGTGTTAGTATTTGTCTAGCACGGTAGAGAGAGCCCACCTTTCTTGCAGCGGCCCTGGCAATACCTTCAATGTAATTGTTCCAACTCATGTTTCCTGTGAACGTTAGGCCAATGAGTTTGAAAGATGTACTCCCAGATAAATAGTCGTTGGCCATTGCTATAGGTGGTAGAGAGGGTTTCTTGTAATTATTGAATGAAACTAGTTTAATCTTGGCAGCATTGAACGCGAACAACCACTTTTGTCCCCATTCCACGACAGATTGATATAGATAGATAGATAGATAGATACACACTTAAAAGGATATATTATTCATATAATAATATATATACACACTTATAAGGATATATCATTCATATAAATTATAGGATATATCATTCGTATAAATTCGTATATGTATAACCATTATAAATATGTATACATTATATATATATATATATGTGCATATTATACACATACCCACACGCATACACACGCGAACAACCACACACACACACACACACACACACACACACACACATATATATATATATATATATATATATATATATTATGGAAATGCAAGCAAACAAATTTCTGAATTATTTGTAAGAATTCTGTGTCAGCGACGCTCCTTGACGTGGGACATGTCACCAATCAAATAATGGAAACTTCCACGTAAAAAGAAATTGTTGCCCTCTATTTGTATCCTTCCTTTCAATTTCTCTCCCCTCTCATTTCACATATATCTCTCTCCCCCACTTTTTTTGTATTGATTCTCTCACACACGTTTCCCCCAACCAACCCCAGCACCGTACACTTCTCACACAACGGCATCACACACACACACACACACACACACACACACACACACACACACACACACACATCTCTCTTCAAATCCACACGTTTACGCACGTGCACGCAGGCAGCCATACACATACACACGCATACACGCACGTACATACATATTTTTCAGCCTCTTTACATCCCGTGTGTCATTCATTATTGCTGACTGTCGACGATGGGGGAGCGTCACCAGGGTAAGGCACACACAAGCGAACTGTCCATCAGCGCCGGAACTCGGAAGATACCAAAGAAAATTTAAAATAAAAAGGCCTGTCTCTGAGGTAGAGAGATTTTTTTCCCCCGGTTTAGCATTTTTTTAATCTTTTTATTTTATTGTATATTTTTCTGAATCCATAGAAATATTCGAACGGCCCTCAACTTTTTTGTATGCGTAAATGAAACCGAGCACCAAGAACTTGTCAAAGAATTCTGTGGTTCTTTTCTCCCAAGAGAGACCATTGTCTTGACGATTTCATCCATCTCTAAACATATATATTGATTGATCTCTCTTTTTCACTGTCTAACCCTAACCTCTTTCTCACTCTGTCGATCTCTCTTTCTCCCCCTCCTTTTCTCTTGCACAAATCTCTCAACCCTTCGTCCTCCCTGTGAATTTAACTCTCTATTTCTTTTTTATTTTATTTTCTTCTTCACCCCTCTCTCACTCTCACTCTCTCTCACTCTCTCTCCACACGTGCACATGTACATAAATATGTATACACGATAGAATCCAAATGTATATCAGATACTATCCTCGAGTGCTTAAGGTCTCTGAGTACAGTTTTTTTCTTCAAGAAAACCTGACAGATAGTTCCTACTATTATCAAAAATAGCATAATATAAAGTCCCAAATATAATCTGCACTGCATGACGAACCCCACTTCTCTTATATAACAAAAAGTGCACCTGTGATTCTTTTTTTCTATAGTAACAGGACAAACATTGATACTCCACCACACTAGATGAATATTAATCCTGATAATTAATGCTTTTTAGTTATTTACTAAATCAATGTTTGACAGGAAAGTGAGGTCTATATTGGAACACGCGGCTTCCTGTTTATCTCATATAAAAATCAAATGGTAGCCTCTGGAAATGGCTCCATGATTCATGAACAACCGGCCAATTTCTTCTTTTTTTTTTGCTCTCTCTCTCTCTCTCTCTCTATTTCTCTCTCTCTCTCTCTCTCTCTCTCTCTGTCTTTATATATATATATATATATATAAAAACATGCATATATATGCCTATATGCAATTATATATATGCATATATGACCATATATATGCATATTTGCAATCATATATATATATATATATATATAGTTATTTCAACACCACGTATATATATATATATATATATATATATATATATATATATATATATATATATATATATATTGCTATTTCAACACCACGTATATATATAAATACGAGAGGTAACAATTCCATACACTAGTCTGAGAGTACATGCCGTGGATGAAACCCGTAAAATTATTTGAAGCATAAGTGTCGAGTAGATTTTTATAACTTGCAATATATATATATATGTTTATTTAGCCATATATATATATATATATATATATATATATACATGAATTCTTTCTCCTTCTTTTATATATAAATATATGTATGCGTGACGCGAGTGCGAGAGAACGAGAGAAATAAACTTCCTGTCTCTGATTTTGAGAAGTAGTAATTAGAAGATAGATAATGGTCATACAAATACAACGATTACGAAATTAGTCGCACACACATAAATGTATAATATATATATATATATATATATATATATATATATATATATATATACATATATACATAGTCATCCACCTACAGTACTGTTTCGTTGTTTCAAACTAAGATAGGGAGCTCCATATATTTATTGTAATCGAAATCGGTGAAATCTCACATTTCTCAATTAAATCGATTGATTGTCTGCTTTGTTAGGAGGACGTTCGCTTGCTTCTCGCAGTGACTTAGCTAACAATACATTGTAGTTTATATTGCACTGTTGAGAATATATCGTTTGTTTCATTAAATCTTTTTTTTTCATAAATAATGGCTTAAATCAAAGTTTAAAAAGCGAAAGTCAAGCATCATACCTCAGCTGCTATTTACACAATCCTATCATAGAATCTTCTGTTGATTTTTTTTATGCCTGGCGGTGATAATGGCTTGAATTTAAGTTTCAAATGAAAAAGCCAAGTATCATGATTCAGTTTTGATTTAAACAAAAAATGTTCATTTCAAATGCGACCTCTTATATCAAATTCTTTACTGTTGCTTTTATATCTTGGGCGTTTCGACATTGCGTGATAATAAAACTTTTCAAATGCGCTTGTGATGTAAAGCTGCGCAAGTTTTTAATTTTGGTCAAAATTCCTGATTCCTTCTTTTATCAGATTATTTCGATTAACAATTATCGATACTTATCGAATGTATTCCAATACAAAACCTAATAATACTGTCACATACGTAAAGTTCCTTCGCGTAAAATTTCATAAAAATCGATCCAGCCATTTACGAGACTATAGGGAACGTACTTACACACAGACACAAAGTGCTTTTTGTATAATAGTATATATATATATATATATATTATTATTATTATTATTATTATTATTATTATTATTATTATTGTTGTTGTTGTTGTTGTTTTTGTTGTTGTTGTTGTTGTTGTTATTATTATTATTATTATTATTATTATATATTATTATTATTATATATTATTATTATTATTATTATTTCCACAGCCAAACAACGTCGCAGCCCACAAGAGTCATGACAGCAAACAAACCGGAAATCCAAGATTGAGTTTTGCCCTCATTTGGCGGCTTGTTGACTGTCATGGATAGCTCTTGTGAGCTGCCACGTTGGTTGGCTGTGGAAATAATTATATATTCTCTCACATGTTTAAAAATTATATATATATATATATATATATATATATCGTGTCAAAATTTTACAACAAATAGAAAAAATGAAAATTATAAATTAATTATGATCACTAAGACTAGAAAGCAAGCTAGGACTGAGCAGGCTTCAGAACTAGTGAGTTCCCCTAGGGCTAATCACCCAACGAAGTCGAACAGATTTCGACAAGGTAAAGTCGTTGTCATTAGAAATACAGAAGTAGGAACTCTTTATTTTTAAATAGCAAATAGAACCTGTTCGGCTGAAAATAATGTATATGTTGCTCCATGTGGAGCAGCATTAGGCAAAACGTTTGTATATAAAAAATATCTAAAAAATACAAATCTAACAAACAAAATTTATAATGTCTCAAATCATTCGAAAGAAGATTTGTTATGTAACCTACAAAATTTAATCTACTAGTTATCCTGTAAACATTGTAATTTACAATTCGTCCGCGAAACTGTGTTGCGTTTAATTAAACGCATGAATTTACATAGAACAAGTAACAAAGGCTGTATTTATGTTATTAAACATTTTAAAGAAACCTACAGCAAACCGTTTTTTTCCATACAAATGATTGAAAAATTTAAAGATAGTGAATACAATAGGTTTGGTGAAGTAGATAAATATATACGTAAAATTCGTCAGGATAAGAGGATTAAATACTTTTTTAAACCTGTATATATATATATATATACAAAATATATTTTAGTCATCGACATACAGCCCTGTTTCGTTGTTTCACAACTCATCAGTGCCGCTAGACTAACACCTATCCCAAGCCGAGGATCGAACCTAGAACCGTCTTGATGACAGTCGGCAGTCCTACCCCCTGACTACGGAATCGGTGGCCGAAATTAACCTGTCCGAATGTCTATTTAAATAAACATCCGTCCGCCACTCGTAGAGGGCTCAAACGTTTGTTTGTAAACAAACCGCGAGCTTCGCATTTTTTCAGCTAAATTAAGTAGCGAGTAAGATAATTTACGATAGTGCTCTACCCAAGAGGGGGGCTTTATAAAATATATTTTAGTCATCGACATACAGACCTGTTTCGTTGTTTCACAACTCATCAGTGCCGCTAGACTAACACCTATCCCAAGCCGAGAATCGAACCTAGAACCGTCTTGATGACAGTCGGCAGTCCTACCCCCTGACTACGGAATCGGTGGCCGAAATTAACCTGTCCGAATGTCTATTTAAATAAACATCTGTCCGCCACTCGTAGAGGGCTCAAATGTTTGTTTGTAAACAAACCGCGAGCTTCGCATTTTTTCAGCTAAATTAAGTAGCGAGTAAGATAATTTACGATAGTGCTCTACCCAAGAGGGGGGCTTTATAAAATATATTTTAGTCATCGACATACAGACCTGTTTCGTTGCTTCACAACTCATCAGTGCCGCTAGACTAACACCTATATATATATATATATATATATATATTTAAACCTGTATATATATGTATGTATATGTATGTATATATATGCATATATATGTATATATATATGTATATATATGTATATATATATGTATATATATGTATATATATGTATATATATATATATATATATATGGGTTTGTGAGTGTGTTAGTGTCGATGTATATGTAGAAAGTAAAACTCTTCGCCTAAAAATACTTATGTATGTGCATAGATGTCTACGTCGATACACACATCTATTTTTATACTATTGTTAATAGTATAACAAGGAAATGTACTTTGATTGAAGGATTGTTTTTAATATTCGACTATTTATGTATTTTATATACAGCTCGAGTGTTTGCGCCAAGAATGGAGAGCCTTGATTTCTTAGAAATTCAATTAAAGTAAATGTGAGAAAAATAAAGAAAAACCATCAATACTTGTTGACTAATTAAACCTAATTATAAACGAAAGTGAAAGCAACACTCGTTGTTATTTCGCTAGGGCGTAACCAATGACGTCGTTCGAATGTCCGAGCAGCTGCGCAATGAATGCTGGGAAACATGACAGAAGTCAAACAAACAAATAATACCCATAATCAGCACAGGACAAATAGCGAGTTTATTTGTTCGCTGTTTTGAGGGACGATTTTTGCCTTTGTAGATTGTCGTTATATTTTTCCGTTTCGTTTTTTCTTTTTCTTGTTCATTTTGCGTTGTTGTCGACTTCTTTCTGAGATACGCCCACGTTTCTCTGTAAGATGTTCTGATTATCTGCTAATTTTGGACCTCCAGTTTTTCTTCCGTGTATGACAAGCAATCTACAATAACCTCAGATTAATCTTGATGGTATACTTTAACCAAAATATCTGTCGGCATCTCCCAGCGGTTCTTGTAAGCAGTTGAAAAAGTTGCTGAAAAAAACTGGTGTGAACACTGCCAGACGATAAATTCAAAACGCTGGAAACAAAGCTGACTGTAAGGTTTACTATATGAAAGAACTATTTTTAGAATTTTCAAGACAATATTCCTTTTTTTTTTTAATTTTTCAAAGAAATATGTTTTTAACATAGAAACAGTTATGATTGAAAACATGTTTTACAATAAAAATATCAGAATTTTTTTTTCTTTTAACTAATGAACGAAAACAATTTTGATATTTGCAAAGAGCTGATTGCTGATTGGATAATTGCATCTGCATTTTTTGGTTGCGTTTCTCGCAGTTTACAGTAACCTACTGAGAGATGCTGCCGCGAAGTTGGAGCAGGTTCTAGATCAGTATCGCTTATCTCCTTCTCAGATAACGTAAAACCCCTCGTTTACTTATGTTAAGAATGGCTTTCTTGTCCGCTTAATCCTGCCGAATTTTCCAGCTGACTTAACAGCAGAAATTGCAAGTAAAAAAGCAGACAATATTGACTATTGCCAATGCTCTTTTCGTAGATATGTCTGTTAAACAGTGACGGTTTAGGTTGAAATCGTATTTGCCGCAGATTGAATGGACGTATCCTTAGTCTGTTCTCTCTATACACTGGTCTGTCCGCGATTTGGTTCTCAAATTGCAATAGGAGTTGTCGTCTGTCACACATTTTAAAAGAGTTTGTCATGCTTGTATGTGGTCTTCGAGCTAAAGTTATAAAATGTTATTAACATTTTATTGTTGTTATGTAACAATTTTTATACAGACATGCGCAATGAACTGGATAGATAAGATCACAGTGGCGTATCTGTTCTAATGCAACACGTTATTTAATTTGTCCGTTGCCAATAGGGAAGAAATCCTACTATACTACAGCAATCCTTATTTTTGCCTTTGAGTGACCCCTTTTAGGGAGCTGTTATTCCCCTACATTTAAATAAACTTATTGCACATTTTGCTTTCGTAGGGAAGAAAATAAATTCCAAGCGGGTTGTCGTGTTCATATCTGGCCTTTGGGCTATGTTTTTTTTTTCTTTTATCGTTGTAATGTAACTATTGTACTGAGACTGTATTAATTTCATGCGCAATAGATAAAATATACAAGATCACACTGTAGTATCTAGTATGTTGCTATACTTATGTAAATTTGTCCTTAGTGAATAGAGGGAACCCTTCCATACTAAGGCAATTTTTATTTTTATTTACTTTAAGAGTAACCCTTTTTAGGGAACTGGTCTTTCCCCTAAATTAAACACGACGTTATGTCATATTTTGTTTTCGTTAGGAAATAAATATCGGGAGTTTTGTGGTATATTTGAATTGCTTCAATTATATATCAGTTTGAGCTAGAATTTTTGCCTGCTACGCTTTAGTTTAAATAGAAATGTGTTCCGCCTGTCACGTTTAAGTTTGCAATAATTTTTAGTTATTCACGCATAAGTATGAAATAGGATTATGGTCTATCAGGTTTCAGTCTGAAATAGCCTTTTTGGCCTGTTATACTTAGCATGCGTTCGTCACGTTTTAGTTTGAAATTACACTATTTTGTTTGCCAAGCTTTAATTAAAGTTAGCATTTCTTGTCTGCCACACTGTTGTTTAAAATAGCATATCCGGTCGGTTACTCTATTGTTGTACATAGAAATTTTGTCAGTCACGCTTAGGTAACACATAGCATTTTATCTATTCGCTTTAGTTAAAAAGATCCTTTTTCCCCCGTAACGTTTCAATTTTTAATGTCAATTGCTTTCTATCCCGCCTGTGTTTGAATTAACGTTTTTCTTGTTTGTCAAACTTCAATTATAAGCGTTTCTTTTTCATACGTCAGCTTTGATAATGATGCTTATTACTGAGGTGGGCATAAATAGTTCAGTTCCGGAAGACGCCCCTGAAATAAGTCGTATGTTACACGTTGTCAGAAAAACAACTCAGATGAGAACAGTAGTCTTAATAATTAAAATAAAATATTTTATTATGTTATTTATCTTAGCTTGAAATAGAAAATTTTGTCTGTCATGCTTCCGTTTGAAGTAGGATTTTATTTTTAAAGGGGGTAATCTGAATGGACGTATCTTACAAAAGTCTCTGTTTGTCGGGCTTTTCAAACTCAAGTTTGAAAAAAGAAGACATGCCCGAAGGTCTGGCACGCATATTTAAAAACGACTGAGCATCACAAATGGCGCTGATTAAATAGACCTACAGATGTGTCTAAACATCTTTACAAGAAACGGTGTCCGCCGGTCCGTCACTCTGACTTGTTAGATTTTAAAGAAACATTTTCTTCAGTGTGTCATAGTTTTATTTGGAATAGCATTTTATTGGTCTGACACACTTAAGTTTGGAATAGTAATGCTTATCGAGCCTCTAATGGGGTTTATTGAATGGATGCCTCTTACCTTAGATACTTCCGAGTATTTTTATAGACGTTTCACTCCCTTGGTCAACAACATTTTTATTGATCTGCAATACTCAATGTTCAAGTTTTTTAATAGTATTTTCGTTAATATGCTATGCGAAAGTTTCAAATGTTATTTTCGTTAGTATGTTGTGTTCAAGTTTGAAATAGCATATTTGTCGGTTTATCCTACTTAAGTATAATATACTGTTTGTTTTAATAATTTCGTTGGTCTTTACATACTTAGATTTAAATAGTGCTCTCTACTAAATGGTATATAAACTGCGTAACTGTATAATGAACGTATGTCTTTTAGAATGAGAGATTATATAACTATTTCAACAGTCAAACAACATCGCAGCCTACAAGTGCCATGACATACAACAAACCGGAAGTCCAAGACTCGGGTTTCGCTCTCAGTTTGGCTCATCAGTTAGACTTATCCGAACTCGCAATTCGACACCCGAGCCTATTTAACAGACGTGTGTTTCTATTATAAGTTATTTTTAACTTATTAATGTAAACTTCTGATATGTGATTCGTCTAGTGTATTCTCTATTAGGCGTTTATGTGTGTATACATAAATTAACAGTTTATTGACATTGTTGTCGGTTGGAACACCAGCAAAAATACCTAAATTCTTGCTTCCATGCATACTTTCCATGCGTCTTTAAATTAATATAGTTTTCTCCGAAAGTAAAAACGCTCAGACGGGAATTATAGTTTAATATAATAATTTATTCCTTGTTTGGTTCTTTTTCGGATTTCCTATTTACTTCACTTTCCAGGGAACATTTAAAATTTTTTATCCTTTCTCTTTTTATTGTAGAGAAAAGAACAAAAATAAAAATGTTCTCAGTGCGGGAAGTATTTCTCCTTCACTTGCAAAGAACAAACAATCGAAGTGTAGCATCTGAAGAACAGATACTGCACTTCAATCTTAGCCTGAAGGCTAAAAGACCTGCTCTTTTGGCACGTATACTATAAGATTACAAATTTCTTAGTCGCATCCTTTCCGACTTTCAAAAAACCCTCAATCTGCTAATGCGTTGCGTATCTACCTGATCTCCTCGTACCTAAAACTTTGCATCTCAAAATCTATATTTTCTATTACGTAATAACTACAGGTACCCTAAAGATCTTTGGTGTGTGATTGTCACGTATCATTGTTTATATTGTACTAGCAGGGGTGCCCGGCGTTGTCCGGGTGTTGAGCAAAAAAAAAATGTGGTAGTAGGAAGGCAGGCTCGAATCCGTACCGCGAAGGAGGAAAAGAACGGGAAAAACCCTGACGTTTTTGCTGTTACGACCACCGCTAAACCAGAAGTGACGTAGGTTTAAATAAAGGCTAGATAATCGAAAGAAGAGGATGACTTTCGAAAATATCGGCGACAAAAGCCTCCGTCCCCCGCTTAAAAAAGTGTCCAGTTGAAGGTGAAGATATTAATGTTTTAAGCCAATTTTTCGAAACTTGTCGTCTGAAAGGTCTTACTTCAAAACGATACTGATCTTGTGAAAATCCGTCGCTGCTGTCGAAAGTTTTAAGCAGACATGCAAACATACATACATACATACATACATACAAACATACATTCATTTATCTATTGGTAACTAAAGATTTTCGAACCAAAAGAATTAAAAAGCTTGCCCTATCTCTGAATACCCTTTATCGAAAATTTCAAATGTTTAGACCAGAAATTTTCTGAGTAATTTGATAGAGACCGCAGAGGTCAATTTAAAAACAAACTTTGACCTCTTAACATTTATTGTTTTGGGCTCAAATCAAATTATTAAGTTAGATCCATGTCCAAGGAACATATATCTAAAAATTCAAGTGTTTAAACTCAAAATTGTCGGAGGAGTTTGGTAGAGGTCTCAAAGGTCAAATCGTTGAACTTTGACCCCTTAACAGCTAAATTTTTGGCCGAAAACCGATTACAAAGATTTTCCTAAATCCCCATACCCTGTATATCTAATTTCTGAAAATGGACAGAGTTAATGTGTCGTGAAATGTACACAGATAGACAGACACACACACACAGACACACACACAGACACGTTCACTTGTATAGATATATAGATGGATAGATAATGTAAATTCCAACTATCAAATTTAGATGAAGTTTACTTGAGAAATATTAATATATAAAATACATAAATATTTCAACGTAACATAACTTTTATCATCGATAACATATTTTTATTTAACAATTATACTTTTCTAACAAAATAAGAATCGATTTTTACATTTTCATCATAATAAGTGACCATTTTAATAGTTTATGATGTTTTTTTGGTAGATTAACAACATTACGATTGAACGTTTGTTTATGTGTCACGCTTAAAATTATAATTGACCTTCTTGGCCTTTTGGCCAAGATCAAAGTGTAGTATCTGTTCCGGCAGATACTGCACTTAAGATAATTTGTACCAGTCAATGGAGGGGAAACCCTCTATACTGGGACAATTATTATTTTTGGTAACCAGAGTGACCCCTTTTAGGGGAGCTGGTTTTTACCTCACATTAAAAACGGCCGTGTGCCTAATTTGCTCAGTGGGGGAGCAAATAAATACCATCTGTTCCGGCAGATGCTGCACTTAAGATAATTTGTACCAGTCAATGGAGGGGAAACCCTCTATACTGGGACAATTATTATTTTTGGTAACCAGAGTGCCCCCTTTTTGCCTACTTTTGGGGGAGCTGGTTTTTACCTCACATTAAAAACGGCCTTGTGCCTAATTTGCTCAGTGGGGGAGCAAATAAATACCATCTGTTCCGGCAGATACTGCACTTAAGATAATTTGTACCAGTCAATGGAGGGGAAACCCTCTATACTGGAACAATTATTATTTTTGGTAACCAGAGTGACCCCTTTTATCTGAGCTGGTTTTTACCTCACATTAAAAACGGCCTTGTGCCTAATTTGCTCAGTGGGGGAGCAAATAAATACCATCTGTCACGCTTAAAATCTAGAATATCATTCTTGTACATAGTAAATGGACGCATTTTGTTTGGAACATTGCTTCCTTTCATTGTTGGTTTGCGTGTTTTGTTGCAAGATTTGTCTTTACTGTAACCAGCGAAGAATTACTTTCACAGTGTTCGCCTTTCTTTAATTAAAATATGGGCGGCTATGTTAACAGGGAAATAA
Organism: Euprymna scolopes; assembly: GCF_053919585.1. Classification (NCBI taxonomy): domain Eukaryota; kingdom Metazoa; phylum Mollusca; class Cephalopoda; order Sepiida; family Sepiolidae; genus Euprymna; species Euprymna scolopes. The sequence goes on from NC_136504.1 coordinate 8,279,408, forward strand.
TATGTAAATAAATAAAATAATAAAATAATAATAAATAAAATAATTATAAATAAAATAATAAAATAACAAATAAAATAATAGGTGCAGAATAAAGGAGAGGAAAAAAAAACGAAATAAAAATGAGCGACAAACTATAAAATAAACTTGCCACGTGACCTAACACGAAACAAACGAGGAGAAAAATCGCGTTTCGTAATAAATTGGCGGGAATCAATTAACGCGTTTGTTTTATTTTATTTTTTTTTTAAATTTACATACTGTTTTATGAATCATGTCCCTATATAATATACTTTTATTTCAGGAAATTTTTACATAGCAACATATATTTTATAATCATATGTCGCATCTTTTGCGATCTCACGTGACCTATTTTTCGCCATTTCTTTCCGATCAAGGGCAAGATGGTTGCTGAGAGATGTCCAATCAAAAACATTTTCGCTCCACATTCTCCTTGGCTTTCCTCTGCCTCTTTTACCTTCTATCATGGCCTCATCACATTGACAGGGCAGTCATTGATCCATTGACATGGATAAAATGTTCTATACACTATCTTTACACATATTTTTGCAATTATATACGATGGACGCACCTATACTACAATGTGCTTCTAAAAGATGTAGACTCCCCCCCTCATTACAATTGCTCATAATATGGAAGGGCGAAAGTATAACAAATAATACAATAGGAAAATAACCGATTGCCTGAAGCATATATTTCAAACAAGCTCGTATCACTTTTTTCGTGTTTTGTTGCTTTCAAAGCAATTTTGTGGATCATGTTGAAATCTAGAAAATATATCCAAATTCGTTGGAATGTCTACTTTAGGTTTTTTTCTCCTCAAACCAAACTTAGAGTAGAAATAAAATATTTATAATAAAAACCATTATGAGTTGGTTTTATTTATGGACAACTATAATATCATTATAGACACACAATGTGTTATATTTTGAGCTCCACCACTATTCTATGAACCTCTAGGGTCTATGTGGACCCCGGTTGAGAATCCCTGGTTTAGAGCGATAAAGAGATTTGCTGTTGGTGTTAATGTTAATCACTTTATTATTTAAGTCGTAATATTTTTGTTGTAAGAATTATTTTCATCTTTTTCTTCGTTATTTCGTTTTTTTTTATCATTCCCCGTTTTACATTTTTTACCTTTTCCTCGTTTTTTTTTCTTTTTTTCTTTTTTCTTTTTCTTTTATTTTTGTTTCCACGTGCCTTTTTTCTTCAATTAGCATTCTTTTTATAATTTAATTTCCAAACTATTCAATAAAGTTCTCTTTTTTTTTAAATATTTATTTTAAACTAGCAGGCCGCCTTGTGTTGCCCGATCGTAAAATATGTAAAATATTATATTTTAATTCAGACAGAAACTAAGACATGTGCATGAGAGTGTGTTATTTTTTCTAAACAGTTCACTTCTTGTAGGAAAAATAATACTCGGGCTGAAACCGAAATCAAAATCTAAAAACAGTGAGTCAAGTACGATAACCGTTAGGCCAGATTGATACGATCTATAAAAATTTCTTTAACACCTATTTCTTTTTGACATGATGAATCTGATCCATTCATGCATACGCATTCCTGAAACGATTAGCAAACAGATAAAAATACGACGACTTCCACTTAACAATTTTCTCAATTTTACCCCTTAACAGCTCGTTTTTTTCCGAAAAAACAAAACAATTAAAATCTTATTCACATGTCTGAATATCCTACATACGAAATTTCAAATCTGTACATCAAAATCTCGTTGAGCTGAAAATTATTCTAACACACACACAGTCATACTTTTATAGATATAGAGATTTGTATGTTCATACATTTTTATTTTCTTTCTCTTTCTTCCGCCGAGATGAAAAAAATATGGCGAGGAAAGAAGAAAAATAGTGGAAACAGGCAGCCAAATGCCAAATGACGTGAAGTGAATGAAATCTCGCACGCCAATTGCATAACCACGCGAAGTGCATGAGGCGGGCATGATCTCGCAAAGATAACGGGTTACCGAAGAGCGTGGCATAACTGTAGACTTGGCGTCGAATATGCAACTGGTTATTAAGAAAACATGATCGCTTGCTTCTAGAAGTAAGCTGTGATTTGTAGCCAGAATAAGGGGGCGGCTTTTAGACTCGAGTATTTAAGAGAAAACAGAAAAACCGGGTTTGCTAAACAATGAGAGATAAAACTGCAATATATATATATATATATATATATATATATATATATATATATATATATATATTACATATATAAAAGTGAACGTGTCTGTCTGTCTGTCTGTCTGTCTGTGTACATTTCCCTACGCAATAACTCTGTCAATTTTTAGTCTATAGACTCGAAATTTGAAATACCGGGTACTAGGATTTGGGAAAATCGATGTGACGGGTGTCAGCCAGAAATTTGGCTGTTAAGGGGTCAAATTTCAACGATTTGACCTTTAAGAACTCTACCAAACTCCTCCGACAATTTTGGGTCTAGACACTTGAAATTTTAGATATAGGTCCTTGAACCTGGATCTAACTTAATAAATGAAATGCTAGTATATATATATATATATATATATATATATATATATATATATATATATATATATATATACTAGCAGGCAGTCAGGCGTTGCCCGGTCGTAAAATACGAATAAATATTATATTTCAATTCATACAGAATTCTTATTTATTGTAAGCAGAAATTCCGTAGTTATTAAATGCAACATAAAATTCCTTTTAATAAAACGAAGTAAAAAGAAAAGCGAAAACAAATGAGACATGTGCATGCGAGTATTATGTTTTTTTACTAAACAGTTTACTTCTTGCAAGTAAAAAAATAATACGTGAGCTGAGATTGAAACCCAAACCTATAAAGATTAAAACATCAATTATTTAATAAGTAATGAACAGACAATGCCAGTGTTAAATCAGCACCGGTTGTATTGGAAAATCTTGTTCAGAGCATTTAAAATCTTTAAGTAATCTACTGTGAACTACGCAGCTTCTCAAGAAGCTCACAAGTAAGTGTGAAAAGGATTACAAAGAGAATAGGTTGGTGAGTTATAAAAGGTGTACTTAGTTTTCCATAATTAAAAAATAAAAGTGAAGCTTAAATGCTAAATCTGGGACGGGGACTTATCAAGGCCCATAGGCCACTCGAGGATAAGAGTTGAAAAGTGCACATTAGTCAAATTCGTTGTTTTGTGGCATTAAGTCTTATGGTGTAAATGGACGAATTTTAAATTAAGACTATTATATAAACGAACTGTGTCTGTGTGTCTGTGTATCTGTGAGTGTGTGCCTTTTAGACTCGATAACATCTGGGCTGATAGTTATGAAATTTCGGTACAGTATATGCCTGGCAGTGTTCTTAGATAGGGTTCGCGTCCGAATGTCTTTGATGAGTATCAATAATCGATAATCCAAACAATCCGATGAAATAAAGAAACAGGCTATTTTGACCAAAGTAAACATCTTACACTGCTTAACATCACAAGTGCATTTGAGAAGTTTTACCAAACAAGATCCGACGTTCTTAGGGCAGGGGCGTATTCGAAACGAATGTTTTTGTTTAAAGCATAATTTAACAATGATACTTGATTTTTCCATTTTAAACTTACATTTAAGTTATTATTACCACACGAATAGTAAGCCACGTGTGTTTATTGATATGACAAGGGCGGGTTAGAAATGAATGTTTGTTTAGAGCAAAATCTAAGTATGATTCTTGATATGAAGTGGTAACACATTCGAATAATAAATAATTTAACTATCATCTTATATAATAATTCTCATCGTATACGTTTTTATACTTCCGAAATCATCGTGTAGAGATAATTATTCACACCGATCACATCCTAACGAGAATCATATTAAGGTTCAATTCAGAGCGTAATATAATACGATCGTAAATGGCTACAAATCAGATTGGAAGAAAAATGTATATGTGTTTAGGAAGGCGGTCGCTCATACTTATAAAAACAGTTTTCAGACTCATAAATATGAAATATATTTACTCGTTAAAGTGCCCAGTCGAAAAGAGTATAAAAATACTTATTTTAACAATACATATTTAAATAGTATCTCCCGATTAAAGGCGAAGTCTTACCAGTTGTGTAGTTTGACTTTTTTGTGGTGGGAATATTTTATTGTGTCTGCAGTTTATAGAGGTGCAACTTCGTTTTAACAAATGTCTTCATATTCCTCATATCACTGAATCTATTAATTTCTAATTTTACATTAAGTCAAGTACAACAAGAAAATGTTGTAAAAAGAAGTACAAAGAAAGTCTCGCTTAATAATTGTCGTTTTATAATTATTAGTTAGAGATCCAAGTGATGTTTTACTTTTAAAATTCGAATCATTAGACTTAAATATACATGTATTGTTATAATATATTCTTTTTGATTAACCATGTAGAAAAAATCTATTATATGTTAAATATTTTGCTCGATAGTGGCAAGATATCAACAGAGAATGGCAGGAATTTCGGTTTTAGAGGATCTATCGTGTTTTTACAATAACATTGTTCGTGTTATTTGTTTTATTAATATAAGGCATTTTTCTCAGCTAATATTATATAGTTCAGCATTATGTCATTTGACTATATCTATATCTATCTATCTATATATATATATGTATATATATATATATATATATATATATATATATATATATATATATATAAAGCTGAACGTCTGTGTGTGTGTCTGGTCACGAATAGGCTCCTATATGGTTGACTTTTATAGAAAACTGAACACATATAATGATAGAAGATGTATCGAGACACAGGAACCCGTATGTTTGATCTGGCATAATGATGATTAAATAAAATTGTGGGGTCTGCGTATGCGCCTGGTCCACAAAGTATGGAAATATAAAAATTAAAAAAAAAACGTTTACAAGTGTTTTTGATATACATGTAAATAATAATACTTTGATTTGTATGTTTTAACTTAAATAGGGATGGTATAATACAATTGTGGGGTCTGCGTTTGTGCCTGGCCTCCATAGAATGGAAATAGGCACAAACTTTAATAAAGACTTTTAATATCTACCTGCGTAAGTATACTTTGATAATTATGTTTCAGTTTGAATAAATATGGTATAATAAAATTATGGGGTGTTCGTTCGCGCCTGACCTCTATAGAATGGAAATATGTCACAAAGTTAAACAAGGTTTTTTTAATATAGATCCACAGAATATTGTGATGTGTTTCAGTGTGAACAGGTATGGTGTAGTAAATTATATGTTTTTTTTTTTTTTACTTTCTTTTATTTTTACTTTCATCATATTTTGCTTGGGGTTTGATACTCCCGAATTTGAAGCTATCTCTTTACAACCCTTCCTTTTCATAACCTATCATACTTTCATAAATCAGAGTCCATTTTCTGTAGGCTGTTTTTTAACCCAGTCAAGTCAACGACGGGTACTTTTGCTAATATATATATATATATATATATATATATATATATATATATATATATATATATATATATATAGCTTTATGCAAAAGGAAAAGAAAAAGTTCAATTCCACAAAAGGAGAGTTATCTGGATAATGCCAAGCTGAACAATTATTATTGGAGCTTATACAATAGGACAACAAGAGTATGAAATGAAGACACAAAACTATATATAGGTAGATATAGAATGGATCATTTATTGAATAATGGAATACAGGCAAAATTTCGGGGATAGAAGAGTCCCTTCTATCTCCTAAATATATAGTGTTGTGTCTTCATTTCATACTCTTGTTGTCCTATTATATATATATATATATATATATATATATATATATATATATACAATAATTATGACAGCCCCTTTAATAAATTCGTTTTTTATCGTTTAGCACTTTCAGTTGAATTAAAGTCGGTCAATTTAGCTCTTATGCATAGATCATCGTATAACGATGAGATCACTGTCTGACTGACGTAAATGAACATTTAAAATTAAGATGTTTAAATTCAACATTATTTCACGCGGTTAATGGTAGCCGAATGGATTGGGTCTTCTCTAATCAAGCCAGAGACGGCTCCTGTTGCGGGGTTCAGATCGTTCGATTGGTATTAATCGTGACACCCTGCACTGAAGATTCCCGAAAGGATGAAACACTAGTGTCTGTAGGTATTTAATTATTATAGTAAAAAATAATTATATATATATATATATATATATATATATATATATATATATATATATATATATATATATATACCCAAAACCTTTGGATTTAATAGAGTGAGGACCAAAAATTTACTGTTATGGTTTAAAGTAATCTGAAAAGCAGCAAGGGGAGACCTGATTCAAATATTTCTCATATGTTAGATTTCCCTAATTTTTGAAATACGGGTTCGATTATTAATATCTCCAGTATTAAATAATCATTATACACTGTAAAATTTAGTTTATGTATAAAAACGAAGGAAAGGAGATATATCATATGAGAAATATTTGGAATCGAGTCTTTCCTTGATGGTATTTCAGATTATTATAAACCATAGCAGAGACTTTTAGTCTCCTCTCCGTCAATGCTAAAGGTTTGGTGGAAATATCAGATATTTTGTAATATATATATATGCAAAACTAGGGCATCAAATGGACTATGATTAAAACATTTTATGGTTGTAATAAAATGCCGAAAATACGCGCGCGATGATGGACGATTTTCCTCCTGTGTGACCTTGCTGGAAAATGTCACATGGCCCATTACACAATTCAGGTCATTACCTTTCCAACGAACCTTTATTTGTTAAATTTTGATCGACAGTTGCTTAGATTTAGAACTTCGAAATTGCCAAAAATGTGGCATATCTCTCCATCTATCTATCTATATATCTATCTACTCTGCTCTCTCTGTTTCTCTCTGTTAATATATATATATATATATATATATATATATATATATATATATATATATATATGTATATATATATATATATATATATATATACTGGTAGCCAAATTGAATAATAAAATGCTCATATTTTTGGTTCTATAGGCTAAAACTACGTGAAAATTCGTAGACATTTTGAAGCTTATAATACTATTTTATGGTTTCATTTTATGGTGAAGAAAACATATATTTTCAAACCAATAAAATACTCCGAAATATGCCTACATTTGTATATATAGCTTCAGTTTTGTGATTTGGAATGAATTTCTGCTTCAGTTTTGTACTTTAGGATGAATATAGCTTAGTTTTTTTTTCTTATATTTATTATTCATGCAATTCCATGACTGCCGGAACAAACTCACCATGCCGAGTCCTCTGTGGATTTTTTTCTTTTTCATTTTGTCCGAAGGTATATTGAAAACATTGCCAGGGCCGCTGCGAAAAAGGTAGGCTCTCTCTACCCTGCTAGAAAATTACTGACACCTGAAAGTGTCCTGTACCTCTATAAGGCCACCATTCGCCCATGTATGGAGTATTGCTGTCACATTTGGGCTGGTGCATCAGCTGCTAGTCTCTCGCTCCTAGACAAGGTTCAAAAGAGAGTCGCAAACCTGATAGGCCCTGAACTGGCATCTAACCTTCAGCCTCTATCCCATCGACGAAACGTTGCATCTCTCTGCCTGTTCTACTAGTATTTTAATGGTAGATGCTCTGACGAACTGCAGACACTTGTGTCCCCACGACGTTGACACCCTCGACTAACCCGACAGGCAGCTAAATCCCACCCCCACACAGTAGAGATCCCTCGATGTAAAAGATCTTTCTACTCCAGTAGTTTCTTCCCCAGAACCGCTAGACTCTGGAATTCCATTCTAGGTTCTTGATTCCCTAACTGCACTGACATGCAGAAGTTCAAGTGTAACGTGAACCGACATCTTGCTGCCCAAATCCCAACATAGTGCTCCAGTAGTTGCTGCCCCTGATAGTAGCCCCCTACACCAAAGTGGCAATGTGCCTTGTTTGGGGTGAAAATGTAATAAAAATAAATATTCTCATGGATGTATTTTTCTAAGCAAAGAATTGCTAGTTTTTGTTAACGGGAAATGAGACAGTATTGAGATAATAATAATCGATCGTTTCTGCATATAAAGACACAAAACTGTAAAAAAAAGTTCCGAAATTATAACATGCTGGAGGAGTTGTTTTGCATGAAAAATAACATTTTGGATTTTAGAATGTTACCATACTGTTATTCTTTGATATATGCTCTATATTCAAGATTCATTGGGCTTCTAAGCAAAAAGGGTTGGTATCCACAAAGAGTGAAATATGGTTGAAAAACATATTTCATCAAAAAAAGAAATACACACACACACACGCGCACACACACGCATACACACACACACACACACATATATATATATATATATATATATATATATATATATATATATACTCTATGGCTGACTGGGATAGCTTCCGTACATTCATATCTGATTAACCTCTGCATTCCATGTTTAAAAAGGATGTGTCCTCTATAGTATCAGATCTGACCGAATGGTTAATTGTAGGCATAGACCAATTCATACCATCTAAAAAATTCAAACAAAAACCTAACAGTCAGCTATGATTTTCCCAAGAATGTGCTGCTGCTGCTATCGCGCACAGAAATCACTTTTTCCATAACTACCAACATAATAGATGCACTTAGACTAAAGCTGCTTTCAGGTCTGCCAGCAACCACTGTAAAAGAGTAATAAAAAATGCAAGAGAGCTATATGGCCAGTCTGTTTAACCCAAAGTAGCTGATAAGTGGCTTGGTTCCCACCAGTTTTGGCAAATAACAAATAGGATCCTGAAATGAAGTGTGCGTTCTATCCCAGCCATTATCAATGGACCAGATGTCATCTCGTCAGCATCAGAAAAGGTCAAACTATTTGCAAAGAACTTTGCAGCTAATTCTACCCCATGCGACGAAGGCCATCAACTCCCCATATTTCCTCCTATAACGCAGAACACGCTAGGTAACATACAAATATCTGTGCACGAGGTCGCCAAGATAATAAAGAACCTTGATTCGAGTAAAGTTACTGGCCCTGACGGCATCCCAAATATTGTGTTAAAAAAGCTTCAACCAGAACTTGCTCCCATACTTACGAAACTGTTTAAGCGCTGCCTTAAAGAGAAGTGCATTCCGACTCTCTGGAAAACCTCATCAGTATGCCCTGTATTTAAGAATTCAGGTGATAAGTCATCTCCCTCTCAATACAGACCAATAAGTCTCCTGTGTGTTATGAGTAAGTTGCTGGAATCCATATTAAATACAGAAATAGTAAACCACCTCAGCAGAAGCAATCTTCTTAGTGGCACACAATATGGTTTCCGCTCTGCAAGATCTACTGCAGATGTGCTAACGGTTATATCTCACATGATTAGTGAATCTCTTGACAAAGGCTTCATTTCTAGGGCAATTGTTCTTGACATATCAAAGGCCTTCGACAAAGTATGGCATAAGGGCCTACTTCACTTGTTTTCTTGCTGCGGTATAACTGGAAATGTTTTCTCAATCATTAAATCATTTCTCTCCAATAGGCTCATAAGAGTAGTGGTCGATGGACAAAAATCAGAGGCCTGCAGTATTAATGTTGAAGTCCCTCAAGGGTCAATCCTGGGCCCAACTCTCTTCCTGATCTACATCAATGACCTCCCTAAACACATACTTAAATAATTCGTTGACATCTATGCTGATGATACGACCATCTACGGCAACACATCAAAGGCTGTAAATGAGAAAGTTTTCTCTGATTCTCTCTCTTCTGATCTCGAGCGCGTGGTTCAGTGGTGGAAGATGTGACTGGTTACCTTTAATGCATCCAAAACCAAACTCCTATCCTTACATCATCAACGCTCTGATCCCCATCTCGCATCACTTGAAATGGATTGCTCTAGCCTAGGAGAATCCCCGTGTTTTGACAAGCTTCTGAGTTTGTCCTTTACTCCTGATTTGAAATGGAACACGTACATCAAGTCTGTTGCCGGGTTTGCTGGGAGCATGGTGGGATCCTTCTACCGCTCCAGTAACTACTGATGCAATTCTCTATCTATATAAAAGCCAAGTACGTCCAAGGATGGAATACTGCTGGCATATCTGGACAGAAGCTGCTAAAAACAGCCTATCCTGCCTTGACAGAGTACAAAATAGACTTCGTGGCTTAGTGGGGGGTTCCCTTTTCTCTACCCTGCAACCTCTCCTCCACAGAAGAGACGTTGCGAGCCTATCCTTGTGTTATCGTTATTTCCATGACAGGTGCTCGTCTGAACTCCAATCTCTGGTCCGCTCTCGCCAATCTTTCACGAAAACCCCCCGTCTAGCTGAAGCCACTGTGAAAAATGCCCCCCACTCTATATCTGTGCCTAAATCAAAACGTGGATTCCATGAACAAAGCTTCTTTCTTAGAACTGCACGCCCGTGGAACTCTGTTCCGTCTGCCTGCTTCCCACCTGACTACAACTTGGATGTCTTCAAGTCCAACGTTAACAAATTCCTAATAACCGCCCTCTTAAATAAACACTTCATTAAATCTCCACACTAACGTACTGTACTTGCAATAACCCTCATCCCTGAGTAGCTTCCGGGCCTTGATAAGTGTGACCACCGTGTAAAAAATTTCATAAAATTATAAATTTATGACGTGAAATGATTAAATTTCTAATTAAAAGATCTTTATTTTTCTATGTAAGACAAAGAATACATTTGAAATATTATAACTCCTTATTCTTAAGGATTCCGATGTCTACCATCTCTTCAGAGGAGACAATTACCACACTGCTATCAAAGACATTCACTTCGGATTTTACCATGCAATTTGAATATGAATTTTTATATCCTTTTCATGAGCTTCCCTTACTCTATGATATTTAATTACTTTAAAAAAACTTTTAATTGTGATTTTCCATGTCTCACTGACTTTAGCAAATAAGGTGTAAACCATTATAACTATTTGCGAATATTTTCTCCTCTAAAGAGATGGTAGACATCGAATCCTATAGGATAAGGAGTTATTATATTTCAATTGTATTCTTTGTCTTACATAGAATAATAAAAATCTTTTGATTTGCAATTTAACCCTTTCACGTCATAGATTTTTACATTTATTGTATGACTAAAATTGTATTTATTTGCTCTATCTTGTATATAGAGCAATTTTTATTTACATGGGATAGTACTTATAGAATATTACTGTCAATAATATTTTGTAAGACTTATAATCACAAGTTTCCAAACCAGTTGGTTGTGAGGTAATTTTATTCTGAAGTATATATATATATATATATATATATATATATATATATATATATATATATAAAGCGAGAGAGAGCATTGACGATTGTTCTGTTAAATAACCAGACAAGTCTAAAATTGGTCGAAGGCCTGAGTCAGTAATAATATTATTTACTCATGCGTTACCTCACATTTAAATCTTATTCAACCTAAAATTTCAACCTCTGAGGACGTGCCTGGTGTTACCTCCAGCATGACACGTAACAAGAAGAAAAATAACTATTTGTATTTCCTGAGGAAGAATATTTTATATTTCGAACATTTGAAAATAAAATCAATTTATTTTAATAGATAAAAATGTTTAAGTAAATCATTTTTTCACTCGTCAGGTCTTTCAATCATTAAATCTTAAAATTTTAACATCGAGTGCGTTTTAAATAGTGGTTTCCCTATTATATATATAATTATATATATATATATATATATATATATATATATGTATGTATATATATATATATATATATAGAGAGAGAGAGAGAGAGAGAGAGAGAGAGAAGTATATAAGAAATTTATTACTGTGAGTCCAGAATGAGTTTACATATTGTTTCAACTAGAGGAAGATCCCCAGAGAGGAAATATCCAACTAGCATCGTCAGAATTCATAGATGGACACTATGAATTCTGACGATGCTAGTTGGATATTTCCTCTCTTTGAGGATCTTCTTCTAGTTGAAACAATATGTAAACTCATTCTGGACTCACAGTAATAAATTTCTTATATACTGCTCTGGCTACACATTGAGCACTCTAGTCCGGTTTTTTCACCACTGGTAAATATATATATATATATATATATATATATATATATATATATATATATATATATATAATGTAAGAGTGTAGGGGGTGTAATTCAAAAGAAATAAGGTGAGTGAGTGGGAAAAAGGGAGGGGAGAAAGGAGAGAAAGAAATGGGAAAAAGAGGCAGGAGGAAATAAAGATGACATATATATGATTTCATTAATTCGCGCCACTGATCATTCGTCTCAAGTATTTCGTTCGTTTCTTGTTGTTCATGTCCAAAAGCGTGCTTATAGTGCTACTCATGAAGCGAACAAACCACAGCCAAAACCCCCAAACAAAGTGAAAAGGAGATGGATGTGTCTTTCTTGTTATCGTTAATTCTAGCCGTAGATTGCGTTCGTCTCATGTCGGTCTTGTTATTCATTTGTTCGCGGGTCTGTGCGTTTCATGTGCAAAGATGTGTACCGCAAAATGGCTGACGGACATCAAATGTGAAATCAAAAGAAAAGCCGCCTCTGAAGAGACGACAGTCTCGTTATGGAAATTAATGACATTGACGTCATGTACAGCCAACGTTTTAGTCTTCAAGAAACTTTGATTAAATAATATATTTAACGAGAGTGTTGTTATTTATACCAACTTCATGAAACGAGAAAGAGAATGTTAATCTTTTTATTCTAGTATTCCAGTATTTTAACTCTTTATCATTCAAGCATGGTAGTGTTTGGATATATGGTTAAATTGCAATTTTAGTCACTTAGAACTGCTTTCACGACCAAATTACAAATAATTATTACAGTTTACAGATCACCTTCTCAGCAATATTGTTAAAAAAAAGAATCACTTTTCGTTCAGTTAAACAAAAGTTATGATGACTAAACTGGTGTTCAAAATCGTAAAAATTGGAGGTGAGCGACGTTTTTATGATTGGTTTCCATAGCAACCACGACGCTTCACCGACTTAGATTACTACTAATTCGCCGCTCTCACGAAAAGATAAGTAACAAGTAAAGCAGACAGAATGAAAGCAGACGAGTGCCGTACATTGTTTTACATATGTGTATGTTATGTTTATGGGGACGAAAAAAAAAGACTGAAATTAAATTAAAAAAAAACAAGTGAATATTCTGAAAGCCTGGAAAAATGGATTATCACAGAAAAATGCGAGCATGGGAAGTAATATGGTTAAGCTTAAACAAGGAAAAGAAAAGGACAACGTATTCTAGTAAAAATATGTTAAATTTATAACTTAAAATATTGCAGCATAAAGATTTATTTAAAAATTCAATTTAACATTATATAATCAATTTTTAATACTGCAATATTTTAAGTTATAAATTTATTTTATTTTTTAATAGAATATCTTGTCCTTTTCTTTTCCATGTTGAAGCTTAACCATATTGCTTTTCATGCTCGCATTTTTCTATTGTAATTACATATTTTTATTGTTTTACTGTTTCATGAGTTCTTATTAATTAAATGATTAATTAATGGACTCCTTACAATATTGTTTTATCGTTGTGTCCATCAACTTTCTCCAGTTGTCTATCTTTACATTATTCAGAAGGTTGAATACAAGATAGAATAAAACAAATTCGCACACTTTCCTTATTTCAATTCAAGCTAGGCCATAAAGCTGATGAAACAGCTCGCGATATCAACGAAGCGTTTTGTCCAGAAACCATTACTGAACGCACAGCACAATAGTGGTTTAGGAAATTGGGTGGCGGTAACGAAAGTCTTGGAGGTGATGAGTGTCGTAGTCGACAATCAATTAAGAGCCTTAGCGGAAGCCAATCCCCGCACAATTGTTCGAAAATTTGCTTATGAATTATACGTAACATAAAAGACGATGTCCAACCAGTTAAAAGACATTGGAAAAACAAAAATAAACTTGATAAATAAGCGTCTCACGAATCGAACAACAACGAAAAAGAAATCCTGTTGTCAAGCGTCATATTCCCTTCTTTTACGCAACAAGAACGACTGTTTATCGACCGGATTGTGATTTACGAAGAAAAGTGGATTCTTTAGGACAACCAGTGACGCTCAACTCAGTGGTTAGCCGCCGACGAACCTTCATGACACTTCTTGAAGCCATAGTTGCAGCAAAAGAAGGTGATGCTGACTGTTTTGTTATCTTCGACCGGTCTCATCCATTACAGTTTTTTTGCATTAAATACTCTTAACGAATGGATGAAATACACTGGAACTTCGACAACAATCCCAGCATTAGTCAAAAAAAAATGTTCAATTCTCCTCCTTGCCAATGCCTGTGCACAGTACTAACCCGACCCTGCAGAAGTTGAACAATTTGGGCTACAAAACTCTGTCTCATTTGCCATACTCTCAAGACCTCTCACCTAACAACTATAATTTTATCAAGCATCTCGACAACTTTCTGCGTGAAAAATGCTTCAAAAAGTCTAAACAATAAACTTCAGCGATTTCATCGCCACAGAACGCCAGATTTTTACGTTACTCGCATGAAAATATATTTGATTTTGTGTTGGAAAAATGTGTTTGTTCTGATGTTGCTTATTTCAATCAACAAATTTTTGTATGAGCCGAGACAGATTCGTCTGAATAAAAAATTTAAATACAGAAAAAACTTTCTTGTCGACTTGATATATCTATCTACAATTACATAAGAGAAACACTGTGTACGTGTCTGTAAGTTCGTTCCTTATGGACGCGAAAACGGCTAGGCCTCATTTTAGAAAATTTCACACGAAGGTACTTCATATTTTAGTTTTGTATCAAAATGTACACGATATGTTTCGATTATTCGATTATTAGTAACGGCGAGTTTGACTAAAGTAAACAATTTACTCAGCCGAACGCCACAAGTGCATTTGAGAAGTTTTGATAAGCACACAAGTCGACATATAAAATCCACAGTAGGTTCTTAGATATGACAGGGACGCGTTCGAAATCAATGTTTCTGTTTAAAGCGCAACGGCACCATGATTCTTGACTTTTGCATTTTAAACTTAAATTCAAGCCATTATCACCGCAAAACCAGTAAGGTCAGACTCAGACATGTACAATCAACACTAGTTTATATATATATATATATATATATATATATATATATATATATATATATATATATATATATATATATATGACAGGGGCGCATTAGAATCAGCTGTCTCAATTTAGAGCACAATACAAGCATGATACGTGACTTTTGCATTTTAATATTTAAGTTTGCATATTCTTTTAAACATTCATTTTAATTAATTCCCTATTATTTTTTCGGTTTTCTCATGGGATGATCATCATTAGTAAAATATTACGTGGAATTATATTCATGCAAGTATTCTACATGGTTTATACTTGTGTAATATTTTCGTAAAAGGGTTATAGTAAACACAAACCTCTTTATATATATATATATATATATATATATATATATATATATATATATATATATATACTAGCATTTTAGCCCGGCGTTGCCCGGGCGTTTTGATGTGTATATTAAATAAAAAAGTGGTAGTAGGAAGGCAGGCTCGAACCTGTACCGCAAAGGAGGAAAAGAACGGGGTAAAACCTAATGCTTATGCTGTTACGACCACCGCTAAACCGGAAGCGACATTTTTTAAAATTAAGGTTGGACAATCTAAAGGAGAGGATAACTTTCAAAAATATCGGCGAAAAAAGTTACCCCCCTGTAGACAAGTGCCTAGTTGGAGGGGAAGATATTAATGTTTTTAGCCAATTTTTCGATATTTGTCGTATGAAAGGTCGAACTTTAAAACGATACTGATCTTGGTAAATCCGTCGCCTCTATTGAAAGTTTAAGGCAGACATGCAAACAGGAAAACATACATACATTTATATATTGGTAACTAAAAATTTTCGACCCAAACTAATGAAAAAGCTTGCCCTATCTCTGAATAACATTTATGTAAAAATTCAAATATTTAGACCAGAAATCGCCTGAGTAATTTGGAAGAGAGTGCAGAGGTCAATTTTTTTAACTTTGATCCTTATTATGACCCCTTAAAATGTATTTTTGAGGCTCAAATTTAGCTATTAAGTTAGATCCATGTCCAAGGAACCTATATCTAAAATTTCAAGTGCGTGGACCCAAAATTGTCGGAGGAGTTTGGTAGAGTTCTCAAAGGTCAAATCGTCGAACTTTGACCCCTTAATCGCCAAATTTCCGGCCAAAAACCGATCACATCGATTTTCCCAAATCTCAGTCTGTAGACTAAAAATTGACAGACTTATTGCGTAGGGAAATGTACACAAACACACGGACACACAGATACACATACACACACAAACACGTTCACTTTTATATATATATATATATATATATATATATATATATGTGTTTAAAAACATGCTTATATTGGGGGAGGGGCTTAATGTCACTTTTTGGTTTACAGACATGAAATTTAATATATAGAGTATTCGAACCGATGTGAAACTATATTTGGGTTTTAGTCGAGGAAAAGTGAGAAAATTAAAAAAGTGGAATTTGCCAGGTGAAGGCCGAACGGCGTCATTACGAAATATGTGTGTGTAATTTGGTAGCTATTGGTTCATGCTTTAATTTTTAATCTTGAAGCAAACATGTCTTTATAACTCATTCATTAATGTTAAAGTAAAAAAAGTAAATCGTAGGCTAAACGTTTTGGATTCGATTCTCGGTGGTAGTGCACTAGTTATTTTCTTTTTAACTTTTTAAAACATTGCTATATATTGGCTCCAATATAATATAATAGATATGAAATCATATTTAAGCGTATTTTACGACCGAGCAATACCGAGCGGCCTGCTAATATAGATATAAAAACATTTATTTGTCTGGAAACAAACATATCATTAACATAATCTCATTTGATGATTAACTATTTATGTTTGTGTAATCATTATTTATTTATGTATTTTTTATTACAATTTTAGTGCATTATCACTAGATTATTATTAACTAGATGTATTATAGTATTAAACTTCTATCACTTCCCTGCAACCTTTTCCTACAGAAGATACGTTGCGAGCCTATATCTGCTTTATCTTTATTTTTATGTCAAGTGCTCGTCTGAGCTCCAATCTATAACCCCCGGCCCGACTTTCATGAAATGGACCAAGTAATCAAATCCGTTGCCAAGGTAGCTTGAAAAATGATGAGATCATTCTACCGCTCTAGTATATATCTCACTTCTGATGTAATTCTCTACCTGTATAAGTGTCAAGTACATCCAAGGATGGAGTACTGTTGCCACACGTGGGCGGGAACAGCTAGAAGAAAATTATCCTGGCTTGATAGAGTTCAAAATAGACTTCCTAGCCTAGTAGGGGATACCCTTTGCTCTTCCTTGTAACTTCTTTCCCACAGAAAAAAAAACGTTACGAGCTTGTCTCTGATTTATCGTTATTTTCATGGCATTTGCTCATCTGAGCTCAAGTCCATGGTCCCCCCTCGTGCCAAACTTTCACAAAAAGCACTCCACTAGTTGAAAAAACTATCAATAATTTCCCACACTCTTTATCTGTGCCTAAACCCAAACGTATATTCCAGGAACAAAGCTTCCTTCTTAAAACTGCACACCTGTGGAACTCTGTGCTATTTTGCTGCTTTCCAACTAACTACAATATGGTCGTTATCAAGTCTAACATAAACAAGTTCTCGATGAACCGCTCCCTTCAGTAATCCAATTTACGAATTTTCCACAACCAACGATTACTACAATATTTCCCCCTTGACTACCATACACTCATTAACCCTTATCCTTGAGTCGCCTCTTAGCCCTGATAAGTGGCGATTCATTTGTAAATAAAAAAAATAACTCATAAATTCATTTTTATTGTATATTATTACTCCTAATGGCGATTAATTATTTATGGTTTTAAATCAAAATGAACAAATTATTATTAGATATAAATGTTAGATTATTTTAGATTAACTTAAAGTGTGTTACATTCGTTAGAAGAATAAGCTTCTCAAACAATAAATGGATGTATTAAAAAATATGGCACGACAAATAACCAAGCACTTCCCAATCTCCTTTCTTAATAAAATAGGGTGGCCCAGAAGTAGAGACACGCTTTTACTTTAATTTGTCGTTTTAAATACGTCACTACTTCTGGGCAAGCTTGTATTACATATCAAACGGTTTTGGCAACCTCAAGTTGGTGAGTTAACCGTTGATTATCCGCTTAGCATTAGAATAAAAGCGGGTACAAACTCGTATCAAAATTTTCGTGGGTAATTATGTGGGTTTATGTATGTTCTTATCCCTTTTTTTCTTCTCCTGTTTTGACTATTCTCCTGTTTGTTCATTTTTCATACGTAACTGCGTGTTTTTTTCTTTAAATTTCAATGTTTGTGTAATTTGTTTTTTTCTATCTTCATTTACGAGGCATAACTAATTGCTCGAATATTGTCATAAACGTGTATCAGCATAAACATGTTTATTGGAATATATATATATATATATATATATATATATATATATATATATATATATATATATATATATATATATAAAAGCAAACAGTTAATAAAACATGTTTAAAAACACTTTGAAAAAGAGTTAAAAACATATTTAATCTGAAAAGGAAACACTCGATCAGTGGATAGTCCTTAATCCGCGGAGTTTCGGAGAAATACTTTCCTTCTCATCAGAGGGTAGGAATTAGCAAAATGCGGGATCGGATTTTGCATACAAAAGTATTTGATGAAACTGCAAGTCAAAGATCTTACTTGATAACAAAATGTGAAGCAGAGGTAATATGGTGAAGAAAAAGGTGATTTCACGTGAATGGATAGTCAGGTGAAAGTTTGATAATCCAATGACGGTAAAATCCAAAAATATAACTCCAAGAAAGTTAATTGAATTTCCATTCGCACAAGTAAAATCCAAGGAAATCCCGTAATTGGAAGAAGGTCCAAAATAATCCATTATGTCTCGGCAGCCGTGTGAAAAGCAGATCTTATTTTTCTTTTATTAATATTATTGGAATTTATCCCCTTTTCTTTGTACATATTTGTGAATTATTCCATGGATTTCGGCCTTATAAAAAAAGAGATACTGAAACGTTAATATTATTTTATAACCAAAAACGGAATCGTTTATAACACAGATGCATCTATAAATAATATGCGTTAGTTACGTCTGCTCCTTTAGTGAGGATAATAGGGTGAAAAGCTCAAGTGTGACAGACTAGTAGAATAACCGACATTACCTGTTGAAGATGATTAGTCACGTCTGAGAATAAATAATAAAATTGCTCTACTGTGAACAGGAGAGAATTATAATGGCTGCCCAATAGCATAGCTTTGTTATCAATGTTTTTTAAACAGAGCTAAGGGAATAAAATAACGAAATACCAAATATTTGTGTACTACATGGAAATAGACGTTAATCTAAGAAAGATCTGCATCATTCCAGTAATTATAGGAGTAACCGGTTTCATTAAAACAAAATTTTTAAAAACTTGGCAAATATACCCAGCAAACCAGATGCAAAAATGACACTGAAAGGGGCAGTTTAATTTTATAAAGATCAAGATATCATAAAGATAAAGGTTGGAATTTCTTGCATCCGTTAGGATGACTTATCGTCTGTTTGTATATAGAGATATGGCGACGTACATTTGAAAGCCGAGATGTTAACACACACATTCTAGATGGAGCTGATCTACATTTTTGTGTCCCACAAAAGATGAGGAAATCGTAATTGAATAAAAAACATCTATCTACATTCCAAAATCAAACTATGAAATGCGCAATGCAAAACAGAAAAGCAGAATGTAATCGTTTTATGTTTACAATTCCAGCAATGTCGATGTGTGACTATATAAGACATAAATAAACAATAGAAAACAGAAAAGAACAAAGAGAGGAGCGAGCAGGATTGGCATCTTAATAATCTTCGCTGCTAAGCAAAACACAAATCAACACTTTACAGCTTACCTCTCGCTCTTTGTCAATGAATTAGAAGCTTAATTATAAATAAAACTTATAATTTGAAATTGGTCGCTGTGTTGATTTTGAGAATAGTGACAAAGGAATTGTCAGTATATATATATATATATATATATATATATATATATATATATATATATATATATATATAGCACAATACAACACTCAGCTAGAACAAACTTATGAGAAAAAGAAAATATAACAACAGTAGAAAATAAAGAAAGAAAAATAGAAAATGTAAAATGGCGTCAGCCGATCAAAATCGAAAGCTGGAAAAAAGATGCGGGAAAATTAAATCCGTTTGTATTCAATGAAAGCGGATGAAACATGTTTTGAATACAATTCATTGTGAATTTGTTTTCACTGTGACTTATGCTTGTGTTTTTGCTGAGAACCAAAAGGAAATCCAATCCGATTAATAATTATACAAGCAATAAAGTATACATTTTAATGAATAAATAACATATTATGATAAAAAAATGGAATGCAAAAATGTTAATTAAAGTTTCAGTGGGAAGAGATATAATAATTTGATAGAAGCGTGGAGTAGACGTAAAGGAAGGAAATTTTGAATATGAGTTCGTATTTAATTTAAAATGTTTCTTTTTTACGGTAAACCTACACTAATTTGATTAATAAAGCCGAGCAGCAACGATGTATGGATGTAAAAACTTAATTACGAACTGTAATTCTACTCATAGCAATGTATATATTCAGGGCTCATATCTTTCTCAATAATTAGGTATGCTGAACGAAAATATATTTGGGAAACGATATTCTTGTGGCGGAATTACCTACATTACCTACGAATGAAATGTACAATATAAAATAGATGCTGGACGAGTAGGCATTAATGCAAAGTCTACATCCGGAGAATCAATAGAGCTTGTTCGTGTGCTACAAGAACAACTAACATCCAGGCCTTTTGGCCGAGATCAAAGTGTAGTACCTGTTCCGGCAGATACTGCTAGCTATGACTAGCTATGACTAGCAAAGACCAGATGTGGGGGTAACCCCACATGCCTGACCTTTAACCAGCTCCCATTTCCCACCTCTCGAGAGCTGGTCCCCTTTTTCCCTTCCCCTTCCCTTCACTCCTCACATTAAAAATCGGCCTTCTGCCTAATTTGCTCGGTGGGGGAGCAAATAAATACCATCTGTTCCGGCAGATACTGCAAGCAAAGACCATATGTGGGGGAAACCCCACATATAAGATCTTGGTCAATGTTGGGGAACCCTTCATACCAATTGTCACTATCCAGCTCCCCTACTCCCCGGGGAGTTGGTCCCCATTTCCCCTTCACTCCTCCCTTTAAAAATCGGCCTTGTGCCTAATTTGCTCAGTGGGGGAGCAAATAAATACCTCTTTCTTGTTCTCTTTCGGTCGAGGAGAAATCCTTCACAACTGAGACAATTTTTTTTTTGTACCTTTTCTCCACGTTAAAAAACGACCCTGGTGTCTAACTCTGTCCCGTGGGGAGGCATAGTAAATAGCTACAAGAACAACTAACATTTTTGTATGTTTTCCTTGCTACACTTTTATACTTTATTCCTATGCTTTCTTTTCCTTGTAACCGAGCAATAAAAGTGGTGGCAATAGTAGCATCTATTATAATTTTTTTGTCCTTTATGTGTCTATGTATGTGTATGTATATATATATATATATATATATATATATATATATATATATATATACATGTGTAGTCTTTTTCTCTCCGTTAGATCTGAAGAATTGTTCCTTATTTTTTAAGGATGTATATATGTATGTGTGTATGCGTGTTGTGTGTGTGTATGTGTGTGGGCGTTGATTTTTTTTTCTTCCTTTGAAGATTGTAATGCCGGGTATGGGGCAGCCAAACCAGCTGCCAACATTGCCCCGCTTTTTTATTGAAACCAACCGAGAGCTCTTTTTAGTATCCTCGCTGTTCCTTTAAGTGCAATTGTCTGAATCTCTTTTGCACTTGGTTCACCAGGAATATTAGTTTGGTAGGACTTCAGGTTCTTCTTCATAAGTCCTGTGGCACCTATGATAACTGGTATGATCGATATCCCTTTAGGTTCCAGTTTCTTTTCATATCATACATGAGACCTTGGTATTTGGTCTGTTTCTCTCTTTCAGCTCTGTTAAGACCGGCATCATTAGGAACACTCACTTCAATCAAGGTTGCAACTCTCTCTGACTTATTCCATATAACTATATCAGGTTTCACAGCAGCATTTTCAAGGTAGGTGGCTGTAGGGATTACATGGTCGTAATGTATGGTATATAAATCATTTCCAACTGTTTTTTCAGGTTGATGTTCCCAGGACTTGCTGCTACACTGGATGTTTAATTTTTTACAGATGATCCAGTGGAGGTACTTGCATACTCCATCATGTCTCGCTGTATAGTAGCTGCCCCCTAGAAGAACTTTGCAACTTGATATCAGATGACCAACACTTTCCAATTCTGTGTGGCAGAATCTGCATTTATTGTCATTACTGACCCCTGCCATCTTCTTGAATGCATTGGTCATCAATCCCTGGTATTGGGCAGCCATTATGACCCTTTCCTGATCGTGGTGGAGGGATCCTCTTTTGCGTCAGTCCAAAGAACCTTCTTTATATATGTATTCCCGAGAAAGTTCCCCCAGAAAATACTTTGCACGCTGATGTTGTTCCCATTCTTTAAGGTTCATCTGTTGAAAGGTCTCGGTATATTTCTGCCGGCTCTTTCTTGCTATTTCTGTGGCACACTTGTTTGGTGTTTCGTCCTCATCTGAGAGACAACTCTGACCAAAATGTTTGGCCAGCTGGGTGACTGATGTTGTTCTGCTGGCTCTTGTCTCTTGATGTTCATATACTATTGAGAGGGTGTAATTCTGGGAGCTTCTCAGTTTGTATATATATATATATATATATATATATATATATATATATATATATATATACATGTGTAGTCTTTTTCTCTCCGTTAGATCTGAAGAATTGTTCCTTATTTTTTAAGTATGTATATATGTATGTGTGTATGCGTGTTGTGTGTGTATGTGTGTGTTGTCTGTTTGTGTGTTCGTGTGTGTTGTGAAATGAAATAGTTATCTGCGACGAAACACGTGCGTGCTTAACGACTGCATACTTTAATATATATATATATATATACATATATATATATGTATATGTATATGTATATATATGCATATGTATATGTATATGTATATATATGCATATGCATTTATGCAGTTTTGTATGTTTGAAAACGTGATATATAAATATTAAAGCGATTATTACAAGAACAACAAAAAGTACAGTAAAGAAACAATTTTGAATAACATTATAAATCAACTTTGCAATCGGAACGGATGCTATGCGCATGCGACGCACGATCTTCTATCAGCAGATATTATAATAATATTTAATATGTATGTGTGTGTGTCTATTTTGATTGCATGTTAGCATTAAGTTTCATAACAGAATGAAACCAGTTTTTTTTTCAAAATGTTTGCCATTATCGAAATAAATCCAAATGAATGTTTGTCAGTACTATTATACACTGAATAAGCGAACAATTTTAGTTTAGCTTTTATGCGTTCTGTTAGATTTTGCGACTTCTCAATTTCTCTATTTTATTTTGCCCCTTGTATATCTTAAATATGTTTGTATACATATATATATGTGTGTGTTGTATATATATATATATATATATATATATATATATATATATATATATATATATATATATATATATATATATATATATATATATATAAAGGACTTCTTTTTTTCTCTCTTTTTACTTATTGATCCGACGTTTTATTTAACTTGGAATTCTCATCTCTCGCTCTCTCTCTGTATATAAATATATATATATATATATATATATATATGTGTGTGTGTGTGTGTGTGTGTGTGTGTGTGTGTGTGTGTGTGTGTGTGTGTGTGTGTGTGTGTGTGTATGGAGAGAGAGAGAAAGAATAAGAGGGAAAGAGAGAGATTGAAACAATAAAATTATCGGCCTAAGGAAAACAATACCACAGCTTTATTTTAAACGTTTCATTGAAGAATATCCATCCAGATAACTTGATCGTTTAGTAGCGCTGACGTTTAGTCAATGTAGTCGCCTTCAGCATCAATCGACGTCTAAATACGTATCTGGAACTGGAAGCATGGTTTTTCTACAAGCTTGACGACGGTCAAATGCTTCTGACCGAAGCGTCAACAATCAGCTCTAATCTCTAAAATTCTGAAATACAAATATGATGTTTTTTCTTTCTAACAAATATCAAATGAATTTCGATTATATCTTTCACTCTCTTTCTCGCTAAACAAAGCATGTTGTTACTTAGAACCTAAGATGAAACTATGTGGGATAATGTCTACAGGGGATTATTGTTACTTGAGCAGCAACGTTTTTTTTCACATTACATTTAAACTTCTGCAGGTTTGTACAATTAGAAAATGAAGAAACAGGGCGTCTAGAAGTCTGATTAAAGAAATATTAGTGTAAAACGCTTTTGTCCATGTGGACACCTCAACAGTGAATGTTCTTGTTTTATGTGGTTGAACGGGCATTGTCTATGTGAATTAGATTTCAATGATGCAAAAAGAAATTTAATGTACATGAGCAACCCAGACAATTTTTTTTGGTTGGATTTCAGTCCATCTCCCCTGGACACATACACGCTCATATATATATATATATATATATATATATATATATATATATATATATATATATATATATATATATATTATATATATATATGTGTGTGTGTATGTGTATATATATTTTTACATTTTTAGAGGATGCATTTATAGAGAGAGAGTGAGAGATAGATGGATCGATAGATGGATATAGATATAATGTGTGTATACATACATTCTATTATAAAAGTATAAAGGTACATATATATATTTTTACATTTTATCAACATATATATATATGTATATACATATGTATATAAAGATAGATAGATAGATAGATTGATAGACAGATAGATAAATAGATAGATAGATATATAGATAGATCTGTATATATGTATTTATGTATATGTTCATTTTCCAAACAAACAGTTCAAGCGAAGAATAACCAAAATTGGAAAATCGGACAGGCACGAAGTCTTCTGCACACCAGATGGTCTTAATCAAAGGCCATGGTTCGTTTTATCTTTGTTTCATCTTTCGCGCCATTTGTATTAAATGAGTCAAGCAGTCGCCAGACAATACCAATAAAATAATTGGCTATGGGAGGAGGTTAATTGCCTGTGTTTTCTATAAGTCTGTTCATATCAATTTAAACATAATATACGGTGTTTAGTTATTAGTAAAGATATCTCTAAGTCTACTTAAACACGCTTTGTGTCTATATATATATTTCATGTGTAAATAAGATGCAATTTAGTATATGTGCTTACGTGTTTTTAGTGAACCCGTAACATCATCAGTAGAGACGTTAGGAATTTTAAATCCGATTACAAACACGCACATATGATGTGCAGGGGACGCGGGCGAATCAAATGCACACCCGCGATGTTCGGATCTATATAAATCACTCAATATTAAAGCTTTGCACAGTAGAAATTAAAACTAGTGTTTGGAATACTTTTGTAAAAGTGATTGATTATGTACAATATTATATTTATATAAGCCTGACAAGAAAATTCTTGCGATTTTTAACTTTTAAATTAAGATTAGCAAAGATTTATTAATCGAAATAAATACCATCAGAATCAACACGATTTAAGACGCAAAACAAGTGTATATATGCCAATAACGTTGTAACCTTGCATTCTGGTGAAAATGAAGTCGTTTAAAGCGTTTTATTTTATATCACTAAGAGTATTTGAGCATTTCTCACGGAGAAAGTTGTCAGGATGCTTGAAAATCTGATAGTCGGTTGAAGTAGATTTTCGTAGACAAATTTGTTCAACTTCTTCAGTGTTGGTTTAACAACGTGTGGTCGGCCATTACCGTTGAGGAGAATTGGGCCCTTTTCTGTGGACTAATGATGTGTGTTGTTGTCGAAGTTTCTGATGCATTTCATCCATTTCTGACGGTACTTATCCGCAGTAATAGTTCCGCCTGCATTACAAAACTATAAAGAATGACACCAGTTGTAGACAACCAAACAGTCAGCATGACCTTCTTTTTGTGCAACTCTGGTATCGGGAAGTGTCGTGGAGCTTCCTCAGTGTCTAAACACTGATTGAGCGTCGCTGGTGGTCGTCTCATCGCAAGTAACAACTCGATGGAGGAACAGTCGTTCTTGTTGCATAAAATAAAGGGATGATACTTCATAAGAGCATTTCTTTTGGTTGTTATTCAATTCGTGAGGTGCCCATTTATCAAAACTTTTTGGCTTTCAAATATCTCTTAAGCGGTTGGAAATTATCCTATCCGTTACGTCTAATCGGAAAGCAAGTCTCCCAGTAGATGTGCGTGGATTTCCTTAAACAGAGGCTTTTTATTCATCGTTGTACAACATCCGATAGCCGACTACGCTCATCATCCTCACGCCTCACGTCTTCACCACAAAATTTCCTAAACCACCATTATGTTGTGCGCTCAATAGTGGTTCCTATACCAAACGCTTCGTTGATATCACGATCTGTTTCAGCAGTTTTTCGGTCTCGCTTTTACTGAAAAAAGCAAATTCTGCGAATTTGCTTTTTCTATCTTGTATGCAACGTCCTGAAAGGAGACATAATTATTTAAAAACAATTGTAATGTAAACGTTTACATAGAGATAAAACCCTCTTTAAAATGACATAAAAAATAAAGGTATTTACCAGAAACTTATTTGAAAATATATCATTCAAAATCAAAAATTGAAAAAATTCCGCGAGATTATTCTTGTCAACCATAATATATAAATCACTTCAAATTAAAATGTTGTACGATATAAAATAAAACTAGTCTTTCGAATAGTGTTGTAAAGGCGTTTATATTTGTAAAATAATATGCATTTTCATATGTATATATATATGTATATATATAGATAGATAGAGAGAGAGCGCGAGAGAGAGAGAGAGGAGATAACTCTGGTCTATTTTATCTTGGATTTCTTCATTACAGCCGTATCATTAATGAGATGACAATTTTATGTTTTATGTTTTCATAAAATTTTCTTTCTTATCAACTCGTCAGATGAGATTTCCATTTGATGTTACAAACAAAAGATTAATTTTGTACATGATAAACTTTTTTGTCCATCTTTTTTTAATTAATTCAGATTGTGAGCAGGCGTTGTTGTGTAGCACAGAAACGTTCATAGGTTTTTAAGCATTTACAGTCGAGACTAATAAGAAAATTATGAAAATAAAAATATAAATAAAATAAAAAATATATGACATGATTACATAAATCACAATATAGCTGCAATTGTGTTTTATGCAATTTTCGATTTTAAGCTAAAACTCTGCTAAAATAAAGTTAAAATCAAATTATTATGAAATTATAAAGCGTAATTGCAACTATTTAACCGATCTTTTCGGACTTATCTAATCATGCTCATATTTTTTTTCTT
Source organism: Euprymna scolopes (assembly GCF_053919585.1). NCBI lineage: Eukaryota > Metazoa > Mollusca > Cephalopoda > Sepiida > Sepiolidae > Euprymna > Euprymna scolopes. Next base: position 8,306,828 of record NC_136504.1, read on the forward strand.
TCAAAGTTAATGAGTTCTTACTTTTTTTGCTGACTTAAGACGGAAAATATTTAAAAATTGACATAACAATCATATGATTGTTTCTGCGTTTCTGCGCTATGAAAAGTGCTGTGAAAAGTTGAACATTTTTATATGCTTTTTTATTTCATTTTCACCCCAAACAAACACATTGCCACTTTGGTGTAGGGGCTACTATCAGGGACATAGGCACCAGGGGTACTGTGTAGGGAGTTGGGCAGTAAAATGTCGGTTCACGTAACATTTGAACGTCTGCATGTCAGTACAGTTGGGGAAGAAGTTACCTGGAAGGAAATTCCAAAGTCTAGCGGTTCTGGGGAAGAAGCTACTGGAGTAGAAGGCTCTCTTACATCTAGGGATCTCTACTGTGAAGGGGTGGGATTTAGCTGCTTGTCGGGTTTGTCGGGGGTATTTACGTCGAGGGGGCACAAATACTTGCGGTTCGTCAGAGAATTCGCCGTTAAAATACTTGTAGAACAGACAGAGGGATGCAACATTTCGTCGATGGGACAGAGGCTGAAGTTTAGATGACAGTTCAGGACCTATCAGATTGGCAACTCTCTTTTGAACCATGTCTAGGAGTGGGAGACTAGTGACAGATGCACCAGCCCAAATATGACAGCAACACTCCATACATGCGCGAATGGTGGCCTTATAGAGGTATAGGATATTTTCAGGCGTTAATAGCTTTCTAGCACGGTTGAAAGAACCCACCTTCTTTGTGGCGTCCTGGCAATATTCTCAATGTTCCAACTCATGTTTCCTGTGAACGTTAGGCCGAGGACTTTTAAAGAAGTCATTGGTCATTGCTATTGATGGTAGGGAAGGGTTTTTGTAATTATTTAAGGAAACAAGTTTAGTCTTGCCAGCATTAAATGTGACCGTCCATTTTTTACCCCATTCCACTACGGATCGGAGGTCATCCACTAGTGTTGCTCCCATTTCTTTAGATATGTGTTCATTTGTTTTCCTGTCGTGTCTGTTATAGAGCGTGGTGTCATCAGCATATATACCCATCTCACAGACAATTTTGTCGAGGAGGTAATTTATGAATATTAGGAATAACCCCTGAGGCACTCCCGCATTTATATCATATTGTTTAGATATTCGACCATTAAGGACACTCTGGATGTTTCTCTTATCTAAAAAGGATTTAATTATGTTATGACTTCTTCCAGTGATACCGTATGATATGATTTTCTTGAGAAGACCCTCATGCCATACCCTGTCAAAAGCCGCTCTACCCTCCCTCGCTTTGCCCAGTGAATGGTATATACGTTCTGAGATTACAGTTAGGATGTCTTTTTTTTTATTCAATTTTCACCCCAAACAAGGCACAGTGCCACTTTGAAGCAGGGGGCTACTATTAAGGACTTAATTAGCGGGGTCATTATGAAGGGAGATGAGTAGAAAGATGTTTGTTTACATTACACTTGAACTTCTGCATATCATTGCAGTTGGGAAAGCAGAATCCCGGAAGGGAGTTCCAAAGACCCGCAGTTCTGGGGAAGAAACTATTGGAGTAAAAGGATTTCTTGCACCTAAGGATCTGCTGTGGAACGGGCTTGCCTAAATCCATATTGTTGGTCAGTCAGAAGATTAGCATCCGTTAGGTGATGGACTAGAGCTCGGTTAATTATGGTTTCAAATAGTTTGACGAAGAGTGGGAGGAGAGTAATAGGACGATAATTTGATGGGTCAGTTCTTTCGCCAGAATTCTTGATAACTGTTACTACAGAAGCAGTTTTCCAACAGGCAGGAAAGCAAGATTCATTAAGGCATTTGCTGTAAAGTTTAGAGAGTACTGGAGCTACTTCGGCGGCCCACTAGTTTAATAGCTAAGTCAGGATGACATCAGGTCCACATACTTTTGCAGTGTCAAGATTTCTTATCATAGTAATGCACCTGAGAAGGGGTAATTTTCAAATCACTTCGTTTGACGTCAGTCCGCAAAGGAAAGATCAGAGAGGGGGTGGTTACCAGGGTCCAGTGCGGAGTTGGAGGCAAACCGTTTAGCATGCATGTTAGCCTTCTTAGTTGCAAACAACCTCATGATTGTTGGATAGTGGGGGAATTGTTGATGGCTCATTATTTACTACACTGGTATAGATTTTCCAGAAGTCACGAGCTCCTAATTTCTGTGCTTCGGTGCGTTTTGTGGTTGTTTCAGTAAATTCTCTCTTAGCTTACAGTTATTTCTGGCTCCTATATACTTCTGTCTGTTTTATCTGGACTTATGTGGATTAAATTTGCGGTACGCATGCTGCCTTTGTGCTATGCCAGCTACACAAGTAGAGTGCTGAAAGAATTGAACGGTATGATGAACAACAGTTTGGAATTTGGAATATAGACTTTTATCATTTATATATATATATATATATATATATATATATATATATATATTTACTTCAGAATAATGCAATGCAATAGATCTACTGGTATGGAAATCCAATGATTATTAGTCTTATAAAATATCATTAGCATTATAGAAAATATTATTAGCTTGGATAGAGACTAATTTTAACTTTCATCTTTTGCATTATAAAATTTTTCTAAATATTTCATCTGATAATTTCGAAGAATTTTTAAATGTTTTGAGCTAATGCTGATCTTTTGATGTGTATATTCTCTGAAAATATAAATTCCTCAATTTAAGTATGGTTTTAATATTGATAATAATCTTTTAGATATAGGAAAATTTATTTAAAATGTCACGTCTAAGAGAAAGAAAAGATACCAAATTTCATTTTGCTATTGTGAAAACACAGATCATGTCGGCATGAATATACACGTCAGTTTCATTAACTGACACTGTGCGTCGAGTTGATCACACGAGCAAAGAAAATGAGAATTTATTTTCGTAAAGCACGACAATCACGATGTTGGCCGCTCCGCAGATTGCCGCATTTGTTTGTCTCTATTAGCGTCAGCTTTAGTCACCATCTTCGTTTTCCTGAGTCAGCGACAGTCGAGACTCCGTTAGCAACGCGCATGCGCAAGTCACCCTTGCTGACGTCATTCTATTATGGATTCAAGGTCATTTTGAGATCTTATTTGCAACATTTCGCCCTTGGTCATATACGCAGATATATGCAGATGGATTTGTTGTAGGAATAACACATCATGGGCGAAAAGAGGAAACGGTCGTTTTGGGTAGCCATTGTCGTTGTTGTTATTGTTTCTAGAATTAGGATAAGTTTAGGGAGAGTTTTCTAAAATACCCGTTTAAATTAGTTCATCGGACTAAACAAAAATGTACAGTGCAATCACAGAGATTTTTTTAAAGTTTACAAAAACAATCTTTGCAAAAATAAAATATATAAATATCTATGGTAATTACCTCTGCGTTAGTTCCATGGGGTGTTTCGTCAACCCAATTTAGTACTCACAATTCCTTGTAGGCAACTTATTTCTTTTCCGCCCCCCCAGTACTCTCCTGACTTAGTGAGGGTATAACACACGTGGTATGTCGCAGTTGTATCTCAGTTTTCCTTGGAGGCGATTTAAATTGAAAGATAATATTTATGTAATGAAATCATATTCATTTTTCTTGCTATTTCAATTTATGGAAACGATTTGTGTTGTTCATATATATTAAAAAATAACAAAAACTGGTGTATTCTTTAGGTTTTAATATAAATGTGATCTGAATCTAATATTTTTACATTTTTCTTTAGTTTTATCATTAATTTTTATGTATTATTTTATATTAATATCAACACGCTACAAGGGATTCAAACTGTTCATCAAGGACGGTGGATATATCCTAAACAAGCCGCGTAAATACAATTTGCAAAATAATAATGATATATGTATTTTTGTGTCGAGGTGTAAAAACACCCCATGGGACTAACTATGTTTGGCGCACCAAGGTGATTAACACAGGGCTAAGTCGTCTGTTTGTATATTCACGACTTACTTAATATATACAAAAGGTACACTGCTTCATTAAGTAATATTGATACTAAAAATGGACTTATATACACTTTTATTCCAACATGCTTTCTATATATATATATATATATATATATATATATATATATATATATACTATCATATTTATCCAACAGACAACTACATGCAACAAGTACCCCCATTTACATATTAAATTAAAGAAAATCAAGTTTAATAACAAGCTCGATGTGATTATGTGCTGTAATAAAATTGTTTAATTTTCTATTAAAATTTCCTTTAAAATTTATTTATTTAATTCAGATTTAATTTATATTTAATTTAATTTATTTTCAGTTATTAATAGCTGACAACAGTTGCGTTTTAAACCAGAAGTAGCAATATTCATTTAATTATGAAAGCTATTACCTTTTAAGCTATGAAATTTACTTCACGTTTGATTTTAATGCGACAAGATGGATGCTTTACATTATGTTAATGCTTCTCATAACAAGTTTGGACATTTGGTATATCTTAAATGGTATATAACTAATCCTTTCGCCCGGCAATATATTCTGATCTGGAAACGCCAGGTATTAGGTTTATGCAAACAATAATGTCGTTTTTTGACGTTTAACTTCATTAGATCATATCCTTCCATAATAAACAGATTTAATCGAAATAAGAACCATTAGAATCGATACATTTTTGCCAACAAGAAAAAGTTTATTTATCCCATTAGCATAGAAATCCAGAATCTGGAAGCGATAAAATAATTGAAGGTCGATTTGTCATCATTTCGGTTTTTGAAGCATTTTTCGCGCAGGAAGTTGCCGAGATGCTTGAAAAAGTGATAATCGGTGGGCGAGAAGACCGGTGAATATAGCGAATGAGGCAGAGTCTAGTATCCCAATTTGTTCAGCTCCTGCAGGGTCAGTTGAAAAACAAGAGGGCTAGCGTTGTCATGGAGGAGAATTCGTCCCTTCGTATTGACCAATCTCGGACACATACGTTAAAGCCTCTGATGCATTTCGTCAATTCGTTGACAGTACTTCTCAGGCGTAATCGTTTCGCCCGGATTCAAGGTGTGATGGATGAGACCGGCCGCAGACTACTAAATATTCACCATAAACTTGTTTGGTGCAATAAGTGTTGTGCCGCTTCTCCGGCATCAGAACACTGTGCCGAACGTCGCCGGTTGTCGTAGAGGATCCACTTCTCATCACACGTCACAGTCCGCTCTAGAAATGGGTCGTTTTGTTGCGCAGAAGGAGCGTAGAAGACACCTGAAAACGACGATTTATTTTATTATCGTTCAGTTCATGCGGCACTCATTAATCCAACATTTTTGACTTCACTATTTGCATTAAATAGCGAAATACAGTTCAACAGTAACTTCTCGTGTGGTTTTGCGAGGATCGGCTTCAATTAAGGCATTCAAATGTTCGTGCTTAACTGCAGTCGGCCGGACGCGGCCGTTTTCATCTTCGAGACTCTCGTCACCATTGCGAAATTTCTTGAACCACAATTTTGCCACACGTTCGTTAGTGGTTTCTGGGCCAAATGCATCATTGATATCACGAGATGTCTCGGCAGCTTTTCGGTCTAGTTTGAACTGGAAGAAGAAAATCGTACAGATTTGAATTTTATCCATGCTGTTGAAAAGCCTGGAAAATGAATGAAGAGGTTAAGAAAAATAACAAATAATACGATCTGATAGAGTGAAAAACGCGCTTCAAAATGATATAAAACATGGCTATATACATATATCAATGAATTAATTGAGAAATCATATATAAAAGTAATATATGTGAGAAAACGATATTGTTTTTAGCTAGAATATATTTGTGTGTGCGTGTGTGTGCGTGTGTGTGTGTGCGTGTGTGTGCGCGTGTGTGCGTGTGCGTGTCTCTGTGTGTGCGTAATAAATCAAATCTAAGTAAAAATCTGTTTGTGTGTTTGTGTCTGTCCCCATTTTTTAGATGCAACATCGCAAAGCAACGCGAGGTAATTAAATGATTGCATTTTCTTTGGAACGTTTCTTTTATGCGTCTTAACTTGGTAAAAATAAGTGCTAAAGGGTCAAAATTGAAAAGAAATGGAACTTGGCAGGCGTAAGTCGACTGTAATCCTTCTTTTGCGCATGAACAAACACATACATTTATACGTTAAATTGGTTCTATAACTTTATTTGTTTTAATTTACGTAATCAAAACTCTGTTTGACTTAAACATTAATTTTTTTAAATGAGAGTCAACACTTATCAAGGCACGAAGACCACTCGAGTTTGAGGGTTAATGAGTGAACGGTGTTCAACGTGACAACGGCGTAGAAATAGTTAGTGGTGGAAATAGGGTAGAAATAAATTATTTAGGGGCGGCTCAACAAGAATTTGTTTACATTGGACTTAAAGACGACCATATTGTAATCGGCTGGAAAGCATGTCAGCGGAACAGAGTTCCACAGTCTGACAGTTCTGGGAAATAAGCTTTGTTAATGGAATCTGCGTTTAGATTTAGCCACAGATAGAGAGTGGGGTAAATTGCTGATAGTGGTTGTAGTTAGACGAATATTTTTCTGAAAGTTTCGCAAGGAGGGACATAGATTGGAGCTCAGGCGAGCATTTTACATGAAAGTAACGATAGACCAGAGACAAGTTCGCTACGTCTCTTCTGGGAAAAGATGATTATTTGGTCTTGAAGCCGGTTTTCAACTTTGCCAAAGCTGGATAAGGTCCTCTGTTCCGCTGCCGTCCAGATATGTCTACAGTATTCTATTTTAGGACGTATCTAACTCTTGTTGAGGAAAAACAGGGCGGTAAAATGACGCTACAATTTTCTGGCGACCTTGGCAACAGCCTTGGCAACCTATTTACGGTGAAGAGTGAAGGTCAGGCCCAGAATCTTGTTAAAACAAGAATTGTTTTTATAACAAGAGCAATTCTTATCAATTGGGGCTAAGTAGGGATCAGGGCGTTTAAGGTGATTTTTTTAAATAGTTTTGAATGTGTTAAGATGTTACCACATTGCACCACATGTTCAAGGTTGGAAGAGAGAGATTCAGAGGAATCTTGGTCGTTGTTGGCATCTTTCTTTTGTCGAACATTGGACTCATTAATAAGAAGAAAATAAAATGGTAAGGTATACCTAGATTGAAAAGCGGATCATTCGATCTGTAATCGAATGTTCTACCACTCAACTATAGCTCCAATTGCAATAAATCTATTTTTTAAAAGAGATGACTTGCTGATTTTTTTTTATCTTACTTGGCCGTTGTAATGTGAATTATTCCCCTGTAAAAAGTATTCTTTTTTTATTTATAAGAAAGACTATTTTAAAGATTTGTTGTTATTTTTTTAATAGATTTTTTTAATACTTATCGGATGGATTTCTGTACAAAATATATCTAAGACCACTGCCAGACATATAAATAAACTTTTGTGTGAAATTTTCTAAAGATATGTTTAAGCTGTTTCCGTGTGAGGAAAGAACTCACACACACGCACAAAGTGGTTTTTATATAATAGTAGATATGTGTGTATAATATATAAATTTATGTCAACTTATATGATGATTACCAGATTTCAGAGTAAAAAGTGATATTATAACTGAGCTCAAATACTTTAACATGTAGTGATACTCATTTTATACGCAAGAAATTGCGTAAGAATGAAACACTTGTCTCTGTCAGTAGAAATCATGAATCTATAAAATAACAGAATATTCTTATCTTGCACTCAACAAGGATTCTTCCTGCTTGAGAATTTGTAATAAACGCCAATTTATGCGTAATGCGATCTCCCAATCGCTGCTGTTTGACACTATATGTTTCCGTTCATTTGACAATATATAAAATTAAAATTCTCCTCTTTTCCCCATGTTATTTAATAGTAGTCAAGAGGTTGAATATCAGCTAAAGTTTACTTTACAATTGAGTTCGAATACGTCAACTGGTGGTAATTATCAATTCACCACCTGAAGATATTCATGGCCTGCCAGTGTATGTTATTAAAAAGAATAATAAAATAAAAAGAAGAATATTATTATCACTCCAGAAAAAATCCGAGAATTTATAAGATACTCTTAAAGAAATAAAAATGTGAATCAATTGAAGTATAGGTTGCTTAAACAGTTTAAACGAAAGTACGGCTGAATGGAGATCTGACTACAAACGGAGATACAACCTCGACATCAGAGGTATGAATTTGACTGTTTTTGACATGTAGAGATTGTGTCTGAATATGCTTTTCTCCATAGGATTGTTTGCTACATGAAAAAAAAAACAGTGATAATATATTGTTTTTCTTTTCAATTTTGTATTTTTTTTTATTACATTTTCACCCCAAACAAGGCATATTGCCATTTTTGTAGGGGGCTGCTATCAGAGACATAGGCATCAGAGGTACTGTGTAGGGAATTGGGCAGCAATATGTCGGGTCACGTTGCACTTGAACTTCTGCATGTCGGTACAGTTGGGGAAGCAGGGACCCGGCAGCGAATTCCAAAGTTTAGCTGTCCTGGAGAAGAAACTGCTGGAGTAGAAGGGTCTCTTACATATAGGGATCTCTACTGTGAAGAGGTGGGATTTAGCTGCTTGTCGGGTTTGTCGGGGGTATTTACGTCGAGGGGGGCACAAGTGCTTGCATTTCGTCAGAACATTCACCGTTAAAGTACTTGTTACATAAAATTAAGCTTAAATTTGCAGTTTTTGCAAAAATTACAAGTGCGGGTTTGCTATATATATGTCTGTTTATCCGTTTATCTGTCTTTCTCTCCTTATATATATATATATATATATATATATATATATATATATATATATATATATATATATATATATATATATATACTCGGGTTTTTTTTTATATTCAAAAGTAATGGACTAATGAATTCAACGAGGTTGTTAGATAGTGCTCAATAAAAAGAGCTGATAATACTTGTTTATTGTTATATAAACATGCTCACATCCCGCTGCTACAAATAGCCACTTGTTTCAATCAAACAACAGATATCATCAGGCAGCGACTTGACTATTCAAAAGTTCAATGAATAACGGTTATTCATTGAACTTTTGAATAGTCAAGTCGCTGCCTGATGATATCTGTTGTTTGATTGAAACAAGTGGCTATTTGTAGCAGCGGGATGTGAGCATGTTTATATAACAATAAACAAGTATATATATATATATATATATATATATATATATATATATATATATATATATACCTGTTTCGTCAGATAAATAATTTACAAAAAGTAAGAGAATAATACTATTTTCTTTTGAATGCTTTTTATACGACTTTTACATTTTTTAAAACTTAATTTAAAACTTTATAGGCTTCTTTCTCATATTGTTATTTTTGTTTTAAACATCAGAGATTTCGATCGTATCTTATATGATCATTCGGGCAAATGCGGGAAAGGAATCAGCGAGAACTTGGTCGTTGTTGCCATTTGAAGTGTTGTCATTGATAGTAGTATAATCTTCATACATGTCAACAAATAGACATAGATAGTGATTCGTGCAATGCGTAATGCGATGTTCAAACTGCTGCTGTTGAACGCTATATGACTGATCTTACATTATATATAAGCCGATTTTACAAAATATATTATTTAATTTTTTTTCCTTTTCCTAGTAAATGGTTGTCAACCTAGATATTAAAAATTAGGCTGAAAAGACAAAGGTAATTTGCGCATATTTATAATATACTTTAACATTTTCTAGCTAGATCCCTTGGTTTTCTTGGGAATATCTGTACATCCTAAGAATGAAAAACGCATAAATTGCTGGCAGGTATAACTGTCTCCTTGAAGTGTCCAATATATTTTTCTCGAGGGCTGACCGAGATGAGCACGTGTCACGCTCTTCATCTCGCTTTCATTCCCTCGCTGCTGGTCATAATGAGCAAATCGGAACTGACATCGATCCCAGTGACCAAGTCCACCTTTCGGTGCGTTCAATTCCACGAAGAATACTCTAGGCAATACATCTTAAATATTGTCCGATACAATTGAAAGATCGATTCTCGAAAAGAAGGAACCGAATATACAAATCAAAAGTCTAACGAACAATGCGCTGCATTGTCTAGAAGAAATGCTATGACAGGCATTATTTATGAACTAACGCTTCTCGTCTCCCTCTAATTAAATTAACACAATCGTTACACTGGCAAAACGCTTGCATAAAATTAAAGGGAAGTAATTCATTTAAACTCGACGAAGTAGTGATAACACTGTAGTGTTACCTTTATACGAGGCTCGTTCCAAAAGTAAAGACTCTTATTTTTTTAACTCCAAATGTTAAACAACTACAATACAGGAGTGGTACCATAAAAATAAGCAACATTTTCTGCTCAATAATTTTTTCTACATAGTCACCATCATTCGCAATGCACTTCTGCCAGCGATGAATGATGGGTGTGTCCGGGTGCCGGAGTGAGATTTCTTATACGAGATCTGCTACAAAAGTAAAGTTTCTGTTTTTTTTAAGTAAAAAAATGTTGTAGATTTACGAAAAGAGAAATAGTTCAATCAAAACGAGCGACGTTATCTTTTGCTATAAAGTCACTACCATTCATGATGTACTTTTACCAGAAATTAAATGACACATATCAGTTTTGGGCGCACGTTTATGACAAGAGTTGCCCACTATCAACGTCTGCAACAGAGAGATGACATATTCAGATCATGGATGTGTAAGTGCAGTCATCATAACAATGCAATTTGTAATCGCCTCTGATTCATTCGGGTAGGATAAGAAAAATAGGAATCATTACCTTTGAAACGTCTATCGTATTTAAAGACCAGACAAAAACAATGGGTCTAAAACTTTGCACTTTTGGCTGAAAACAAAGTTTAATGTTTGATCGGATGATACACTTTTTTCTGTCTTCAGTCATTCATAAAGTCTCTTTTAACGTAGTCCATTTATTTTTTGTTCTAATGCAGAGTGAGCAGTCGTATTTCTCTGTATTAAAAACTGGCATTGTGCTCGTGGGGAAGGCAAGTAAATATGAACAATTCATTCTTTGCGAGTTAATCTAATTCTTAACATTTAAGCAATGTCAGAATTCAATTTGAAAACATATAAAGCATAACAAAATATACAACAATCACGCAGGGTAAATTGATAGAATAAGATATTTTTTCTTTAGAATATTCCTATACATGCTATCATTTATTCTACAATGGATAACTTTCAACTCACACGTGCTATATGATGAAAAGCATCCCTGCATCATAGTAGAACCACACACAAACTTAACTCATTATATTGTGCGTGTTAAAGATACTGTCATTTTTTCGCAAACATCTGACTAGAATACCTTTTCCCAAAACTGCATCCCTTTCTTTTCATAAGTTTCGACTATTCTTGGTAAACCTTAATGAAACTCTGTACAATACATGACTCTGTTACTGGTATCTTTACTTGCATTAATTCAAACACCCTCAAATTCAATTTTAATTTTAAAACAAATAATTATTTTTTTCACACAGTTTTGTTGATTCACCTTGAAATGTTCTCCTTTAATATCTCGGTCTTCCACATCTTAGAAGGAGTGCCGTCGCCATATTTCTCATTGTTTATGATGATATTCTATACTCTATATAGTGATGGATTCAATTATTTACAATGTTTTGATAACCCTGTCCTACTTTGTGATATTCATTGATTCTATCTCGCATATCTGGACAATTCTTTAGTTGTTGCCATTTTTAATCTTTTAATTTCAGAATGCGAATCAGAATGTCAGATGGTTAATATCTTGTAAACAATTGTGTAATAGGTTAGAGATAAAATACTATTGAACATTTGAATATTTCAAGTCTTTTAAGGTATAAAGAGTCGATTGAAATAATAAGATAAACCACTTTTATTTCAGATAAAAATGGGAGATAATGTTATTGAAACTGTCAACACAATTAAATACATTTATCATTTTGTGATAATTCAGCACTATGTAAAGGATTTAAACAAAAAGAAATATTCTAAAATTTCGCCTAATCTCTATTCATTCCTTCATAGCTGAAGATGACTAGTCAGGGTCTCGGTACTTTATCCTACGGGGTTGTTTCCTCACAAGATGCAATCGAGTCGACGACAGTAATAGGAAGTGGTGTATAATTTTAGGAGTGGTATTATGGTGATGATTTAAGGTAAAAGGGTGAATGGGTGTATTCTTAGAAGGGTTGAACAAAAGGGCGTCCTGTACCAGGGTTTTAATTTAGTTAGGCGTCCTGTACCAGGGTTTTAATTTATTTAGGCGTCCTGTACCAGGGTTTTAATTTAGTTAGGCGTGAAATGGTTCGAAAGTGAGTTAAAGGACCAGGTTATGTGGGGGGGGGGGTCTGGGTGATTAGTTGTAAGGCTATGATAATAGATTTCAGAACACCAATGTATATTAGATAATATGTAGCTATAATTTTAGGGTCTCTTTGTTATTAGATATACAGGGAGGGGGTTGGGTTATAAGGAAGAGGTATGAGGATAGGGTAGCTAAGTTTATGGAGGTTGATAAAAGGACAAAAGAAAATTTAGGATGTGGACGATTGGCGTGATGGAGTAATAGGGGGAAATGTACTACTACTGCTACTACTACTACTACTACTACTACTACTACTACTACTGATAATAATAATAATAATAATAATAATAATAATAATAATAATAATAATAATTCAGATTTCGTTTATGAACGTCTCTCTGGAAATGGATGGGATTCATTTCCAGAGGATTTCCCTTAATCCTTGCTTCAAACCAGGAGCTTCAAAGATCAAGGGTTTTCCTAACGATGTTGGTGGTACCTATAATTGCAGAGGTTTGAAGGCCGCCTAAAACATCGGGGAGTTGTAGTTTTTTCAATTGTCCTTCCAAACGACTTGATACTACTCCTAGTGTACCAACTACAACCGGGATTATTTGTGTTTTACGGCCGTAGATACGCCTTATCTCCAAAGCCAATGGAGCATAATTGCTCCACTTCTCATTCTCCTTCTCTCTCACATTCCTGCCCCAGGGTACTGAGAAGTCTACAATCTGCCAGTTTTTTTAGACCTTGTCAATGTCGACCAAATCAGGACGATTATGTTCCAATTGCTTGGTCGTTATGACACTAGTCCTATCATACCTCCACCTTGCCATCCTACCTTGTTCTCACTTCATCAGGCACCTCCTCAAACCATTTTCCAGCACACTTCACCCCAACCCTGTTACACACCTCCCAATATATCCGGAGTCCCATGCGATCGTGTCTTTTGTGGTACTTTCTGGGTCAGTCCACTACATCCTGATGCAAGGTGCGCAATTGACTCGGAGGTCTTACTACAAATTCTGCAGCAACTTCCTCCCTAGAACCACTTTCTTGAATTATCGTGTTCCTAATGCCTGCTTTTGTGCTGCACAAACGAAAGCTTCAGTACTTTTAGCCGGATACCCAGCTGTAAGCCATTGGCATGATCTTTCATCAGACACTTCTGCTATATCCTGGAAGAACCTTCCATGCATTTTCTTCCTAGCCAGTTCCTCTGTCCTTTTTCTATCCATAAGTTTTACATAATCAGCCTTAGTCTCACATACCTCCACTTCATTTGCCACAATCTTAAGCATCCGCTCCCCACTTCTAACCACATGCTCCTTCAACGACACCTCGGTTCTAACACAATCTTTTACACTTTTCAATCCTCTTCTACCATCTTTCCTCTTTTGATACAGCCTTGCTACGCTACTTCGAATGTGAAATACACCAAACATTGCTAACATTTTTATTGTTTTGATATCCATGGCATGCAAATCTTTGTCCGACCATTCTAAAATTCCCGCACTGTATCTCAAAACACTGACTGCCCATGCATTCACTGCTTTCATTAGGTTTCTTCCATACAGTTTCGACTTTGCAATTAGTTTCACTCTTCTAAGATAACCCATCCTGACTTTTCCTTCATTTCTCTGTTCATGATGCCTACACCCTCCAGCACTCCCAAATACTTATATCCTGTATCTTCTATTTCTTTTATGATTTCTCCATTTGTCAGCACTATTACATTCGAATGAACCTTTACACCTCTTTTCATCACCAGCACCGCACAATTACTAATCCCAAACTCAATCCCAATGTCTTCTGAGTATGTCCCCACAATTTCTACCAGTCTCTCCATTTCCTTTTCATTTCTACCGAATATTTTCAAATCATCCGTAAACAGTAGATAGTTGAGGCGTCTGTCACCAGATCCAAAGTTATACCCCAGTTTTTCTCCTTTCAAGAGGATGCTCAGTGGCATCATTATCATTACAAAAAGAAGTGGTGATAACGAATATCCCACGTTTAATGCCAACCTGCCCCATCTCCTCTCTGTTTGCTGTAAGCAGTTTTCCATTGAACCATACTTGTCTCCAAAAGCCCTACCACATTCTCAGCAACCTTCATCATCAATAGTGTTTCACGTATCCATGAATGAGGAACCATGTCATAAGCCTTTCTGTAATCGATCCATGCTACGCTCAGATTCCTCTTTTTCTTCCCATCCTGCATTATTGCTTTATCAATTAGTAGTTACTCTTTAGTACCTCTCGAGCCTTTACAGCGTCCATTTTTTCCGTCAGGAAAAACACCATTACTCTCTAGATTTTCATAAATTTTCTCCGCAAATATTCCAGTCAACAGTTTCCACATCAATGGCAGACATGTAATGGGTCTATAATTATTGGCATCTGTTCATTTTGCAGGATCTTTCCTAATCAGTGTTGTTCTTCCCTCCACAAGTCAATCAGGGACATCTCCCGACTCTACAACGCTTTGCAGAGCAGCAGCTATAGGTGGATAAAGGCATGGAAACTGTTTAAACCAAAAGCCTATCACTCCATCTGGACCAGGTGTCTTCCAGTTTGTCGTCCTTCGTATGCCAGCCTTAACGTCATCGATGGTTATCTCAACGTTCTTCATCTGCTGCATTTCTGATAGCCTTTCTCTGACCTTTTCCAACCAGCTAGCCTTCTCATTATATCGCCTTTCTATAGACCAAATCCGACTCCAGAACTTCCTTGCATATTTTGAATTTTTAATAATAATAATAATAATAATAATAATAATAATAACAACAACAACAACAATAATAATTACAATGACAATAATAATAATAATAATAATAATAATAATAATAATAATAATAATAATAATTACAATGACAATAATAATAATAATAATTACAATGACAATAATAATAATAATAATAAAATAATAATAATAGCGAAAAAGGAAATGAGATTACTGTTCATCCTTTATCCCTTAATTTTATTTAATGTGTTATTCTCTTGTCTTTATCCCTTAATTTTATTTACCTTTTCGCTATTATTATTATTATTATTATTATTATTATTATTACTATTATTATTATTATTATTATTATTATTATTATTATTATTATTATTTCATTGTTATTATTATTATTAATAAAAATACATTTTCCCATATTATCCCACCACGCCAATAGTCCACATCCCAAATATTATTTTGTCCTTTTATCACCTCCATAAACTTTGCTACCCTACCCCCATACCTCTGCCTTATAACCCACCCCATCCCTGTATATCTAATAACAAAGAACCCCTTAAATTATTGCTACATATTATCTAATATATATTGGTATTCTGAAATGTATTATTATAGCCTTACAACTATCCACCCAGACCCACCCCATAACTTGCTCCTTAAACTCACTTACAAACCTTTCCTCACCTCACTAAATTGAAACCCTGGTACAGGATGCCCCATGTAATCCCTTTTCGTTAATCCTGCTTAAGATACACCCTTTTCGACTTAAATCATCACCATAATACCCCTCCTAAAATTATACAACACTTCAAATTGCTGTTGTCGTCTCGGTTGCATCTGTCAATAAAATGCCCCTGCATAGATAATTGACATCTTACACGCCGATAAAATAGAATTACCACCCAGCCACATTATACCCCCCACCTAACCCTTAAAACATACACTACATACATCTAAGACTATGATAAAGACCCATGTACACCATTCTACATTATAATATAATACTCTCCTCCTTTATTTAGAATTCGATAAAACTCCCTCCAACATCATCTATAATTTTTATTGATCTATTTTTTCCTAATGAATCCCAGGCTAGACGTTACATCCCCACTATGTTACCTAGCATCTTCTCTACTCTTCTGATGAGAAGCATTAGGGTTCGAAATGTCTTGGCATAAAGAGTCCCTTCTATCCCCCAACTAATTGTTTGTATTCCCTTCTTGAATAAATGAACCAACCTATATTTACCAATATATAGTTTTTGTGACTTCATTTTGCATTCTTAATGTTTTCCTTTATATATATATATATCCCTAATACCTCTGGCATTTATGGACGAGAGACTAAAACTCGAGGTTATGGTTTCAAATGATCTGAATTAACAACAAGGAGACTTGATTCCAAATATTTCTCATATGTTATTTCTTTTTATATCTTTTGAAAATAATGTCCGATTGTGAATACATCCAGTATCAAGTAATCTTTTATAGTGACGTTGTTTTATGCATGAAAACTAAAGACGGGACATATGAGATATGAGAAATATTTGGAATCAAGTTTCCTCTTGCTTTAATTTCATATCATTTTAAACTATAACAGCAAGGTTTAGTATCTCCTCCATCAAGGCCAAAGGTGGTGAGGAGATGGTAGATATTTTGTAATTCATTTGCAAACTTAGGAAACAAATGTCTATGATTGAAACATTTTATCGCCGTAAAAATTCCAAAAATATACTTTCTTTGATGAATGACTCCCTATATGTTCGACTTAAAGGCAAATCTATCATAGTTCACTATACGATTCAGGTTATTATCTTTTCAACCGTCTTCATTCGTTAAATTCTGATCAGTAGTCGCTGAGATTTAGAACTTATAAAGTTACCAAAAAAGGATGTATATCTATGGATATATCTATGCTGGTAGCCAAATTGAATATTTAAATTCTTTTATCTTTGGTTCTATTGGACGAAACTACACGAAAATTCGCAGACTTTTTGAAGGTTATAATACTATTATATGATTGAAATCTTATTACAATTGGTAAAATAGAACCTATATTTTTAAACCAATAAAATATGCTCAAATTTGCCTACATTTGTATATATAGTGACTTGCAGGCCAGCTTCAGTTTGTCTGCTTCGGTGTTCTCCTTTGAGGCTTTCCCAGGTCACTAACAGTGTCGAGTTGAGTTAGAAAACACATCAATAAAGGGATTGATTGCGAATATGGGTTGATGATTAGGATTGATTTTTTTCAACTTTTTAAAACCTAAGTGATATTAATAGAAGAAAAAGCATCCAGGATTATTCGCAAGCTTTGATCAGAATAAAGGGTTAATAATGTCAAGAAACTTGCCATCAATACTATAAACCAAAGTTTCTGTAGAAAACCAGAATGACACTCCAGAATGTCCAGCGTCTTCAGATTGTCAATCATAGTGCTCCTGTCTCACCTGAATGATCAACAATCCGACAGATCCACTGTGTATAGATCAGCTGTTGAACAAAAACTAGGAAAGTCATACTGATTATCACAAAAGATGCCTAAACATTTTTTTTCTAGTTTTCTTATTATCTAAATTAACGGATTCCAATTCTATTAGAATCACTCTTATTTAATATTTGTCAGTTTGGTATAAGATCATTCAAGTTAAATATGTTTATATGATCGTGCGGAGAAAATAGCGAGTAAAAAAAGTTGTTAGAGAACATTAATAAAGCATCATTTTTTAAAGCTTTCTCGTCTTCCTTATATTTGTATGGATTGTCTCAGCCAACTATTCGAGGTAAATGTGTCCAAAACACAACCCACCCCCTCCGGAGCAATAAAAGGTACAACAGACATCTTAAGTCCCCTTTGCGCGTGCGCCTGTGTATGTGTGTGTGCGCGCGTGCGTGCGTGTGTGTGCGCGTATGTGTGTGTGCGTGCGTGCGTGCGTGCGTGCGTGTGTGTGTGCGTGCGTGCGATATAACTATTGACTGAATTGTTAAAAAGTTAAAATAAAGAATGAAAACGTTATCATAAGAATGGGGCACGTAAAAATTTCACCACGGGTTGAATCGTGACGGGGACCAAATCTAGGCCGCGGGTCTGCGGTTGACGTCCACTGTCCCCCAAACCAGTTTTTAAATATATGTTTAAGCGAATAGAATGATTTCCAGAAGATGTGTGTGATTAATGTAAAAAGCTTTCAGAATGTCTTCGATAAAATGTGTTTGGCCGACATTCGTATTAAAGAAGAAAGAAAAAGAATAAATGCCACGTTACAACAGAATACACACACACACACATACACACACACACACACACTGCACTTAGTTGTCTGAAAGAAGCTTTCAAACGAACAGTTCTGTGTGCATCGTAAACATAAGAATGTCGTTTTATACACACAACAATATGATTCGCCTGTCTGAAAGGTGTTAAGATGTCAATATTTATGACTTAAGATGCAAACAGATACAAACATGAAATACGCACTGAATATAAAGCTGATGCTATATTGGGTAAATATTGCGCTGCCAATGACAACGCATTAGTAAAAAGATTCACTCAACGATATATATTACATGAAACTCGCAAAAGCATAGAGCAAACAAGGGCGTGTGTATATTGTATTTGGTACATTGTTTTTGCGTGTATTTCTAAAAAAAATCTCAAGTTAATTTTTATGAAATTAGCACTCAATCTTTGAACAAATATTATTTATTTAATGTTAAAAAGGAAATAAAAATATACTTAGTTGACAAATTACTCATATGCAAAATTATTTAGCCCATTCATTAATATTTAGTTGTATATATTCTGATTTTGTTTTTTCATCAGACCATATAATATTGTTTCAGAATCAACCGATTCAGTTGGATATTTATAAACCAAATTTTCAATATTCTTTCACATATCTATGACTCAAAAATAAAGTCTTTCTTGGTGATCTAGTCTACAGGCCTGAATGATTCAATGGTCTCTGGAGTTTTTCCTTGCTTACTTCAATACCTGCTTCCTGCAAATTCTTTTATTTTTCTTAACGAATCAGAAAAAAACTGTTTTAACAGTACGAGCAATGTAACGAGCAGTAACAATAAAAATTAGTTCTGCAGCAATTATCCTCTACCCCTTTATGCCTTCCTATGATTTCCTGGCACATATCTTTAGTTATTCCTTTATTGAAGAAATTTAAAAACAGCAATGAAAAAGGCAACCTATGTAGTGTCTGAGAGCTGTTATGAACTGATATGTAACGGGCCGGAATACTGACTGGCTTTCTGATTAGTTGAAATATTGTAGCAACATTAAGTGACTACTTACATCCTGATTAGTTGAAATATTGTAGCAAGATTAAGCGACTATTTAAATTCTAATTATTTGAAATATTGTAGAAAGATTAAGTGACTATTTAAATGCTGATTGGTTGAAATATTGTAGCAAGATCAAGTGACTATTAAATTCTTATTAGTTGAAATATTGTAGCAAGATTAAGTGACTATTTAAATGCTGATTGGTTGAAATAGTGTAGCAAGATTAAGTGACTACTTACATTCTGATTTGTTGAAATATTGTAGCAAGATTAAGTGACTATTTAAATGCTGATTGGTTGAAATATTGTAGCAAGATCAAGTGACTATTAAATTCTTATTAGTTGAAATATTGTAGCAAGATTAAGTGACTATTTAAATGCTGATTGGTTGGAATATTGTAGCAAGATTAAGTGACTACTTACATTCTGATTAGTTGAAATATTGTAGCAAGATTAAGTGACTATTTAAATGCTGATTGGTTGAAATATTGTAGCAAGATCGAGTGACTATTAAATTCTTATTAGTTGGAATATTGTAGCAAGATTTAGTGACTATTTAATCCGTATTAGTTGAAATATTGTAGTGAGATTTAGTGACTACTTAAATGCTGATTGGTTGAAATATTGTAGCAAGGTTAAGTGACTATTAAAATGCTGAGTGGATGAAATATTGTAGCAAGATTAAATGACAACTTAAATTCTGGTTATTTGGAATATTGTTGCAAGATTAAGTGACTACTTACATTTTGATTGGTTGAAATATTGTATCAAGATTAAGTGACTATTAAATTCTTATTAGTTGAAAAATTGTAGCAAGATTAACTGACTACTTTCATTTTGATTAGTTGAAATATTGTAGCAAGATCAAGTGACTATTAAATTCTTATTAGTTGAAATATTGTAGCAAGATTAAGTGACTATTTAAATGCTGATTGGTTGAAATATTGTAGCAAGATTAAGTGACTACTTAAATTCTTATTTCTTGAAATGTTGTAGCAAGATTAAGTGACTACTTTAATTCTGATTAGTTGAAATATTGTAGCAAAATTAAAGGACTACTTTAATTCTGATTATTGTATAAAGTGACTATTTAAATGCTGATTGGTTAAACTATTGTTGCCAGATTAAATGACTGCTCAAATTATGATTGCTTTAAATATTGTAGCAAAATTAAGTGATTATTTAAATGCTGATTGGTTGAAATATTGTAGCAAGATTAAGTGAGTACTTAAATTCTGATTGGTTTAAATATTGTTATAAGATTAAATGAATATTTACATTCTGATTGGTTGAAATATTGTAGCAAGATTAAGTGACTATTTATTTTTGATTGGTTGAAATATTGTAGCAAAATTAAGTGACTATTTAAATGCTGATTGGTTTAAATATTGTAGCAAGATTAAGTGAGTACTTAATGTCTGATTTGTTGAAATAATGTTACAAGATTAAGTGACAACTTTAATTCTGATTAGTGGAACTATTGTAGCAAGATTAAACGAGAACTTAAATTCTGATTAGTTGAAATAGTGTAGTAAGATTAAATGACTACTTAAATTCCGATTTTTTTAAATATTGTTGCAAGATTAAATGACTATTAAATTCTGAGTAGTTGAAATATTGTAGCAAGATTAAGTGACTACTTACATTGTGATTAGTTGAATATTGAAGCAACATTAAGTGATTACTTAAATTCTGATTGGTTGAAATATTGTAGCATGATTTAGTGACTATTTAATTTTGATTGGTTGAAATATTGTAGCAAAATTTAGTGACTATTTAAATGCTGATTGGTTAAAATATTGGAGCAAGATTAAGTGACTACTTAAATTTTGATTAGTTGAAATATTATAACAAGATTAAGTGACTACTGAAATTCTTATTGGTTTATATTGTTGCAAGAATTTAATCTGATTGGTTGAAATATTGTAGCAAAATTTAGTGACTACTGAAATTTTGATTGTTTGAAATACTGTTGCAAGATTAAGTGACCACTTATATTCTGATTTGTTGAAATATTGTTGCAAGATTGCTGGACTCGCAGAAGGATTGCTTATCCAAAATTTAGCCACGGTGCTTTTGCAAAAACGATAGCTCTGGGACTGTTTGTATTTCGATTGATTTCCTTGCGAGTTTTCCGAATATGACGTTCTAAAACGTTTCTCCTGGTGTCATTAGTTTTCTGAATTTGGTATTCGGGTTGTTCAAGAATGAAGCCAAGTTTCTTGGATTCCTTTCCAGCACCGTGGCTAAATTTTGGATAAGCAATCCTTCTGCGAGTCCAGCAAATATCCTTTGTTTTTGGATAATCTTTAATCCCTGATTTTTGCCATTGTAAAAGATCTTCACAAAAGCGATGGGCAGAATAATTTCTTGGATAATAAATAAAATGCCATAACTTCGTGAATATCGCATGAATTTAAATGAAATTTTGGAAAATAACTAAGCTTAAAGCAGTCATTTGATGTTACAATTTTCATATTTTGTGACGTATATTTAGTGAAATATTGATATTTTACTAATCTGCAATAAAGCCATAGACACAGTTGATATATATATATATATATATATATATATATATATATATATATTCGTATTCCTGTCTGTTTGTGTGTTCGTTTATTCGTTCACAATTTGATTAATATATGCAAAACGTGTCTTACTTTAATCATTCATTTATTTCGACATATAGTATAATACTTGGAAAATATACAATTAAGCGATCACCTTATTTACATATGACATTAAGAAAAATTGATTTTACTAAATAGAGGTATCTTAGTTAGTGTTTTTGGCGAGGGAATCATTTTTAGTATTCTACTTAAAATTGTTATTTAATGAATCTTAAACAACAATTATATTGATAATATATTTAATTTAATTTATTTTGGAATTAATATTTCCAACAGCGACCTTTTTAAAACATTTTTAGGGTTATTTGCCCCTAGATGCTATCCATAAAAAAGAACAAACGTTTACCAAATATTATTTGGTTATTTCATCAAGTTTCTAGCTGGAAAAATAATTTCGTGTAGATAGAAAAATGTTTGGCTTTATCGTTTTTTTTTTAATATTAAAATAAAGAAACATTTACGAAAAAACTGAAAAGATTTCATTTGTTTGTTTTATTTTATTCCTTAAGGTAATACAGAAATAGGTACATTTTTACCACGTAATTCAGCGTCGTTTAATACCTAAAAAAATGGAGATCTACTATCCCCCCTCTAAATTCCACAATTTACACTTTTTTCTCGCGTTAATTTCATCGATTACAAACTTAATTTTCTAATTAAAAAGGTAATTGTATACGACGTGACACAGCGGCGTTTAACCCCTCAAAAAATGGGCATCTACTTTTCGCAGCCTAATACATTTAAACAGCCTTTATAAATATTACGAGAGAAGAAATGTTGAAAGAAAAAATAACATGTTATAGTGGGGATCACTTTTCTATATAAATTTAACGTAAAATGAGAATCCACTTTTTTGCTACCAAGCGTTCAACGAGACATATCGCCTCTAGCATTTTTTTTATAGTTTGGCGATTGAGGGGGAGGAAAAATGTGGTGAGAGGGAACAACAGTGGAAACGTAAAATAACGATAAATTTAATTATTTTTATGAGATCATTCTCTACTTTCACCTAACAATTTAATAAATAAAACAAAGCCCAAAATATGATAAATTCAATTTTTTGCGAGGGTATTACATTAGAAACTGAAAACGAAAAATAAAAAGCAAGTCGAAAAGACCCTCCCTAAAAAGCAAATCTAGAATTGCATTTATTTACAAAAAATAAGCCACTAAATAAAGTGCGCTTACGAAATATAAAGGTAAATGTGTAGTTTAGCGGCGTAGATTATTTGACAGACAAAAAAATTATAAAAACTATTTATTTTTATATAAAACATTATTAGACCCAAAGGCTGAAATACAACAAAAAAAAATCATTTTTATCGGTTTTTTATCATTATTTTATTAGACTAAATGTGCATGCCTTACACGTTTGAAATTTTTAGGTTTGGCAGATTGGCTCTTTTAAGGCCAAATTTGGCCTTTTTACGCTCTTTCATTACAAAAAAAATATGGCGGTAGTTCAGGAAAGAGTTTAAAAAGGCTAATCTTCTAAACCTTAGAAAGGCCAAATTTTAAAAGCAATATAGCGGCCTTGAATAATAAATATAAATGATAACAAAAATAATAAAAATGAAATGTTTTTCTAGTTTTATTTCAGCCTTTGGGTCTAACAATGTGTTTTATAGAAAAATAAATAGTTTTTATTTTTTTCTGGCAAATAATTTACGCCGCTAAACTACACATTTACCAAAATAAAAAATAAATGCACGCATTAATATGTAGTGATCCCTTCTGCCGAAATATCTGATGGAGACGATATCAGATACTACTTTTTGGGAGCGATTACATGTACACGTTTTTATCTGATCTTTTATTTTTGAAATTGTTGTGGGGCTATCCAGGTTAACCATGAGGAAAATGATTAGTATAGCAGGCATGTTTCAAACGAAACTTCATGTCAACCAAGGCAACGCCAGGCCAGGTACCCATCCTAGTATATATATATATATATATATATATATATATATATATATATATATATATATATATATATAGATAGATAGATAGATAGATAGATAGATAGATAGACACATTAATTTTCGACTTTTGTTAATATAAATTAAATATCGACTGGCGTTAATCGTGACACCCTGCACTGATGATTCCCGAAAGGATGAAGCACTAGTGTCTGTAGGTACTTAATAATATAATAATTATTATAGCAAATAATTATATATATATATATATATATATATATATATATATATATATTACTGATCCTCTGGCGTTACAGTGTGTTGTCCGACGTTGCCTGGTCGTACAATCGCTTAAACATGATATTTTGATGGATACAGATTTCGTATGTACTATGATAGAATAAATTAGTTTTTATTATTGTATATTACGAGGAATAATTCGACCAGTGGACCAATTCACATAAAAGCATTTTTGAAATAAAAAAAAATGATAATGATAATTTTTTTATCTAATTCCGTCTATGGTTTTTACAACATTACGCCGTTTGAGCTTAGCCATAATTATTTTTTTGTTATGGATAACAAAAGGAGTTTTACAGAGGAATAATTTACAGTACACCGGTTGGTATTACGCAAAATATTCCTGTGTTAAACTTTTTTTTTTATTTATAAAAATAGAAGGATTATTTTGTCGATTTTCAATATTTATCGGAAGAAATTTCTGTACGAAACATATCTAACACCACTATCAGTCATATAAATTACCTTTGTGTTAAATTTACGAAAGATAGGCTCAGCCGTTTCTGAACGTATACGGATGGAACTAACACACCCACGGACACACAAACTGACTTGTATATATATATATATATATATATATATATATATATATATATATATATATATATATATATATATATATGTTTTTTGAAAAAAGAAAAACCGAATGAATTTATGAAATGATCAACGTTTCGACCCTATTGCAGGGGACATCTTTAGGATATTAAAAGGAAAAATGCACACAAAAAAAAAACCGATCATAGACCATACGAAAATGAAAAGGAGTTAGAATCCTACCCATATTGGGAAGGAAAAACTATGTGTGTGCTTGGGAAGGTTGGATTGTTCAATGTCTATATATACACTTTTAAAAATACGCTAAATAAATATGTACACTTTTTTTTTCTCTAAACTTATTCGTTAAATTATTTAAGGACTAAGGAAAAACGTTATATATATATATATATATATATATATATATATATATATATATATATATATATATATATATATAACTTGGTGAGTTAGAAGAAGAGAGTATATTCAATTCTATAGGAGTAGACTTATCTGGATAATATAAAGCTGCACAAATTTTTTTGAGCTTATGTAGAAAATAATAGGCGTGGAAAATTAATTCACACGCACAAAAAAAACTATACATTGTTATATAGAATGATATAAATATATAAATATAAATATAAATCCTCTTCATCCCTCCCAACTAAACTTATATATACCTTTATTAAATAAATGAATCATTCTATATATATATATATATATATATATATATATATATGTACCATTATAGAGTTTTGTTTTTTCTTTCTGAATTCATTTTACACTCTCATTGTCTTTATATATATATATATATATATATATATATATATGTATATATATATACTTATATATATATATATATATATATATATATATATATATGATTATTATATGCATGTATCTATGTGTTTTGTAAATATTCATGCGTACGACAAGAGTTCGTCGGTGTTATTGTTTCCTTGTGATGATAATAGGTTGTCGAAATGACAATATTCCTACTTGTGATTCTGATATTTGGAAAACACGTTTTTCGTTGTACATCTTATTGACTCTCCTCTCTCCCACTTCTCTTCTATTTGTTTTCCTTTGTAAGAAACTGTCGTTGTTATTCTTGCAGCCTTCCGCCGCATATTTGTGTTCTTTTTGTTTTCATAATTGTATTTACTGCACAACAATCTGCGTTTGTTTAGTTTGTTTGTTTGTTTTTTTCACTCCGTATTCGCTTTTCAACGCATGTTTTCTTTTATTGTAAAACATTTTTTTTCGATTTGTTCTTTTTTTACATAAGCTGAACATTTAAAAAACGTCAATATAATTCTGTATAGTTTTAGACCAGCAAGGTAATTTGCAGACATCCGTACACTTACAACAAATTGCAGCGTTTATTAGCGTAGAACTATAATTTTACTCAAATATTAAATAAATTTCATCCATAATCGTGTAATATGGGAAACAGTTGTTTGTCTAGATCTTCAGCAGATGTGCTTACAATCTTATCTCATAGGATTAGCGAATCTCTCGACGGAGGCATCCACTCTAGCACAATTACTCTTGACATATCAAAGACCTTTGATAAGGTATGACATAAAGGTCTACTTCGCAAGATCTCCAGCTATGGTATAACTAGAAATCTTTTTTTTTAATTATTAAATTATTTCTCTCTGAGAGTTTCATAAGAGTAGTAGTTGATGAATAGAAATCAGAAGCTCTCAATATTAATGCTGCAGTCCGTCAGGGGCCCATTCTTGGCACAACACTCTTCCTGATCTACATAAATTATCCTCCAAATCACATCCTTACATCATTCCTAAACATTTATGATGGTGACACTACAATCTATGGTAACACATCAAAGACTGTAACTACCAAGTTCTCTCTGATTCTCTCTCCTCTGATCTTGGGCACGTCGTACAGTGAGGAAGCAGATGGCTCGTTAATTTTATTTTAATGCATCTAAAACCAAGCTTCTATCTTTACATCTTCAGCGCTTTGGTGCCCATCTGGCATCAATTGAAATGAATGACTCTCGTCTTGGAGAAGCTCCATGTTTTGACAAGCTTCTGGGCTTGACCCTTACTCCCTATCTAAAATGTAACACGTATATCACATCCATTGCCAAGGCCGCTGGAAAAACGGTAGGCTCTTTCTACCGCTCCACAAGATATCTCACTTCTGATGCCATTCTCTACCTATATAAAAGCCAGGTACGACCAATGATGGAGTACTGTTGCAACATCTGGGATGAAGCTGCTAGAAGCAGCTCATCCTGCCTTGAGAGAGTTCAAAATAGACTGAGCAGCTTAGTGGAGATTGCCTTTTCTCTTCCCTTCAACCTCTTTCCCACAGAAGAGTCAATGCGAGACTTTCTCTGCTTTATCGTTATTTCCATGGCAGGTGCTCCTCTAAGCTTCAATCTATTGCCCCCCCCCGTCAAACTTTCACGAAAAACACTCGTCTTGCCAAAACCACTATCAATAGTTTCCTACACTCTTTATCTGTGTTAAACCTAAAGTCCATGAACAAAGCTTCTTTCTTAGAACTGCACGTCTGTGGAACTCTCTTCCGTTGGCCTGCTTTCCGGCTGACAACGATCTGATCATCTTCAAGTCCAACGTAAATAAGGTGTTTATGCACCGTCCCCCTAAGTACTGCAACTTAGAAAAATTCCACCCCTTACATTTACTACGCTATAATCACATTGACTAATGTATATTCGTTAACACTTATCCTGGAGTGGCCTCCTGGTTTGATAAGTGGTAATCCCTGTGTACAAAAAAGAATGCAACTTTTCCAAATCAAGAACAATATTCGATTCTCATGTCGAGGACAGAACACATGTGGCACTTTGATTCGATCGCGAAAGCCAAGGATATGTCTAAAGTCAGATGCTTTGTGAGAAGCGGCTTTTCTGAATTTTTATAACAAATATAGTACATATGGAATATTTCGAATGGTGATCAACGTTTTAATATATTAAATGATCATGTATATATATACATATATATATATAACTACTTCATTTACTCACATAAAATTAATATGCGAAAGTATAGATTTATGCGTAAACTTTAAGTATTTACTTAAAAAATGCTCAATACGTAGGTAGAGCTAGTTAGTAATTTATAAAATATATATGGCGATTAAACTACACTGAATATTCGGCGTTTCATCCACTCTAGGATTCGTCAGGCTTATGCGCGAATTCTGTGGTTGTAATCCAACCACAGAATTCGCGCATATGCCTGACGAATCCTTGAGTGGATTAAACGCCGAATATTCAGTGTAGCTTAATCCCCATATATATTTGATAAATTACTATATGTATATATATGTATATATATATATATATATATATATATATATATACTAGCAGGATTCCTGGCATAAAATATGCTTAAATATGATATTTTGATTAATGCAGATCTCGTACTTATTATTATATTATATTTGATCCAATATATTCTAATGATTTAAAAAAAAAATTTAATGACTCGTGTGCCACCACCGAGAATCGGTACCAAAACATTTAGCTTACGATTTATTTTTGCTCCTCGCGTTAATGACTGAAGTATGAAGACATTGCTAAGGCTAAAAATTAAATCATAAACTAATACCACGTTAAGCATGTCTATTCGTAATGCCGGCGTTCGACCTTCACCTAGCAAATTTCATTTTTAAAAGATTGCTCTATTGTATTGGTTCTCCCGGGTTAAAACCCAAATATAATCTTTTGCATGAGTTCAAATACCTTATATATAAAGTTTCATGTCTCTAGACGAAAAACGCTAGAAGGAGTTTTGTAGGAAAAATCTTTTAAACAAAAGTATATACGTATACATTAATATATATGGAAAGAGTTTTGTGTTTACTATAAACGTTTTACACAAATATTACGCAAGTTAAAATCATGTAGAATAGTTAATAGAAATAGTTAATTAAAGATGGCCATCACATTAGAATACTGAAGTAAGAAATTAATAAAAATGAATTTTTTAAATAATATGAAATTTAGACAGAACTTTTGTTAGTGAATGAAATTCTACGACCCATATATACACAAGTTGTATGTTTTTTTTTTTAAATGAATAGAAAAAAGGATTTTTAATATGAATATTAGTACACAAAATGCAGATTTATATATAATAACACACGAACAAACTTTCTGTGTTTCATTTTTCGGGTGAAACGCGGAATATATATTACGTACCAAACATTTTAAGAGTAAATACTGAAAATTGATACCTAAAATTTATGTGAATACATAGAATAATAATTATAACACTAATAATAATAATGATAATAATAATATATACATATATATAAACCCCCCCCACACACACACATATATATATATATATATATATATATATATATATATATATATATATATACAGGGTGTAGCCAGACTTTGTGAGCACCTTGTATATATATACACACCCTGTATATATATATATATATATACATATATATATATATGTATGTATGTATGTATATATATGCATATATATATATATATATATATATATTATATATTATAGAACTAATTATTTTTTGATGAAGGTGGGACATAGTTGAGTAAGACACTTTGACCGTGTTCTCATTTAAGATTTATTTTATCTATGAGGGGCTTAAAAAATTTTCTAATATTTTAAAGAATTCCGTTATTATGTTTTTTCAAGACTTTTAGAATATGGAGGGTAAACCATAGGATTTTCCTATGTCTGTTTTTACGCTTCGGATTTTGGTTTGTTGTTTATTTGTATTAGTGGCTAATGCCTGCGGTTTAATTTGGTTTTTTATTGTCTTTCTATTATTTTTGCCATTCGTATGCGGAATTACATGACCATATTCAGTTTATTATGTTTTCACGGGTTTATTATACTTTTCAATGCAGTTTGTGTTTTTATCATTTTTATTTAGGTATTTAGTTTGTGATTTATATCCTGAGTTTTTAAGGGTCACATTGTAATACTTTGTTTTTGTTAAATATTGATTTGTTAGAAGATAGTTTAGAAATACTTAAAGAGACATTGGGAACTATTGATTTCAATATTGACTTAGGGTGGTTTGATTCATTGTACTATAGTAGAGATCGGTTTGGTTTATGATAGGGTTCAAAAGTAGAGTTTTCAAGATTCAAGGTTACGTCTAATAAATTGACAATTTTTATTATTTGGGTCGATTTTTATAATGTCCATAATTTTTAAAGAATTTGTGCAAGGATTTAATCGCTTTTTCGTAATGCTTATTTGTGGAGTTTGTTATGAAAAGTGCATCATCTCTGTATAGGCCCCTCTTCAATTTGAATTGTTCATGGAGTATACTATGAATGTCACCTAAAAGGAAAAAGCCAACCATATCAGTGACCTGAGCTGAGTCTATCGAACCCATTAAAACGTTAAAATGGTCAGGAGCATTTTTTCTGGTCCAATATTTGTTGTCAAACGTTATTAAAGATTTTCTAGCTAAGAGTATTATTTTAATTTCGTTTGGTGTTATACCAGTTATTTTTCGTGCCATTAAGAGGAACTTATTTTATAGGATTGGTGATATTGATTGGTAATAGGATTCGATGTCGAAAGAAAGAAATTTAAGAATCGATTACCTAAGTGGAAGATTGCCATAGTGGATATTTTATTACGGATTTAATTTTAGGGATAATTCTATCTAGGATAATTTTACTAATTAATCCTATATCTGATTTAGAGAGGGAGATCAGTCTATTTGTAGGGTTTATATTACAGTCTTGTTTGTGATCCTTTAAAGAAAATCTCGGGTGTCTGGTACGGTTATTTCCGTGTATTTATCTATTTTAAGTTTAGTTAAAATATTTGTTGCTTTCTTATTTATTCTATTTAATGCTGAATTATTTGCTGTTTTATAGTTTTTGTTATGTTCCTTAAATATTAGATTTTTATATTGTATATAATCTATGGTATACAAATTTCTAGTTTTATCTGCCGGGACTATCAGTTTATTTCGATGATTTTTTTAAATTGATTTCGAAAATTTATTTATCTTTTTAAGGGTTGATGCGAAATATTTTTTCATTATTTTAAAGTTTAATATTTTTAATTAAGTTAAGCAAATTATTTTCAAAATTTCCAGTGCCCTTGTCCTTTTTGGGTTTTTTATATGTTTTTGGTTTGTAGTATTTGGCCGCTTGTCTTTACTCTTCATCTTCTTTGAGGTTGGTATTTCCATTTCTTCAGGTTGAAAATGCACTGGTTCATTGGTCGCTTTTTTATCAAAGTGGTAATCTTTCCATTTAAAATTCCTTATGAATGCTAGTTTTATTTTGGTGTCTTTAAAAAAAACACCCAATATTTTTGCTGATGAGGAGACTTTGTTTCAAAAAACTATATGATAAAATTATTTTCGAAAACTTATTGTTTATCTCAATAAAAACATCGTTTCCGAAACGATCGTACAATTTATTGATTTTTTGTTCTTCCTTATGCAACCGATGTTTAGTTTTTTAATTTTTAATTTTAATTTTTAATTATAAATTATCAATCATCTTACTCAATATATATATATATATATATATATATATATATACTTTTCTCGTATTTAATCAACTAATGTTTAGAAAATGGCCAAATGCATTCAGTGGACAAAATTATTTCTGACAAACTGCACTCACTGCCCCCATTATAAATTTTTTTTAACTCTTCCTTGTTTTTTTCTCTCTGCTGAAGACGTCACAACGATTTTCAAATAGATGAGCATGTCACTGATAGTCCATGACAACTCCAGAATTACATCTGACATTTCTCGCATTTGTTTGAGGAAAAAATAAATATTCATATCTCAACTTCTTTCCATTGATTGGTTCGCCAACAAAATACCAATCCACGACATATTAAAACAAAAATATTTCTCTTAAGATATTAACATTAACGATACAACTTATTGGACATTTTTACAAATTTAAGAGTGACAAGCTTCTTCTGCAAAAGTGTAATTACATAAAAAATTGTTTAAATGTTCTTACATTATTCAAGACTCATGCACTTCTTTTACTGTTTTTCCCCGTTAATTAAGCTCGGCATATCTCTGCGGCTGACGTAAACTACCGGAATATACCAGGAGAACGATAGGAGATACAGCAAACGATGATAATAAAATCAACCTACAGCATGTTTTCTCTTTAATAAATGACAAATGTTTTTTTTCTTTTTTGTTAAGAACAGGAAACGGTAATCTTTTAATTACATTTTTCTTGTGGATTGAGGGAAATAAGCTAACGCTAGAAAAGTGGACAGAAAGGGTTTTAGAAAGCAGAAAAAGAAAGAAGAAATAGAAAGTAGAAATAGAAAGCAGAAATAGAAAGTAGAAATAGAAAGTAGACATAGAAAGTAGAAATAGAAAGTAGAAATAGAAAGTAGAAATAGAAAGTATGAATAGAAAGTAGACATAGAAAGTAGAAATAGAAAGTAGAAATAGAAAGTAGACATAGAAAGTAGAAATAGAAAGTAGACATAGAAAGTAGAAATAGAAAGCAGAAATAGAAAGTAGAAATAGAAAGCAGAAATAAAAAGTAGAAATAGAAAGTAGAAATAAAAAGTAGACATAGAAAGTAGACATAGAAAGTAGAAATAGAAAGCAGAAATAGAACGTAGAAATAGAAAGCAGAAATAGAAAGTAGAAATGGAAAGTAGAAATAGTAAGTAGAAATAGAAAGTAGAAATAGAATTTTCCTCATTTAATATTACTTATGATTGGGTAAAAAGATTTGTTTTCCCGAATTTTTGTCTCCACATCACTTTTATCAAATAACTATCGAGTAGTTCTTAGCTGGTATCACACTCTTTTTTATTAGAGTGTTTTTCATTTACTACATTCTCTACAAATGATTGGTAGTAGCCTTAGTTGTGGAGTCCACAAGCTTAAGACTACGATTCACCGTTAGTGTTTGGAACCATTCTAATCCTAATTTATTGCAAGCATCCAGCAATCGAATACTATCGTGGTCACTATCAGATTAAATATCTTTATTATGGGAAAGAGGGTTTCGGTGCTACGGTTAAGGACTGAACAGGAAACCCTCTTTCTCGCCAGGGTCGTGCCCTCTGAAGACTCAGAAGCCTTTTAACATTATATATCCTTCTATTAAATATGGACACATCGATTTCGACCATGTGCTTAAGCCCTACGATGCCGAGGATTCCTAAACATCCCTAAGGAAGTTTTTTTTCCAGTCGGATAAATTGTGATCCGATCCGATACCACACTATCACCGTAGGTTTTTATGGGTTGCCAAGGTATGGGCCCGCAAGTAAATAATTTGTGTAACATGAGGGAGCAATTTACTCCCCATTGGGGATGTTGTGACCCACCTGAGACCCACCTGGGACCTGAGAAAGACCAGGTAAATCTAAAATTTTCTAATTGAATCCCGGACAACAGCAGATATATAAAATAATTCGCTGTTTGCTTTCAGAAGAATTCGACACAGAGGCGTTTAGAATTAATGTGGAGAACTCCCGGAAAACTAGACATCACGAGCCACAGCTTCCAAAGAATATCAGAGGTAAGTTGCTTGACCTAAGGACGGGAGTCAGACTACATTTGTATTATAGTAGTGATCTGAAAATAGTATTGCTAGAAAAACGTGCCATGGTGCGAAGATATTCAAAGCCTACTTGCTCATTACTGCACCTCGAACCGCAACCATCGCTCGTGTTTGTACAACACTTACATAATAATAATAATAATAATAATAATAATAATAATAATAATAACAACAACAACAACAACAATAATAATAATAATAATAATAATAATAATAATAATAATAATAATAATAATAATTTAACTAGCGGGACCTGTAGAATTTCCACAGCGGCATCTTTCATATGTAATATATTGCTGCTGGATGTATTGTAGACATCCGGCGTGAATGGGGACCCCGCGATATTATTTTCGAATTTTTGTTAAAACTCTCAAAGTATTTATCAAAGTAATCTGGTTAATGTAGTGTCAGAATATATCTGGTTATTATGGCTTATCTCCAATATCCTTATAGGAGTTTGTGATATATTTCCTTTATATTAACGCCCGGCGCGGACAAAAACCCCACGATATCATTATAATATTGTTAGACAAAACAGATACTACCCTTGATTCCTAAGCGGAAGACTAATAAGATATATTTTAGTTTCACGTACGGCCCAAAAGCGCCATCATCATTATTACGTCCAAGGATGGAATACTGCTGCCTTATCTGGGCAGGAGCTGCTAAAAAAAGCCTTGACAGAGTACAAAATAGACTTCGTGGCTTAGTGGGGGATGCCCCTTTCTCTTCCCTACAACCTTTCTCCCACAGAAGAGACGTTGCAAGCTTATCTTTGTTTTATCGTTGTTTCCATGGCAGGTGCTCGTCTGAATTCCAATATCTGGCCCCCTCGCCAATCTTTCACGAAAAACACCCGTCTAGCTGAATCCAATGTGAAAAATTTTCCCCACTCTTTATCTGTGCCTAAATCAAAACGTGGATTCCATGAACAAAGCTTCTTTCTTAGAACTGCACGCCTGTGGAACTCTGTTCCGTCTGCCTGCTTCCCACCTGACTACAACCTGGATGTCTTCAAGTCCAACGTAAATAAATTCCTGATGAACCGACCCCTTAAGTAAACACTTCATTAAATTTCCACACTAACGTACTGTACTTGCAATAACCCTTATTCCTGAGTGGATTCCCGGCCTTGATAAGTGGTGACCACTGTGTAAAAACAAAAACTTTTTTTTTAAATTTTTATTTTACATTGCCTCGGTAGCTTCTATTTATTAAATTGGAAGATAGAAAGGAATAACATACTATGAACATTGAATTATCGTATCTCTATCTCTATACTAATTTAATGTTCCTGCTATGTTATCGCTTTCTGTCCTCCTTTTTTAATAAATAGGATCTCCCGATTGAATAATTCATAACCTGGAAACTGTAACATACGTACATACGTTAAAGGTATGAATATATAGACACTCTACCATATCATAGCTGACCGGCCCTGTCGGTGAGGCATTAGAATACACCGACTGCCCCCCTGCAGAGGGTAAAAGTCCCTCAATTTTTTACTCACGTTTACCCCTCGCAAGGCATATCGCTTCTTGGACATAAGGTGCTACTGTTTGGGCCAATGCCTAGGAAAGATAAACAATACGTTGGGGCCCTGTCGGTGGGGCATTAGAATACGCCGACTGCCCCCCCCTGCAGAGGGTAAAAGTCCCTCAATGAGGGTCCTGGATATGACCTTAAACTATATCCAGTGATGAGGCCCCAGCTTACGGGCTTTGGGGAGTGTGGAGCCACCCTTTAATTACCATTGCTCCTAGGTCCACTCTGACCCGGAGTTGTAGTACCTGTTAGGGTTCTAACTATGGGTTAAATAGAAACCGACTTGAAAACAACAAATATATTCTATGAAAATTTTTTCTTCAAAATCTTTGGATTCGGCATTAAATAACCCGAAAAGGGTTGATATGCCGTAAAACAAAAACAACCAACAACCAACCATCATAGCTGACAAAACGATAAAGAGCTAACACCTACATTAATCAAAAGCTTCAATTTGAAATTCTGTAAAGGCTACTCTTCTTCATCCTTATTCTTTTTTCTTTTTATTCTTGTTGTTTTTCAATTCTTTTCTATTTTCTAATTATTATTAGCAGAACAATAAGAATACCCATTATTGTGCAATCTTATTTACATATGTGTTTGTGGTGTGAACAAATTCACATATGTAGCTTTGAGGACGGTTCTTTAAAAAGCAAGTCAAGCCTTAATTTTACAATTTGTTCGTCAATTTCGCACACTCGTTTAACTTAAAACCATTAAATAATTGAAAATCACAAAAAAATTAAATTAAATAGACATATGTTTTGCATGAAAACGCAAAATAAAAAAGAAAAATAACGTGAACAGAAAAGAATGTGTGAATTTCCCTTCTTTCCAATATTGAATCACATATGAAAATAATTACCGAAACGTGTTTAATTATTAATAAAATATAACATAGCATTACAGTAGAACAATTTGGCGGAGTTTACAAAGTGTTCGATATTTTGAAGAATAGATTTTAATGTGGATTTGTATATTCGAATGATGATGATGATGATGATGATGATGATGATGATGATGATGATGATGATGATGCCTCCTTTCAGTCTCGAAAGACAAAGATACCGCTTTAGGGACAGTTGCGCGTGTAATTGTAAGGCAAAGGTCGCGCAATCTCTAACCACACCTCTCCTGAATCGGCATTGTTTGAGTCCAGTGGCAAGGAGAAGACCAGGACGACTGGAAACAATGCTGAGATAAGCGGAGAGTTCATACAGCACCTGGAAGTCCCAAAAGGTCACCCATTTAGTACTGACCAGGCTCAACGTTGCTTAGCTTCGGTGATCCAACGGGAACCGGTGTGTCAACGTGAGTATGTCATATATATTCGAATAAGTGACGAGCAAAGACCAACTTATGACCAGTCAATCTGTAATCTAATTCTCTACTACTGAGCGATATCTCCAGATGATTCTTTTTCCCTAGAAATGATTTGCTGACATTTTTTATTTCCCTTGTTTGGTGTTACATAAGATATCCCCCTGTAAAAACTAGTCTTTATATATATATAAGGAGAAAGACTATTTTTACGATCGGATTTCGGATTCGATACCTATCAGATGAATTTCTGCACAAAACATATCTAGGAACATTGTCAGACATATAATTGCCTATTGTGTGAAATTTGCCAAATAGGTTTAGCCGTTTCGGAATCTATGAGAAAAGAAACTCACATAGACACACGCACACAACAAACAAAGTTATATATATATATATATATATATATATATATATATATATATATATATATATAATATTTGAAAATGTTTCGTGCAAAGTGTGACGCTGTTCTAGAACATAGAACAGCGTCACACTTTGCACATGAAACATTTTCAAATATTTGTAAAGGTATTTTTATTTTCTTAATCTAATTCATCCAGATGAAGTCTCGAAATAAAGACGAAACTTTGATGAACACATAACTCGGTTTGTTCCTTTTTATTTTTATTTCTCTATTTTGTCGGAATACTATTTCCATTATTCTCATCACACACACACACACACACACACACACACACACACACCACACCACACACGCACACACACACACACACACATATATATATATATAACTACTTAATTTACTCACATAAAATTAATATACGAAAGTATAAATTTATGCGTAAACTTTAAGTATTTACTTCAAAAGTGCTCAATACGTAGGTAGAGCTAGTTAGTAAATTATAAAATATATATGGCGATTAAGCTACACTGAATATTCCGCGTTTCATCCACTCTAGGACTCTTCAGTCTTATGCGTCCTACAGTGGATGAAACGCGGAATATTCAGTGTAGCTTAATAGCCATATATATTTTATAACTTACTATATATATATATATATATATATATATATATATATATATATATATATATATATACACGTTTATTTATGTAAGAATAATTTCTGGACTTATTGGCAATTGGTTATTTTCCCAATAGCAGTGTACAAAATGCAGCTCCTATATAACATCCAAATCCCGCGCCCTTGTCTCAGCCCGCGCAGAATATGAAGAGACACATGTGTACCCACACAATCAAACGACTGCAACAAACATAGCGATTTCTCCGATGTTTCCCGAAGCGCCAATTTCAGTCGTTTCTCTCCCCGCTGATTTACCAGTACGGCATTCTCGAAGCGAAATTATTTTCTCTGCGGGGGAATCTTTCATTTTTTCCGCAAGGTCGACTTGCAGATTATCAAAACATGGTCGCTTCTTTTCGTCAACTTTTGCCCAGTAAATGGAAAACAGAAACACCTCCCGCCAAATGGAAAACGAACTCAGAAGTGGTTATTCACAAACGGAAAAGAAATGGACGATGGGATGGAAGCATTTTGAATAAATGGATGCGAAAGCAGTTTGAAATAAAAGGGGGTGGTGAGAATCTTCCTGGGGACGTGTTTGGTGTTTTCATGTGGTTCGTTATTGGAAGCCCCGGACTGAGAAGGAATGTAATCGGTTGAAATGAAAGGGAAATGGCATGTTAGTTACGGAAAAGATTAAACCGCGTTAATGCAATGTGGTAAATACAAAAACAAACGATACAGGAGAGGGGGGGTGAATGACTGAAGAAGAAATGAATGAAAATAAAATTAAAACAAATGGAATTTTAATATAAAAATATATAATAGGAAAATAGAAAAATTTAAAAAAAGAAGAGAAATGGTAAGAAACCTTAGAAAAAAACAGAAAAAATTACACTACAAAAACAAATTACGTAACAGAATTAAAACAAAGGGATGTGATTTTAACGATTTTGAACTGTATCTTTATCTCTATATATTATAAAAAATGTATATTTATCTCTATATATTATATAAAAATGTATCTTTATCCCTATATATTATATAAAAATGTATCTTTATCTCTATATATTATAAAAAATGTATCTTTATCTCTATATATTATATAAAATGTATCTTTATTTCTATATATTATATAAAATGTATCTTTATCTCTATATATTATATAAAAATGTATCTTTATCTCTATATACTATATAAAATATATCTTTATTTTTATATATTATATAAAATGTATCTTTATATCTATATATTATATAAAATGTATCTTTATCTCTATATATTATAAAAAAATGTATCTTTATTTCTATATATTATATAAAATGTATCTTTATTTCTATATATTATATAAAATGTATCTTTATCTCTATATATTATATAAAAATGTATCTTTATCTCTATATATTATATAAAATATATCTTTATTTCTATATATTATATAAAATTGTATATTTATCTCTATATATTATATAAAAAGGTATATTTATCTCTATATATTATATAACATGTATCTTTATCTCTAGTTATTATATAAAAATGTATCTTTATCTCTACATATTATATGAAAATATATATTTATCTCTATATATTATATAAAAATGTATCTTTATCTATATATATTATATAAAAATGTATCTTTATCTCTATATATTATATAAAATGTATCTTTATCTCTATATATTATATAAAATGTATCTTTATCTCTATATATTATAAAAAATGTATCTTTATCTCTATATATTATATAAAAATATATATTTATCTCTATATATTATATAAAAAGGTATATTTATCTCTATATATTATATAAAATGTATCTTTATCTCTATATATTATATAAAATGTATCTTTATCTCTATATATTATATAAAATGTATCTTTATCTCTATATATTATAAAAAATGTATCTTTATCTCTATATATTATATAAAAATATATATTTATCTCTATATATTATATAACAATGTATCTTTATCTCTATATATTATATAAAAATGTATCTTTATCTCTATATATTATATAAAATGTATCTTTATCTCTATATATTATATAAAAATGTATATTTATCTCTATATATTATATAAAATGTATCTTTATCTCTATATATTATATAAAAATTTATATTTATCTCTATATATTATATAAAATTTATCTTTATCTCTATATAGTATATAAAATGTATCATTATCTCTATATACTATATAAAAATTTATCTTCATCTCTATATATTATATAAAAATGTATATTTATTTCTATATATATTATATAAAATTTATCTTTATCTCTATATATTATATAAAAATGTATCTTTATCTCTATATATTTTATAAAATGTATCTTTATCTCTATATATTATATAAAAAATGTATCATTATCTCTATATACTATATAATAATTTATCTTTATCTCTATATATAAAAATGTATATTTATCTCTATATATTATATAAAATTTATCTTTATTTCTATATATTATATAAAAATGTATATTTATCTCTATATATTATATAAAATGTATCTTTATTTCTATATATTATATAAAATTTATCTTTATCTCTATATATTATATAAAAATGTATATTTATCTCTATATATTATATAAAATTTATCTTTATCTCAATATATTATATAAAATGTATCTTTATCTCTATATATTATATAAAAATGTATCTTTATCTCTATATATTATATAAAATGTATCTTTATTTCTATATATTATATAAAATGTATCTTTATCTCTATATATTATATAATAAATTTATCTTTATCTCTATATATAATATAAAAATGTATATTTATCTCTATATATTATATAAAAATGTATCTTTATCTCTATATATTATATAAAAAATGTATCTTTATCTCTATATATTATATAAAAATGTATCTTTATCTCTATATATTATATAAAAATGTATCTTTATCTCGATATATTATTTAAAAATGAATCTTTATTTCTATATATTATATAAAATATATCTTCATCTCTATATATTATATAAAATGTATCTTTATCTCTATATATTATATAAAAATGTATCTTTATCTCTATATATTATATAAAAATGTATCTTTATCTCTATATATTACATAAAATGTATCTTTATCTCTGTATATTATATAACAATGTATCTTTATCTCTATATATTATATAAAAATCATTATGTGTGCATGAGTTCGTTCCTTATAAGTTCCGAAATGGCTGAGCCTATTTTTTAGCAAATTTCTCA
Source organism: Euprymna scolopes (assembly GCF_053919585.1). NCBI lineage: Eukaryota > Metazoa > Mollusca > Cephalopoda > Sepiida > Sepiolidae > Euprymna > Euprymna scolopes. The sequence continues at coordinate 8,347,124 of NC_136504.1, forward strand.
CAAATCTAATTCATATGTCTGACAGTGTTCTTAGATATGTTTTGTACAGAAAGTCATCCGATAATTATCGAAAATTTAGATATTAAAAAATAGTCTTTCTTTCTTATTGATAAAAAAGAATATTTTTTACAAGGGAATATTTTACGTTACACCAGCCAAAGAAAATTCTAAAATCTCAGCAAATCATTTCTTCTTAAAAAAAGAATTGTAGGCCTCTTGACATGTAGATAAGTGGATGAGCATTCGACTACAAATAAAATTATTCGCTTCCTTGTTGATTGTCGGTGTACCTCACCATGTTATTCTAATCACTTCTTATTAATGAGTCCGATTAATACCCGTATAATTTGCTATTTATTATAAAAAAATACACCTTGTTAAACATGGGTTGTGAAATTGCATTCATCTGCAAAAGATCTAGCTAATTTGGATATTCTTTTAAACATTAATTTTAATTAATTCGCTATTAGTTTTTTTGGTTTTCCTATAAGATGATCATCTTTAGTTAATTATTACGTGTAATTATATTTATGCAAATATTCTACATGATTTATACTTGTGTAATATTTGTGTAAAAAGGTTATAGTAAACACAAACCTCTTTCTATATATATATATTTATGTATGCATATATCTGTTTAAAAAATATTGCCTACTAAACTCCTGTGTCAGTTTTCATTCTACAGACATGAAACTTAATATACAGGGTATTCGAACTCATGCAAAACTTTATGTTGGAGTTTTAGCCGGGGAAAATCGGTGAAGGTTAAACGACGGCATTACGAATATGCATGCGTAACGTAATAGTTTTCGCCTTCTGTTTTATTTTTTTATTTCAGCTTACATATCTTCATAGCTCAGGCATTAACGCCAAAGGAAAAAGTAAATCGTAAGCTAAACATTTTGGTTTCGATTCTCGTTGGTGACGCACGAGTTTTTTGTTTTTTGTACTTTTTTTAATCACTGCTATATATTGGGTTAAATGTTATATAATAATAAATACGAAATCTGCATTAACAAAAATATCATATTTAAGCGTATTTTACGGCTGGGCTATGCCTGGCGGCCTGCTAGTTAACGATAAAAGAAGTACCATTTAAAAATTTCCGACAACCATATCTTCCTTTTCATATTTTAAAACTAAATATTAATCAGAAGCGACTTTTTTAGGGCATTTATTGTCAAGCCCAAATATCAGCTGACAAGCTTTTGTGAACAAACACAGACAGAATCTGATTAATAACATAATCATTATTTATTTATTTTTTTTGTTTCGAATTAGTCAAGTGGACACATCATGTCTCGTAATATATAATATTCAGTAGAGGATTAATTCTATAATAATACATACGAAATCTGTCTAAACTAAAATATCGTGTTCAAGCGTATTGTACGACTTGGCAAAGTAATTGTAATTCAAAATCCAAAATTTACTTGATTAAATTAAAAGTTCGATTCGTAAAAAGAATTTCTAATGGTAAATCTAGATAATATTTTTTTTATTTTCTACATACTATTATAGTATTAATGCCGCGCACGATGTCGATGCAAATCAAGGTTTAAAATGTCTGCTAGAGTGTAAAGCGTCTCAAAGTAATGGGAAATACACAGTCGATATTTTAATTGATATTGGAAAGTTCAACGTACACAAGACTAAACAAGTGCAGATATTAATTAACTATATTTATTAAAATTTAATTCGAATTTTTAACTCGAGACTTATAAAACAACATTTAGAAAATACTAGCGGAGGTGGCGCCCGGCTTTGCCCGGTTGTGAACTACGATTAAAGATGATACATTAATTTGTCCGGATTTTGTATAAATTATTATACGGTCGTGATTTCAAAAGTAAAAAATAAATAATAACTTATTCAGGTGTCATAAGATAGAATAAAAACTGTAGCATTCAAAGTTGGTGACGTTCCCATTGGACCAACGTGACACGCACATGAACTGACTAAAAATTAAAAATTAAAAGATAAATGTACAAAATTTATACTGTTTTTTTTCGATTTTTACCCATTTTTGACCCCTTAATAACTATTTGAACCAGCTAAAGACCCATAAAAGAACAGTCCGTAAAGATACAATTATTTGAGACCTCTAGCGACGTTCTGTAACTTTCAGAGGAGATAGAGTTTGAAAATATGGAGACAGACATATAGGATTTTATATATTAGATTTTACGATGGTCAACTGGGAAATATTTATTTATGTCAATTCGCCACAATTCTTTACTGGCGTTCGAAAACAGCGATAATTCTTCATTAGAAAAATCTCCATCCATGTCCAATTGACCTCAAAACCTTTCAAATACAAATCACAGGAATGAAATTTGATGAAACAATTTCTCATTTTAAAAAATAATTTTGAGATGTTGTCATCAGTGTTGCATATTTTCCATTGCTATTTCTGCAGCTAAGTCTTCCTACATAACATTGCGTGTCGAATATGCAGTTTTAATCCTTCCATATTAAAGCTTATAAATGTGTAATTTTACCGCTGTCCAAATAATCAAACCATCCTGAAAAATAAAAACATTTTTAAAAATAAAATTCATAATATTAGAAATATATAATGAAATGTTAATAAATGCTTCTAAATTGCATCTATATCATCGGAAATTATTCATGAATAGGTCATATATATATATATATATATATATATATATATATATATATATATATTTATATATTTATTTCACCCAAAATCAAAGCACAGTGTCATTTTGACAAGTTACTAGTTATGACCGAATTTATATAGATAATAAGTAATGAATTGAGCAGCGAGATATCTGTTCACGTTACACTTGAACTGCATGCAAGTACAGTTAGGAAGACAGGGAACCTGAGAAGAGAATTCCACAGTCAAATTCAAGTAAAGAAACTCTTTAAGTAAAAGTTTTCCGGCATCTAGAAAAATCCGTACTGTATGAGTGGACTTTTCCTACTTGTATGGTAATTCGGAAAATATTAAAGTCGAGATTGAGTTTGTCAGACCACACCCCTTAAAAATACTTGTGAAACAGGCCCAGAGATGAAACATTTCGGCGATGAAACATTGGTTGGAGTTAGGTTGCTTGTGCGGAAACTTTAAGATTGGTAACTCGTATTTGAACCGTGTTTAGGAGCGGGAAACAATAGTAGATGCACCAGCCCAGATGTATCAACAATACTCCATGCATGAATAGTGGTTTTGTAGATTACAGATTACTCTCAAGTATGATTACCATTCTAGCATGGTAAAAAGAGCGAACTTTCTTTGGGATAACCTGTACAATGACTTCAATGTATTTGTTCCAATCCATGTGACCTGTGAATGTTATGCCGATGGGTTTGAACGAAGTAATTTCAAGTAATGTGTCATTATCCATAGTAATCTCGTAGTTATTAATGGAAAGAAGCTCAGTCTTGGCAGCGTTGAATGTTACCATCCATTTACGTCCCCGTTTTACTATAGACTAAAGGTCTACCTTTAAGGTTTATGCCATTTCCTTAGATTTATGTCCATTCGTTTTCTCTTCGAGTCTGCGTTAAAGCTTGGTGTCATCAACTAAAGAAATTCAAAACAATTTTATCAGCGAGGTTTATTCTGAATATCAGGAATTATAAAGCACCAGGTATTGACCCTTGTGTCACATCCAGATTATTATCATGTTGTTTTGACAAGCAAAACCTGGGTTGCTCTCTCATTTAAAACAGGTTTGATTATGTTAAGTATTTGTACAGGTAATACGATATGATTTAATTTTCATGAAAAGACCACCGTATTAAAACCTATCAAAAACTTATATGTCCAAGGCTACTGCCATAACCTCCCCTGCCTCATGTGACAATTAGCAAATCAATATATATATATATATATATATATATATATATATATATATATATATATGTGTGTGTGTGTGTGTGTGTGTGTGTGTGTGTGTGTGTGTGCATATACATATACTTATTCAAGTGTGTTATGTGTCGATATGTTTTACTTGAAGAAGTCTATTGCGTGTGAAAATGATCCATGATGTATTACAGGGAAGCCGCTTTGTCACATGGTATATGTTACAGATCTATGCAAAGCATACTAAATGTCGTAAGGAGTAATATATATATATATATATATATATATATATATATATATATATATATATATATATATATATGGGGTGCGTCTGTGTGTATATATACATTTTGTATAATCTAATTTATTTGCATAGCAGGGTATTCTCAGCTTTTCGAGCCCAGAATAAACATGCCTCCTCTCCGAAAGCAATAGAAATCAAATTAAATTTTGCTCTTCAAAGTTTCCACTCGTAGACAAAGAGTGATTTTCGTGGGATTTAGTCACCGCAAATCTCATCAAAACGCGCCATTATTCATTTAAAGGATATTCCCGGCCGAATTCGAAACCGTCCCTCCTCTTTTTCCTCGTCTCCTTCGCCGGTTTGCGATTCCCTTGATAACAAACTTCTATCGATCAGGTGGAGTGTTGTTCTGACGGACGTCTCTTTGCCGAAACGAACAACGGGAAGGGGGCGACGGTAATGTGCAGGGGGAGTTGAGATTAATGCAATCAATTTCACAATTAATCAAATAATCGGTGATGTACTCTCACACACCATCTTTCATTCCATAAATATTCAATTTAGAATGTCAGCATTTATAGACACCCTTTCTATCTTATATTTACTTTGATTGATACGTAAATTCTAATAAATAATATTTTGCGCACGATCGATTATTTGATGATATAACTTTCTCTTTGTTCGTTTATTTTCGATAGAGCATCGTTATACGCAATATGAATAGTATTAACTCCTTTCGATTTATAGCACTACAGCATTTCGTTATATATATATATATATATATATATATATATATATATATATATACTTATTTATTGTTAAATAAACATGTTTACATCCCGCTGCTACAATGAATAATCTTTATTCATTGAACATTTGAATAGTCAAGTCCCTGCCTGATGATATCTGTTGTTTGATTGAAACAAATGGCTGTTTGTAGCAGCGGGATGTAAACATGCTTATTTAACAATAAATAAGTATTATAAGCTCTTTTTTATTGAGCACTATCTAACAACCTCGTTGAATTCATTAGTTTATTACTTTTGAATAACAAAAACCCGAGTATATATATATATATATATGATGATTGCAACGTCTCTTGTCAGACGAGTGCCACTCCCATAGAAATTTAAAATCCATGAGCCCAAATGTCTGAGGGAGTATCTATACAAATATGATGCTACAGAGTCTTAGCTTTGTACGACAGCTAAGTCTCTCTCTCGGTTCAAAATGTTGAGATTCAGCAACAAGCAAGAGCAAGATAGCCAGCAACAAATTAAACTGCAGACCAGCTTAATGCGGGTACTGGTCTTCCGCTGTATGGTTTTTTAAATCAGAGATTTGCTTCTCCTAGAAAGGTTGCCTTCACCACGGCTTACGGGAGCCCTCTCTACACCAATACACATATATACACACACAAATATACACGGTGCTAGTTGGCCGTTGACCCAAAAAAAGAGTTCATTCCCCCTTTGGAAGGTCTTGTTTTTAATCCTTCAGGGAGACTAGCCGCCCTCCTCACCAAACAAGTCTGGTGGGGGAACCAGTTTAGTCGCCGGTGACCCGACCATGAGGCAGGTAGTACTGGGTTACATGGTACCAGTAGCATATGACATGACCTGACATACAAATATATGATATATATATATATATATATATATATATATATATACGTATGTGTGTGTGTGTGTGTGTGTGTGTGTGTGTGTAAGGTCCGTACACTTATAAAATTAATTGTGCTGTAACAAAATAAAAGATTTGTACCTATGTTCCTTGGTTATGTAGGAGGCGCGTTAAATTCCAGGTCCCTGCTTCCCCAACTGTACTGACGTGCAGAAGTTCAAGTGCAACGTGAACCAACATCTTGATGCCCAAATACCTAATGCTACCCCAGTAGTTGTTGCCCCTGAAAGTAGCCCCCTACACCAATGTGGCAATGTGCCTTGTTTGTGGTGAAAATGTAATAAAAAAAAATAAAAATAAAAATAATTTTTTTAAAAAATAAGGCTTGACTAATCTATTAAGAAAAATGTTACAAATTATGAATGTATCGGACTGCCTGTTTGAAGGAGGTTCTCTAACTCGATGTGAATTTTTGTTGCTTGTTTTTGTATTATATTCTCAGCGTTGATGAGTGCCTGTGCTTATTTAAAAAAAAATCATGACCTCAATGGATTACCGTTAATCATATGATCTAGTTCCAGAGTTCTGGAATAAGAACGCATGGAAATATCTTGAATAGCAGCAAATATGCGATATTTCTTGAAAAGATCTCAAAAACCATAGAAAAGTTCATGAGAGTGATTCTGTAGGCGGGCAGCTTTTCGCTATTGTTGTTTGCTTGGAGTATGGCTTCCTAGTCGTTAATATTACGAAAGGTAAATCTTTGTTCTGTGCGGAAAAAAGAAAGAGTATCGAGTAACAGATATCTTAGTTATGGATGACTTCAAGTTGTATGAAATAAATGAAGACCAGCTAAATATGCTTGTGTGGACCGTTCAAATATTCTGTAGTGATATATGTATGGAATCTAACATGAGTAAATATGTTGGAATAAAAATCGGAAAGAAAAATTGTTGAAATTGGAGGACTAAAAGTTTTGAATGGTGAAATAATAAAAGTGATTAGGAAAGAAGGGGACACCTATTTAGGAATTGTGTAATTAGATAAAATAAAATATGCTGAACTGAAAGAAATAATAGAAAAAGAATACGCGAGAAGATAACGTTTGGTTCTTAGGTTAAGATTGAATGGGAAAAACAAAATATCCGCAGTAAACACATTGGCAGTAGTTATATTTCGATATTGGAAGAGTATTTGTCAATGAGAAATAAACGATCTGAAAGATATGGACGAGAAAATGAGGAAATGATGACAATGAATAGAATTTTTCAGCAAAGAATAATGTCGATGGGTTATAAGTGAAAAAGAATACGAAATTAAGAAGATTAATAGATGTCGAACGAAGCGTAAAAAAGACTACATCTCCAACTGTAAGGAAAACTTATAAAGACTTTGTCAAAATTTGAAAAAAAAATTACAAGCGAGTGAATTACAGTGGATCAAATAATGTAAGGCAATAAATGAATAAAAAAAATGAAAAATAAGTAGTTTTTTTACATGAGGTCATCACTTATCAAGGCCCGGAAGCCACTCGGGGATATTGCGTGTACACTAATCGATGGGATAGTATCGTAGTAATCGTTAGTATTCGAGCTTTGATAAAGTGTCTTATTTAAGGGGGCGGTTCATCAGAAATTTGTTTATGTTGGACTTGAAAACATCGAAGTTGTAGTCAGGTGGGAAACAGGCAAACGGAAGAGAATTCCACAGGCATGCACTTCTAAGAAAGAAGCATTGTTCATGGAATCTACGTTTTGATTTAGGCACAGATAAAGAGTGGGCAAAATTATTAACAGTGGTTTCAGCTAGACGAGTGTTTATCGTGAAAGATTAAGAACAAAATGCATGGATAATTCAGTAGGGACCAACCAGAGACAGTGAACAAGGTGAAAACCTGCCGATGGATGTTATAATGTGACTTTGAAGTTGACACAGAATTCCTAATATGTGCCGCACAGAAACAAGCGTTCAGGAGAAATTTCTGTGAAGTATCACATTAATAAAACGGCGTAATCACATTGAAACGCCGGTTCCCGACAGATCTCCAAAGTTAAGCGATATTGAGCCGGGTTAGTACTAAAATGGGTGATCATTTAGAAATTTCAAGTGCTGTCTGCGCTCTCCGCTTATCTCGGCATTGTTTCTAATCAATCTTAGGCCTCTCATTACAACTGAAACCAAGAAGTATCGATTCAGAAGTTTGGTACGGAATTTCTCAACCCTGTCCTCACACTTACAGGGATGTCCATTGTCTCTTTTTATTCATCACTCAGTATCAGATTTCACAAATATCAGTATTAGTGAATGCTCATTGACATGGCTGGGGCTGAATAATTTCCTTCGTTTCAATAATAGTAAAATATTTCCCGTAATCGCAACAGCCGTATCCCATTGATTTCTCCTTGGCAGCGACCATTGACCTTTCGTTGACTTTCGCATTCGCCGATCGTTGTTTCAATTGCATCTTTGACTCCAATTTCTTTGTGTTGCGACTGAAACTACAATGTGTTGGACCGACACATTGTAGTTTCAGTCGACACGCAGACAAAGAATAGAAAAGAGCCCTTTTTTTATTGCACAACGAAAGTTACCGCTGGGACGTCCCTCTCGTGATTGTCTTCTCGGACGTTATTTACGCCTCTAACGTGTTCTCCATTCTGCTCCACGTCCCTAACGTGATCTCCTAATTAAAGCTTTTTCCCTACTGGTGACGCAATTTTGCATGCATTTGCATACGCACGTCCGCGCTATGTTAGATTTGTACCACGTTTGTTTTCTAATTATTTCTAGTGTTCCTAAGATTATTGGCATTGTGATGGCTTTCTTTATGTTACCTGTTATTTTCAGTATTCTAACAATTATTTTTCTTATTACAAATTCTCACACTTTTATTTATCGGTAATGTCGCATTGGAAATAATCGCAATGGTTTCCTGGAGTCGGAGTTACAACGGTTCTCCCATGACTCACAGTATTCTCCACCTTTTTCGATAAGCATTCCATAAAGACGTGCCATTCATTCCTTGCTTGCAATGACTATTAGTATTCTATGGGATTTGTTTAGCAAAACATCGACCCAAGGTTATAGTATTCGTTATACATTTGTAAGAGAGCTCTGCATCGATAGTCTTTTCATCTTGTGGGGTTCTCTGAAATCTGAGTGACAACAAGTCTTCCCATATTTCCAGTACGCTTCACCTCTTTTGGTAATTTAAGCAAAAGAAATTGCGTTGTCGCAACAGCCAATTACCATTGATTTCTCGTTGGCAACGACCATTGGTCCTCACTGCATCGCCAAGATCCCTGTCCTCTTTGCACCCATCCAGCTGAGTTGTTGGTACTATTATTATTATTATTATTATTATTATTATTATTATTATTATTATTATTATTATGTTTGTTATTATTATAATTTTTATCATTATTATTATTATGTTTGTTATTATTATAATTTTTATCATTATTAGTATTGTTGTTGTTATTATTACTATTATTATTATTGTTGTTGTTGTTGTTGTTATTGATATTATCATTATCATTACCATTATTATTATTATTATAATTATTATTATTATTATTGCTATACATATGTTTCTGATATATATATGTACATTTATACATTTATATATATATATATATATATATATATATAATAGATTTTTCCATTATTATCTATATGATAAGCCAATTATTTTCATCTAATAAAACGGCCAAGAGATAACAATTAAACAGAGTATATTTTCATCCCTAGCTTCTGAGGAAAATCTCTTCTCCAAATTACCCCTTGTCTCTCATCAACTCGACCCAACAAATGCCCATAAATTCGGTCCAACGTTATTCCAAAGATCAACCATCCAATTCCCTTGATATTCGCCAGAAACACTTGTAGATGTCTGATTTTGGCTTTAGTTTTATCAGTCCTGTCATTTGGCACGGACGGATAGGTTTCCTTGATTGGATATCTCGAAACGAGGCTAGATTGGAAGTCGTGCGCACAGACATAAAGCGACATCTGTCGACGCGATTGGAAATAACCGAATGACTAATGAAAATAGCCTTTGCCGGCTAATTTAATTGTGCAAATGACCATCATAAAAATGACCGGGTCTTTCTGAAATAATCATTTCTATTAAACCCGAGTTATTTAGTTTGCAATGAAGCGAGATACGAAATTAAACATTATTAGCTGCATTATAAGAAAAGAAATTATATGCAAAACAAAAACTAATTAAATGCAAAATATTAAAAAAATTAATAAAAATAAATCAGAAGTTATTGATGTATTTCACTTTTATATTATTTTTTTAATTGGAATTCATTGAGATGATTATTATTTAATAATTTTAATTATTGCGGACTATTATCCACATCTTTTATTAGTTGTTTTACGACGTTTCGGCCAACTATTCCTCTGGCCTTCGTTAGGTGGTAACCGCGGCGGATAGGAACTCTGAATCTCCTGACTGCATTCACTGCAATTACTGCCTTCCGTAGTTGTTTTTCATCTCACCACGTTTTGGCCAAGTTAGCCTCTGGTCGGCTTTGGGTAGGATTGAAACCGCTATCTTCATACAATTTTCACCTGGAACCCTAGACATTCAACGTCAACTGCGCCAACGTAGTGAGACGACAACAACTATGGATAGCAATAATTGCAGTGAATGCAGTCAGGAGATTCAGAATTCCTATCCCGTCCCTGTTACCACCTGACGAAGGCCAGAGGAATAGTTGGCCGAAACGCCGTGAAATAACTAATAAAAGATGAGGATGCTAGTATTTCATTTTGTTTTAAGATGATTATTTGGATTCCTTGAACTATTGTTCGCATCGTTTCGGTTGATGTAACCTTCGACTTTCTTCAGGTGCATCATATCGAACACAAATTGTTTTATTGAATTCGAGAATTTGCACCGAATTTCAAACGGAACTCTTTATTTTATCCACAGAAGGTACAGGTGATGTTTGTGGATAATGTACTTGGTAAAATTCAGTTGTAAAAGTTATACTTTTTTTTTTTTTAGATTGAAATTTCAATCCGTAGTGCTGCCAATTGAAAATATAACTGCGATTTACTGAAGACTTCTACGCAAGAGTGGCTGATAGATCGAGAGTGTATTACCGCCGTGGAATTAATAAAAAAAGGTTCCGTTCGAAATTACGTGCAGATTCCCAACACATCAACCGAAACTTTGCGCAACAGGCATTCAAGATAAGAATAGTATTCTGACCGAATTAATAATAATACAAATAATTAATCGTGATCTTAAAAGTTAAGAATAATAACTATGATTTGTATGAAGTAAATTTTATTTTACTTTCTGTATTTTAATCGTGGGAAATAGAAAACGAAACCGATCGAAACAAACGTTAATTCATGTCATAATCGGTTATCATAAGTCAGTTCGATATTGACTTTTACTCTGTTGTCTGTTGTTGTTGGGTTGGCGTAAAGTCCTTTTCGGTCTAAGGAGGCTTACTCTTCAAGACTTTAGTTTCTCTTTAAGAAAGGCTCAGTTTGTCACTGATAAGGTTCCCTTACAAAGGACTGTATACGGGACAACTCAGGTATTTTTGCATGCCAGTGTGCACTGTCTTTTCATCTTGTGTCCTTAACTCTCAGAGACGTAAATAAAATAAGTATTCCATTCTCTATACTATTATAGTTGTTTGTACATAACAAAGATGGCTGCCGGAAGAAACACACGATGTTGAGTCTTCAATGTACTTTTTTTCTTCTTTCAGCATTATATGATGCAAGGTGCATTTTTACTAGCAAAGAATTTCTATTTTTTCTGAAAAGTATATGCACGAAAACAGACGGTATTGACATACTAATAACGTCTTATTTCTACGTAACGAAATGAAACTATAAAAAAAATATACCACAATTCTAACATGTGAGAGGAGCTGTTTTGCATCAAAAATAAATATTTGAATCTTGGAATGTAACTATACTGTTATTCATTTATATGTGCTCTGTTATATTTAACATAAATTGAGCTTAGCAACAAAAAGGATTGGTACACACTAAAAGTGAAATATGATTGAAAAACATATTTTACTAAAATAACATATATTTATTTATTTATTTATAGATTAATCATTAACTTGAAACGTACTCGGGTTGTATATACCAATCGTAGTAGATTTAAAAACTTTCTCATTAATAAGCTTTATTTTTATAATGAAAAGAAATAAGTTTTGTAAATTCCGAAAATAAAGTTTAAGCTCAATGAATGCCTGTTTATTGGGTTTAAGAATATATCTAGTGTAATATGGTAATTTTCCAAGTTCCAAATAACAAGTTTTCACAGATGGTCATTTATTACTTTCAAAAGGTATCCATTAGAATATTGTTTCGTATTGCTACTAACAAGTCTACAAAATTATGTTATTGCTGCATATTTAGTCACGTACTCATCAGATGTTTAGCCATAAATACTTATAAAAAATACCATTTTGACAACTTACATTGTTCCTGTAACCGACACACTCTGTCGGATCTTCTAGTAAGTCGCTATAAGAAATAATATTGTAAATGATACTTTTGAAAAGTAATAAATGACCAACTGAGCCCGATACCAGATGAGTGACCATTTAGGAAGGATAGGCGCTGTATGTGCTTTCTGCTTATCTTGGTATTGTTTCCAGTCGTTCTGAACATCCACTTGCCACTGGTATTCAACAATGTCGACGTAGGAGATGTGTGGTTGGATTTGTGTAACTCTTGCCACAAAAATTTCACGCGCATGCACACTTACAGTCGGTATCCATAGTCTGTCAAGACTGACGGAAGCATATATATATATATATATATATATATATATATATATATATTAGAGGCGGCGAAGCTTAGGTCGACAGCTCTGTTTTCTTTAATTGGCAATCTGTATAACTATCGTTTATTTTGAGTTCAGGTTTGTTTGGCAATCCATCGTGTTCTCTCAGCAAGACAGAGCCACATGCTACACGGCACGCACTACAACCATTTTACTGAAAGAAAAGTAACATTTAAATAACGAATAATGTTATAAAATGGATCTGTCAACTGACCACTCCCTACGTGTATTTAAACCATATTAAATTATATTAGTTGAGGATATGTAAAAAGCTCATGTTTACCGGCTCATAAACCAGACACAACAGAATATTTGGAAGACAACACTTAATACGTTATACAGCCTGATTTAATGTGTAGACTTTGTGAAAATGTGAACCTTAGATTACAGCATATACGAACGAACATCATATACGAATAATCTGTAAGCATTTGAAAACTTATATTTTAACTATTTTTTTAGGAAATCTATATTGATTGTACGTATATAGAGTTTTGAGAATGATTTAACTTTGTTTAAATATACTTTTATATCAGAACAATATTTGTATTTTTTTTTTGTTTCAAAGCAAAGGTATGTGAGTCGTTTCCAAAGTAAAGCCTCCTTTCTTCTTTGTTGTACTTAAAATGTTAAAGAGTTACGAATGCCGGAAGTTATATCTTTTGTGTTATATATATATATATATATATATATATATATATATATATATATATATATATATGTATATATATATATATATATATACATGGGTCGTTCCAAAAGTAAAGCCTCCTATTTTTAACCCTAAAAAATGAAAACTACGAGGAAGGGAGTAGTATAATTAGAACGAGCGACCTTTTGTGATGCAGAATTTATTTTTCTACATAGACAACACAATTCTCTATACATGTTCAACAAAGAATTCACCAATGCATTTCTGTTTTTTAACAGAAAATCTATGACAAAGGTCACTTCGTTAGAGTCTCCCACCGTCAATATCTGCAACAGAAAGATGTAACTTTTCAGGTCATGAATGCATGCGTTCAGTCATCGTAACAATGAAATTTGCGACCCCCTGTAATCATTAAGGATTAAGGATTAAGGGTGAAGACATTAAGTATTTATTGAAAGTTGAATATTGAACGAGAGTGACTTGCATCATGATCTTTCGCACCGAATGATAAACGACCATTACGATGGCTTCTTTGTTACTAGTTAGTTGCATATGACAATAGGTTTTCTAATAAATGCACCGAATTTTCAGACTAGGTGAATGATATTTTTTTTTACAAAAGAGATACACCTTACCAAGACCTGAGGGCCACTCAAAGATAAGTGTTAATGAGTGTACGGTAGTTTATAGGGCAATATCATAGTAACCGTTACTAGTGGGAATTTAAAAAAAAACTGGATTACTGGAAATACAGCAGAGAAGGATTAGCGTAGCCGGTCACTGCATAAGGCACAACGAGGAGGGAGCCAGTCAGCTAGTTCTATGGATACCAACAGATAGGCACCCAAACCGTGGTAGAAGAAGAATGACCAACATTGACAACCTGCTACAGGACACAGAATTGGAAATTATTCGGAACCTTCAAACTGCCATGTGAGAAGTATTGTCAACAATTGAATTATATGCATCAGCAACTTCGAAAGCATTGTTACAAGAGAAGGTTCCTTTTTCTTCTAGATAAGTGAAAATGAGATTAGGATAGACCGAGATTCGAACTTTGTAAGCAAGGTTCAGAAATGGAATTTCACATTCTTCAGTTTCACATAAAATAGTTTAGATACGTTTGTTTGCAAAAAAGAATTTAATTGTTCAATTCTTTTTATGAAAACTGAATTAAAATAAGGTCAGCTAGAAAATAATGAACAGTGCAATTTAGAAATATATTAAAAATAGGTTAGGTTGAAAAATAGGTTACTGAGAATTCTTTGTCTGCAAAAATGTTTTTTAACATGTGCTGAACCACGTATGTTTAGGCCACGTGAGTCGATCTAGGAGCTAGTTCAGTCGAAGATCAGAGCAGTCGGACAGAGACAGCAGTCAGCAAAGGTAGTAAGAGGAGGGTTCCTTTAGAAGCGTAATGACCGGTCAAATTGAATAAAAGAGCATCGTCGGTTTTTGTAACCATTGTCTCGTGTCGTCACTCAACAAGCGAAGGTAATTTCTTTTTTTTTTACAGTGATCACCACTTACCAAGGCCCGGAAGCCACTCAGGGATAAGGGTTATTGCAAGTACATTACGTTAGTGTGGAGATTTGATGAAGTGTTTACTTAAGGGGGCGGTTCATTAGGAATTTGTATACATTTGACTTGAAGACATCCAAGTTCTAGTCAGGTGGGAAGCAGGCAGACGGAACAGAGTTCCACCGGCGTGCAGTTCTAAGAAAGAAGCTTTCTTCATGGAATCCGAATTTTCATTTAGGCACAGATATAGAGTGGGGGAAATTTTTCACAGTATATTCAGCTAGACGGGTGTTTTTCGTGAAAGATTGGCGAGAGGGGACCAAAGATTGGAGTTCAGACGAGCCCCTGCCATGGAAATAACGATAAAGCAAGGATAGGCTCGCAACGTCTCTTCTGTGGGAGAGAGGTTGCAGGGTAGAGAAAAGGGCATCCCCCACTAAGCCATGAAGTCTATTTTGTACTCTGTCAAGGCAGGATAGGCTGTTTTTAGCAGCTCCTGCCCAGATATGGCAATAGTATTCCCTCTTTGGACGTACTTGGCTTTTAATGTTTGAAACATCTATATGAACTTTGCCCCTCATCATTATTAATTAACTTTGTCTACCCCATCTAAGTAATGTGGCCCCCTATCCATCATAAGTAATGACTGTCCTCTCTTGTGTTAAAAGAACCGATCACCCTCCCTCCTCACTAATATATGTGTTAAGAAGAAACACTCCAGAACTGTATGAATGTCTAATGTCTTCTCTCCCTCATCACCATCGTGTATCGTATATATGTGCTCGATATATGTCTCCCCAATATGACCCGGCTATGCAACAAGCATTAGTGAAAAGAAAAGACCGATTCTTGAATATTCGGTCACACGTTACTAAATCGACTCTGAAAAAGATGAACGAATTGGGCTACAAAACTCTGTCTCATCTATCATAGTCTTCAGACCTCTCACCTACTGACTACTACTTATTCAAACATCCCGACAACTTTCTGCGTGAGAATGCTTCAAAAACCTAAGTAATATCAAAATGCAGCGACTTCATCTCCACAGATCGCAAGATTTGTTTACATTACTGGCATAAATACACTTCTGTTGCTTTGGCAAAGGTGTGTTTATTTTCATGGTTGTTTTTTTTCGCTCAATAAATTTTTGTTTAGGCCGTGATATGTTAGTCTGAATATAAAATTAAAAAAAGCACAAGAACTGTCTTGTCAACCTGATAGCTCTATTGCGTCTCGTCGACAAAAGTAAATGAAAATAACGTAGCAACAAATTAGAATCTTTCTCTTGGGGCAGACAATTGCAGACTTCAGCATAATAATACACCAGTGAACTTTTGGCACATCTTCAATTCATCAGTGCTTGGTGGGAAGCGTTAGCCTCGTGAGATGTGTCATATACAAGACATGTTTCAACGGCAACTGATAATCAGTGATAAAAGATTAGAAGAAATGAAACCATTGTGAATTATTAGATAAACACGGACATGAAAAACAATGTTGTCGCATTTAAATCTAAACAATTTTATTTTTAATTTCAAGAAAATCAAAAAAATACGTTTGCGTGTAAACACCATTAACCATCTAGGATAGGCAGACGACACTGTTAATAGCACGATCTGAAAATGCATGCTGGATATCCTGGTGGAAGCAAATGAAAGTATAGGACTTGCTTTAAACATCCCAAAAACGTTAAGCATGACCGCATCTAATAACATCCAACCTTCGACCTGCAAGCTACAAAGTTGCAGTGTACCAGTTAAACAATTTAATGAATTCAAATATCTGGGATCTGATAAAAAGTGCATACTGAAATACAAAGTCGCATAGTCGTAGCCAAGCGTAAGTATACCGAAAGGAAGCCTCCAACACATGCTGGATAATGTGGTGGAAGCAAGTGGAAGTAAAGGACTTGCTTTAAACATCTCAAAAACGATAAACACGGCAGTATCCAACGATATCCAAGCTCCAACATGCAATCTACAAAGTAGCGGTGTCCAGTTAAACAAGTTAATAAATTTCAAATGTCTGGTTTACTGGATCAGATCTGATGGAAGATGCACTACTGAAATACAAAGTCGCATAGCCGCATCCAAAGTCGCTTTCAAGAGACTGTCAGTAATCATGACCAACAGAAACATGAAAATAGACACCAAAATTCTGAATATTCCGAGGTATGCATGCCCTGTTCTTCAAAACGATTCTGAGTGCTTGATAATCAGTAAGAACACGAAGAAGAGGCAACTGAAACTTGGTTCCTGGGGAGAATTTTGTAAGATATCTTAGACAGAAAAAAAAAACAAATGAGGAGGTATTAGAAAAAGAAAGCATAGAAAGGTTTCTTATAAGAACAGTACGAAAAAGGCAAATTAAGTTCATATTCCCTGTACAGAAAAAGGGAATAGAACAGATTACTTTGACGGGAATGACTGTAGGTAAAAGAAACAGAGTTCGTCAGCAAGAAAAGTACTTTAACAGTCTGAACACCTGGGCAACATCAAAAATGATGAGCAACATTAAATTCATGAATGCCTGAGGGAGAGAGACAGATGGAGAGCCATAGCCACTAATACCCGTACTAGGCAGGTCATTACTTGAATGAATGAATGATTTTATGTTTGTTCTGATGACTAATTGAAGCTGTGTGTATGAGATGAGGGATCCTAGATAGTCATACTTATAGACTAATACGATTTATAGCTAGAAAGCAAGCGACCACTCATCATAGAAAAGTTCTCAGTTGAGGATGAAAGAATTAATGTTTTTAGCCAATTTTCGTCCGAAGTATCGAACTTCAAAACGATACCGATCTCGTGAAAATTCGTTGCCTCCGTCCAAAGTTTTTGGCAGACGTATTAAAATGCATGCATACATGATGATTGCAAGTCTTCTCACACGAGTGCCACTCCCTCAGACACTTAAAATCCATGAGCCCAAAAATGACTTCAATCGCCACAGGACCATTTTAATAGACAAATGCCTGAGGGAGTATCTATACACAGATGATGTTACAGAGTCTTAGCTTTGTACGACAGCTAAGTCTTTCTCTCGGTTCAAACAAGCAAGAGTAAGATAGCCAGCAACAAGTTAAACTACAGACCAGCTTAATGCGGGTACTGGTCTCCCGCTTTATTTTTTTTTTAAATCAGAGATTTGCTTCTCCTAGAAAAGTTGCCTTCCCCACGGCTTACGGGAGCTCTCTCCACCCCCAACACACACACACACACCTACACACCAACACCACGGTGCTAGTTGGCCGTTGACCCCGAAAAAGGGTTCATTCGCCCTTTGGAAGGTCTTGTTTTTAATCCTGCACGGAGACTAGCCATCCTCCTTACCAAACAAGTTTGGTGGGGGAAACCAGTTCAGTCGACGGTAACCCGACCATGAGGCAGGTAGTACTGGGTTACATGGTACCAGTAGCATATGACATGACCTGACACATACATACATACATACATACATTTTAACAGACAGGTGAGATTTACTACTGAAGGATTTAAATGACACTTCTATTTTCATTCCTATGCATGTCCGATCGATATCCGTCGGATTAGGTAATTTGCGCTCTCCTTTAAACATCAGACTATATTTATATCGGACTATTGACTTCATTCTGTATGTTGCCATTTTCTCAACGTTTCAGCTGTTGTCCTGAAGGGTGTTTTATCTATTTTTGTCGTACTCAGTTATCCGTTCTGGAATCAAATTATATAGACTATTATCATTCCGTGTTTTGTGCATTTTTTATTATTTACTTTTACTGATAGATTTTTTTTTATTGCCATATTTTATATGTTCAAGTTTCTCCACTAATAACTGAACACAGAACGTTTTTTTTTTAATCAGCGAAAAATTGTGGCCGAACCTTAAGAACGCTTGTATTCTTATCAGTGCTTTATTATCGATCGAAGCTTGCCTTATCACCTTTTTAGGGCAATATAGCCACAAAAGGTATTATTAATGTAGGGAAAATATAGCTGCCTTAAAAGGGGGTCTCTGTCTTGGAAAATATATAAATATTGCATAAATCTAGAATGGTCTCCATCTTCACTGGCCAGAGCTTGTAACAGTAATATAAATCTATCATTTAGCATTGCTATAGGAAGGATAGCGTGAAGGTTGCCAACATACATGCGTAAAGTTGTGCTATAGATTCGACACACTTAATTCATAAATGAGTGCCTTTCTCTACTTATCTTTAAATCCCTAGCATTACAAAGACATAAGAGTAAACGTCTTTAAAAAAAGGAGGCATAGTAAAAAGCGGATAGCAATGCTGCATCAATAATAGATAATATAAAATAGTAGATGCATAGCCTTTATAACAATAAAAGAGAATAATTGAGGCGATTACGCTACGTAATAATATTTCTAAAATCGTGTTAGAATGCTATTTCTATAATACTGGTCACCTGGTGGAGAAAAGAAACATCCGCAATTGTAGCTTTAAAAAGACATGGAACGATTTTAAACTAATGGATTTAATTGGCAGAAATCGAATATGCTTAGCCTCTGGTCATCAACAAATAGGATAGATGACGTCATTCTTGTCAATTTAAATGGAAGCCATTTCATTACTTTTTCTTTTTGAAATTTTTTTTTATTCTTTCATTTTTTTTTTTATTTAATATTTGTAAAACCATCGGCTTTCAGCCTAAAGGTGAGAAATAATGGAAGAAATAAATATGGATATTTAATTACAATTCGAATTGCAGGAACTTGATACTGAAAAAGATACATGTACACTGACTAGCGCAACTCAGATGCACACACAAATATGCTTATTTAATAATAATAATAATAATAATAATAATAATAATATTTTTTTATTATATTTTCACCACAAAAAAGGCACAATGCCAATTTAATGCAGAGGGGGGCTAATATCAGGGGCGTGAGTTGCAGGGATACTATATAGATAGTTCAGCAGCAAGATGTTTGTTCACATTACACTTGAACTTCTGCGTGTCAATACAGTTGGGGAAGCAAAAAACGGGAAGGGAATTCCAAAGTGTAGCAGTTCTGAGGAAGAAACTATTAGAGTAGTAATCTTTCTGACATCTGGGGGTCTCTACCGTGCAGGGGTGGAACTTTGCTGCTTGTCGGGTTTGTTGGGAGTATCTACGTCGAGGGTTATAAGTAGTTCGTCAGAGCATCCCCCATTAAAGTACTTGTAAAACAAGCAAAGGGATCCAACATTTCATTGATGGGACAGATGTTGATTATTATTAATAATAATAATAATAATAATAATAATAATAATAATAATAATAATAATAATGAATAGCGGGAGGCGTAGAAATTCTAGGGTTATATTTTTGTAGGAGCGTGTGAAATATTTCAATTCTTTAGCGTTCGATATGAACGCAGCCGATTAACTCTTGAATATTTTGACAAACTTCTGCGACTGACTTTAACTCCTAATCGGTTGCCAAAATCGTAGGAAAAATGGTTGGATCATTCTACCGCTCCAGTAGATATCTCACTGATGATGTAATCATGTACCTGTATAAGAGACAGGTACGTCCTAAAATAGAGTACTGTTGCCATGTCCGGGCAGAAGCTATTCAGCGCGCTTCTCTTGCCTTTATAGATTCAAAAAGGAGCTTCGAAATCTAGTATATAATGCACTTTTTTTTCAGTGCAGCCTCTTTCCACGGATAAGACTTTGTGAGCCTGTCTCTGCTCTATCGATATTTTCATGTCAAGTGCTCATCTGTGCACCAATCTATAGTCCTCATATCCCTCATAGCAAAACTTTCATAAACACACCTTACTATCTAGGGTACGGACATGAAATAAACTTAGTATCTTGTTTAAAAGGCCCCCATCAGAAACACTACCGCGCTTTCTACACCAGGGAAGTTAAATACGGCGAGAGTCGTCCAAAAATGTATACAACGCTGACTCTGTTTTGTACCAGATTGGTGAGGATACCAGGCGCTGTATGTGTGAGGATATTAACAGCTCTTGCAAGAACTGCTTCCTATTTTTTTTAACTGAAAATCTTAAAGGACTATAAACACGTGAGTGGCACCATTAACACGAGCGACATTTTTTGCTTCAAAAAATCTTTTATACATAGTCAACAACAAATTTAAATTGCACATTAGAAAGCGAAGAACGATGACTATTAATAGGCGACATAGCGCATTTTGTCATACGAGAGTCGTACAAATAAAATCCTGCTATTTATTTTTAAAAAATGAGGATTTACGACGGCGAGAGTAGTACCATTAACACGAGAGACCATTTGTGCTCCAGAATGTTTTTTCTATATAGTAATCATCATTGCGTTTATACAAGAAAAAAGGGTTTGCAATAGCTATTGCTATTGCTTTTTAGTATTAGAACGGTTTTCTTAGTCGTTAAACAATCACATCGAAAATTTCCTTCATCTTTTCCCTCATATAAACCGAACTGATTAGATAAAGGGGCATAACTCTGATTAAACTTCAAATTCCACGTACAAGAAATAAAACATGTAAACCTCGATCCGACTTTTAAGTGTCTCCATTTTGCGTCTTAGTATATAATAAGTGATGAGAGACACATTTATCTGATAATGTTATAGGTCGAAGCGATTAATAGAACTAAGAAAATGTTAATCAAAATGGTATTATTTAAAAATAGAAGGTTTCACTTTTTAAACGACTCTTGTAGATAAATATACATACACACCTGTTAAATTCTTATGTAACCCATGTGTTATTATGTGAAGAATCGTTATTGAACTAGGTTCATATTCTCATATATTTTACAAAATAGTCTAGCACCTTACAGATGCTAAACTTCTGACCGACCATCAATATGGATTTAGACAATCCCGTTCCACGGCAGACATCCTCACTGTAATCTCTGAACGCATATACCATTCACTGGACAAAGCGGGAGAGGGCAGAGCGGTAGCTCTAGATATATCTAAGGCTTTTGACAGGGTATGGCATGAGGGTCTCCTCAGGAAGATTAGATCTTACGGTATCACTGGTAGAATACTTAACATAATTAAATCCTTCTTAGATAAGAGAAAAATCCAGGTTGTCCTCGACGGTCGTACGTCTAAACAATATAATATAAATGCGGGAGTGCCCCAGGGATCTATCCTTGGTCCTCTGCTGTTCCTGATATTCATAAATGACCTCCCCGACAAAATTGCCTCTGAGATGGGTATATATGCTGATGACACCACACTCTTTTGCAGGCACGACAGGAAAACAAATGAACATATATCTAAAGTAATGGCAGAAACACTAGAGGATGACCTCCAATCAGTAGTGGAATGGGGACAAAAATGGATGGTAACGTTCAATGCCACCAAGACAAAACTGGTTTCATTCAATAATTACAAGAAACCTTCTCTACCACCTATAACAATGGCCAACAACTCTTTAGCTGAGAGTACGTCTTTCAAGCTCCTTGGCCTAACGTTCACAGGAAACATGAGCTGGAACAATTACATCGAGGGCATTGCCAGGGCCGCTGCGAGGAAGGTGGGCTCTCTCTACCGTGCTAGAAAACTTCTAACACCCGAAAGTATCCTGTACCTCTATAAGGCCACTATTCGCCCATGTATGGAGTATTGCTGTCACATTTGGGCCGGTGCATCGGCTACTAGTCTCTCGCTCATTGACAGGGTTCAAAAGAGAGTCGCAAATCTGATAGGCCCTAAACTGGCATCAAAACTTCAGCCTCTGTCCCATCGTCGAAACGTTGCATCCCTCTGCCTGTTCTACAAGTATTATAATGGTGAATGCTCTGAAGAACTGCAAGCACTTGTGCCCCCACGACGTGAACACCCTCGACAGACCCGACAAGCTACAAAATCCCACCCCCACACTGTAGAGATCCCTAGATGTAAAAGATCTTTCTACTCCAGTAGTTTCTTCCCCAGAACTGCTAGACTTTGGAATTCCATTCCAGGTCACTGCTTCCCCAACTGTACTGACATGCATAAGTTCAAGTGCAACGTGAACCAACATCTCGCTGCCCTAATCCCTACATAGTACCCCAGTAGATGTTTCCCCTGATAGTAGCCCCCTACATTAAAGTGGCAATGTGCCTTGTTTGGGGTGAAAATGTAATAATAAATAAGAGTATATATATATACATATATATATATGTATATATATATATATATATATATATATATATATATATATATACTCCTATTAATTTGCATTTTTGTGTATTAATATTCAAATTATTTTTTTTCTATTTATTTAAAAGAAAATACAACTTTGTTATATATGGGTCGTGAAATTGCATTCGTCTGCAAAAGATCTGGCTACTTTTTCTATTCTTTTATAATTAATTAATTCCTTATTTATTTTTTTTTTTTGCTCATGGGATAATCATCTTTAGTTACCTATTACGTGTAATTATATTCATGCAGATATTCTATTTGTACTTGAGAAATATTTGCGTAAAAAGGTTATAGTAAACACAATCTTCTCTCTCTCTCTCTCTCTCTCTCTCTCTCTCTCTCTCTCTCATTATTCTATGTTGGGTCCAATATATTGTAATAATAAATAGAGTATTATTATGTGCATCTATATCAAAAAAACTTGTAAACGTTTTTTTCTTTTTAATTTTTTATTTCCATACTTTGTGGACCAGGCGCGTACGCAGACCCCACAATTTTAATGAATCATCATCATGCCAGATCAAACATACGCATTCCTGTGTCTCGATACATCTTCTATCATTATATGTAATCAGTTTTCTATAATAGTCAACCATATAGGAGCCTATTCGTGACCAGACACACGCATAGACTTTCAGCTTTATATTATAGAATATATATATATATATATATATATATATATATATATATATATATATATATATATATATATAACCAAGAAGTTGATAGATAGATAGATATACAGGACTGTGTATTCATTTCTTTTTTATTCACGCCATCACGCCAACATGATTTGAATGGCTTTAAATGGCACTCCTAATTATCGTCTTGTAAAAATTCTCGAGAAAAATTTTCATACGACCACACCCCCTTTACCTCTTACACTCAACACTAAAAATCGATGACATGGTTCCCCTGCTAACGACAATTAGGCTAACTACCCTAACAGCAATTCCATCATATCACCAACAATAATAGTCGTCAACCTCAACCTCATCTTCGTTTGCATGTGGGTTTTATCACTGAGTTTTCTTCTTTTCGTTTAGTTTCTTACTTGTACGTCCATGAGAGAACTTGTCTGTCAGTTGAATGGAAACTTTGATTGCTAAACGCGCAGATTGCGAATTATTTCTTTGAAGTGATCTGTCGATTCCAGCACCTGAGTTTGAAGTAGCATTTTTTTTTCTGTAATGCCATTTTATTGTAATGCTTAAGTTGGAAATAGTATTTTTTCAATGTCATTCATATATACGTTTTGCATGTCAGACTTAATTTTGAAATACATTTTTTGTATGCCACACTTATGTTTAAAATTGATTTTTGTAAATAACGCTTAAGTTTGAAATATATTTCGTATGTCACGCTTAAGTTTGTAATAATATATTTGCATGTTACGCTTAAAATTGATATTTATTTTGTATGCCACGCTTAAGTTTGAAAAACCGTCTTCTGTATTTCATATTTAACTTTAGAATAGGTTTTTTGTCACGCCCAAATTTGAAATAGTGTTTCTGGTCTGCCACATTTAAATTCAACACAACCTTTTATGCACGTCACGCTTGTCACGTTTATCACGTTTAAATTCGAAATTGCATTTTGTTCAGTCACGCTTAATTATAAAATAGCGAGTTTTGTACGTGGCGCTCAATTTCGAAATAGTGTTTGTGTCTGCAACGTTTTGATTTGAAAAAAGCGACTTCTTTGTATGCAGCGCTTAAATTTGAAATAACGTGTTTTGATGTCAGGATTAAGTTTATAATAACGTTGTTTTGTGTGTGTTTTGGGGGGGGTGTAATTTTGTCACACTTAAGGATTAAATCATGGGAATTTCGCTGTGACACTAAGTTTGAAAATGCGATTTCTATTGTCTGTAACCTCCAAGTTTCGAATAACATATTTTGAAAAAAACTTTTTCTGTTGACCATCGCTTTATATATATATTATTCCTTAATTGGAATTCATTTTTTTAGATGAGCATTATATATTAATTTATTTTTATTTCGGACTATTAGTCTCATCTTTATGAGTTGTTGTTTTTTGATCTTTTATTGGTTTGTTTGTTCACAACGTTTCGGCCAACTTCGTCAGGTGATAACCGCGACGGATAGGAACTTCGAATCTCCTAACTGCATTCTCAGCCATCACTGACATCCGTAGTTGTTGTCGTCTCACCACATTTTGACCAATTAACCTCTGGCACGCTTTGAGTGGGATTGAAACCGCTATCTTCAGACAATGCTCATCTGGAACCGTAGAGAGTCAACGTTTCTATCAACTGCGCCACGGGCCCCGAAGGGCGATCAAGGTTGGATTCTTTGATCTTATAAATCCACGTTTATTTATTATCTGATCTTCCATAGTCGGGTCCGTACCGATTGGTATATATATATATATATTATTCCTTAATTGGAATTCATTTTTTGAGATGAGCATTATATATTAATTTATTTTTATTTCGGACTATTCGTCTCATCTTTATGAGTTGTTGTTTTTTTTATTTTTTATTGGTTTGTTTATTCACAACGTTTCGGCCAACTATTCCTCTGACCTTCGTTTGTGAATAAACAAACCAATAAAAGATCAAAAAACAACAACTCATAAAGATGAGACTAATAGTCCGAAATAAAAATAAATTAATACCATCGCTTTAATTCGAAAAGGCGTTTTCTTTTATGTTTCGGAAATTTTTAGTTGAGTATTAATTATTCGTATCATTTTGTGTTACAACGTTTTGACTGACATAAGCACCGATCTTAACCGTCTGGGTTTTTATTTCGAATTAGGGAATATTTGAGTCAGACAACTTGGGGATGTGTACGGATTTGGAGATGAAACGGGTTATTTAATCTGGGAAACACATCTTTAACCGGACAAAAAGCTTTAGTCATTTGTAATTATATTCTTAGAATCGCCTGTATTGAAGATTGAAAGATCAACCTCGTGAAACAGTCGCAGTGTTAAGTATACTGTCGGCATTTTACCTGTTGAGTGATATTTTACTTAATCAATCGGTGAAACGCTACCCACGTATATTAAATATGATAACTGATTAGAAAGGGGAAATAACTCTTAATAAACTTCATATTTCATGAATTAGAAAACAAACATACAAACCTTAAAATGTCTTGGTTTATATACGATAAGTGATATATGTTATAGACATATTTATTTGATAATGTCATAGGCTAAAATGACCGAAAGACTTCAGAAAGTATAATTCATTTCTTTATTAGCAAAATAGTACTTTCGCGTTTTTTTATTTTTCGAACTGGGGAATGTTTGTGTCGAACTTGGGGATCTGTTCGGATTTGTGAACGAAACCGTTATTTAATCCCTAGGAACAGCCTTTATCCAATCCAAATCTTTAACAATTTCTGACTATATTCTTAGAATTGCTTGTCCTGATAATTGAATGATACAACTTCGAGAAAACTGTCACTTTGTATCCGTTTCGTCACGTGTTACATAACAGTACGGTAAAACTGTACCCACGTATATTAATCATAGTGTTTTTTTTTTCTAAATTTTGTACTGATCCTCGAGTTCGACATGAAAATTTCCCAGTTTAACAAGAATCACCTGAAGAAGCTCGAAACGTTGTCTAAATAAGATTCAAGATGATAGCAGTCGTTTGAACATTACATTTTCTTTCATCTGTCAAACGTATGTAATAAATCGTATGTTCTCCGCTAAAGACCCGTTTTTAATGAACGCATCTTGTTTTCTATCCGCACAAGCATTTTCATAAGTGGTTCGGTCTGTTGATTGATCTGTCATGTTTAAGTGAGTAATAGGTTTTGTTTTTATCGCTAACTATTCCCATCGACTGGGCGCATCTCGAAAATATCTTCTTCGTTTTCTACTTTTTTGTCGCCTTGCAAGCCGTCCATTTCTTTTTTTTCCGTTCACAACACTCGCCCTGAGTCGACTCACACAAACCTGTCGTGTCTTTTGTTTATTTTCCTATGTTCTCCCGACTTTTTTTTCATTTTTGTTTATGACGAGCAATTAACTCTCATTCAATTCATGATCGCCGATCTCAAATTCAAGTGTCGTCATTTTTTTTTATTTGTGTTTCTTTTCGATTATTTTTTTTTCTTTAGTAAAGAGGACATCATTTATCGAGGAAAGACATTGACATCGACACGTTGCTTACATTTTCGGCGCCATTTAATCCGTCCCCCTCTATCTCTTTTTATCTATCTATCTTTTCGATTAGCTAAACGAATAAATATATGGTTAGTAAGTTACAAAGAAACGCTTGTTTCATTTCTGTAAAAAAAATCTTTAGGCAATTAGTCTGATTATTTCCCCCATGAAACTTTAACGTTTTTGTGTAGCTATTTTCTATGAATACATTTGTTGTAATTATATTACTAAGGTCTACTCACGTATTGAGTACTATTGCAGTATATATATATATATATATATATATATATATATATATATATATATATATATATATATATATATATATATATAACACAAAATATAATAATTTTTAAAAAACCGTCATTGGATACTTTAACTTTCACGAGACTATCCATTCACGTGAAATCAACTTTTTCTTCACCCTGTTACCTAGGCTCCACTTTTTGTTATTGTTTTGGCTTGCAATAGGCCACAAAGAAAACAGAATAACGGAATAGAGTTTAAACAATGTATTACTGGAACGACAACGTAAAAAGGTTACAACTGAAAAGAGTAGTAAACGTCACCGAGCAGGTGAGGGTCGCTTTTGTGTTTAATCCACACCTTGTATCAAAAGGTATATGGTTTATATAATGGATAGAACAGTCCATTTGGAGGGTGATTCCCCCACAATAGTTATCAAGTAAGATCTTTGACTTATTTGTAGTTTCATCAAATACTTTTGCATGCAAAATCCGATCCCGCATTTTGCTAATTCCTACCCTCTGATGAGAAGGAAAGTATTTCTTCGAAACTCCACGGATTAAGGACTATCCACTTATTTAGTGTTTCCTTTTCAAATTAAATATGTTTTAACTCTTTTTGAAAGTGTTTTTAACATGTTTTATTAACTATTTGCTCTTATATATATATATATATATATATATATATATATATATATATATATATATGCACACACGTCATTGTATTCAAATTCACTAACCTGAATGAAAGTGAATTTTGATCCCTGATATGCTTTACGTCGCCCTTTTTAAGGCGTGCATATCTCTTTTCTTCTCTCTCTCTCTCTCTCTCTATATATATATATATATATATATATTTCTATATATATATATATATGGATATATAGATATATATATGTATATATATGTATGTATATATATATACGTATACATATACATATATATATAGATACATATATACGCATTCATATATCGATATAAACATATATACACACACACATATGTATAATGTAAAGAAAGTGAGAAATAAAGAAGGAGAGAGAGGAAAGAGATATGCACGCATTAAAAAGGGCGACTTAATGCATGTCAAGGAGCAAAATTCACTTTCATTCAGGTTAGTGAATTTGAATACAATGACAGCGTTTCCATGTTGCTACTATCGTTTAAAACATAACTGAGCGTGTGTGCATATATATGTGTGTGTGTGTGCATATATGTGTGTGTATGTATATATATATATATATATATTTGTGTGAAATAGTAAAATATACATACATATACAGACATAAAGACATATAAATATTTATTCGTTGTCCTTTTCGAAAAATATTATTTTGCACAAAACTAATTACTTCTACCCGGTGTATTCCTTACTTTTTTACATTAAATATTTTATTGGTGCTATATAAATATACTTTTTGAACGTGGTAAGAACTCTTTTCTTACGACTGTTTATCGAAAGCCAACATTTACCGGCCTCTACACAAATTGGCGTTCATTCGTCTCTACTTCAAGAAAAATAGGGCTCATTAAGACATTAGTGTATAGAGCCCTTGAATCTGTATCTGTTCTTCTAGTAAACTCGATTGTGAATTAAAGAAGATTAAAGACATTTTTATTCACAATGGTTATCCGGAGAAATTGGTTGATAATATTATTTATAATAAATTTAAAGTTGTGAAGAATGGTTTGCCATACATCACAAATAGTAATGTGATTTATCACTTCAACTGTCAGTGTGCTGCTGTCTATGTAGGTCGAACTCGTTCAAATTTGCAGACAAGAATAAAACAACATGTTGCAGCAAGCATCAGATTAGGTAAGCCTCGTCACCCATCGTTCACCTTGGAATCTGCTATTGGTCAGCACCTCGGTGAAAATCCAGCGTGTGCCAATGCATATAAAATGGATTGGTTTAGGATTTTACACCGGGCTGACTCTTCGAATCACCTGAGGATTCTGAAGTCAGTCTCTATCCTTTCACACAGGCCCTCGCTCTGTCGACGGAAGGAATTCGTAAAATCTTTGGACTTATTTGGGGATATATTTTAAATTTTAACTTCCCCACATTTATCCCATTTTGTACATATATTTTATACAATTGTATATATTCTACAACGTATAATTTACTCGTCATGTTTTTTTACTCGTAATCCCATTAACCCTTCATTTACTTATATATATATATATATATATATATATATATATATATATATATATATATATGCCTACTGTAAAGTGAATCAGTAGATTTATTCCACTTTTCAGGTTAATTTTGCTGTCACTCCTAATATCCTATCTTCTGAAACCGGTCACTCCCTGGTCTAAAACACTGCGTTGAAAGATTTACACCAATGGCGGTCCTAAACGTTATACTAATTCTTGCACTTAAATATCCTTTCTTCATTTCTAGTCGCCCTAATAACTCCCCCCTCACCCTCTTGCTATTTTACGCTATTTGACTATCGCGTCTCTTTTTTCTCCCCGCTTTCACTCCCCCTTCTTTATCACATGACTCTTCCTGCTACTAAACTTTGTGTGTGTGATCTTTTCACCTTTACTTTCTCTCGCTCACCCAGAGTTTTTTGACACGTTTAATTCCTCTTTTTTTACTAATGGTGTATAATAATTGTGAATAATACATATGCATTTTGTAGACCCCGCAACGAAAGCAACAACGAACCACGTCGAGAGGATGCGATGGTGAAGCCAAACAGCGAAACAAGCAAGAATGCGGGACCAATCGGGACATGTGTAAATACTTAATTGAATTTTAGTGGAGACAAAAATTCGGAACGATCCTTTTGTCTCCATCATAAATCACATTTCCGAAAGATACCCGGTTCTTGTGGATCTTATTTTTCCTCTACCCTCATCTTTCTCCCTCATTGCCGTCGATGCCCGTTCAACAGTAAACGATTCCTAAAGAAAATATACTCATCTCGAGAAATTCCTTCTGTCGCCAATAAAATAAGAAATCAATAAAAAATAAAAAAATAAATAAAAATATTAAGGTTTCTTGAAAAAAACATTTTTTTTTCCTGTACTTTCATTTTATTTTTTTTACATGGAAGTCACCGCTTATCAAGGCCCGAAAGCCACTCGGGGATAAGGGTTAATCTAACAATTTAAGTTTTTCGTAATCATATTTTTACGTATTTTCTTTTAAAAAATACATAATAAAATAAGTCGATTAAAGAATTTGAACCTCCAAATGCAAGAATACTCAATTACCGGTGATGATTTTTCTATGTGCACTAGCGTTGGTATGGAAATTTTACAAGTGCCTTTATCATCATCCTTCGTGTATCCTACATTTTTTTTACCTTGGAAAATAATTTTTTTATATATATATCTTCTCTCTGGTCTTCTTTTTATTGCTCATTATCTTTCCGTTATTTTTATGTTGTCTCCCCCCACCATCTCGCCACCCTCGTATATATATATATATATATATATATATATATATATATATATATATATATATATACTAGCAAAAGTACCCGTCGTTAACTGAGTTCAAAAACAGCCTACGGAAACTGGGCTCTGATTTATGAAAGTAGGATAGGTTATGAAAAGGAAGGGTTGTAAATTTGGGTTGAATTTGAGGGTATCAAAACCAAAGCAAAATATGGTGAAAGTAAAAATAAAATAGATAAACCCCATAATTTATTATACCATACCTGTTCACACTGAAACACTTATCACAATATTCTGCGGATCTATATTAAAAAAAACTTGTTAAACTTTGTGACATTTTTCCGTTCTATGGAGGTCAGGTGCAAACGAACACCCCATAATTTTATTATACTATATTTCTTCAAACAGAAACATAATTATCAAAGTATATTTACGCAGATAGATATGAAAAGTCTTTATTAAAGTTTGTGCCTATTTCCATTCTATGGAGGCCATGCGCGAACGCAGATCCCACAATTTTATTATACCATCCGTATTTAAGTTAAAACATACTTATCAAAGTATAATTATGTACATCTATATCAGAAACACTTGTAAACGTTTTTAACACACACACACACACAGACATTCAGCTTTATATATATATATATATATATATATATATATACACACACACATATATATATATATATATATATATATATATATATATATATATATATATATACGGACGACTTTACGTGAATAAAAATTAGTCATTAATTAATACGCGTTTCCCATGCCCATATACACAATGAGAGAATAATGTCTAAGCTTTCATTAAAGAGAGAATTCTTAATAAATTAAACTCGAGATTTATTGCTTGTTTGGTAAATTAATAATGGAAAAATAATTGAAGAACCTGTTAAATTGATTCTCAGAAAAGTTGTAAAAAAAATCTGAATCAAAATAGCAAATGATATTAAATAGCGGTTAATTAGGAAGGTTTAACACGTTAAAATACCATAATTGATTTTTTTTAGATATTTTGATTAATTAATTACTACTACTACTACTACTACTACTACTACTACTACTACTACTACTACTACGAATAATAATAATAATAATAATAATAATAATAATAATAATAATAATAATAATAATAATTGCACAAGCCAAAGAACAGAGATTAATGATGAGACGAAAACTAAGGAAATGTTTAGATAACCAGCTATACGGACGATTAATTAAGATGACAAAAGATGGGAGTCACAAAAACACTTACAGAGAAACTGAACCACATCTAATAAGCGCACAACAATATGTGATTATAAAAAACTATATTAAAGATTGAAAAGACAAAAGAAAATATAAAATGCAGACGCATTGCGAAAAGACTTTTTTTTAAATTTTCTTATCAATTTGTTCAAACTAGTGAACATATACGTCACAATCACATTGACAAACCGGTTCTCGCCAGATCACCGAAGTTAAGCAACGTTGTGCCTGGCCAGTGCCAGATGGGTTGACCATTTGGGAAGGCGGGCATTGTATGTACTACAAGGTAAAATACCAGGTTGAGAAACTGGCGCGGTCTATCCTTCTCTTGGGGGTGGATGGCACTCTCTTTAGCCGTGGTAGGCACCCCATCTAGTGATGGCGTCACGATAAAAAATACTATTGATAGCTCTGGCGAAGCATCAAGCATTCAGCTACCAAAAAGATTTGAATTACATTATAAACTCGTGTAGTGAGTTCAATCTCGGCTACAGACGCACTGGATGGAGGAGAGTGACGGGGCATCTTAGCCGTTGTCAGACATTGATTCACTATCACATATACCAACATAGAGATAATTTTAAATTGTAGTCGTCTTTTTAAATCCAATTTTTTAAATCTCTCTTGCATTTTGTTCATCGATTATGTTTGACACATTTTTCATGAGACCAGTTGCTCCTATTATTACTGGAATGGTTAAAACAAAGGTACGTTTTCTTACCTCTTGATGATCTTCCTAAGATTCCAGTTTCTTTTAGTGCGGAAGATCATGTATGGAAGGCTGGCGTCTGGGAGAAGGTTTACTATCCGCCTCCACACAATGATGCTGTGAGGCGGGTCATGAAGGTAGTCGGTGTCAGCATCGCGTCTTAATTAGCTCTTAGTAAAGCTGTTACATGTATATTTTTTTTTACCCGGTGGTCACCACTTATCAAGGCCCGGAAGCCACTCAGGGATAAGGGTTATTGAAAGTACAGTACGTTAGTGTGGAGATTTAATGAAGTGTTTACTTAAGAGGGCGGTTCATTAGGAATTTGTTAACTTACTTAACTTGTTAACGGTGACTTAAAGACATCCAAGTTGTAGTCAGGTGGGAAGCAGGCAGACGGAACAGAGTTCCACAGGCGTGCAGTTCTAAGAAAGAAGCATTGTTTATGGAATTTACTTTTTGATTTAAGCACAGATAAAGAGTGGGGGGAAATTTTTGACAGTGGATTCAGCTAGACGGCTATATTTTTATTTTGTTTAGACAAAGTACACCTACACATTAAACCTACATCAACGCATTTAGACGAAACACATTATTTATGTTATTTTATCTTTCTATTTAAAGTGCTTCATGGCGACCAACAACCTTCTGTAGAAAAATATATGAGCAACATGAACACATAAGCGCGCACATCTCTGTCTCACTTTATGTATATATATATATATATATATATATATATATATATATATATATATATATGTGTGTGTGTGTGTGTGTATGTGTGTGTATGTCTGTGCGTATGTGTGCGTAAATTTTTATTTCTTTACATGGGGGTCACCACTTATCAAGGCCCGAAGGTCACTCAGGGATAAAGGTTATTGCGTGTACATTAATCAATAAGATAATATTGTAGTAATCATTAGTATTGGGGTTTTTGATAGCGTGTCTTACTTAAGGGGGCGGTTTGTCAGGTGTTTGTTTATGTTGGACTTGAAGCCGTCCAACTTGTAGTCAGGTGGGAAACAGGCAAGCGGCAGAGAGTTCCTCTGGCGTGCAGTTCTAAGAAAGAAGCTTTGCTAATGGAATCTACGTTTGGATTTAGACACAGATAAAGAGTGGGGGAAATTATTGACAGTCGTTTCAGCCAGGACGGGTGTTTCTCGTGAAAGAATGCCTTACATACGTTTACAGATTTTTCTCGTACGGGTATTTAAAGTTGTCGTAGACTCTTGAAATATATTGCTATACATCTTATGAAATTACTGACCAAGTTTATGATTTTAGATTCAAATAAGGAATTGAAATACACCCAACTAAAAACTGATTGCCACAACTGGTGAATTTTAAAAATGAAATCTTAATATTTCTCTAAACTTTATATTTCTAGTTTATATTTATATAAACATTGATTGCCCCCCCTCCCCCGACAAAAGGAGGGTGCACCTGTAAATTCATCCTTGTCCGTTCGTCCCTTCATCCGTTGTTAGTCTGCACTTTTCTCAATAACTACGCTTTGGAATTTTTGATATTTTGCACAAATATTAAGCATGATATGAGTAAAGGGCAATAGAACTGATTTTCCGGGAAAACTTTGATTTCCCCTCTACGGGTGTCTTTCGAGTTAAAATGGCTAAAATTGAAACGTGTGCTTATTAAAATAAACATATGCCTTGTGCATTCTAAACAGTTGTAACTAACTGATTTCTATATAATTTTGATTATCTATACTTCGTGGTAACTCTTGGGTGTGCCCCAGGGGCTCTTTTAGGGCTAATAAAAAACACTCCAATTTTGGAACTATGTTATCATATTTGTCCAAAATGTTCTGTATATCTATCTAGAAGTTTTGTATGGCGCTGAACTCGAATTTAAACATGTTAAGGCCTTGGGGGACTTTTGGGGCTAGATGGGGGAGGGGAGAACAAATGATGGCTTTAGTCATTTCCTTTGTGTGCAGAACTCAATTTTACATATATTAAACCATAAAACTGCACCGTTTGTTTATTTTCACCAGGATTCGGCGCCCCATGGGTTTTGGGGGGCTAACTGGAGGAGGGGGGGACAAATACTGAACTTAGTCATATTTTTACCGCTCGATCACTAACGGGTGACCATGCATGCTTCGCTTGTTTTTTATTAGAATTTCATTTCAAACAACCAATTTATCCTTAGTTGTCTGGCATCGACCAGCATTGCTTATGCCTCATTGAAGCAGGCTTGGTAATATCGTCAATGTATTTGTTTCAATTAATAGTGTTTTAAACTTAAGATTAAGCACAAAAAATAAGATGCTTTGGAATTTCGAAATAATGACGTCATTTTATGTAAACTGAAGCCCAACGGACGGATGAACATAGCCATTTATACAGATTCGAGGTCGCATTAAAAAACTAACAAACCGAGAAACGCTTACAAAGAAAACAAACAACAGCAGCGGTTGATCTAAGAAATTGGAATGGCGCCAATATTTCGCTTCGTTTATGTTTAATCTTTTTACGTTTTATAAGCCCCACTCAATTTTTTGTATTGTTTCTTATTTTTTCGTTACCTAAACATTATTTTCATTAAATCGCCTCTGTAATCAAACATGTATCGAATACATCGTAATTTAAGCTTGATGTTTTCCAAAGTATTAATTATATGAATGTTTCACACGACATACAATTATTAAATAATTATAGAGAAGTATTAATTACTTTGGAGGATAGATATGATGTCCAAAAATATTTTTTTTTCTGTTTGTTTACACGTTAATTTTGATTACACATTTGGCTGCAGATGAAATGTTTTGGACTCTAAATATATACAAGAGCCAATCTATCCAAGTATCAATCTATCAATCTATCAATCTATATATATATATATATATATATATATATATATATATATATATATATATAAAGGTGTATGGTTAGCTGCACTGATGAGGTTTGATACAACAAAACAGTACTGTGTGTGGATGACAAATAAGCCCCCTCTCTTCTGGTTGAGCTCTTTGTAAATATATTTTCACCCGACGCGTATTTAAGCAATTAAACGAACCCCACTATTAATTTGTTTGTAAACAAACTTATGGCTTGAGCACTGTAAGCAACGAGCGGGTGTGGATTTAATACACACTCGATTCGTGGCCCGGTGGTTAGAACAGCCGACTTTCAACTCGACGTAGGTTCGATCCACGGCTGGGGAAAGGTGCATGTCTAGCCGCACTGATGAGTTGTGATACAACGTAACAGTACTGCATGATGATTACAAATATATATATATATGTGTGTGTGTGTGTGTGTGTGTGTGAGTACGCATATATATAATCTGAGGTTTTTGTTTGCCGTTAAGTACCCAATGAAATTAAACACTATTAATACAAGAGTGTTCAATACCGAAGTAGAGCAGAATATACGCATTAGTTGTTTTTACATATACAGCAATATGTTACTACAGTCGTTAGTATATTTCGGTCAAATAGTTATCAGGAAATAGAGGCCTCTTCATCTATATATATATATATATATATATATATATATATATATATATATATATATATATATATGTGTGTAGGGGATTTGATAGGGATCAACGAATTTTTACCATCCCATCGACAATGTAAGAATAATGTTAAGATTAATAAAACTACGAAAATGAATGTAAGAATATAATAAAAAACTGGAAAAATATAATTTAAAATAAATAAAATTAAAAAGAAAGAAACAATTAAATAAATAAAGGAAACAACAAAACGTATAATATAGGTAAATAAAAAGATGTAAGGGAAGTAACTCTAGTAATAAAATATATTTCATGACAGTGACCTCTCCTTGAAACATATATTAAAATAGAAAATTATAAATAAGATTTTAAAAAAGAACAAAATAATTACACACACACACACACACACACGCACACACACACACACACACACACACACACATATATATATATATATATATATATATATATATATATATATATATATATATATATATATGTAGGGGATTTGATAAGGATCAACGAATTTTTACCATCCCATATTTTATTGTCATCAAAATCGGTGAAATTACCTATTTTTCAATCAAATCGATTGATTGATATCACAACTTGGAGGCCTATCGCGGTGTACAGAAAGGAAGCTTCATATTCCTACCGGAGTCCATAATATATTGCACTGTAGAGAATCTACTGTTGATTTTTTTTAATCATTTTTATATATTATGGCTGGAATTAATATTTAAAATGCAAAAATCAAGTATAATTCTTAAATATGTGCTCTAAACAGAATCATTAATTTCGAACGCGCCCTGTCATATAAAAGAACTTCTATTGATTTTATGGGCCGGGCACATTTGTTTGTGTGGTGAAAAAATTCGAAATGCACTTGATATTAGGTTGTGTAAAAATGGTAACTTTGATTATCTTTATTGATTTATTTTGATTATCGATGTTCAATAATTATCGGAGACATTACGATGCAAAACCTATCTAATAACATTCCCAGACACATGAGGTACATTTGTGTGAATTTTTTAAAAACTGGTCCCAGTCATTGTTTTAGAGTGGATAGGGAACGAACGCGCACACACACAGACACACAGTTTAATATACTACAGTGTGAAACGATAAAATTGTCGCCCTAGAAATACAACATGATTCCATTTTCTTTTGATGGAAACCGGCTTTCTTTGTTTTTGTTCTTACTACTTGGACAGTCGTTTACAAATCCTAAAAGCGATAGGAGTTGTCTATTATATCGGAAAGTGACACACTGTTCAACGGACGAGATCGGAGATTCACCGATGTACAACTCATGCTCTCTATCGATCCAAGTTATCACAACGGGACCACACCAGCACCCTAAAAATCTGCCACGAAAAACAGATGTACCCAGAGTGATGAAAACAAAGTTTACGGCCACAGTTATGGTCTTTGGTGTGGCTTCAAGTGAGACCCACATTATGGCATCTCACATCTTCAAAGTCGGCTTGAATTAAACACCAAAGTGTACTTGGATGCGGCTCTCACTTGAAGCACTTTATCCTATTTATTGCTTTGCCCAGCAGCAATAGCTGCTGGTGGCGCCAGGGGTGGCAGTCCCGCTTTAGCCACCGAAACTGTGTCATCACCTCTGGTTAGCGGCTGATGAGGGCAAAGTAAAAGCACATGTGGTCACATGTTGTATGTAGAATTTGAACACTAAGACTCTCTGGAAAGTAAGATGACCCTTTGGAAAGACGAAGCGACCCTTTGGAAAGACGAAGTGACATCTTGGAAAGACAAGAAATTCCTTATAAACCATGAGAAGTAAAACAAACGGAAAATGCCCTCAGGGTGACTGTAGCGGGGAGGGAGAATATATCACCCATCAACCTGATTCTAATGGCAACGAATTGGAATTGTACCCGGCTACAACATGTGACTGCGGAAGAACCTTTAAGAGTTTGCGCGGTTTAAGAATCCATAAGGCACGTTGGTGTCAACAACGTTGTTCACCTAACCGTGAATATAAATCGACCGATGGGACTACGAACCAGGACTACACCCACAGTGTTCAGGATTCCATTGTTGAACATCAGCCCCCAGGAGACATTCCCAGCAAACCAAAAATTCAATGGCCTAAAGGTAACCAGAAGGCTGTTTGGTCAAATCTTGATGAAGAGCTCTCGTTTTTACTATCGGTTCACCTTAAAGGTCCCATTGAAAAGCAAATGGGCATATTTTGCAAGATCACATATGACGTTTGTTATGATAGATTTGGCATAGTGTCTGGCGAAGGAAAAAACGTGGAAAAAAAACAAACAGACGACAAATGAAAAAAGGAAAATTAAGATCTGAACAACGGTTATTAAAACGCCGTCTTAAAGAATCTCATTTGCAAGAAAAAGAGGGAATATTAATTCTCTTAAATGAAATTAAACAAGAAATTCTAAAAATATCAAGAGCAGAAAACCAACGGAAGAAACGAAAGAAAAGACGCCAGGCCCGGAAATCATTTTATACGAATCCATATGGATTCGCTAAGAAACTTTTCGTTGAATCAAAAAGTGGCCAACTCGATGTATCACAGAAGGAAATCGAGGACCATTTATATAAAACATATACAGATAAGTCGAGTAATATTCCAATTTCTTTCATGGAAAACCTACCAATACTAAAGGACCCAATATTTAGCTTTGACATCCAGCATATTAAATTTGGGGAAGTCCTTGATTTCGTACGTAAGGCTCGGGCTGGTAGTGCCCCAGGAGTTAATGGAATTTCGTATAAATTATATAAAAATTGTCCTCGTGTCCTCAGAAAGTTGACTGGCCTCCTTCAGAGGACTTGGAAGCAGGGTACTGTGCCACAAGACTGGTGCCTTGCTAATGGTATTTGGATACCAAAGGAGATGAATTCAAAAGGTATTCCGAATTTCCGTCCTATATCACTTTTAAATATTGAAGGAAAAATATTTTTCGGTGTTATTGCTCAACGAATGACATCCTTTATAATGAGTAATAAATATATAAATACATCAGTACAAAAGGCTGGGGTGCCCGGGTTTCCCGGTTGTCTGGAGCATGCGGAAATGATTTGGGGATCAATTATGTCGGCCAAAAAGACACAGTCAGACCTTCATGTAATTTGGCTTGATCTAGCCAACGCATATGGGTCGGTTCCCCACGAATTAATTGATATGGCATTAAACTATTTCCACTTTCCGGAAAAGATTAGGGACATTATAATGAAATATTTTCGTTTGGCTTTCATGAGGTTTACAATGAAAAAATACACTACAAGATGGCAGTCACTTGAAATCGGCATTATGATGGGGTGTGTCATCTCCCCACTATTGTTTGTGTTAGCAATGGAACTTATATTAAGAAGTGCCGCTAACACTACAATGGGGGTTACGACTAATAAACAAATAATTCTTCCTCCGTCAAGAGCATTCATGGACGATATTACCATCATTGTCCCTTCCAAAACAGCTGCTAAGTGTTTGCTTGACCGGTATTTTGATCTTCTTACAACGGTGAAAATGAGGATTAAACCAAAGAAAAGTCGAAGTTTGTCAATCATTAAAGGTTCTGTAAGGCAAATTCACTTTAATGTCGGGGAGGATATTGTGCCGACAGTAAAAGAAATTCCTGTGAAGAGTCTAGGACGCCTTTACGAAATTCCACTAACAGACAGACATCGGGGTATGGAATTGCAAAACATGGCCCTGAAGGGACTTGAGGCAATAAATAAAACTTTTTTGCCGGGAAAGATGAAAGCTTGGTGCTATCAATATGGATTAGTACCCCGTCTTTCGTGGCCCATGCAAATTTATGAAATAGCACTATCTCGTATTGAACGGATAGAACAACACGCAAATAAATATCTACGTAAATGGCTTGGAGTCCCCCCCTGTTTTTCTAAAATAGGGTTATACACGAATTCTGGCAGCCTGCAACTTCCTTTGTCCTCATTAGTAGAAGAATTCAAAGTTGGAAAGGTGCATCTTCAAATGATGATGAATGACTCAAATGATGAATTTGTCCGGGAAGCACATCCAGCTGTAAAAGCTGGCACCAAGTGGTCAGTTACAAAAACAATTGAAGAAGCAGAATCCAGTCTTCGAACTAAGGAAATAATGGGTCTTGTTCAGGTTGACAGGGCTGGTTTAGGATCCACAAAGTATGAGCCATTTTCCAAAATGGGCATTAAAGATAAGAGAAAAATGGTGACCGAGGAAATAAAAATGTTTGAGGAGGAAAAAAGAAAAGCTACTGCTGTTACTCAAGCCAAGCAATGTGCGTGGACAACATGGAGTGATATTGAGCCAGTTAAATTATCATGGAACACCTTAATCGAAATGGAACCACTGGCGATATCATACCTTTTGAGGTCTACATATGACCTACTGCCATGTGCATCGAATCTCAAACAATGGGGATATATAGATTCTGATCTATGCACTATATGTCAAAAAGAGCGCGGTACCTTGCGTCACGTCTTATCTACATGCTCAAAATCCCTCCCAATGTTTACATGGCGACACAACCAGGTTCTAGAAGTGCTGGTTGAGATAATATCATCCCAGTGTATATTATCTAACAAACAGCCTGTAACAACTAGTGAACCCAGGGTTCAATTTTGCCAAGAAGGCAAATGTCCATCAAAGAGGAAAAATAAATTGAATCCCAATATGAAGTTATTGAATGGGGCAAAGGATTGGAAAGCTTCAGCAGATCTGAAGACATCTTTGAAATTTCCAGTGCACATCATCCAAACGGAAAAGCGGCCTGATATTTTGCTCTGGTCTGACTCTAAAAAGAGTATATTTTTAATCGAACTAACTGTCCCTTGGGAAGAAAATTTCTCAGAGGCTCATGAACGAAAGAAAGATCGGTACGAATGCGTGCGTGCCGAGTGTATAGAAAAGGGATGGATGTGCAATGTGATGCCTATCGAGGTTGGATGTCGAGGATTTTTAGGACACTCCACCATTTCGCTTCTTTCGAAAATAGGCGTCACTGGAAGGGATTTTAAAAAACAAAAATGTCGCCTG
Source organism: Euprymna scolopes (assembly GCF_053919585.1). Lineage (NCBI taxonomy): Eukaryota > Metazoa > Mollusca > Cephalopoda > Sepiida > Sepiolidae > Euprymna > Euprymna scolopes. The sequence continues at coordinate 8,388,290 of NC_136504.1, forward strand.
CAAACAATTGTTAGACAGGCGTCATGCTGGATCTGGCGCAATTCGAAGATATTTGCAAAGAGAGCATAATATTGTCCACTTCTTCCGTTCTCGGGCTGCTCTGGAAAAAAAGAGAGGGAGGAAAGAAAAAGAAGGAAGGGGGGAAAGGAAGGAAAAAAGGGAAATTAAAGAGAAAAATTAATAAATAAAATTTTAATTAAAATTAAAAGTTAAAAATAAAAATGAAAAAGTTAAAAACAGCGTTTTTCCTCTGCTTGAATATGCCAGGTAATTTTTTTTTTTTTTTTTTTTTTTTTTTTATCCTATTTATTGCTTTGCCCAGCAGCAATAGCTGCTGGTGGCGCCAGGGGTGGCAGTCCCGCTTTAGCCACCGAAACTGTGTCATCACCTCTGGTTAGCGGCTGATGAGGGCAAAGTAAAAGCACATGTGGTCACATGTTGTATGTAGAATTTGAACACTAAGACTCTCTGGAAAGTAAGATGACCCTTTGGAAAGACGAAGCGACCCTTTGGAAAGACGAAGTGACATCTTGGAAAGACAAGAAATTCCTTATAAACCATGAGAAGTAAAACAAACGGAAAATGCCCTCAGGGTGACTGTAGCGGGGAGGGAGAATATATCACCCATCAACCTGATTCTAATGGCAACGAATTGGAATTGTACCCGGCTACAACATGTGACTGCGGAAGAACCTTTAAGAGTTTGCGCGGTTTAAGAATCCATAAGGCACGTTGGTGTCAACAACGTTGTTCACCTAACCGTGAATATAAATCGACCGATGGGACTACGAACCAGGACTACACCCACAGTGTTCAGGATTCCATTGTTGAACATCAGCCCCCAGGAGACATTCCCAGCAAACCAAAAATTCAATGGCCTAAAGGTAACCAGAAGGCTGTTTGGTCAAATCTTGATGAAGAGCTCTCGTTTTTACTATCGGTTCACCTTAAAGGTCCCATTGAAAAGCAAATGGGCATATTTTGCAAGATCACATATGACGTTTGTTATGATAGATTTGGCATAGTGTCTGGCGAAGGAAAAAACGTGGAAAAAAAACCAAACAGACGACAAATGAAAAAAGGAAAATTAAGATCTGAACAACGGTTATTAAAACGCCGTCTTAAAGAATCTCATTTGCAAGAAAAAGAGGGAATATTAATTCTCTTAAATGAAATTAAACAAGAAATTCTAAAAATATCAAGAGCAGAAAACCAACGGAAGAAACGAAAGAAAAGACGCCAGGCCCGGAAATCATTTTATACGAATCCATATGGATTCGCTAAGAAACTTTTCGTTGAATCAAAAAGTGGCCAACTCGATGTATCACAGAAGGAAATCGAGGACCATTTATATAAAACATATACAGATAAGTCGAGTAATATTCCAATTTCTTTCATGGAAAACCTACCAATACTAAAGGACCCAATATTTAGCTTTGACATCCAGCATATTAAATTTGGGGAAGTCCTTGATTTCGTACGTAAGGCTCGGGCTGGTAGTGCCCCAGGAGTTAATGGAATTTCGTATAAATTATATAAAAATTGTCCTCGTGTCCTCAGAAAGTTGACTGGCCTCCTTCAGAGGACTTGGAAGCAGGGTACTGTGCCACAAGACTGGTGCCTTGCTAATGGTATTTGGATACCAAAGGAGATGAATTCAAAAGGTATTCCGAATTTCCGTCCTATATCACTTTTAAATATTGAAGGAAAAATATTTTTCGGTGTTATTGCTCAACGAATGACATCCTTTATAATGAGTAATAAATATATAAATACATCAGTACAAAAGGCTGGGGTGCCCGGGTTTCCCGGTTGTCTGGAGCATGCGGAAATGATTTGGGGATCAATTATGTCGGCCAAAAAGACACAGTCAGACCTTCATGTAATTTGGCTTGATCTAGCCAACGCATATGGGTCGGTTCCCCACGAATTAATTGATATGGCATTAAACTATTTCCACTTTCCGGAAAAGATTAGGGACATTATAATGAAATATTTTCGTTTGGCTTTCATGAGGTTTACAATGAAAAAATACACTACAAGATGGCAGTCACTTGAAATCGGCATTATGATGGGGTGTGTCATCTCCCCACTATTGTTTGTGTTAGCAATGGAACTTATATTAAGAAGTGCCGCTAACACTACAATGGGGGTTACGACTAATAAACAAATAATTCTTCCTCCGTCAAGAGCATTCATGGACGATATTACCATCATTGTCCCTTCCAAAACAGCTGCTAAGTGTTTGCTTGACCGGTATTTTGATCTTCTTACAACGGTGAAAATGAGGATTAAACCAAAGAAAAGTCGAAGTTTGTCAATCATTAAAGGTTCTGTAAGGCAAATTCACTTTAATGTCGGGGAGGATATTGTGCCGACAGTAAAAGAAATTCCTGTGAAGAGTCTAGGACGCCTTTACGAAATTCCACTAACAGACAGACATCGGGGTATGGAATTGCAAAACATGGCCCTGAAGGGACTTGAGGCAATAAATAAAACTTTTTTGCCGGGAAAGATGAAAGCTTGGTGCTATCAATATGGATTAGTACCCCGTCTTTCGTGGCCCATGCAAATTTATGAAATAGCACTATCTCGTATTGAACGGATAGAACAACACGCAAATAAATATCTACGTAAATGGCTTGGAGTCCCCCCCTGTTTTTCTAAAATAGGGTTATACACGAATTCTGGCAGCCTGCAACTTCCTTTGTCCTCATTAGTAGAAGAATTCAAAGTTGGAAAGGTGCATCTTCAAATGATGATGAATGACTCAAATGATGAATTTGTCCGGGAAGCACATCCAGCTGTAAAAGCTGGCACCAAGTGGTCAGTTACAAAAACAATTGAAGAAGCAGAATCCAGTCTTCGAACTAAGGAAATAATGGGTCTTGTTCAGGTTGACAGGGCTGGTTTAGGATCCACAAAGTATGAGCCATTTTCCAAAATGGGCATTAAAGATAAGAGAAAAATGGTGACCGAGGAAATAAAAATGTTTGAGGAGGAAAAAAGAAAAGCTACTGCTGTTACTCAAGCCAAGCAATGTGCGTGGACAACATGGAGTGATATTGAGCCAGTTAAATTATCATGGAACACCTTAATCGAAATGGAACCACTGGCGATATCATACCTTTTGAGGTCTACATATGACCTACTGCCATGTGCATCGAATCTCAAACAATGGGGATATATAGATTCTGATCTATGTACTATATGTCAAAAAGAGCGCGGTACCTTGCGTCACGTCTTATCTACATGCTCAAAATCCCTCCCAATGTTTACATGGCGACACAACCAGGTTCTAGAAGTGCTGGTTGAGATAATATCATCCCAGTGTATATTATCTAACAAACAGCCTGTAACAACTAGTGAACCCAGGGTTCAATTTTGCCAAGAAGGCAAATGTCCATCAAAGAGGAAAAATAAATTGAATCCCAATATGAAGTTATTGAATGGGGCAAAGGATTGGAAAGCTTCAGCAGATCTGAAGACATCTTTGAAATTTCCAGTGCACATCATCCAAACGGAAAAGCGGCCTGATATTTTGCTCTGGTCTGACTCTAAAAAGAGTATATTTTTAATCGAACTAACTGTCCCTTGGGAAGAAAATTTCTCAGAGGCTCATGAACGAAAGAAAGATCGGTACGAATGCGTGCGTGCCGAGTGTATAGAAAAGGGATGGATGTGCAATGTGATGCCTATCGAGGTTGGATGTCGAGGATTTTTAGGACACTCCACCATTTCGCTTCTTTCGAAAATAGGCGTCACTGGAAGGGATTTTAAAAAACAAAAATGTCGCCTGCAAACAATTGTTAGACAGGCGTCATGCTGGATCTGGCGCAATTCGAAGATATTTGCAAAGAGAGCATAATATTGTCCACTTCTTCCGTTCTCGGGCTGCTCTGGAAAAAAAGAGAGGGAGGAAAGAAAAAGAAGGAAGGGGGGAAAGGAAGGAAAAAAGGGAAATTAAAGAGAAAAATTAATAAATAAAATTTTAATTAAAATTAAAAGTTAAAAATAAAAATGAAAAAGTTAAAAACAGCGTTTTTCCTCTGCTTGAATATGCCAGGTAATTTTTTTTTTTTTTTTTTTTTTTATCCTATTTATTGCTTTGCCCAGCAGCAATAGCTGCTGGTGGCGCCAGGGGTGGCAGTCCCGCTTTAGCCACCGAAACTGTGTCATCACCTCTGGTTAGCGGCTGATGAGGGCAAAGTAAAAGCACATGTGGTCACATGTTGTATGTAGAATATATATAATTGAAGTTTTTGATACACTTACATAATTTACATATTCCTTTGTAGAACGAATTTCATTAATTATTTATTTTATGATGTCCTTTTAGATTATTGGCTTCCTTGTACTATTACGCTTAGTTCTATTTATGTGTAGTTTCTAAATAGTGCATACTTGCGTAACATTTAGGATAACATTCCTAGTAAACGGTCATATATATATATATATATATATATATATATATATATATATATATATATATATATATATATATATAAGTGACCTTGTTTACGTGTGTGCGCGGAAAGTCTTTACCAAACTCCTCTCTTTATTTTTCGGTCTACAGACGTGAAACTTGATATATAGAGGACTTAAACATGTGGAACAATTTCTATTTGGTTTTTAGTCGGTAAAACTAATGCTAAGAAAGCCAAATTAGTTTTTCAAAATTGTTGATCCTGGTAGGAGTAAGTCGACTTAACCTGTTAGTTCTACGCATGCATAAAGTTACAACATTAGTTTGAAGTCGTTATATTTGTAACGTTTCTTATCTATCGGCGAGTGCTAGAAGGATATTGATTAAGGCCAGAGCGTTTAACTTTTTTGTTTCGATTCTAACTGATAGCACTCAAGTCTAATTATTTAAACTTTTGATACCATTAATGTACTAGCAGGTACACCTAGCGTTGCCTGAGTTGCACTTGGGCTCACACGATATATTTTCTATATTGAGTGAGTGTTGCCTGACCATCTTTACTTTCATTTTTGCCCTCCCTTCCTTTTAACCTATGCAACTTTCTTTTTCCTGTTTTAGCAATATAATTGTGAAAGTTAATTGGTAAGTTTTAAGAATACGTGTTCTTAGTGTTATATTGAATTTGTCTAAAAACTCGAAATAACTTGAGTTTTCAACGAAACGAAATGTTGACTCTTAACCCGTTCGGTCATTTGACCATTTTGTTACGTGATAGACAGACCGGAAGTGGACGTTATCTCTCAATATACCATCTTTGCTGAACGAAGATGAACAAATAAGATTTTTTATATCAATATATTAATTTACTTATATGAATGAACCGCATCTTGTTTAAATACATTGATTTATTTAGATAGATTTATATATATTTATTTACAGACATATTTTGATGGAAATAAATAATTTTTTAACAGTCCAAGTACCTTTAATTAGATATCTTTTTGTAAAGTGATATGTTTTAATGAGTATGTTTTTTTCTGGATAAAAATATTCCTTTTAAATATAATAAATAATAATAATCGTGAACTTCGCATGAATTTCTTTATCAAGCATTCATTCGTTTCTGTAAATAAATAAATTGTAAAAAATATCTAAATAAATATACTTCTTCAAAATAAATTACATGCGATATATTCATGCATGTAAACAAACATAAAAGTAGTCGTGGTTCTTTGTTCGGCAAGGATGCGAAATTCGCCGACACCGTTTACTTCCGGCTTGTTTACTTCCGGTCTGTTTACTTCCGGTCTGTCTCTCACGCAGCAAAGGCTGCGGCGGTTATTATGCGTGATTTTTCAGCTGTTAAACACGTAAACATATAAACGCTGTAAACATTATATTTTGAAGTTTCTATATGTTATTCTGCATTATTATTAATATCTTTTTTTTTAATTTTTATATTTTTACTTCATGCTTTATTTATTTATCATTATATTTCTTTATATTTTTTCATTTTTCTATTTTAATTTTAATTTTTTTACAATTTTTATATAAATTTTTCTACTTTTTAAGTTTTTGCTTAAATGGATTTTATTACATTTCATAGCTGCTGGTTAACGTGTTTTTTCTTTTCTTTCTTTATTTTTAATATTTCCCCATAATCTGTTTTGCCGTTTTCATTTTTAATATGAACTCAATGATTTAACTCAATTTTTAGGGTAATATAAATTCAGGTTGCGCAGCATCCTTTAAAGGACGTAAAGGAATGTTTTGCAGTTTAGCATTTTCTTCTTATTTTGAATATAATATTCTCAGCTTTTCTAGTGTATATTTTTCCTAAAAAATAAATTGTATTTTTACGAAGTTTTTTTTTATTTTTAATATCCCTGCAGATATTAGTTTTTCAGATCTATTGTGAACATACGAAATTCTCTCGAGAATTATTTTACTAAACGACTATGCTTAAACTTTACTTTCATCGAAGTTTATATTAAATAACTGTCGGGTTTTTTTCGGGATACTACTTCAAGGATCTTCAGTTGGACTATCTATAAAGTTTGGACGTTTTCTTATTTAAAATATCATTTATATATATATATATATATATATATATATATATATATATATATATATATATATATATATATATATTCTTTCTTATTTATTTTTCCTTATTCCGTATCTACTCTAATTATTTTTCTGTTTTATTATTATTTTTTATTCGCCGAAGTATTTTATTCTTTTATTCCCCATATATATATATATATATATATATATATATATATATATATATATATATATATATATATATATGTGTGTGTGTGTGTGTGTGTGTGTGTGTGTGTGTTGTTGTTTTGAAAAAAGAAAACCCGAATAAATTTATAAAATCGTGATCACCGTTTCGTCCCTATTGCTGGGGACATCCTCGGGATATTAAAAGGAAAAATGCAGAAGAAGAAAACGATCATAGGCCATACGTAAGTGAAAAGGAAACAGGGTTAGAATCTTACCCATATCGGGAAGGAAACTATAAATGATACACACAAATTTATAGTTTCCTTCCCGCTATGGGTAGGATTTTAACACTGTTTCCTTTTCACGTACGTATAGTCTATGATCGTTTTCTTCTTCTGTATTTTTCCTTTTAATATACTGAGGGTGTCCCCTGCAATAGGGACGAAACGTTGATCAGCATTTTATAAATTTATTCGGTTTCATCTTTTTTCAAAACAACATTACGGCAACCATCGCTGGTATTTTTATTTTATTTTTATATATCGGTGTGTGTGTCTGTATGTCGTCCAGGATTGCCCGGTCGTAAAATATGCTCAAATATTATATTTTAATTCCTATATATTTTGTATTCCTGCTAATAGATTGTATATATTTTATGTTGTTTATTTTGTATATTATATATATTGTATAATGGATTTTGTAGTGATTTCTAAATTTATAAAGAAATATTATTTGATCCCCATCAGCCAGAATCGAAATAAAAACATTTAGCTTTCTAGCACCATTCACTACTATGTAGCCTAAGGAAAGATAGATATAAAATGTTTTAAAATTTAGTTTAAAGTATAAATGTATATTTGGGCATGTGTAATCAAGCATTTCCGAATTAGCATAAGCCTACTAAGTTTCATTCTTTTCCTAATTTTGACATCTTAGTAGTTAATTCTACTGATTAGTTGCTAATCGAATTTGTTCTTCAAGCCGAATCCCCTATATGTCAAGTTCAAGTCTGTACTAAAAGAGTAGTTTTTTACAGACTTTTCCTTGCACACATATATACTGTCAAGGTTAGTTTTATGTATGTATGTATGTATGTATGTATGTCATGAATGCCGCAGTCAACAGGACCTAAGCTCCTCTGGATGCGTCTGTCAGGGTTACCTCACCCTTAACCTTTGGTTCAAAAGCCTTATTCCACAAGTAAACATTTTTTACAGGGAGCTGGAAAATGGCAAGCGCCTTCAACACAAGCCTAGGGAGATGTTCAGGGACTCTACTAAAAATAATTTAAAATCTTACAAATTGACATCGACATATGGGAAGAACTTACTCTGCAAAGGCCGAAGTGACGAAAGCTTGTACGTGAAGGTTGTGATACTCTAGAGAAAAGAAAGCAGGCATACAGCTGTCTGAAGCGAGAGCTTAGCAAAGGTTTAATTGATGGTCTTAACCATGTCACAGAGAGCTGGAAATGCAACACTTGTGAACGAGTGCTTTTGTCAAAAGCTGGCTACGTCAACCATCTTAAGTTGTACAAAACTCCTGTTCAGGTCAATTTTGCACCTATTAGTCCGAACTGAACGATCTGTTTAACATGCAGCAAAGTTTGCAAGTCTACTGGTTTCTCTCTTTTTTTCATTTTTCTTATCATTTTGTTTAAGCCAGGGATGGGGCATCCTACCAGATGCCAAACATACACCTGCTATTTTAGACACTCCAACCGAGAGATCTTTTTAAGATTCTAACCGTCCCTTTAAGTTCAATTATTTGAATCTCCTTTGCACTTGGTTTACCTGGTATATTTGTAAGATAGTTTGCAAAATTCTTTTTCATAAGTCCGGTTGCTCCTATAATTACTGGAATGATAGAGATCTTCTTAAGGTTCCAGTTTCTTTTCATGTCATACATAAGATCCTGGTATTTGGTAATCTTTTCCCTCTCAGCTCTGTTTAACCCAGCATCATTCGGGACACTAACTTCCACCAAGGTTGCTTCCTTCTCCTTTTGAGAAGACATGTGATTGTTCATAGGAATACCCTTCCACCTCCAGAGGAACTCAACTCAGTGGAAATTGCTTAATTTCTATGTTACATCTGCTTCAAGATGTGCAAATCTGCGGCGGGAGTGCAGAGTCATCTGAAATGGCATGGACGACAAGATTGGGAGAACTCAATGTGACGGCGATCATCTGGAAAGATGCAGCCATCATCATGTATATATGTATGTATATATGTATATGTATATGCGTATATGTGTATGTATATAAACATATATGTGTATGGATATATATGTATATATGTATGCATTTATATATGTACATGTGTATGTATATGTGTATGTGTATATGTGTATATGTGTGTATATATGTATATATGTATGTTTGTGTGTATATGTACGCATATATATGCATATATATGCATATATATGCATGTGTATATATTTATATGTGTGTATGTATATATCTATATATGTGTACCTATGTATGTATACATATGTATGTGTATATATTTGTACGTATGTATGCATGTGCGTATGTATATGCATATATGTATGAAAGTGCATGCCTATATATGCATGTGTATGTATGCATTGTGTATTAATGTATATATGTATAATTGTGTGTATGTATGTATATATATATATATATGTATATGCTTCTGTGTATATATACGTACATATATTCATATATATGTATGTGTATGTATGTATGTGCATATATATGTATGTGTAAATGTATGTATGTATATATATATATATATATATATATATATTTATATACACTAATAACCGTCTTTAGTGTCATGTCTACTTACTGGTCTGCAAGCTATGTTCGGGCACATGGACTTTAAATGACTGAAGAAGTGGCACCCGTCTGACAAGACATTGAAATCATCATATCTCTCTCTTTCTCTCTTTCTCTCTCTCTCTTTCTCTCTCTCTCTCTATATATATAAGGCAGAGAAAGGGAGACAGAGATTTAGATTTTCGAATGTGAGATGAAACACGCTGCAACCCACAGCATCCATCAGAGCCATAATTTCATAATTTGTTTGAGCTGTGGTGTTTTTTAGTTGTGGAAATACCCTCACACATATATGGTTCTGTGTGTCGGTGTGAAAAGAAAAAATAGTAAAAAAAAAATAAACACTGTCAAAAAATTATCAGGATAAGTAACAATTCGCCTGTTTTGTTTGAATTAACGGAGGTGTTTCGAAAATGTGAAAAGATTATATTTATTGAAATGAAGTTTAAACTTTCGTAAAAAAAACGAATACGCTTAGCATACGTATAGCAATCAGAAATATATGTATTGTATGTGGCGAAGACGTTAAAATGTGCAAAAAAGTATAAAAAGAAAAGGAAAAATCAGAAAAGCAAACTAATAAATATAGACATGGATGAAATGCAGTAAAACAACAGCTTTAACATGAATCGGATTGTTTATGCAATAGCCTTGTATAAAGCGTAGTTTGCGTGCGATTTCGTTCACTTCTTTTATTATAGAAAAAAGAGCCGAATCTAAGCATTACGTTAAATGATATTAGGAGAATGATTACAGCACTTTTGATGCACTTGCGGCATGGGAGAAAGGATTCGACCATAAGGAAAGTATAGGTTGTAAAATCAAAATTGTGTATAAAACTACTTCTGTGTGTGGGTAGCATATTAATAGGATTTTAGCTGATATCCGGTTTGCATTCGTAATTTCAGGATTTCAGAAAATCTCTGATACAATTGTCAGACGCTCTCATGTCTACTATATATACACTAAAAAACAAGAAATAGTTAAAGGTGGTCACCATTAAATTCAGTTGATTTTTTTCTTCTTTTGTATTTAGTAAAGTCTAAGATATTTGTTTAGCCAAAGTTTGGTGATGAGGTCAGTGCAGAAACTAACATATGTAAAAGACAGAAAAGTAATAAGAACAGTACCATTGATTGTGGCCAAATATGTTGCTGCTAATTCTAAAGAGAATTTCAACACCAGTCTGTTCGGCGTATCTTCCGTGCATAAGAACGCTAAAGTCAATTACAGAGATCTCTGCTGAGAATTCTGCAGAGCGTTTCTGTAAGTGAAGTCGATACGACACAAAAAGTCCGAAATTTAGCCGACGGCTGCTGCGCTAGCTTCGGTCGTAACCTCATATTAGAAATAGATTAAGCTTAGTGGGGCGTCATGTTTGTTGAGTGTATGTCGGCAGCTCTAGACTTTACACAATTTGACCAATGGAGGATGCAAAATACGAAAAAGATTTTAGTTAAACGAAGGTATGTGGTCAGTCTGGGAAAATCGAATTATTATGACGAGTAGTGCGAATAAAATATGCTAGCTTTGCCCAGGTTAACTCTGTAATTGCTCAGATACACAACTCATATGTATATATATATATATATATATATATATATATATATATATATATATATATATATATATATATATATATATATATATATATATAGACAGACAGACAGACTCTGGGCTTCAAGGCCTTTGATTCCAGATCCTGTCCAGTAAAAATGCGCTGATGAGTTATATGACGACGAAACTTGTGTCCAAAGTTTATATGTAAATGAATATATATATATATATATATATATATATTATAGAGAGAGGGGGGAGATATGTCGCTCCTCATTTGGGGACACCACATAAGAAAGGGAAAAATTAATTAAATAATCCACTCCAGAAATACCGCAGGCAATATAAACAACGAAATTATATATATATATATATATATATATATATATATATATATATATATATAAATATATAAAGAGAGAGAGAGAGAGAGAGAGAGAGATTCATAAGCTCCATTTACACTCCAAATGAATGCTTTGGCGATGATACATACGAACTTCAAAAGGCGAACCATTATAAGATACATCTGCCTTATTTAAAAAAAAATGTTAGGTTTATTTTTGGTATCTTTAAAAAACAAGCAAACAATATCTTTGCGGATTAGGAGACTTTGTTTCCAAAAAGTATATGTTAAAATTATTGTCCATTACTTAGTGTCTATCTCAATAAAACATCGTTTCCGAAACGCTTGTTTTGTTCCTCCTTAGGAAACCGATTTTTAATTTTAATTATAAATTATCAATCATCTTACTATATATATATATATTGTTGCGTCGTGGAACAACAGTGAAAATAAGAACAATCAAGTTGAGGTTCGGTTAAGGAACAAGTGTATTAACAATACTGTACAAAGATAGGAAAGCGTGTATATCTGCTAGACGCTCGGCTAGCAGTTGAAGTTCAGTCGCATCTCACTCATCGGTGTCGGAATTACTAGCGCTATTTATAGTGCTAATCGGTGTAAATTCCTCTGTTCAAGGAGGGCCGGTATAACACCGCCTTGGAAAATATCCCGTCTCTGGATTAATAACGTTTTTGTTTTGGGTTCATCCTAATCAGTTATGTTGATTTCCGTTTTCTGTTTGATCTTCTGTTCTCCGGGGCTGTCTCTGGTATGGACACCTAAAAAGTATTGAACACTGTGACCATGATGTCCTCCCCGGGCGGTCTGGTCACCTCACTGTTCGAGTATCTTTTCCGAATTTGGTTAGTGTGACGTTTGTGCACGAAGTCTGGCTCCTTAATCATGTAGACCATGTTGCCTATTTGTTTCTCAACAATGCCGGACTTCCAAAAAGTCTTATTATTTTTGTGAATCTTGTAGAAGAGTGTTTCGCCAACTTTATACCGTTTTTTTTTATCTTTTTTTTTTAGGTTTGCCCTATCCTGGTTTGGTAACAACTTGTGAAAAATCGATCTAACCTTGCGTCCGAACATAACCTCAGCAGGTGTCTTCGACATTTCGATGTTTGCATTCGAAGTGACTCTGTAGACTTGTAAAAACTATTGTATTGACTTATCCGTCGGCGACCCACTAGCTTTTGTCAGGGCTCTCTTGAATATGTCAACAAATTTCTCTGCTTGTCCATTATTTCTTTGGTGGTATGGGTGAATGGTTATATGCTCGATTAGATGATCCTCGCAAAAATGTTTAAATTCGGTAGACGTGAATTGCGTTCCATTACAGTCTACTACTCCAAACCAAACGAATAGTTCATACAAGACGTTGATAGTTACCTATGTGGGATTCTTACATTTTAATACTTCCAGCCATTTAGAGAGGCTGTCTACAACAATGAGATAGTAGAACCCATCTAGCGGTCCTGCAAAATCTAAATGAATCCTAGACCAAGGTCGGTCCGGTTTTGCCCACGATCCGAATTGAGTCGAAGGACTTTCATAGCTAATGCCCATCCTCTCCACTCCCTGATTTTTCATTCTATATCCTTATCCATGTTTGGCCAATAAACGAAAGAGCGAATGAGGCTTTTCATTCTTGATATACCTGCATGTCTTACATGGAATTCCTTGAGCATTCTTTTCTGTAATGTCGCAGGAATTACCACACTGTCGTTATATTAGAGGACGTTATCGCAAATTGAATAAATTTCTTCATCCAGTTCGTTATTGTTGATCCTTTCTTTCGGGTGTATAATAAATTCGCCCACCTCCGCCTTACTCTTAATCTCATCAAGCGTTACTGGAAGTTGTCTTATTGTGTCACATAATGTATTTTTTACTTCAACTTCCGCTATTACCATATCCTCCAATCGTTCTGTCCACTTAGGTATTAATCTCGATAACCTGTCTGCATAACCAATTTTTTTAGATGGTACATACTCCAATTGAAAATTGTAATTCAGAAATATGGTACCCCATCTTTGGACTCTATTCGCCGTATGTTGTTGTCGTCCCTTTTCCGATCCGAAAATCGTTAATAATGGTGTGTGGTCTGTTTGTAACAGAAATTGCCTACCGTGCAGGAAACGATGAAATTTCTTTACCGCATATATAATGCTTAGCGCCTCTTTTTCAATTTGTGAGTAGTTCTTTTCGGCTGGCAAAAGTGATCGGGATGAATGCGCTGTGGTTTTCACTTTTCCATCATCCATTTTGTGTAAAATGCGAGTCATATGCCATAGGAGCTGGCATCGCTTGCAAATATAATTCCACGCTTGGGATTATAATGTGCCAGAAACAAGTTAGACGTTATAGTCTCTTTAATTTCCCAAAATGCTTCTTCGCACTCGGACCCATTTTTTGGTCTTTCCTTAACAGTTCATTTAAAGGCGACCTTAGTTTATGCATATTTGGCACAAATACATTTTAGTAATTTGCCAAACCTAAGAAACTTTGTAAAGACGTAAATTTTCTGGAGCAGGAATATTCTTTATTGCACTCGCTCTATCTGGATCTGGCCTCTTCCATGTTTATCGATGATTTGCCGCAAATTTTATTTTCTCCGTGAAAAATGTACATTTTTCCTGTTTTACTTTAAATCCATAATCCTGGAGCCTCTTCCATGTCTGTATATTAATAATAGTCAGACCCACTATCAAGCTGTAGCCTTACTTTCTTTTTAAACATTTTGATCTGTCCATATTTCCGGATATTTTGTTCCTCATGTTCAATTTTCGTAAGTTTAATGGATGTCTTTCTACCAGATTCTTTTCTACAATGCGATGCTTTATGCCCTTTCTGGTGGCAATTGTCACATTATTTGAATTTGTAGGGACAATTATTTCCACACCTCCAACATGGTCCAGATGGATTTTTTCCCGGTTTCTTTCTCTTGTTATTTTTTAAAGTCGAATTTTTCTTTTAATGGATATTTTTAATATGCAACACTCCGCTTTCCTCGATGTCATGACTGTCTTGTTTCAACTCAATAAACCGTTCAGTCTTCCGCTAAGTTGTAGTTTTAAATTCGGTTCGTTTTCGAGTTTATTTAAAACACGACACCTGATTTAAACGTCTTTATTTAGGACCAAATATTAAACATTTAAAATTATCTGATGATGATTCCTTCAGTTTTAAATCGTCGCAATGCTTGTTAACTATACTTGCATAAGTAGTGTAGTCGCCCTCGTCTCTTCTAGTAGCATTCATACATCCACATCGCCTATGGAAAAGAGAAGTTTTTGCAGAAAACAGTTCTGTAAGTAGCATAACTGTTTCTTGGAAGCTCAACTCACTGGTCTTTTTTGGAAGAATAAAATTCACGAACTTTGTATGCTCGGCTGCTCCCAATTTCCTTAGCAAAAGTTTAACTTTGTTCGCGTCTGACCAGGTTCCACAATCCGATATAAAAATATCCTCATATCGTCTTTAGTACTGGACGAAAGTTACATCGCTTTCTGGATTATAGTTAAAATGTTCAATAGCGGCTCACACAGCTGTTTGAGAAAATGCGTTACGATTATCGGCCGTTTTAGTTAACTGTGTCGCCTCCAGAATTTTTCTTTGTTTCTCCTGTGTTTTCATCCATATTTCATCGAAGCGTTTCTGTTGTTGAAGCATTTTTCTTCAAATGCTTGTTTAAATCTCTCTTCTCTTTCTACTTCTTGTTGAATTTGCTGCTTTTGCACCGCGAGACTTTGCTCTGCCTGGAATTGCAACAATTCCAACAGTGAATCTTTGAATTTCGCATACATCATACGAATTTAGTTTACAATTTACGCTTGTATTAAATAAATATTCCTTAGTAAAAAAAAAATCAACCAAGTTTTCTTTCCCAATTCTTTTGATTGAAGAACAACAGTTTAGTAGTCATTTTGTAACTAAATTTGTTGAACGCTATATTTCTAGCCTTACTAGAAACAATCCAGCGAAATAACATTTGTTTAATTTTTTCTTTATTTGCACGCGTTTTTACGTAGCAAAAATAAAATCAATCGTGTTAACTATCCGACGAATTCATATGGAAAACTTTTAGTTTGTATTTTTTACCCTCTTTGCCCTTTGCAAAAATGACTGGATTTTTATGGGTTTGCTAAGCACAAATGACGCACGCGAATAATTATTTTTCACGGTCTGTCTCTTTTGCTCTTGACAAAGTCATGCGTGTTATTTTGTTTTGTTTTGTTTTTTCAAATCCCAGATGATATCGAAATAACGATAAGCTTACAGGGTATTTGCTAGTTGGTTTGGGATATTTAACTTTGCAGAAGAAAATTCTTACCCTAGGAAAAATCGCTTCTGGTGAAAGAAAAGTGAACCCTTTTTCCCTTTCTAAAACACTTGGTAAGTGTGTTCAATTATTGAATAATTGACAACATTCGTTTTTCGCTGTAGATTTTGGTAGCAAGTTTTTTTTCCCGTCGCCAAATTACTATTGTATTAATTAATTCATTGTTAATCCTTGAAATGACGAAGGTGTTCTGCTGCAAAGATTTTACGAATCTTTATCCAACTCACTTTTAGTGATTCTCTGTAGTGGCGGTCGTTTCGATTCCTTGTCGCCAATCTGTTGAGTCGTGGAACAACAGTGAAATTAAGAACAATCAAGTCGAGGTTCGGTTAAGAAACAAGTGTATTAACAACAATGTACAAAGATAGGAAAGCGTGTTTACCTGCTGGGCACTCGGCTAGCAGTTTCTTTTTTTTTTTACACATAGATCACCACTCCACTTATCAAGGCCCGGAAGCCACTCAGGGATAAGGGTTATTTCAAGTACATTACGTTAGTGTGGAGATTTGATGAAGTGTTTACTTAAGGGGGCGGTTCATTAGGAATTTGTTAACATTGGACTTGAGGACATCCAACTTGTAGTCCGGTGGGAAGCAGGCAGACGGAACAGAGTTCCGCAGGCGTGCAGTTCTAAGAAAGAAGCTTTGTTCATGGAATCCACGTTTTGATTTAGGCACAGATAAAGAGTGGGGGAAATTTTTCACAGTGGATTCGGCTAGACGGGTGTTTTTCGTGAAAAATTGGCGAGGGGAGACCAGAGATTGGAGTTCAGACGAGCACCTGCCATGGAAATAACGATAAAACAAGGATAGGCTCGCAACGTCTCTTCTGTGGGAGAGAGGTTGCAGGGTAGAGAAAAGGGCATCCCCCACTAAGCCACGAAGTCTATTTTGTACTCTGTCAAAGCAGGATAGGCTGTTTTTAGCAGCTCCTGCCCAGATATGGCAACAGTATTCCATCCTTGGACGTACTTGGCTTTTATATAGATGGAGTATTGCATCAGTAGTGAGATATCTTCTGGATGGTAGAAGGATCCCATCTTTCCAGCGACCTTGGCAACAGACTTGATGTACGTGTTCCATTTCAGATCAGGAGTAAAGGTAAAACCCAGAAGCTTGTCAGGTAAAGTGCACTCGCATCTCTCTATCTCTCTCTCTCTCTCTCTCTCTCTCTCTCAAACATACACACACACACACACACACACACACACCGGTGTTGGAATTACAAGCGCTATTTATAGTGCTAATCGGTGTAAATTCTTCAGTTCAAGGAAGGCCGGTATAACATATAAATATACATATATATATATGTGTGTGTGTGTGTGTGTGTTTGTGTGCGTGTTTGTAATAACGTATATATATATATATATATATATATATATATATATATATATATATATATATATAATGGGAGCATTGCCGTAGTTCCTCAGAGGTAACTCTAATAGTGCCCAGGGTTTTTCTCACAAAATGATCAATAACTAGAAGAGTATTATTATATTATGTTTTTATTTCTTTATTAACATTAAACAATTATTATGTGTGTGGTACATGTATTTTCGGACATATATTCTTGCGTGTTGGATGTTGTCTATCTGGATTCCTTTCGCGTCTTGGAGGGAGACTGGTACCAGTTGGACGAAGCTTCAATCACTCCAAAACGATGAATTGGTTTTATAGTTTATTCTCTTCCAGATGTCTCACAGAAGGATGGAAAGTGAATCTTTGCCTTGCGTGGTTTCTCTTGGTCTCATTCCTACACATGTCAGCGCCCTCCCCCCAGTGAAGGGGAGGAGAAGTCTGTGAAGTCGTCCGTCGCCTTTTAAGTCCAAACCAATTCTCCTCGATTCAGCTAACCTGATCACGTGACTCACACGCAATCCGATCAGCTAATCTTGACTTCCGGTCAACATGTCTACAATAATATTACCACCCCCTCTCTCGATCCATTCTCTAACAGTAGAAAGGCAGGCTCGAACTCGTAGCGCGAAGGAGGAAAAGAACTGAAAAAACGTTGCGTTTGCTGTTACGACCACCACCAAACCGGAAGTGACGTAGGTTTAAATTAAGGCTAGACAATCGAAAAGAGGGGATGTTTTTCGAAAATATGGGTGGGAAAAGCGACCCCTCCCTGTAGAGAACTGCTCAGTTGAGGTTCAAGAAATTAAAGAAATTAATGTTTGTAGCCAATTTCTCGGTATTTGTCGTCTGAAGCGTCGAGCTTCAAAACGATATCGATCCTGTGAAAATCCGTCGCCTTTGTCGGAAGTTTTCGCAGACATGCAAACATACACATATACATTTATATATTGGTAGCTCAAATGTTCGACACAAATCGATTGAAAAGCTTGCCCTATCTCTGAATGCCCTTTATATAAAATTTCAAATATTTAGACCAGAAATTGCCTGGGTAATTTGGTAGAGACCGCAGAGGTCATTTTTTTTTAACTTTGACCCCAATTATGACCACTTAAGTTATAAAGTTAGATCTATATCCAATTAAAACATATCTAAAATTTCAATAGTTTATTCCCAAAATTGGCGGAGGGGTTTGGTAGAGTTCTCAAAAGTCAAAGTATAGTGATATAAATTAATGTAAAATATATTTTTAAGTCTTAAATTTTTATTCACACACACACACACACACACACACACACACACACATATATATATATATATATATATATATATATATATATATATATATAAGAATAAAAATGTAAGACATAAAAATTAATTTATTGTTCGGCAGGATACTCAAATAAGATATATTAAAATTTCCTTAATTCGTAGGGTTTAACAGATATGCGATCTTCTCATTAGAGGAAATATATTAGAAAATAAATATTATAACGAAGCTTTGGTTTTGCTGGAACTGGCATTAATTGAAACAGCATTGCATGACATCTGGTCATACCTGAAGAAAATGTTTTTTTGTAAGGAGTTCAAAAATGGAGAATAAATTTAAAACTTAAAAGAATAGATTACAAGTCAAGCATTACAAAAAACATCAGATAAAACGATATGGAAAAGTTAAGTATTAATAAGTAGAAATCATGACAGGATACGAAATTCTCATAAGAATAATCCAGAAATTATTGAAAAGTAAATTGAAATTAAAATTTAAAATGTTTTTAATAATCTAAATGAAAGCAGTCGAAGAATAAATATTATTCATATTCGTTTAAGTTTTTTTTTAATTTTATATATTTTAAACATTTGAAAAATTCTTGACGCGATGCCAGTATAATTGATTGTTGAGGTATTATAATTGTTTTACAGTTTCAGCATATATTATTAAGAAGAGAAAGTGTGAAAATGAACGGAAACTAAAAGTCATTTCAAAAATATTTTAAAATAAAAAAAAGAAAGCACACAGTAAATAAACGTAGAAGAATAAATTTTTTTTTTTTAAAAATCTCTACGCAAGCGTCTATTTTTGCCCCATCCACTTTTTAATGTGTGTTTCTTTTATTTAAATGTTGACTAAGGCGAAAAAGATATATCTGAAATGTCTTTTAGTTTCCGTTCGTTATCATTTTGTTTAAATGTAAATACTATAAAGAAAAACTACGTCAACAATTAATAATATAGGCACTGCGCCCAGTGTTATTCAAATATTTAATTATAGTATAAATATAACATAAATATTTCAAATATCTATTTAAAATATATATATATATATATATATATATATATATATATATATATATAATTTGAGTTAAATAAGGATAGCTACATTGTCTACACACACAAATACACACACGGGCACACAAATACATGCATATACAGTGGGGAAAATAAGTGTTGGACACATCGCATTATTCTTTATTTAACACATTTTTTTATGCAGCGAATGACTCAAAGATTTAACAGAAATAGTTACTAATTTAACAATAACAAATGACTTTAGAAATTGGAACCTTTTAATGCATAACAAAAATTATATAATGAAAACGAGAATAGCCGAAAAAAAGTATTGGACACATTGTTTTAAATTATATTTTATTATTATTTTTTATCAATAATGCTGGAAATTGTTATTTGCATTTTAATTTGTTGACACTATTATACATTTTAGAAGTTTCTCGGTTGTTGTAGACCATACTCTACGTCGTTGGAAAGTATTGGAACATGTTAATCACCAGTAAGCCATCACGCGTGAAGGTTCTCAGAATGAGTAAACGTAAAGAACTCTCGTAAGTCGTCTGTGATAAGATTATTGCTGAGCACAAGAATGGAATTGGTTATCGGTGTATATATGCTCAATTCAAAATCTCTGTAAGCACCATAGGAAACCTTATTAGAAAATGGAAGGTGCATGACTCAACCCTGAACTGTCCGCGCACTGGAGATCCTCACAAGATGTCGGATCGAGCAGTGAGAAAGATTGTACGAAAGGTTCAGCTGCAACTGAGAACCGCACGAGGTGAACTTCAGAAAGATTTGGAAGAAGCAGGGATAGTAGTAACAAAACCAACGATTAGTAATGTACTCAGACGCAACGGTCTTAAATCGCGTACACCTCGAAAGACACCATTAATAAAAAAAAAATGTCATGTTAATCGTCGTCTGGAGTTTGCAAGAGACGACTTATTGAAAACAGATGATTACTGGAAGAATATGATCTGGTCCGATGAGACGAAAGTGGAACTTTTCGGCATTAACTCTGTACGTCGAGTATCGAGAAGAGATGTCACAGCGCACGATCCCAAGAACACTCTCTCCACTGTAAAGTTTGGTGGTGAAAATGTCATGTTCTGGGGATGCTTCTCTTCAAATGGTACTGGCCCACTTCATATTATAGATGGAAAGATTAATGCAGCCAAATATCGGGAAATTCTTGAAAATAATCTCTTGCCTGCTTCCAATGTGTTAGGTATGCGACAGGGATGGATCTTTCAACAAGATAATGATCCCAAACATACTGCTAAAATAACCTCCAATTGGTTCGTACAGAACAAAATAGATGTTCTTAAGTGGCCCAGTCAGTCCCCAGACTTAAATCCTATAGAAAATCTATGGAGAGAGTTCAATCATGGTCCACCAGCGAGATCCACGTAATATTCAGGATTTGAAGAAAGTATGTGTTGAAGAGTGGCCCAAAACATCGCCTTAACGTTGTCGCAAATTAGTTTCGTCGTATAGAAAACGTCTCGAAGCTGTAATAGCCAATAAGGGATTTTCAACTAAATATTAGATGAAATTGTGTTAGTGTGTCCAATACATTTTTCCGGCTATTCTCGTTTTTATTATATAATTTTTGTTATGCATTAAAAGGTTCCAATTTCTAAAGTTATTTGTTATTGTTAAATTAGTAACTATTTCTTGTTAAATTTTCACATCATTCGCTGCATAAAAAATGTGTTAAATAAAGAATAATGGGATGTGTCCAACACTTATTTTCGCCACTATATATATATATATATATATATATATATATATATATATATATATACGCACACACATTCATATATATCTATCACTCTCTCTCTATATATATATACGCACACGCACACACACACACACATATATATATATATATATATATGTCATTGATTGTTTACTATGGTTCTGCAAACTCTAAACAATACACGAAAACTTTAAACAAAAAGTTCGTTTTAAATGTTGCATTTCCATAATTAATCTTTATTTAAAATCGTAATCCACGCAGTTATTTTGTTATTTAAAACTGGACAGACGTGTCCTATTTGTGTTTTAGTTCTCTTCTGTCTTTATATATTGTTAAACGACAAAAGTCGTTAGTTTGTACATTTTTACTTCCCCCCCACCCCTGTCGCTGTGAAATATGGACGGCGTCGCGCGATTCTTTTTTCAACCCATTTTTGTCGTATCCTCTAGTTTTCATTGTCGTTGTCTTTCGTGTCACTATACTAAGGTTCTGCTCAAGCTGCATTTTCCTTGTTCCTTCTTATCTTTTTATTTATATTCCACATTTACTACTCGACACTTTGTGTATATAATTCCTAAGTACTAATATGGACGCATAACGCACAGTGGAAATTTGGACTATAATGCATTGGAAAAAAATCTTTTATGTTTATAAGTACAATATCATTTAAATTTATAATAAAGTGAGACGAATATTCTCTTTAACGAATTAATGACTGATAGAGAGATAGATATTAAATATGCTAAGAAACAGATAAAGCATTCCTCCCGCCTCGGTTGACTCTCAAAGTTGTGGTTTGTTTTCATTACATTATATTCGATATATGTTCGCATCAAACATCTGCCATTGACCAAATGAAGAGCTAATGTTTCTTTGTTATTCCGCTTTTCGTGGCGTCATCTCTGCAGATGTGTCCATGTCGCTTTGATTCTAACTGTTCTGACCTATTCGCTTCAAGTTTAGTCATGTTTGTCAGATCAGATTATGATTAAAACTAATAGTTAATTTCTTTCTCATACGATGGGTCACATTAACTGCATTGATTCGCTTGTATCGCGTGTATTTTCTATAAACGAACATAAACACGGAAATGTTCGCATTTATTTATACAAATGAACAATAATAATAAACATTAACAGTTTAGAAACAGGTTGCAATTTGCTTAAATCCTTGAATATCACAGTAAGAGAAATGCCTTAAATGTAAATTTGAACACAAAAACGAATCGTTTGTCCACGAAACAAAAATATCATTGAATTCAAAAAACAATAAGAAAAGAACTTGTAGCAGGTATTTACAATAATATATCCCAGAAAGTGATATATTTGTTTTAAATAGCTGAGTGATTCTGGTTAGGTAATCGATTAATGTGATCTAGTACGTCGCCTTAATAAACGTCGTTTGTAGTCGTAGTTGGTAATATGCTTAAACTTTGAGGTTTTTGTTGTCACCCTACCACATGTTATTATAACTGAGCGTATTTATGGTTTCCACCAGCCAATCAGATTCTTTCGTGAATGGCCCGGATATATTTGTATTAATTATTGATATATTAATACTGTAGTATTTATAACGTATATGTATATTATAAATCATTCAATTGGGACAGTATTAATTTGCTATATATTAAAAAGAATGATAGATGGTGATAACACACTACGGACATTAAATTAATTTATAGACACACTTATTTACTGTTCGTAGTATGTCACTACCTTCTGTTCTCTTTTTTTATAAATATAATCTCCCGATCATCGAAGACGCGATGTAAAAAAAAAAATGAGAAAAAAATGAAAAAAAATCGTGTCGCTTTTAGGATTATCAGGAATTTGTTTATCTTGACTTTAGTCACCTAAAAAAGTTGGGAAGCGGAAGAGAATTCCACAGGTGTGCAGTTCTAATAAAGAAGCTTTGTTCATAGAATCTACAGTTAAGTTCATTCACAGATAAACAGTGGAGAAAATTATTGATAGTGGTTTCAGCTAGACGTGTGTTTTCAGTCAGGACAGTGGGGACTACCGACTGGACCTCAGACGAGAGCCCGCCATGAAAACAACTACAAAGCAGAGATAGGCTCGCAACTTCTGTGGGAAACGGTTGCGGAGAAGAGAAAAGGGCATTCGTCGCTAGGCTTTGGTCTATTTTGAACTCTGTCAAAGCAGGATAAGTGCTACTAGCAGCTTCTGCATAGATGTTGCAACTGTATACCATCCTTGAACCTTCTTGGTTCTTATACATGTAGAGAATTGCATCGGCAGCGAGATATCTACTGGAGCGGTAGGAAGATCCAACCATTTTTCAGCAATTTTGCCAACGGATTTGATATATGTGTTCAATTTAAAATCAGGGGTAAAGGTCAGACCCAGAAGGTTGTCAAAACAAGGAGCCTCCCCAAGACGAAAGTCATTCATTTTAATTAATGTCAGACGGAGATCAGAGCGTTGATGATGTAAAGATAGAAGTGTGGTTTTAGATGGATTAAAATTAACCATACACCTCTTTCCCCATTTTACGAGGTGCTCAAGATGAGAGGAAAAAGAATCAGAGAGAACTTGGTCATTTACGGCCTTTGAAGTGTTGCCATTGATGATAGTCTCGTCAGCGTAAATGCCTACAAATGATCTTAGGATGTGTTTTGGGAGATAATTGATGTAGATCAGGAAGAGAGTTGAGCTCAGGATAGCCCCCCTGAGGGACTCCAGCATTAATACCGTGAGCTTCTGATTTCTGCTCATCAACCACTACTCTTATAAATCTATCAGAGATAAATGATTTAATAATTGAGAAGACATTTCCAGCTATACCGTAGCTGGAGATCGTGTGGGATAGACCTTTATGTCATACCCTATCGAAGGTTTTTGCTATGTCAGGAGAAATTGCCCTAGAAAGGAATCTCCCTCGAGAGATTAGCTAATCGCATGAGATATAACCCTTAGCACATCTGCTATAGCTCTAACAGGACGGAAACCATATTGTATGTCACTAATAAGGTTATTTTTACACAAACGGACTCTCCATTCTGTCAGTTTACGGAATTAGGGATGGGAAAAGTAAGTCCCCTTAAGTAACCCAGTTTAGCAAATTCCCATTATTAACCATTACTACGATATTTTTTCATAGACTAAAATACACTCATTAATCCTTGTCCTCAAGTGGATTCCCGGTCTTGATAAATGGTGACTCGTTTGTAAAAAAAAAGTAATTTTCTTCATTTATTTCACCAAGTTTTCAATTTCTCTTAATGTTGTTCAATTCTGCTACAATATGAAAAATGTCGCTGTGGAAATTCCACAGGTTCCGCTAATATAAGATAAAAGATTAGTAAACTAATCCCTCCTTAACTCTTCTAGTACCCCTCTCCCTCTTCGCTCTCGACCCGCCTTCCTCTTTATTGCGTGTAACTAGTGTGTTAAAATATATAAATAAAAATATATCTGATTGACTTTTTTATCGGTTAATTTTAGAATTGTTACTATCAATAATAATGAAAGATAGATCTTTTGACACTGCAGGATGTAATATGGTCCAGGAATACTAAAAATATTTTAACATAACCAGGTCAGATCCATACTGGATGCTATCATGTAAAGTTTTCAAGTGTATCTTGTGAAGTTTCTGCCTTTTAGAAACACAGAATGACAGCTATTCTTTATATAATAAAAACCAGCAGGTCCGCGGCGTTGTCTGGTCGTAAAATACGCATAAATATTATATTTTAATTAATGCAGAATTCTTATTTACTATAAACAGAAATACCGTAGGTATTTAAAAAAAAAAACGTTAAATTCCTTAAGAAAAATTGAAGTAGAAAAAACGCCAAGAAACTGAGACATGATCATGCAAGTATTTTTTCTAAACAGCTCACTTGTTTTAAGTAAAAAATACTCGAGCTTAAATCGCAACCAAATCTAAAAGACTAGGAGTCAAGTACGATAGCCATTAAGCCAGCTTGACAGTCTTTAAGAAGTGTTTCCAAACCTTCCTATTCTTAACATAAAGCATTTGTCATGTGAACGAGTCGTGCATATGTATTCCTGAAATAGTTGACAAACCTATAATACTATGATGACCCCCCCACGCACCAATTTTTCGATTTTGACCCCTTAGCATCCTTTTTTTTTTTTTCGAATAAACACCGATTAAAAATTTGTCTACATGTCTGAATTCCTTAATACCAGATTTAGATTAAAAAATCGTTGAGTATATAGGTTAAGAAATGTCCTAACAATCTAACACACACATTCGTACTTTTATAAATATATAGATTAAAAACATACTTCTCCTCTGTTAAAAACTGTCAACCCTAAAAGAATCCTTCAGGAATACTAAAAGAACATTTTAACATAACCAGGCCTGATCAACACTGGATGCTATCATGTAAAAGTTTCAAGTATATCTTGTAAAGTTTTCGACTTTTAGAGAGACATTGGAAACTGTGCTTTATATAATAAATAAAGAATACCCTTCTCCTCTGTTGATAACTGTCAACCCAAAAAGAATAATTTAGAAAGGCAAAATAATTATGTTTCAGTCTCCGTCAGTTGTTGAACAATTCCCCCAAAGCCGTTCTGTACAAGCTTCATTCAAAATTAATGAACCTTGCGTGACAATAATCGGCAATGATGAATGACGACTATGATGCGTGTATTCCGGTCTGGCGAATCTTCGCTTAAATCTTGCTCTATGAGCAATTCTTTTCTTTTAGTTACCAAACTTGCATTGGGCGTTTTCTCGCAGTGTTGAAAGCATGTCTTTTGGGTAGATGTCACGCGATTTCAGTACGTCCCTTCTGTAATTTCCACATAAGGTTTATATTAAACTAGCAGGCCGTTAGGCGTTGCCCGGTCGTAAAATACGCATAAATATTATATTTTAATCATGCAGATTTCTTGTTTATTAGAAACAGAAATACCTAAAAAAAATGAAGTAAAAAATGGAAAGAAAACGAGACATGCGCATGCGAGTATTATGGGTTTTGAACGGTTCACTTCTTGTAAGTAAGAAAAATACTCGAGCTGAGATCGAAGCCAAAACCTGAAGAAAGTGAGTCAAGTACGATAACCATTGGACAAGCATGAAATGATATTTAACAAGAGTTTTCAAACCAAATTTGCTTAACATCAGGAAGATACATTGTTTCATAATCGCAGTCGCAAAACAATAGAAGACAGGTTAAAAAATCCATTGCTCTCCACATACCAACTTTTAAATTTTGACTCCTTAGCAGCCCTTTTATCCGGACGAAAATGGATCATTTTTTCTACATATCTTAATACACTATATAC
Source organism: Euprymna scolopes (assembly GCF_053919585.1). Lineage (NCBI taxonomy): Eukaryota > Metazoa > Mollusca > Cephalopoda > Sepiida > Sepiolidae > Euprymna > Euprymna scolopes. The sequence continues at coordinate 8,414,698 of NC_136504.1, forward strand.
TAAATTTCAAGTCTGTAGACAAAAAATTCGGAGAGTATATGTTGAGAAGTGTTCTCAGACACATGCTCACATTTATAGATATATAGATAGGCCAAGATTATATTCGACGGCGACACAAAGGTCCCCTTTTCATTTACTGCTAAATCGCGGGGGTGCTAATCCATTTCAAAACTTAATCCACTTGCCATCGACTCCCCTCTTATAATATTAAAAATTTAGCAAGGGATGACGCCAAGTACATTTTTAAAAGCTTTTTGGTATGAATCGACCAGAATTGGACTGAAAAACAATTAAAGAGAGCAATTTTCCAATTAATGTTAAATCTATGTAAGTACAGGAAGTGACGGTATATATATATAATTCTAGGGAGATGTAACGAATATATATATATATATATATTGTGTGTGTGTGTGTGTGTGTGTGTGTGTGTGTGTGTGTGTGTGTGTGTGTGGTTGTGTGTGTGTGTTAAATGAACATTTTTGCGTCCTTCTATTTATTTATTTTAAGAGTCTGTGTTCTTACATATATGGGTGTGTATGCTCTTACGTATGTTACGTTCAGTTCACTGTTATATGTGTCTGTGCGTGTGTGTTCTTATCCTACACCGTTTCTTGCCTTGAAAGTCTCCGAGAGGTGTATGTGCCATGTATAATGTGTACAAACCTGGTTGCCTTTGCCAGCGGATGATGTCTACTGGTCGCTGGGGTGCCATCTCGTTGGGAAGTGGTCACTGCAGACAGATGCATCGATAAACAACAAGATAGATTTGAAGCTTCAATCTTCTAGTTCAAGGCAAGCCTATAATCTCGGACCCTGATTATCGGGAGAGACCTGAAATCTCCGATCTGCTTCCTCTGCTGCCTAAACCGTTCTCTGTCCATGTAGTCGTCAACCGGAAGCCTACGACCACAATTCCGATGTCATCCCTAATTTCCGGTGCATGTCACCTCTAATTTCCGGTGCATTCTCTCTAGGTTGATACTTGTAAAACGAAAGCTTTTGTAACCCTGCCAACTAACTTTCTATTTCTAAAACTACCTATATAGCAACTAAGCTGGGATTCCCAATACTACATATATATCCATAAAATAAAGCTGAACGTCTCTGTGTGTGTCTGGTCACGCAGAGGTTCCCGTATGGTTGACTATTATAGAAAACTGACCACATATAATGATAGAAGATTTACCGAGACACAGGAATGGGTATGTTTGAACTGGCATAATGATGATTAATTAAAAATGTGTGGTCTGCGTACGCGCCTGGTCCACAAAGTATGAAAATAAAAAATTAAAAATTAAAAAAAAAACGTTTACAAGTGTTTTTGATATAGATGTACATAATACTTTGATAAGTAAGTTTTAACATAAATAGGGATAGTATAATAAAATTGTGAGCTCTGCGTTCGCGCATGGCCTCCATAGAATGAAAATAGGCACAAACATTAATAAAGACATTTCATAGCTATCTGTGTAAGTATACTTTGATAATTATGTTTCAGTTTGAAGAAATATGGTATGATAAAATTATGGGGTGTTCGTTCGCGCCTGACCTCCATAGAATGGAAATATGTCACAAAATTTAACAAAGTTTTTTAATATAGATCCACATAATATTGTGATAAGTGTTTCAGTGTGAACAGGTATGGTATAATAAAATATGGGGTTTATCTATTTTATTTTTACTTTCATCATATTTTGCTTTGGATTTGATAACCCCAAATTCGAAGCAATCTCTTTACAACCCTTCCTTTTCATAACTTTTCATACTTTCATAAATCAGAGTCCATTTTCTGTAGGCTGTTTTTGAACCCAGTCAACGACGGGTACTTTTGCTAATATATATATATATATATATATATATATATATATATATATATATATATATATATAGCTCCTGTTTCTTTAATTTAATTTCACTTTTGTAATATATGTTTGTATTTACAAATGAATGTTTTTAAATCTGAAACGCAAAATATAATTATTTTGAAGTGACGTTGATGCCCACCAAAATATTACGACTCTGAAGCATACTGTATATATGCATACTTATATGAATAATGATACCCCGTCTATTTTGGCGTATGAAATCCACCAGAAAAACTAAGTTTCCCGAAATCAAAGCAGATAATATGTTTATAACGGTAAAAACTTTATGCAGAACTAACCATACAGGACAGAGCAAACAATGAACCTTAACTTATACGGAGCTTATTTTTCTTAGATACATATATTAACCAAGACTGGAGTAACGTATCCCCCAGTAGCTTAAACGCACCTCCAGATACTAACGCGAAAATTTCTACGTCCCATATATATATATATATATATATATATATATATATATATATATATATATATATATATATATATATATATAAATATATTTATAGATATATATGTATATACACATACCTACATTATATAATAAAAAACTATATTCCTCTTATATCACAAAGATCAATTAACCTTTGGCTAGCATCTCTCCTATTCTGATAAGAAAAATTAGGCTTCGAACTGCCATGGTATTAGGTGTTCTCATATACCCTAAAAACCCAATTGATGTATACCTTTATTGAATAAATGAATGGGTCTATTTATATTACTATATAGTTTACATCATCATTTTCTCTCTTTATTGATTCGAACATATATATATATATATATATATATATATATGTGGATTTTTTTTTTAACAATCAATTTTAATACCTTTTAAATGGTATTATATTGATTATTGTACCAATATTAACCTCGGTTTAGCTCGATGAGAATTCAGAGCAATATAATTTATACAATCAGAAAAAACAACACCTTTTTTTTTTAGTAGTACACAATTTTTGTTTTTATTATTTTTTATGACATGTTATTATATATTTTTCTTAGTCTGACAGCTGTTTCGAAGGGTAAAAGGACAAACGGTTGTTTTAATTATAACATACCGAATTTTCATTATTTACCGTTCTCTTCGGAGACAATTAAAATCAATTAATTACAGTCAAAAAATTGTTTTTAAAACTCACATGGGGATGGAATTTTTTTATCGAGGTTGCCATCTTTAAAAATTTTCCATGGGTTTTTTATAGATCTATATTTTCTTTTTGTTAGCCTTATTTTCGTATTTTTTGGTTTTTTAATTTCTTTCCAATTTATGTATCTAATATCAATTATGTTAATTCTGCATTCTTATTTTGTTTCTTCTTTTATTACGTTTGATGTATTATTTACGAAATTATTTAATTAATTTTTTAACTTCTTCTTAAGCTAGTAATTTTTTCTTTTTTTTTTTTCCTTATCTCTTGGGTGTTTACGTTACATTTTATTTTTTAGCCGTCTATACGTATTTTTTTCTGTTATTGTTTTTTTTTCGTATTTATTTTATTATTAGGCTAAAATGGTTATCATTATGTACATATTTATTATTTCTTATTCTTATATTATGTTTTTTGTTAATTATTTTCGTTATTTCCAATTTATAATGTTTAGTGTCAAGTTTACGGTCTTTTCTGATTTTGCGATTAAAGGGAATTAACTCTATCAATTCTCTGTTTCTTATTTATTCAGTCATTAACTTACATCTTTTAGAATTTGTGCATTTACCTTATAATTTAGTAGTCAAAGGGAAATAACTTATTATTTTTTGTTTCAATTATTAATCTTTGTCATTTTTGCTAATTTTTTTTATTTATCATATTATTATTTATTAATCATGTGTATTTATGTTGTGTTCAGGTTTGTTATTTATAAGTTTATTTGCTATTCTAATATTTTTTATTCATTTATCTTAAAATCGGTTTTTTTGGTGAAAAGAAAATATATTTGTTCAGTTTTTTGTCTATCTATTTGTTTACTTATTATCTATATCTTGATATTAGGAACTTATTTTTATGCAGACATATTTGTATGTTGTCTGTACGGTGATTTAACAATGAGTTTTTATCAGATGTTAGTATTTTGTAGGATTCTAGTAAACATAAGGAACATTTGCCTGATTTTGATGGATGATAACTTTTTGCCCTACCTATCACGGACCATTTCAAAGTGTACTCTATATTTTTGCTTTTTAGCTCACGTATCCATTCCCCAAGTGCAGTGTCATTATTATTTTTCTTTCTATTTGTTTCCCTCCCACTATGTTTATTATTAGTATTATTAGTGTTTGCTGTGTAATTTATTATATTTCTGCTACTATTATTGTTTTTGTTAAATGATGAAATATGATTGTTTAGCCGGGTTTTAAACTGAGTGCTCGTACTACCAATGTATGCTTTTACACCTCTATTAGTTTTAACTTCACATTTATATACAACATCTGATACGGTGCAATTTCCTTCTAACGGGCATTCCATAGCTACACGGCAGTTGCATCCACAGTTTTCATTCCTATTATTTTCTAAGTTAATATTATTTGCTTTTTCTATTTTGGCTCTGTTCGTTCCTATTATATTTCTAATTAAATTTGGTGAGGTTGAGTAAGAAATTTTTACAGTGTTTTTGTTTATGATTTTACTTAATTTATTGCTTGGTGGAAAGTTTTTATCTATTATTTCATAGAATTCTTTTGGAATATTATTTTTAATATGTATAGAGTATGGGATGTTGAAACATGTTTGTTGCTTCCTCCTATTCTTTCTATTTGTGTTAGTGTTGTTCTCCCTTCTTATTGTTTTTTCACGAGTGCTGGTACTGATGTTGTTATCAGTTCTGTTATTTGTTCCTATTTTATTTCTATTTCTATTCATTACTCTATTATATGATATTATATTTACATTTGTCCTAGAGTTAGTGTGTTCAACATTATGGTTCTTTATGTACTGTATTCTTTTATTGTAACCTGATTTTTTTATTGCTTCGTTATAGTACTCCCTATATTTGTTAAATTTGTCTTCATTAATTGATATTTTAGATAGTCTTTTAGATATGTTTGGTATTATTGCAGCTTTCATGGATGGTGGGTGATTAGATCTATTATCAATGTAGTGCAATGCCTGGTTAGGTTTGTGGTAAGGTTCATAAGTTTTATTTATTATATCTAGGGTAAGGTCCAGAAAGTTAACGGTTTTGTAGTTTTCATTGAAGGTTATTGTTAGTCCTAAATCATTAAATATTTTCTTTATCTTAGTTTTTGTGTTCTTAACTATTCTTATACTACCATTTATGTAAAACAGAGCATCATCACGATATAGCCCACCTTTTAGCTCTGGAATCTCTTCACTTAGTTTCTGCAATATGTATAGGCCTACTACATCAGTTGCCTGACTTGAGTCTGCCGATCCCATCGTGATGTCGAAGTTTAGGTCCCTGTTATTCCTAGTCCAAAGTTTATTATCATATTTTATTATTGATCGTCTCGCTAAGTTAACTATATCTGTTTCTATTTTGGTTATGCTAGTGAGAGTTTTTGCAAAGGATATTGCATCTTTAAAGAGTTGTGGTGTTATGGAGGGATAATATGCGTCTATATCGAAGCTAATTAACATACTGTTACTTCTAATACTTATATTTTTGAACCAATCTATTACTTCATCTGAGGATATCCATAGGTGGTTTGTTATTTTCTGTTTAATCTTAGGTATAATGCTATCAAGAATTTTTTTACTTATATTTCCTATGTCAGATATACATGGGGATATAAGCCTAATGTTAGGGTTTATATTAAAGTTTTCTTTGTGGTCTTTCAAAGTAAATCTTGGGGTTAATGGGGTAAATACCTCTATTTTATTGCTAATGCCTATTTCTTCACATATTTCTTTAATGGATGTGTTTATGCTATCTAACTCACTGTTTTCTGCAATTCTATATTTTTTCCTCAGTTCTGTTAGGATCAAGTCATTATATTTATTATAGTCTATGGAGTAAATGTTCATAGTTTTGTCTGCAGGTACCTTCAGCATGTCATCATCTTTGATCTTTTTAAATGTTTCATTTATTTTTTGTAGTCTGGGATTCATGTATTTTTGTTTTTTCTTCTTTTTTAAGCCTTTTACCATGTTTAGCATATCAATTTCGAAATAGTCAAGAGCAGGGATGTTTGGTGGGCTTTTTCTCGTTTTGATTCCATATTTTTTATCAAATTTTGTTGGTTCTCTATTGTTTTCTTCATTTCTTGTGTTACTGTTGAGATCCTGTTGGTTTGTTTTGTTTTCCCCATTTTGGCACCTCATGTTGTGATGGTATACCTTCCATCTAATCCTTTTTATGAATTTTTGAACAGACTGCAGCATGTCCATTGTGTACTTTTTATGGTCCGGTATTGCTACGTTCTTCGGGGAGAATGGTATTTCTTCCTTTGGGAACATTTTGGTCAATTTAAAGGTTTTTATTTAGCAGCTCAAACTTTTGGAGCAGATTTATATGTGGATTTTTTTTTTTAACAATCAATTTTAATACCTTTTAAATGGTATTATATTGATTATTGTACCAATATTAACCTCGGTTAATAAAAAAAAAATTTTTTTACCATTATTTTATTATTCCGTGTTTTGGTTTTTCATTGAAAATTATGTGTAGATCATTGTAATAATGTTTTTAAATCATTGAAATCCTTCCTCCCATACCTATACCACTCCAAGTTCCACCTCTCCTCTGGGGAAAGAGACCTTCCCCACACTAAGAACCGATCCTGGATCTGGCCATACCCACATGGTGAGACAAATAAATAGAAACATTAAAAAACGTCTTCGTATATGTATAAATACACCTCTTTATCTAAAAAAAATTAATATTAAGAATACCCGAACAGTCTAAGACTTAAATAAAAAATCACAATACTAAAATCTAAGAATCCAAAAAATTATTATCAAAATTGAATGAAAACACCCCTACCCTTATTTCAGAAGAGCTGGTCCCCCCCTCTTCGCACACACACATTAGTAACGACCTTGGATCACAGTTGGCTTACTAGGGAAGCAAATAACTTCATAATACTATAAAACAGAACACACATTCTTCAAACCAATACAAGAAAACATTCACACACACGTACACACGTACACACGTACACACACATCCTACCCTATGCACCCAGTTGACCAAGTGCCAATGGGCCCCTCACCTCAACTCAAGTAAGAGTAAAAAAGGAAAAAAATGAGAAAAAAACAAAGAACGATAAATAGAAACACAAGCAGAGAGAGAGAGAGAGAGAGAGAGAGAGAGAGAGAGAGAAACATAAGACAGCAGTGACCACAGTCCACCCCAACGAACCAGTAATAAAAACTGAACATACGAATGAAAAGTAGAATCATTTACACATGTTTCCACCGCTCGGAAACATTTCAAATGAACTACGAAAATGTTCTTTTAAATTTTAAACACATCTTGAGTATATTCTAAATATCTTACATTTTAAATACTTTCTGAAGAAGACGCTTCACAGAACGTCTGAAAAGCGTTAAAAACGTATTCAATGATTTAAAAACATTATTACAATGATCTACACACAATTTTCAATGAAAACCCAAAACACGGAATAATAAAATAATGTTAAAAATTACACATTGTTGGTGACCCCCTTTATTTAAATATACATCTTTCTCTCGTTGGAATTTCTTAACCCATTTTATATATATATATATATATATATATATATATATATATATATATATATATATATATATATCGACTATTATATAAAAACTTGTTCGTGTGTGAGAGAGAGATTTCCCTATAATCTCGGAAATGGCTCAGTCGATTTTTTTGCAAATTTCACACGAAGGTACCTTATGCGTTAGGGAGTGTTCGTACGTCGGGTGGGTAAGTGGAATGCAGGTGATATTGATCGAAAATTGATAATTGAAAAAATCCGATTAACATGAAGTCCAATTGTGACCACGATTAACACTTTTATACAACCTAACGACACTAGTGTATTTGATAAGTTTTATCACAGCACAAGCAGAAAGGCCCCGGCCTAAAAATCAACTGTAGATTCGTTTATTTGGAAATGAATGTTTACTTTTAAAGCCCAATTAAACCATGATAATTGACTTTTGTAAGTTTAACTTCAAGTGAAGTGATTATATAAAAATAATTCCGAAAATATGGTTTTATGAAAAGATAGGGACTCTCAGAATTAACGCTTTTGTTTAGAGTACAACTGAATGATGACACTTGACTTTTGAATTTATACTTTTATAAAATCAACAGTAGATTATCCACAGTGCAATGTAAATTACAATGTATTGTGAACTAAATCACTGCGGAGAGGCGCATGTGAAGCTTCCCTTGTTCCTAACCAGAGAAGGCAATCAAACGATTTGATTTTTAAAAAAATGGTCGATTTAACGGTTTCGATCACATTAAAATTATGGAAAGGTGGAACAAGTTATAGGTAAGATAAAATAAATATGGGTTTATATGAATTTATTTGTCAGTTCGATCATTGGGAGGAGCTATAAATGCTATTTATATCTAGGCATTTTAAGCTTGATGTGTTGTTGCTTATATCCTGATAAGCCACTATTTAAATAATTCTTTAATATTCTTGTATATATATATATATATATATATACATATATATATATATATATATATATATATATATATTCATGCATTAGAGGAAAAGAGAGAGGAAAAGAGACAGTTTAATTCCACAAGAAGAGACTTATCTGGATAATGCCAAGCTCAACAATAATCATTGGAGCTTATACAATAGGACAACAGGAGTATGAAATGAAGTCACAAACAGACTAAGTGAAATTATAGAATGTATAATTTCACTTAGTCTTTTTCGCTCCTAATGAACCCTAAGCTACCTAGCATCTTCTCTCCTCTTTTGATGAGAAGAATTAGGCTTCGAAATGCCCTGGCATAAAGAGTCATTTCTATCCCCTAAATAAGTGTTTGTATTCGCCTACTTAATAAATGAACTAATCTATATCCACAAATATATAGTTTTGTGGCTTCATTTCATACTCCTGCTGTTATAATATATATATATATATATATATATATATATATATGTATATGTATATGTATATATATAGCCTTGCCCGAGGGTTGTTTTGATATCTTTTTATGCTTATTTTGATCTGTTTCTCTGGTAATTCTTTTTTTCTTTTTGTAATCCTTTTATTTTAATAAATTCCTTTTTGTAATCCTTTTATTTTAATAAATTCCTTTTTGTAATCGTTTTATTTTAATAAATTCCTTTTTGTAATCCTTTTATTTTAATAAATTCCTTTTTGTAATCCTTTTATTTTAATAAATTCCTTTTTGTAATCCTTTTATTTTAATAAATTCCTTTTTGTAATCCTTTTATTTTAATAAATTCCTTTTTGTAATCCTTTTATTTTAATAAATTCATTTTTGTAATCCTTTTATTTTAATAAATTCCGGTTATATTGACACCTTACTGATCAACGTGGTCTCCACACAGTGGATGCAACATGCCAGCAACAATCCAATTTTTCTGATTTGCTCCTTTAGCAGTTATTCTTTCAACTACTTTGGTGAAGTTTGGGTGGCAATTATTTCTTGAACTGTGTGCGAAAGAAACCACAGGATCAACATCGACTATCTATTAATTGAAAGAATTCATTTTGTCGCCACTGTATCGTTCTACAATCAATCAACTATGTCGAAAAATTCCTTATCTTATCTTGTCGAGAATATTAATTGTACTTGTTTTTTGGAGACTGTATTTTGTTAAACCGACATAAAATCAACTTCTGTGTTTGGACGGTTTTGCAATTTCTTCAGGATCAGTTGCTTGTTCGCTAAACATTTGCACTGCTAAAAATCACGTAAATTTTCAAATCTTATAAAGCTCTTTGCAAGTAATGAAAAAAGAAGACATTTATGCACGTAGTACGAACCTAGAAACCAACGCTATGACAAAAATAAATAAATCATAAATAAAATTTAAAAAAAACACGCTATCGACTTACCCACAGTAAAATTTTCACGTCCCTTTGTATTATAAAGATGATGGATAAATGAAAATTTTGATTATCGATTATCGATAATTATCGGTGATATTTTGTAACAAAACATAACTGAAATCACTTCTAAACTTAAATACAGAAGTTCTGTAAATTTTTTGGAAAATACGTTTAGCCGTTTCGAAGTCTATAAGGAATGAACTTACACACAAACAAAGTTGTATTATATAATTGTAGAGATAACAGTGTATTACAGATTATTATTATTATTATTATTATTATTTTTAAATAGTGACTATATATATATATATATATATATATATATATATATATATATATATGATTAGTTTTCTTATTTTAAAGACGTTGGTCAATTGGAAATTAAATAGAAACACGAAGTAAAAATACGTTCAGAAACCTAATGCAAATAATAAACACTTTAAAAGAATGTTTATCGATATATTTCGGCAAAAACTCGGAATTTTTAATATTTTTTTCTCTTACGCTGCATGGTGATAGTGTCAAGGAGAAAGCTCATTGTTCAACCGTGTTTTTTTTGTTTTATTAAAGTCCAGAATGCACTTGGCATGTGCTACTGGTATATATATATATATATATATATATATATATATATATATATATATATATATATATATATGGTTAAGTAGGTAAAGTTGATTTGCTAGACGACAGCTTTTCAATGGAGACACACTTTGCGCGTGTTCTCACTGATATTCGAAGATCGACGGCTAGTGCGACAAACTGTGTATAGCAGTTGTTCATTTTATGCGTACGCTATAAAGACCGCCCACAATTTAAAGTAAATTATGTGTATATATTTTACATTCGTTATTTCCGTATTCTGTTAGCTTGATTGAAAGTTCACACAATAATAACAACAACAATTCCGAGTTTTGTCCCTGGAGCACGAACGCAATGTTCATGTAGCAAACATAGTCACGCAACTGAAATTAATGTCAACTCAAAATTGGAGAGCGTGCGATGCATACAGAGAAGCAATTGACCTTCTTGTATCAAATTTCTGAATCTCAATTATCCATGGAATATAAAACTATGCATTGCAAAATCTGTAATGTGTTTGGCAGAGAAACAGAAAGCAATTGATATAATTATCATCCAGACTCAATTACAAACATAAGAACTATAATATTTTACATGTATAACACTGCCTTAGACATAGAAATCAATGGAGCATAAAATCGAAACATGCCAGTTACAACAACTGTCATGTAGCTAGCGAAATTCTTTAAAATACAGAATTAAAGACTTAGAAATAATTATATCAAAAATATCACACGCCAATACGCTAAGAATTGCAGTTGTATTTGGGATTCTGTATTTGGTTAGCAATAAATGAATCAAAATCTCTACTTTATCTACTATTATATAAAGGAATTTTGTATGTGTGTGTGTCTGTGAATTCATTCCCTATGGACTCGAAAACGACTCGGCCGATTTTTATGAAATCTCACAAGCAGGTACTTTATATGCCTGACAGTGTTCTTAGATAGATTTGGTATCGGAATATCTTGATAACTATCGATAATCGATTATTGAAATAATCCGATGAAAGAAAAAACAGGTGATTTTGACCAAAGTTAACACCTTACACTGCCTAACGCCACAAGAGCATTTAGTAAGTTTTATTAACACACAAACCTAAAGGCTAAACATATAAATTATACAGTACATTCAGTGGCGCGTTCGCAATTAATGTTTTCTTTAGTGCACAATTGAACCATGATACTTGACTTTTGCATTTGTGACTATAATGAAAGCTTTTATATATAAAAATAATTGCATAAAATCAAGAGTAGGTTCCTTACAAGGAGGTGCAATGTAGACTACAATGTATTGTGAACTAAGTCATTGTGTGAGGTATATGAGCTTTCTCCTGGTGCATCGCGATGGATCCCTTACCAAAGCAGGCAATCTACTTGATTGAAAAATTGACAATTTCACTGATTTCGATGACAATAAAAATATGGGAGTGTGAAACATTCGTCGATCATCATTTAATCCCGGACAACGTTGGATCGCTCTGTTAGTAATTGAAATAAAACCTGGTGTGTTTTAAGAAAATAGAAAAGAAATATGTACATTTATAAATCACGCTGTTGTACAAACAATACAACTCTTTGTTCGCATGACTGTGCAGAGGAAATATAATTTTCTAGTTTTTCGACATTATGCGTATTTGATTTACTCAAATTAAATCAACGCTTCTATAATGGTACTTACACCCTTGACGTTAATCTCGCGTAGCCAAAGCCACGTTCCATCATTTCAAAATACAGACGCTGAGAGACAACGTGCGGATCTTTAAAAACAGATTTTTTCTCCAACTTTACAACATGGCAAAAGAAGAAGAAGAAGAGGGGGAGGAGGAGGAGGAGGAAGAAGAAGAAGAAGAAGAAGAAGAAGAAGAAAGAAAGCAACATAGTGAGGATGGAGCTTGACTCCGAAATATATTTAAATAAAAAATTTCAAGCAAGTAAAATATTTGTTTATTTTCCTAATATTGCATTGTGATTTGACTTTCAAGCGCACTTGGTGCGTATCTTATTTATTCAAATTAAATCAACGCTTATATAATGGAACTCACACCCTTTGATATTAATCTCGCGCAGCCAACGTCAAGTTCCAACATTTAAAAATACAACCGCTAACAGACAACACGCGGATATTTATAAACAGACCTTTTTTTTTCTCCAACTTTACTACACGACAAGAAAGAAGAACAAAAAAAGAAAGAAAACAACATAGTGAGGCTGGAGTTTGACTCCGCATATTTGAATAATAAATTTCAAGCAAGTAAAATATATATTTTATTTCCTAATATTGCGTTGTGCTTTGGCTTTCAAGCTCACTTGATGCGTAATTTATATATATATATATATATATATATATATATATATATATATATATATGTATGTATATAATTTATATCATTCTATCACTAGTAGGGTGCAAGGAGAATCAAAATCAGGTCGACTTATTCGCAACTTAATTCGTCGCGGGTGTTTTATCATCATTGCATTTTTCGTATCATTCGTGTTTCTGTTCTGGGAATCCATTTTCGACCTTTTCTTTTCTTTTTCCTGTCGAAATTATTCCCCACAGAAATGCCGAATGAAATTACAATACAGCCTCCTTACAATAATGGCATCATAAAGAAAAAAATCGATTCCAGCGTTTGCAATTTACCAGCTTTAATCAGTTCAGGTTGGCTGAATATAATAGATTATCGTGGCCCCCATCCCAGCGGCAACCCTGGCGCCCACGCACCAATCGCCAAAAACAACCCCCCCCCCGCAAATCGATGAATGGTTTCGGGATTTGGACGAGGGAATCTATTTCAGCTAAATATTGTTAGTCTGACCGACCTTACCTTCTCCTTACTTAAAGGGGGCGCTTAAGATTTCTAGGATCGATAAGGGATATAAGGACTTAATAAGGATATCGAAGTAGCGGGGTTTAGCGTCTGCCATTAAAACCGATAGAGTAAATAATAAATTTGCTGAGGTGTGCGTTTTTCAAAACCCGTTGGCAAAGCAGAATCTCGTAAAAGACTAATGATTGTCGGTCGCTTATCCAGGCTTTAACGACCCGAGACCCCCAAAACACGGTAAGAGAAAGAGAGAGACAGAGACAGGGATAGAGAGAGACAAAGAGCGAAAGAAAGAGAAAGCGACTGTGTGTGAGAGATATAGAGAGAGTAAGAGGGAGAGAAAATTAGGGAGGTGGGGAAGATTGAATATAGATACAATTCATCATCGCCTCCGTTCAGTCTCGAAAGACAATGGTTACTTTCTGGAAGGGTGGCTGCACATGTAATTATGAAACATGGGTTGCGCAACCTCCAACTACATCTTTCTTGAATCAGCACTACGTGAGCTCAGTGGCAAGGAGAAGTCTAAAACGCGTCGAAACAATGTCGAGATAAGCGAAGAACGAATAAAGCACCTGGAATTCCCAAATATTTATTCATTTTAGTACTGGGCATTGCTTAACATTGCTTATTATATAGATATAATAGATAGATACTAGTGGTGAGATATACAAATCTATAATTAGAAAGTGTATGTGAGTATGTGATACGGCTATATCTATCTGTCTGTTTTATGTGTGTGAGTTCTGTTTCTTATGAACTCGGAAACACCGAGGCTAATTTAAGTTTCACACAAAGGTACATAATATGTTTGGAAATGATCTTACGTATGTTTTGTATCCGAATGTGTCTAAAAATATCGAAAATTTATAATCGAGAAATATTCGATTAAAGAAGTCCGATTTTGATGAAAGTTTACACCTTTTATATAACCTAACATAACTAGTGCAGTTGAGAAGGTTTATCACCGCATAAATAGAATAGTCCAGCCGATAAAATCAACTGTAAATTCATTTATAAGACAATAATGCGTTCGAAATAGATCCTTCGAACGCCATTAAACCATAATACTTGACTTTTGTACGTTATCTTTTAATTCAACTGATCATGTATCATGACATTTGACTTTTACATTTTAATCTTTTAGTGGAGCCATTATTTACAGGGAATTTTATAAAAGTAGATTCTCTACAGTGTAACCCATTTTTGATTTTCTGAAATTGTTTTCATATATAATGGATTGAATTAAAGTTTAAAATGCACAAGTCAAGTAACAGGATTCTATTGTGCTCTAAACAGAAACATTCATTTCGAACGCGCCCCTCTGATATCAAAGAACCTACTGTTGATTTTATGCGACTAGCTGTTCTGATTGTACAGTAATAATGGCTTGAATTTAAATTTAAATTGAAAATGTCAAGTACCGTGCTTCAATTCAGCTTTCAAAAGAAATATTAGTGCTGAACGCGCCCCTGTCATATCAAGGAACCTACTGTTTGTTTTACATCTCGTACCTTTTGGTTTATGTCGTAATAAAACTTCTCAAATGCACCTGCAATGTTAGGCTCTATAAAGTGTTCACTTTGGTCAAAATCGCCTGTTCCTTCTTTCGTATGATTGTTTTTTCATTATGGATTACACTGGTCAACAACAAATTTGTTGTTTGGATTTTTCGGTGATTTATGACGAATTTGATGCGTTGAATCCTAAAAGACATGGGTTTTGCTCAATGACGTTATTTTTTTTATTTTTAACTATGGCGAGATGTCATATTTTAAATTTTTGTTCACATATAGGCATGTGGGAGACCTTTTTAAATTTGGTGAAGTAAAATGTAATGTTTTGATTGAAAATGATTATTTTAATGAGCAGAAGTATCCAGGTATAATGTGATTCGTTTGATGTCATAAAACCTCAAAATCTCCAAAAAAAAAATTGGTCAAAATACACGAAGAAAGATTGGTCTATGCGAAGAAGGAAAGCCATCAAATACCTTCTGGTGGAAAGAGACAGGAAACTCTCCCCACTGTTGCACATGAAGCTCAGCTCAATCAAATAGTTCACCAAGGCTGAATAACTGCTTCACTTACTTGTGCCACGCTTTTCCATGATTGACAATAGATGCGTTCAAAGCTGGAATCTTTGACGGTCCAGAGATCCAGCAGCTCACTAGACATTCTGAATTCGAAAACCCACTGAACAAAGTCGATCTGGAAGCGTAGAAAGCATTTGTACTGTTAATATAGAACTTTCTTGGCAATAATAAAGCCAGAAACTACGCAGAACCTGTAACCAACATACCGACTGCTTCCATAAAGCTGGTTTGCAACATGAGCGTCAAGATGCACTACAGATTTTCACATATTGACCGGTTTCCTGAGAAATGAAAGAGATATAGACCTGGTATCAGGGTCGCTGGGACGCAGTTATGATGGCTTACTAGTGTTGAAATCTGCCACTGAGCATTTCAATAGTTTGAAGAAACGGAACTTCAAGCCCTGAAATTTACGCAATGGTGAAGCAACATGCAATTTACGTGTACTTACATTTTTCAATGCATGTCGTTCAGTTTACAGTAATCGATGTTTCTGTCAAGTAACGAATATATGCTGTTGGTAACATATTTTTTTCTTTTAAAAACATATGTAGGATCATATGTGGCCTGAAGGGTAGAAACGAATGTAATTTCCTCATTCGTTAGTGCAAAAACACACCAAGTCAGTTGTAGAAATTTAGACAACATTCAAAAAGTTAAAATTATTACCCAGTGTTATCGATGCATATAGAAGACATCCCGATACAAACCCTATCCGACAACACTGTCAGCTACATAAAGTACATTTCTCTTAAGTTTGACAAAAATCAGCTCAGCCGGTTAGGAGTTCATATGTTATAGAATGGATCAAGAGAGAGAGAGAGAGAGAGAGAGAGAGAGGAGGAGGAGGAGGAGTGTGAGTTATAGTGTAGACAGGTTGACTGGAAGTCAAGATCAGCTGATCGGATTGCGTGTGAGTCATGTGATCAGGTTAGCTGAATCGGGGAGACTTGGTTTGGGACTTGGAAGAGAGCGGACGTCTTCGCCGCTGTCTCCTCTTAGCTGGGAGGGGGGACGAACGCTGACGTGGTAGAAATAAGACGTTTACGTCGACTTGTGCAACTGCCATTACTCAGAAATAAGACGTTTACGTCGACTTGTGCAACTGCCATTACTCAAAAGCAGAATGCATACCGTAGGTTTAACCGACATAAGTCCAGTTCAAACAGACTGAAGTATATAGAAGCTAGAAATAACGTTAAGAAAGAAATAGCGACAGCTAAGAGAGAATTTACGGAAACCACTAAAAAGCGCATCGAAGCACAAAAACTAGGAACTCGAGACTTCTGGAAAATCTACAACAGTGTAGTAAATAATGGGCAATCAACAATTCCCCCACTAACCAACAATCACGAGGTTGTCTCCTCAGCAACCGACAAGGCTAACATGCTTGCCAGTCGGTTTGCCTCAAACTCCACACTGGACCCTTCCAACCACCCCCTACCTGACTTTCCTATGCGGACAGACGCCACACTAGACGATCTGAAAACCACCCCTGCTCAGGTGCATGCTATCATAAAAAACCTTGACACCTCAAAAGCATGTGGACCCGATCTTATCCCAGCTGTGCTATTAAAAAAGTGCTAAGCCGAAGTAGCTCCAGTTCTCTCCAAACTCTACAACAAATGTCTTAATGAAGCTTGCTTTCCGGGCTGTTGGAAAACTGCTTCTGTTGTACCAGTATTCAAGAATTCTGGCGAAAGGACTGACCCATCAAATTATCGCCCCATTAGCCTCCTCCCACTTTTTGCCAAAATATTTGAGACCATAATTAACCATGCTCTAGTCCATCATCTTACAGATGCTAAACTACTGACTGACAAACAATATGGATTTAGACAAGCCCGTTCCACAGCAGACATCCTCACCGTGATCTCTGAACGTATATACCAATCACTGGACAAAGCGGGGGAAGGCAGAGCGGTAGCTCTAGATATATCTAAGGCTTTTGACAGGGTATGGCATGAGGGTCTCCTCAGTAAAATCAGATCATACGGTATCACTGGTAGAATACTTAACATAATTAAATCCTTCTTAGATAAGAGAAAAATCCAGGTAGTCCTCGACGGTCGCACATCTAAACAATATGATATAAATGCGGGAGTGCCCCAGGGTTCTATCCTTGGACCTCTATTGTTCCTGATATTCATAAATGACCTCCCCGACAACATTGCCTCTGAGATGGGTATATATGCTGATGACACTACACTCTATGGCAGACACGACAGGAAGACGAATGAACACATTTCTAAAGAAATGGCAGAAACACTAGAGGAAGACCTCCAATCTGTAGTGGAATGGGGACAAAAGTGGTTGGTCGCGTTCAATGCTGCCAAGACTAAACTAGTTTCATTCAATAATTACAAGAAACCCTCTCTACCACCAATAGCAATGGCCAACGACTCTTTATCTGAGAGTCCATCTTTCAAACTCCTTGGCCTAACGTTCACAGGAAACATGAGTTGGAACAATTATATTGAAGGCATTGCCAGGGCCGCTGCAAGAAAGGTAGGCTCTCTCTACCGTGCTAGAAAACTACTAACACCCGAAAGTATCCTGTACCTCTATAAGGCCACCATTCGCCCATGTATGGAGTATTGCTGCCACATCTGGGCTGGTGCATCTGCTACTAGTCTCTCGCTCCTTGACAAGGTTCAAAAGAGAGTCGCAAATCTAATAGGCCCTGAACTGGCATCTAAGCTTCAGCCTCTGTCCCATCGACGAAATGTTGCATCCCTCTGCCTGTTCTACAAGTATTTTAGTGGTGAATGCTCTGATGAACTGCAATCACTTGTGCCCCCACGACGCGAGCACCCTCGACAAACCCGACAGGCTACTAGATCCCACCCCCACACTGTAGAGGTCCCTAGATGTAAAAGATCTTTTTACTCCAATAGTTTCTTCCCCAGAACCGCAAGACTCTGGAATTCCATTCCAGGTCCCTGCTTCCCCAACAGTACTGACGTGCAGAAGTTCAAGTGTAACGTGAACCGACACCTTGCTGCCCAAATCTCTACATAGTACCCCAGTAGTTGTTGCCCCTGATAGTAGCCCCCTACACCAAAGTGGCAATTTGCCTTGTTTGGGGTGAAAATGTAATAAAAAAAATAAAAAAAAAGACGTAGAAGAAGAAACCACACAGGCCAAATTCAATTTCCATTCTTCTGCGATCGATGTGGAAGGTGAATAAAAAACTATAGAACCAATTTCTTGTCTTGGAATGAAATAAATCTTCATCCCAAACAACAGGTACCAGTCTCCCTCCAGGACGAAAGATTCCAACATCGAAGAAGCAGAGGTATGTTGAAAATGCATGTCACACACACAACGACATTAACTCTGATAAGATAATCAAGCACTCAATCCTTTATGATACGACAACATAAAAAACACTCAATTTGGTGCTCATGTAGTAGAATGTACCCTGTCTCTAGATGAAATACTAAGACTCTTTCTAAGACGAACAACAACAATAATACAGAATATACGTCATCTTAATACCACCCAGTATATAACACATAGAGAAAGAACTAACACACACAGAGTTTATTTTATATGATACAGGGTGAAACGATGAAATTATCGCCATATAAAAGACGTCATAATTACATTTCCGTCTGATGAAAAACGGTTTTCCTTTTTGTTGCAGACAATGTACAAGTTCGTTTGTTGTGTGCAAATCCCAAGAGCGATAGGAGCCTTCTATCGGGTCTGAAAGTGACACAATGTTCAAAGAGAGAGATCACACGTGCGCCGCTGTACAACTCATGTTTTCTGCCGATTTAAGCTGTGACAACAAGACCATTGCCAGTATTCTCAAAATGAACCAGTGAACGTTAGGGACGTGTCGAGGGTTATGGTCTTTAGTGTGGTTTAAAGTGAGAGTCACATCATGCCACCTCACATTTTCGAAGTCGGCTTCAATGAAACACCAAAGTGTATCTGGATGTGCTGAAGAGTGTGTTGATCCCCTAGTGCAATCAGGTGGCCGCTGGTAGACTCTGGATATGGCAGCAGGATTCGGTGCCAGCCCACGTCTAAAAACCTACGCTTGTCTTCAGAAGGAGTGCTACGACTTTGTACTTTTCTCTCACTGTCCCCCGCCCCTCCTCATCTGGACTTCTCCGTTTGGTCATACGTGAAAAACATCATCAACATGACCTCCCACAACATCAAAAACCAGCTTGATCCCGTAATCCATCGACTATTCGCGGAGCTCCGCCGGCACTTGTGGAAAATGTGTGATCCCAGTTCCGGGCACGTATCGGGATTGAAGATGAAGACGGCTTAATTGAACAGATGTCAGATCTACTACATAATCGAGTTATCTGAATTGATTTTTTCAATAACAGTTTTAAAATAAAACTGCAATAATTTTTTTTTCGTTTTAGGGCGACTTTATCGTTCCACTCTGTAGTAGAGATATACAAAGAGAGACCGAGAAATAAAAATCGGGACTGATGAGGCGAACACGAGGGAGAAGAAAAGAGACAAATACGGAGAAAAATAAAAAAATAAACCATGGGAGACTGAAAGAGAAAGACAACAATATACGGGCAGACAGAGAATAACGAAAAAAAAAACTATTGAAAAGGATGAGACAGTAATAGATATAATACGAGATAAATGGCAAGGGATAGGTGAGGAAATATGATTGTAAGAGAGATAAGCATTCGATTACTTTCCGCTCGATATGGTTGGCTAAATGATAATTAGTGTCTTTTTTTCTTGAACGGGCGGAGTTGAAGTAGGGAATACTTCCGGCACGTCACTAACATCATCCGATTCTTTCACTGTTAAGCGTTTGTATTCGGATGAAATAAATATTAACTTTTCGTATGCCTTTCTCTTACATAATTTATTCGCGGATTCAGATTCTATTCACGCACCTCTCTCTTTCTCTCTGTCTTTCTCTCTTTCTCTTCCTCTCTCTCCATTTATCTATCAATATATCTCCTCCCTTATCTCTCTCTCTCTCTCTCTCTCTCTCTCTCTGTCACACATACATACATACACTCGTATATATCCATACACAAACATCTATACTAGTCTTTCCGGTATTACAGGAAAATAACAGGCCCAAACAAATATAACCATTTGACTTGCACCGCGTCGCTCTGCGACTTTGCATCCCAGAGGGGACGCAGTTTGGAAAAATGACTACAGACAGACATACATCAAACACAGTAATAGTGGGTTTTATATATTAGATGTGTTACAGTAGCTATTATTTGTTTCAATTCGTTTAATTTTCTTTTTTCAATTCTTAAATTTTGACATATCAGCAAAGAAATTATTTTCGAATAATTAATAAAAATAGTCTTTCTGCTGCACCATTGTCTTTGCGATTAATATACAAGTGAAGAGATTTATTATTTTGCTATCTAGTTTACATTTACGGTAGTATGAACACATTATGTATATTCGATGTGAAAATACTTTTGTTTAAACATTAATGGTTGGTTGTTCTTCATTTTTTTTTAAAGCAGTCATATTCTACAAAGCTAGACATTTAAATCCTCTAAAAACAACCAAACTAAAGAAATATTTGAATGGATAAATAATTTGAAGTCCTCAAACCTTCACGAATATCTGGAATCCTCCTTTAAGTAAGTGGAAATGGGTTGATGTGTTGTAAAACGAAATCACCAAACCAAACACTATTAATATTTGAAGATATAAAGAACTTTAAACATGAAAACTCTTAATGAAAATAATGAAGTAAGTATTAAACACTCGACAATGATTGATATGCTGTTAAACAAAATTAAAAACTGATTCAAATTAGTCACCAACTACTTAAAGAGGAATTGAGCTCTATTAGACAACAAGCTATGGCAATCATTACAAACACTTAATAACCAACTTAGTACTCGTTAAGTTTGAAGACATGAAGGACCCTTTTTCTAGGGCTGAAACTTGATCTTTACATGAGATGCAGGCATGTTCGAATCGCACAATAAAGTTTCCATTTATCTCCTAAGCATTGAGTTATTAAAAAGGTTGAGAACATCGGCTCCTCTTTTTAACTGATCATTTAAATATATTATAGTCTAACTTTCTTGTGAGTTCTTAGTCTTACCGGATTCCAGGACAAAGGATTTATCTAGTCTAATGGAGTACCAGGTTCGTGTTATTACTTGAGGTAACATTAGTTATAAAAGGTGCACGATTCCTCCTCAAAGCCAACGTGGGTTAGCCATAATACCTAATACCTAATATGAGCAGCGAATACTGTCATTTAAATGTTTAGTCGGGGTTTACTTATGAGAAGTATCTTCATGCCAGGTTGTCTAACAAACCCTTGTGTAGAGAAACTTTACATACTCGAGGATATTATCTAGTAGGCATTCAAGTTCTCTCCAATTAGTATTTAAAATTCATAGTTGATTATAGAAATTAAAATAATTTTTCATATATAAACATATAAATTCTACTAGTATTCCAAATGACAATTTGCTGGTCATACAAAGTATGGTTAAATAGAAAGTGTCCACTTAACGATGCCTGTCGGTTTTGTAACCGGAAATTAAGAACCGGTGTTTATTAGAAAACGCCCCGACCCCGTACTTTTCGATTTCGTAGAGATGCACGGAATGTTTAGTTTTATTTGATGTACTCGTGAAAATCAATCATGCAGAAAGTTTTTGACAAAATAGACCCTCGTTTTTTTTTTTTTAAAGTTCTTTAAAATTTATAGTCTATAAAAGAGCAGAGAAATTCCCGGCAATACATAGTAAAACTTTTATAGTCATCTTTTCTTTTAATTTAGTGGGGGGGGGGTCACTATTTATCAAGGTCTGGGGGTTACTCTATGATACTTGTTAAGTAAGTGGTTAGGCAACATGATCAGTTATAGTGGAACTTAGAAAGAGCTAGACTATTAAAGAGGGCGGTTTTAATGACATGAGATTTGAAAATGGCTATGCTGAAGTAAGATGATTAGCACACACACAGGGAGAGGCTATCAATTGGAGTTCAGTCGAGCATCTATCAGAAAAGAGAATAAAATACAATTTCTTCAGATATAGATTTAATTACTATGACGTTAAACATATTTAAATTTTGTTCATTTTATATTAAGCTGACAATAAAGCTCTTGCAGTTTTTAACTTTTAAATTCAGATGAACATAACTCAGCTAAAACAAAAATTTATGATCGAAATAAGCACCATCAGAATCAATGCAAAACAAGTGTGTTTATGCCAGTAACATAAAAATGTTGCGCTCTGCAGGCGATGAAGACGCTGAAGGCGTTTTTGAAGCATTTCACCAGCTTCGTTTTTTTAAGCATTTCTCACGCAGAAAGTTGTTGAGATGCTTGAAAAAGTGTTAGTCGGTTGTTTAGACACATGGAGAGTATGGCTGTTGAAGCAGAGTTTCGTTGCTTAATTTTTTCAACTTTGTAGGGTTGGTTTAGTAATGTGCAGTCGGGCATTATCATGGAGAAGAATTGTACCTTTTTTGTTGACTAATCCTGGGTGCTGTTGTCGGAATTTCCGATGAATTTGATCCATTTGTTGACAGTGCTTCTCCGCCGTAATGGTTTCAGTTGCATACAAAAACTGTAATAAACAGTCAGCATGATCTTTGTTCTTAAAGAAGGGTCATGGAGATTCGTCGGCGTCTTACCACTGAGCTGGGTGCCGCTGATTAGCGTAAAGTACACACTTTTAATCGCAAGTCACAACTCGGTCGAGAAGCGGGTCGTTCTTGTTGCATAAAAGAAGGGAAGATGACAGTCTATAAACCTGTTTTCTTTTGTTTTTTGTTTGTTTGTTTTTGGGGGTTTCTTTTGGAGTGGGGTGCTGAAATTCGTGAGGCAACAATTTATCAATGTTTTTGTTTTTGTCTTTTCTATCAGTCTCAAGTGGTCGAAAATCACCGTATACATCAAGTCTGATTTAGAAGTTTTCGAACAGTTGTGCGTTAATTGGCTCCGACTAAGGCATTGATCGTTGTAAACATCTGATAGCCGGTCACTACGCTCATTATCTTCAGGATTCTAGTCACCGCCACGAAATTTCTTAAACCACTATTGTGCTGTGCGTTCAGTATTTGTTCCTGGGCCAAAAGTTTCGGTGATATCGCGTGCTGTTTAAGCAGCCTTTCGGCCTAGCTTGAATTGAAATAAGAAAATCGTGCGAATTTATTTTTCTATATTGTATTCAACGTTCTGAAGAGTGGGCATGATTGTTTTTAAACGATTAGATAGAACTTAAGTCGCTTTTAAAATGAGGTATAAAGTAAAGGTATTATAACGGAAAACTTTTTTGAAAATACATTATTTGAAATCAAAATTAAAAATTCCGCAAGAACTTTCTTGTTTACCTAATATAACAGTATAAAAATGTTTTGAATATAAACTATTGAAAATTGAAATTTTTTCCATAAAAACTATTGAAATTATGTTAAACAGTAAACACATTTCGATCATAAAACGCAGTAAATAAACTATTATATATATATATATATATATATATATATATATATATATATATATATATATATATATTAGAACAATTTAGATCTAAAAATCACTCCTTTTATTAAAAAAAGAAATTTGATTTCATAAATTGCTAAAAAATATCCAATTATATGAACTAGTTTGACTTTCTGGTGTGTTAATAAATTTAAAAAAATGTTCAAACGAATTTTTATCCCCACTCAAAAAAAGGGCTTAAAATATAATAAAATATGATAAATATATAAAATATAATAAATATATAAAATATAATAAAATATAATAAATATATAAAATATAATAAAATATAATAATGGTTAATTTAGAAAGAGTTTCTCAATTTCTGATTTCCAAAACGCCAACATCAGCGAGCCGGCTCTTTCTTGTCCACCAAAATAAAACCATGTACATTCCCATTATTTGCTTGTACACATTTAGAATGCCGAATTAATCAGAATAAATCAGAATTACTACTGCTACGACTACTACTACTACTACAAATAAATTTAACCTTAACTACTACTACATATAAATTTATAACTAATGATAAAAAATAGTAGCTCTAAAATTATTTCACTAAACATAACACATGCAGGCTGCTCGGCATTGCCCAGTCGCAAAAAACGCTTGAATACGATATTTTAATTCATGAAGATTTCGTATCTATCATTATAGACTCTATTCTCTGTTGATTATTATATTGTACCTAATATATATTTGTCATTTATAAAGTTTTAAAAGCTATATATGACTCGAGTCCCATCAGCTACAGTAGAAAGTAAATCATTTAGCTCTCCAGCGTTATTTTCTATGATATGTCTGTCTTTCTCTCTCTTTCTCTCTTCCTCTCTCTCTCTCTCTTATTCTATTTCTGCCATATATTCACTCTACATCGCTCCGTTTCCATCCCTCACCGCCATGTAGAAAATCGTCTATTTACGTTTCACTTGACTGCCCCCTAAATGTTCCTCTTTGCCTCTCATATCGTCTACAATGACTGGAATGGTTAATATCTGAAGGTGGAATAGATGCAGCAGCGCGGAAAACGAAAGGTGCCTGGAACGAGCCAGTCGGCTAATGGTGACTGGCAGTCTGGCTTTGCCAGGGACGACGATATTCTGCAATTCAATTAAAACCGGAGAGATTTTTCTGGCGGGAAAAACACGAACACAGGCAAACACGCTGGAAGAAGTGGAAGAGCGACAAAACTAATCACAGAATGGGAATGGACGAGTTGTAATTCGTGCGCATGCGTGGGAAACCTACGAAACAGGAAAGTTGAGCTGGGGCTGACGGAGGGAAGACGTCAAGAACAGATTTTTCTCTTTTTCCTACACTATTTATCTCCTTCTTTTAATTACACACATATGCACACACACACGTGTGCATACACACATACATATTATATATGATAGAATAAAGGAAATAATATTCAATGGAAGAAAGAAAAATGAAATACGAACAAACCAAGTTATATGTTCATCAACATTTCGTCTTTATTTCAAGATTTTCTCAGGATAGTAAATATCGGAGGAAGCAAAATAAAATTATAATTTTGGAAAATATATTAAATCATACTCACACCACAAAGCTATACATTTTTTTGAAATGCCAACGATATTTTTCGTTCTGAAATAGAACAATAGCATCCTTTTCACAAAATGTATAATTTTAAATAAACTTATTGGCATATTAATTTCTGAAACTTAATCATCCTGAAGAAGTTTTGAATTTGCCCTTTTTCATCTCTCCATATATATATATATATATATATATATACTAGCATTTCAGCCAGGCATTGCCCAGGTGTTTGGAGTTGTATGTTGAGCAAAAAAAAAACGTACCGCAAAGGAGAAAAAGAACGAGGAAAAACCTAATGTTTATGCTGTCACGACCACCGCCAAACCGGAAGCGACATTTTTTTAAAATTAAGGCTAGACAATCTAAAGGAGAGGATAACTTTCAAAATTTTCGGCGAAAAACGTGCCCCCCTGTAGAAAAGTGCCTACTTGAAGGGGAAGATATTAATGTTTTTAGCCAATTTTTCGATATTTATCGTATGAAAGGTCAAACTTTAAAACGATACTGATGTTGGTAAAATCCTTCGCCTCTGTTGAAAGTTTAAGGCAGACATGCAAACATACATACATACATTTATATATTCGTAACTAAAAATTTTCGACTCAAACTGATTAAAAAGCTTGCCCTATCTCTGAATACCTTATATGTAAAATTTCAAATGTTTAGACCAGAAATTGTCTGAGTAATTTGTAAGAGACCGCAGAGGTTTATTTTTTTTAAACTTTGACCCCTATTATGACCCTTAAAATTTATTGTTTTGGGCTCAAATCTAACTATTAAGTTAGATCCATGTCCAAGGAACCTATATCAAAGATTTCAAGTGCGTAGACCCAAAATTGTCGGAGGAGTTTGGTAGAGTTCTCAAAGGTCAAATCGTTGAACTTTGACCCCTTAATCGCCAAATTTCTGGTCAATAACCAATCACATCGATTTTCCCACATCTCAGTACCCTTAATATCAAATTCTGAGTCTGTAGACTAAGAATTGACAGAGTTATTGCGTAGGGAAATGTACACAGACACACACAGAGACACGTCTAAAATCCGAGCCTCTTGCATGCGAAGCAAGCACTCTACCAACTGAGCAAA
Organism: Euprymna scolopes; assembly: GCF_053919585.1. NCBI lineage: Eukaryota > Metazoa > Mollusca > Cephalopoda > Sepiida > Sepiolidae > Euprymna > Euprymna scolopes. The sequence continues at coordinate 8,441,215 of NC_136504.1, forward strand.
CGCCCCGCACACAAGAATTTATATTAACCAACACAGATCAAGCAAACCACGTCGAAACCCGGCTGTGAAATGAACCTACTTCGTCTCGACAAGGGACGCGGTCATCCAACCAGCTAATAACCCCAAGCCGATGTCTCACAATAGGGGTTTTAACTCAAAAGGACGATGGCATCCAGCAATGCTAACCAAGCGAGCAATGTATGACAGGATTTTCAGAATGTGAGAGATTGTATATAATAAATTACACAGCCAAACAACGTCGCAGCCCACAAGAGCCATGACAGACAACGAACCGAAGTCCAAGACGTATATATATATATATATATATATATATATATATATATATATATATATATATATTATTCCTTATTGGAATTTTTTATTTTTGAGATGAGCATTGTATGTTAATTTTATTTTATTTCGGACTATTAGTCTCATCTTATCTTTTTATTGGTGCACAACGTTTCGGCCAACTTCCTCTGGCCTTCGTCAGGTGGTAACCGCGACGGATAGGAACTTCGAATCTCCTAACTGCATTCTCAGCCATCACTGCCATCCGTAGTTGTTGTCGTCTCACCACATTTTTGACCAATTACCTCTGGCACGCTTTGGGTGGGATTGAAACCGCTATCTTCAGACAATGTTCATCTGGAACCGTAGAGATTCAACGTCTCTATCAACTGCGCCACGGGCCCCGAAGGGCGATCAAGGTTGGATTCTTTGATCTTATAAATCCACATTTATTTACTATCTGATCTTCAGTGATGGCTGAGAATGCAGTTAGGAGATTCGAAGTTCCTATCCGTCGCGGTTACCACCTGACGAAGGCCAGAGGAAGTTGGCCGAAACGTTGTACACCAATAAAAAGATAAGATGAGACTAATAGTCCGAAATAAAATAAAATTAATATATATATATATATATATATATATATATATATATATATATATATATATAATTGCTTCTTTGGCACTCACTTTCTCACTTTCCACATACATACACATACACAAACATTTATAGTTTCGGTTCAAAATGGAAAGGACTTTAGGATTTTTTTTTTCCTTTTTCACTCGCATGCAGTCTGTAATCATTTTTTTCTACATTTTCCTACGAAATCCTGATGGAGTCCCCTGAAATACGGACGAAACGTTGATTACTATTTTATAAATTCTCAGTTGTCCTTCTCGAATAACACACACACACACACACATACACACACACACACATATATATATATATATATATATATATATATATATATATATATATATATATATGCATATATGATAGACTCTCCCGTCGATTTCGACGTAACAGCTTTCACACAGATGATTTTTTATAGTGGTGAAGGCTTTATGAAGAACCAACCACACTTTTTGGTGTTATGACTAACCTTTGTCGGTGCAGATGATTTCCACAAGACAGAGTACACAGTAGAACGCAGGTTTCTACATCAGTTTTCTTTCCCTAGATGCATGTCTTAACGAAGTAGTAAATTGATAGATACCAACCTGCAAATTTTTACGATTCGGTGCGGTAGATACAGCGCTTAGCCTTTCCAAATAATCACCCATCTGGTTCTGGCTAGGCTCAACATTACTTAACTTTGGTGATCGGGCGAGAACCAGTGTGTCTACGTGACTATGCGCCATATATATTTTATAACTTACTATACGCACACACACACATACACACACGAACACACACACACACAAACACACACATATATATATATATATATATATATATATGCAGATTATCATATAATGATTAGATCACTGTGACAGGTGGTAAAAACATTTAAAAATAAAATGTTTAAATTTCAACAATATTCCTCGCGGTTAACGATGGTCGAATGGATTTGGTCTTTGCTAATAGAGTCAAAGATGTCATCGTTGCCGGGTTCGAATTTCTCGTGACACCCTTCTCTGGTGATTCCCGAAAGGATAAAACACTAGTGTTTGTAGACATTTAACAATATATATATATATATATATATATATATATATATATATATATATATATATATATATATATTTATATATATATATATATATAGAGAGAGAGAGAGAGAAAGACAGACAGACAGACAGACAGACAGACAGACATATGTGTAATAAAAAAATATTTAAAAATTCCAAAAAAGTATCCTCAGTTTGTAGTTTATTACATTTTAAAAGAAAAATTATTGTTTTGTTTGCAACTAACAAGTCAACAGAATTACGTATTTGTCGCATTTTTTGCGATTTACTGCTCAGACGAATTCTGTAAGAAAACATAAGAAAAAAAATTATTTCCAACAACTTACATGGTTTAAATGACAGACACACACCGTCAGCATTCTTCTCTTAATGAATATAACCTTTATACTGTCTTCATACAATATAAAGGTTATCGTCATTAAATAAGTTCTGCACAATAATATTTTTCTATGTTTTTAAGTAATATATTTGATGAGTAAGCCACTAAAACTGAGACAAAGAAGTAATTCTTTTGAGGTTTTAGTTGCAAACAAAATAATATTGTAATCATTTTACGTTTGAAATGTAATAAACTACTAAGAGGACTTCATTTTCAGAATGTTACAACCTATTGCACTACATATGCGCTGAAAAACATTCATTGCGCTTGAACTGTTTCAATTTTACAGTGGATAGGAAGTTTTCTAACTAGAAAAAATATTTTTGGAAGGGAGAGTTATTTATACACATAAAATCATTAATAATATATTAGGATTGGCATATATAAACTGATTTACTTTTCAAGTAAATTATACATACATATATATATATATATATATATATATATATATATATATATATATATATATATATATATATATATATATATATATTAAATAAAATAGGCGGAAGTTTCTCTAGATCTCTTTCGGCTATCATGTCATCAGGAGGAAATCGATAGCGTAAAAAATAATATTATGTCGAAAGTTTAAAGAGTTCTATTGGGGAACTATTTAATGTGCCAAAAGTATGGGGACAACTAAAATTAAGTTTATTAACGTTTAAAACGTGTCTTCCTGATGAGATGATAGCCGAACGAGCTCTAGAGAAACTTCCGCCTATTTTATTTAAAACTATATATAAATTCTGTACCTCCAAACATTTATTTAAATACACACACACACACACACACACACACACACACACACACACATATATATATATATATATATATATATATATATATATATATAAACTGCGTCAATCGCTTTATTGCATATTAGTAAAATATCAATATTTCACTAAATATACGTCAAACAAAATTAAGATTATATCATCAAACGACTGCTGTACGATTAGTTATTTTCAAAAATTTTATTCAGATTCATACGATATTCACGAAATTATGGCATTTTATTCTTTATTGAGGAATTCCCACTGTCCATCGCTTTATTGCAAGTCTCTTAAAATGTTGTTTTAGGGCAAAAATATCGTGCAAACTTTACTTTTTTTACTATATTTTCTATCAAAAAATAATAAACAGAAGGTATATGCTATATATGAATTAATTATTTATTGACATATTCACCTTTTTTTTGATAACTTAAAACAACTTTTTGTTCACAGAAGAAGTCAATTGTGTGATCTTAAAAGGATTTATGGCTCTAGCAACACCAACTATGTTCTTTCACAATGCATACTTTGAATTAAGTTGCTGTCCTTCCTCATAAACTTATCTTTTTAATATTCACCAGAGGTATTCAATGGGGTTAAGGTCTGGAGAACACGGTGGTCAGGTCAAGAGAATTTCCCCAACGAATCCCATAGATTCAAGGAAGCCTGTAGTCGCTCGAAGCAGAATGGTATGCTACATTGTCATGTATAAAAGTCATCGGAAAGTGACGTGACAATGGTAGGTCATCTAGTCATGTCGACAAATGATTATTCAAAAAGGGTGTGGACACATTGCTGGTAAGCTTTACACCTTTTGGCGCTCGACATGGTCCAAACAAGTAATCCCCAATGATTTCCCCACGAAACATGATGCCTTAACCTCCTTGTTGGCAATGAACTCTGTGACGGGTCGGAGTTCCGTTCGGTTTTCACACTTTGGTCCATCTATCTGGACTCTGAATAGTAGCACGGCCTCATCCCGAAATAGCACCTGTTTGAAATCCATTTTAATGTAATTCTGTGTCTTATCCATCATTTTATTTTCTATTGAGCCATTGGAAAAGGTTTGATGTTCGTTGCAATCTCATTCAACACACATGTCTCGGGTATTGCTGGATCTTGGAGCGAATCCAGCTTTTTCAAAAACGGAAACACAGGTGCTGTTTGTCTTTCGGTTTACTTCCCTACGAATTTTCCGAATGTCACGAACTGGGAGATTTCTACTGGTGTCTTTATTTTTCTGGATTTGGTGTTCGGGTTGTTCAAGACTAAGGCAAAGGTTCTTGAATCTCTTTCCAACTCCATGTCTAAATATTTTGACGGACTTCTTCTGCAAGCCCAGCAACTGTCCTTTGCTTTTCGATAACCTTTAATCGCCTAATTTTTTGGCATTTTAAGAGACCTGCAATAAAGCGATTGACAGTAAAATTTCCTTAGTAATAAATACAATTCCACGATTTTGTGAATATAGCATGAATTTGAATAACATTTTGTGAAATAATCATCTTCAAGCAGTCCTTTGATGGACATTTTTGTTATGAATATTAAGTAAATATTGATATTTTACTAATCTGCAATAAAGCGATTGATGCAGTTTATATATATATATATATATATATATATATATATATATATATAGAGAGAGAGAGAGAGAGAGAAAGAGAAAGATCATAAAATAAGATAGAGAGTTTTGACTCTTTCCAACTTCTTAATAACGGTTTTTACTTTATGCAGGAACTGGCTGATGTAATAGCCATATTTATAGTAAGTCCGAGTATTTTCCAATATTTCTAGAGTCATCGTCAGAGATAAATTAAGCTAACTGGTTTTGAATAATTTATTCCTATTTTATAACGTGTATGTTTTTCTGATTGATTAATCATTTTAATAACATTACAAACTCTTGAATTAGAAGCCATTTTTAATTTCAGAAGGGTTCCGATGGGTAACTATTCTATACAAGTCCTAGAGATGATGAATTTTCATCGGGCAGCTGTTCTGCATAGGTCCGGGACTTTATAAGTTTGCAAGCGAAGGGCAAAATATCCTTCTCGTGTTAACAAGAAAAAATTATGTGCTGGAATGCAAAATAAATTCAATTTTTATGGAGCAATTCTGATTTCTGCTTGATTGATAATAGAACGTAGTTCAATTTAATGCGTCAGTTTCTATTGCCAGCGTTTATAAATAGAACCTCACAACTTTAAAAAATATTGCAACACCACCCTATTTTAATATAATGGGAAAGTCTTTTTAGTTCCTGTTTAATTCAATTTTAATTATGAATAAACATAAATATAAATGTATATTCACATATGTGAATCTGAAATGATTGACAATAAACTATATATCGAGAAATAATAGGATGTCTTATATACTTAATGACTGCTTAGAGACCTGATGTATGTTACACAATTTCAAGACTATCACAACAATTATCAACACCGACAATCAAAGATTTAAACAGATCTAAACAAGTCCGTTGTTATTTCAAAGGAACTAACAAAAACATCGTACGCCGGGGTTTGACGGGAGAATCTATTTACGAGGTGCTCGCAATAAGTTACCAGATTTTTTTGTAAGAGCAGTTAAAATTGTCACAGGAACTTGAAAAATAAGTATGTTGTTGCTATAAATGTTATAATATAACTGACCATTTTAGGTTCAAATAGGAGCAGCTACAAGAGGAATTAAAATACACACTTATAAAGCATAATTGTCAAAGCTAATGAATTTCAAAAATTAAATCCGGGCGTGGGGACACTTAAGAAGAATGATATGCAATAAAATTATGTTTTAAACTTAAAACAATGCAACAGAAACTATGCAATGCTTCAGATTGCTTTTTGACCATCTTGTAACAATCGAGCAACAGTTTTTAAGTGGCATATAAGATTCTAAGAAGGCAGGGAGTCTATGAATGATGACCAGGGTTGTGGGAAGAGTAAGGAAGTCAGTACACCAAAGTTGATTTATTAAATAAAGAAGTTCACTGATAAGGACCGTTGTTTCTCAATATATATAATAAGAGAACAGTTTCATGTCAGTGTGGCAACTGTACACACAATTATTTGCGGGGAACTGAAGATGCGGGGGATTTGCGAGAGTGCACCATTCCACAATTCCACCACAGACAATTTGACCAAGATGGG